>NC_091469.1:427349773-427949773 GCF_036971445.1 Narcine bancroftii
AATGGAGGGGGGAGAACTGGAAAGGGGAAGGGAAGGGGGAGAGAGAAGAGAAGTTAGGAGAAATTAGAAAAGTCAGGTAATGCCATCTGGCTGGAGAGTGCCCAGACTGAAAATCAAGTGTTGTTCCTCCAATTTGCTGGTGGTTTTGGTGGGGATAGTACACAAGGCAATGGACATATGTCAGTATAGGAGTGTGGCACAAAACTGAAATGGTTGGTTACTGGGAGGTCTCTGTCACTGGTGCAGATGTGAGCAAAGATGCTCAGCAAAACAATCTCCCAATCTGTGCCAGTCTATTTAACATAAAGGAGGCCTCAAAGGTGCACATAATGCAGTAAATCAGTCTTGCAGAAACACAAGTGAAGTGTTGCTTGGAGCCCTGGACCGTGGTGAAGGTGACCAAGGCAATTGTTGAGAGCAGGATGAACAATGTCTGCATGGACTTAGCAAAGTTTTGCAATTCTAGCCAACACATTACAGGAACAATGTGAAGGCTTCAAAAAGGTTGCAAATTAGGCCTATCAGGATGTTTTCTGGTTTAGTGGGTGTGAAGTGTTTAAAAATGGGTTGCTTTCTCTGGAGCACAGAAACTGATAGAGGTTTATAAAATCATGTGAGGCATTGATACGGTTAAATCTGTTCCTCGGGCCAAAAAAATCACAGACGAGAGGACATGTGTTTAAGGTGAGAGGGAGAGGGAGCAAGTTTATGGGAGGTAAGCAGGGTGAATGTTTTATACAGAGAGTGGACAGCACTTGATTTGACTGCCAGGAGTTGTGAAGGAGGCAGATACAATAAAAGCATTTAAGAGCCTTCAGGACAGACGTAAATATGAAGAAGTTGTGGGGTGTGGGGGGGGGGGGGGTGGGGGATGCCTATCAAGTGTTAGCAGCAGACCTTTAGTTTGATTTGAACATTGTGTTTAGCTCAGACATATGGACCAAAGGACCTATGTTGAACTGTTCTATGGCTATGGTTTATATTTTGCCAGGGTTAATAGCTAATTGGACACAAAATTGGCTTGGTAGAAGTTGTCAGAGCATGGTCATGGAGGATTTTTTTCTCAGATCAGATGACTGATGTGCCATAGAGATTGATGCTTGGTGATCTGTTGTTTATCATATATATTAAGATGAGAATGTAGGTGACATGATTAGTAAATTGGTGTATGTAGATGATACAAAACTTGGTGGTGTGATGGATCATGAAGGCAGTTATCTAAGGTTATAATAGAATCTAGATCAACTAGGAAAACAGGACAAGGAGTGGCAGATGGAATTTGATAAAGGAAGCTAAACCAGGGCAGGACAAGTGCAGTAAATGTAAGAGCCTGGGTAGTGTTGCAGGACAGAGATCTATGAGCACAATTATATAGTTTCCTGTAAATGGTGACACATGTAGACATGGAGTTGAAGTTGGTGTTTTCCATGCTTGCCTTCATTGGAAGGGGACTACAGTACAAGAATTGGGATGTCATGCTGCAGTGGTACAAGAGGTTGGTGAGACCACACCTGAAATTTTGTATGTAGTTCTGGTTGCCACAGTAAAGGAAGGATATGATTGGAGAGGATGCAATAAAGAATCACATGGGTATTGCCAGGGTTAGTGAGCATGAGTTAAAAAGAGAGACTAGATAGGCTGGGATAGTTTTCTTTGGAGTGAAGGAGGCTGAGGGCTGTCTGGCATGGAGGAGTCTAAAACTAGAGGGTATAAGTTTATGGTGGGAGTGGAAAGATATAAAGAGGACCAGGGTGCAAGCCTTCACACAGCAGTGTTGGGTATATGGAACAAGCCGCCAAAGGAAGTGGACAGTTACAAAGTTTAAAAGATATTTGGATAGATTGATGGATAAAAAATGGTTCATACAGATTTAGGCCAAATGCAGGCAAATAGACCACATTCAGGAGGACACTTTGGTGAGCATGGCTAAGTTGGGCTGAAGAGGCTAAGTTGGGCTGAAAGGGCTGTATGCAGTTTGGTTGTTATAACCTTCTTAAGCTCATTGCGGCAGAGGGGTACTTTAATCCTGCTGCTGACCTACTTGGTTATCTCCAAGCATGGCATTGTTTAATTAATTGTCGATTTATTGCTTGGGAAAAGTATTTCTCTGGATGCAGCTACGTGGGTAGTGTTGCAAATCATTGTCAAATCATTCTAAATTAATAATAAATCTCCATTTCATGGAAAATCCCAACCTTTTCAAATTCTATTAGCAGATCAGGTCTTTAAAGTGTCTAGTGGAGATTGAGTTGTGCAAGTTTACATCATTCCTACGGCCACATCTTCAACCTGAAGAAATATTAGATGCCTTAGGAAAAATGCTGAACATTTTGGGTTTCCCTCCTGTTGGTTCAGTTCTTCCACCCTGATGTTGGCTTGAAATTGTTCTTTGATCAAAGATCTTCATAACCTAGTTAAAACTTCAAAAGTCAGTTACTTCAAAGAGCACTATTTTGTATGAAAAAGACCCTTCATAAATTTTCATTGATAACTTTTCGTGTATTTCTTTATAGTTTTTCATACTGCTGTAGAATTTCTAACGTGTATTCTTCGTGAGTAGGGCAGACTCCCAGGGTCTTCTTCAAAGTATAGTCATGAAGCATATGACTGATGGAGAGGGCAGACAGGTTTCATTTCCTTTCTAAAAGATAGAGTCTATAACAGTATAAAACTCTAAGTGCTCTCTTGAAATTTGTATGAATGATAAAGGAAACTGGGATAATTCATCACACAATAGCTGAAAATATTTTGATTGAAAAAAAACAGTATTATTGCTGCACAAAGTGTATTCCACCAATTGAATCCACACTTCAACCACTTTAACTTCCCTAACAATGAAGAACCACAAAGATGGAGCTCACCATAAGGAAATACAGTCTCAAACTGATCTGGCGATAAATTGAACTCATCAATCATAGGACGACTTAAAATGGAAAATTACATTTTGAAATGTTGTGGGTGATTTGTAATTTTGTTTAAGTACACTGGTCATGTGCAAGGGCATTGTGAAAGAATTTCTGCAATTGCAGTCTTCTAGAAATGAGCCTGACATTTGTAAGTCATGAACAGTCAGAGCCAAACTATCACTGAAGTCCAGGACAGTCAGTTCTGGCCAACAGAATGGCTTATACTGTATTTGAATTGGAGTCTTTGTAATAAATTTATAAAGAAAATTGCTCAATAGCCGAACAATATATCTTCAGTTTTGAATTGATGGCTATCATAAATGCTCTGGCATTTTTTACTTTGGAATAGGAAAGCTCCAATAGATTAAAGGCTCACGCTATAATCAACTGGTCGCTAGTTCAAGAATAAAGTACACTGGGACATTCATTACAACCATGTTACTGTGCCAAGAGTGCCATTATTTATAGTACTTACAGGAATATTGTGTGACTATTATTGTAAATGTTAAGAAAGTTTCAGAGTTAATCTGCATTTAAATGATAAGTTGGAGAAATTGCTTTTGATCTGTAAGAAGACTGTAGAATTACTATTAATATGTTCATGTGTTGACTTCTTTCTGGCGACACAAAATGTGATCATGCTTGATTTGAAGAGAAAATCAGGGAGAAAATGTAATGGTGTATTTCTTCCAGTGGTGTCCATTAGACCATTAAACTCTGTGACATCACCAGGAAGTGGATGGAAAGACTTTAGAAATACCAACCACACCCTTTTCAAGCCACCCAGGTCTTCATTTTTTGACCCTTGCAAAATTAATTTAGCAATAAAATGATCATGGCAATTAGATATGGCAACTCTTGAAAAGCAAAGATGAACTGCTGTTAGAAATTTCAAATAAAAAGAGAATGATGTAAATAGTAAAGAGGCCACATCAAAAGGAAGGGAAATAGTTAAAGTTTTAGTCAAAGTCAAAAGTTCCTTCATTAGAAGGCAACCCTAGCTTTGTTTTATATCTTATGTTGTTAATACGCAAGTTAGAGTCACTAAGGGTCAGATAATGACAAAGTTGGCTGTTTTTCAAATTTCAAGAATGCAGCATTTATGTGGCATTGCAGAATTGCTTCTATACTTGGATACTCAAGTGCAATTTTAATTCATTAAGCTGGTGAGCAAGCAGCTAAAATTTCTCAAGATGCCTGCTTGGTCTGTAACTAGTTACTTAAAGATTCCATTGGTTTAAATACTCCATGGAGAAGATGGTGAAAAAAATCATATGAAGATGCATTGTCATCAGAAGATCAGGGCAGAAGCTCAGAATGTTGCAGAAAAGTATTTATCCCATGACATCCCAAATTTTCACAATTTCCAGATAAAAGTCAGGAATATAATTGCGTACACATTGCATGCCTGGATAAATGATGCTCTGAAAGTACCATTATCCACATGCACTGCATTACCTAAGCTACTTCTATGGGCCCCCCTTGCAACCTCTACCATCATGAAGGAAAAGAACAAGCTCAGAGAAGACTACCACCTGCAGATATCCTGCAAAGTCACATACTGTCCCAACTTGGAAAAGTACATTTCCAGTCCATTACCATTGTTAGGCTGACATCCTGGTACTCAGGCACACAGCATTGAATTCTGTAGCACGATCAATAACCACAAGCAAACATGAAGTGAATGATTAAAGGCTTTAATAACCTGAAACTTCACACATGTCTTTACATGCTGCTAGCCTGGATCCAATGCTAGTATGGAGGGAGGAGATTAAGGCTATTAGCCTTTATTAGGAATCTTATGGGGAGGAGTTACAGGGTTAGAGGCTGGCCAGCCTATACAGTGTAGTGAAGTGACCTCCTGCAATACCATTTTCCACCACATTCACCACTTCTTTTTAGATAAAGTCCGGCAGGGTAAAATGGTTACCGGTTGTGCAGTCTTTCATAGTTCGTAGGTTCAGCTGGTTCAGTGTTTTTATCCGCCACTGTGATTGACACAGCATGGTTGGATTTGGGCAGTGACCTGTATAGTGAGCTGAATATCCAGGGGCTGAATTGTGTTATCCAAATGAGCTAATAGTTCATTAGCCCTCTGCTAGCACTTACTCTAGCATTTATAAACTCTATGTCTCCTGAGGGGGGAGGGTTGTTGGGGTTCCATTCACGCTTGTAGAGGTGGCAGAGGTGCAGGCCTGAGGGGTAATGGTGGTGGGTTCAAATGGTCATTTGTCTGGGAGATACATGGGACTGGCTGGTCACTGATGAGATGTTCTGGGTGAACCTCCTCTTCCAGGGCCTCTGCTCGAGCCAGGTTGGATGGACACCATGTCTTGTAGCCTGCCCGGGTATTATACATGGGCATATTGGAGGTATGCATGCAGGATGTGCACTTTCTCAACCAGTGAGTCTGCCTTCTGGGTCCTAATGTGTCTACGAAGTAGAACCAATCTTGGGGTCATCAGCCAGACTGGCAGCTGATCTCCTAGGAAAAGTGAACAGTTTCTTATTTGTAGCAGTACAGAGTAGGGACCTGGTGGTGTGTGGTGCCTCTGGAAGGGCCTCTTGCCACTGGGAAATGGGCATCCCTTATGACTTGAGGGCCAAGAGGATTGACCTCCTGATCATGCCATTCTCCCTTTCCACCTGCCTGTTCCCGTGGGGTCCTGCTTGTGGACAGGAAATATTGGTGTATCTCCTCACTCATGAATGAAGACACCCAATCACTGTGAATATAACTGGGGTATTCGAACAAAATGAGAGGTTGCGGAGGGTTTTAATGACCATGGGCGTGGTCATCTCCAGCAGGGAATGGCGAATGGGAACCATGATTACTCATCCACGATATTCAGGAATTACTCATTCTGATGTGTGGAGGGAAAGGGAGCCCTTGAAGTCCAGACTGAGACATTTGAAGGGACAAGTGGCCTTGATCAGTTGAGCCTGCTCCGGCTTGCAGTCCGCACAGACCCAGCAGTTACGGGTCAGTCCCTGATCTCCTCCACCGAATGGGGAGGTTGTGGGCCCTCACAAAGTGGTAGAGCCTGGTGACCCCAGGGTGGCAGAGGCTATCGTGGAGGGCTTGGATTCAACCTCCTTGAGCTCTGATGCAGGTACTCTTGGACAGAGAACCAGGTGCCTCATTGAGCTTCCCTGGCTGAGACAAGATTGCATAATTGAAGTTGGACAGCACAATTCTCCACCTCATTATCTCATCATTTTTAATTTCCACCCCCACTGTTTATTAAACACAAAAGTGATGGTTCTCTGGTCCATCAGCAATGTGAAGGGTCTACTGGCGTCCACTATAGCCTGGGCCTCCTTCTAAGTTTGGGGCCCTAGAGGATTTGGGAAAAGAATGCCATGGGCCTGCCTGTTTGGATCAGCATGGCAGCTAGGGCAAAATTGGAACATTCGTTCTCCACTTGGATAGGGATGGATTCATCAATGGCATGCATCGCCGTCTTGGCAAACACATCCTAATGCTTTCAAAGGACATGGGAATATGGTGGTTTTCACCAGGGGGTGGGCCTTGTCCACGTAATTGGGGACCCATTGGGCATAGTATGAGAAGAACCCCAGGCACCTTTTCAAGGCTTTGAGGTTTTGGTGGATTGGGAGTTCCAGAAGGGGGCAGATACGCTTGGGGTTGGGGGCAAAGAAGCCATGGTTCACAACACAACTGAATATTGCCAGATGCCAAGTGCAGAAAGCACATTTTCTCTGGTTGCATTATCAGGGTTTTAGCAGAGGCGAAGAACTCCTGTAGGTTCTCATTGTGTTCCTCTTGGTAAAGGCCACAGACATTATCCAAATACAGATATGTGGCTTTTAATTTATTATCATTCACCATGTGGTCCATCTTCCTTTGAAACACGGACATTTCATTCATAAGGCCAATAGGACCTGTAGGAAATGGTAGAGGCATGTATGGATGCTCCTCCAGGTGTATTGGGATCAGGTGAAGACCCAGCACTGGGTGATATCGTTCATCCTGTTGATAGTCTGGCTGTAATCAATGAGCATCTGGTGCTCCTCCCAACTCTTAACCACCACTCTGGGTGCCCTTCAGGGGCTGTTACTGGGCTCTATAATGCCCTCCGTTAGCAGTCACCTTAGTTCAGCTTTTATAATCTCTCTACTTTTTGTGGTGACCCATTTGCAGTCAGGGGTGAGGTTCTGGAATGGTGGGGGGGAGGGAGGGGTGAAGGGACCTGAAGGGTGACCAGACCACAGAGCGGGAGTCCTGGTCAGCATTCTGGTGTGGGATTGGTCGTGTATGGAGAGGTGGGTGGACCATCCAGGAATTGATTGTTTTTGACTGTGAGGGGAGGGTGGGGCCTGTCAAAGTACATGAGTATGCTCTTTAGCTGGCGTTGGAAGTCCTGCTTTAGTATGACTGGTGCACAGAGGTGGGGCATCATGAGCAGTTTGAAGTTTGTATCTTTTGTGATCCACTTGGTTACAGTGCGTGGGTCATGGTGCAGCACCCGTGAATTTCTGTGGAGTGCGATTTGGACACTAAGTTACACTGCAAGGGAATACCATTGGACTGTGCCCAGGAGTATAAAACTTTCAGTGCTCCCCATATTGAATAGGCAGCCCATGGTGTAACTGTTTACCTCTATATCCATCATAGAGCATGTCAGTTGGTGTGGCCTGTTCTGGTTCAGCATGATAGGGGCCAGAGTTAACTCATTATCAGAATCGCTGCTGCTGTAGTGTTGAGATGGCTGCCGTCAACATGGCTACCTTGGGGATTCCAACTATGGCTGCCCCCATGAATTGCACATGGTGGAATCCAGAAGAGATGCTCGATGTGACATCATCACGTGTCATCTTCCTCCTGTTCCCGCTGTTCGGTTCTAGGCTGCCAGAAGTGATACTGGAAGTAGGTTGATCCAAGATGGTGATGCGGGTCATGGTCCTCACACGGCACTGCTGGAGGAAGGTTTAGAATGGCATACCTTGGCGTAGTGCTCCTTCCTCCTGCAGATAGAGCAGGTTTTGCTACAGGCCGACAATACTTCCTTGCGTGTTTGGTATGGCTGCAGTTGTTACACCTTGTGTGCTCAGCAGCAACAACGGCAGTCAGGGTCCCCAAGACCCAAGATGGTGGTGCCCATGCTCCCCACGCCGTGTGGCTTGCAAAGTAAGCCTCAATATTCTTCTGGGCTGTCAAACTTCCTGTAGGGTCCGATTGCCCTTCTCCAAGAGTTGATTGTGGATATGGTTTGAATGGAAGCCAGCCACTAACCCATCACAGATGCACTCCTCTTGATAGACTGCTGTGGTCACATCTACGTACACATAGGTCCGTCCCAGCTCTCTCACGGCCCTCACAAAGTCATCAATGGACACACCAGGAGCCTGGTGTTGGGTGACCAGCTCGTAACGTGCATACACAAAGTTCATGGGAGCACCTTAGTGCTGCCTCAGCAGGGCCACCTCGTCACTTGTACTTTTTGCAGTCCTGTATTACTTGGTTTAGCTTGGTGGCTCACCAATGAAAAGAGCAGAGATCTTGTGGCATCTCATGTAGGCCTTTAAGCAGTGCAGTCACATATCAAACTTGATAGAGGCCTCTGGATCCCTGAAGTCAGTTAGGGTTAGGGTTAGGGTTAGGGTTAGGGTTAGGGTTAGGGTTAAGGGTTAGGGTTAGGGTTAGGGTTAGGGTTAGGGTTAGGGTTAGATTTAGGGTTAGGGTTAGGGTTAAGGGTTAGGGTTAGGGTTAAGGGTTAGGGTTAAGGTTAAGGGTTACGGTTAGGTTTAGGGTTAGGGTTAGGGTAATTAATTACCCTACATGGCAAGTAATTAGGTTATTAAATTGTAACACAATCAATAACCACAAGCAGACTTGAAACGAGTGATCAAAGTCTTCAATATCCTGAAACTTCAGGATGTCATTCCATGCTGCTGGTCCAGATCCAAGGCTGGTATATAGGGAGGAGACTAAGCCTATCAGCCTCAATTTGGAATTTTATGGGGAGGTATTACAGGGTCAGAGATGGGCCAGACTGTATAGTGTTTTGAGGTCACCTCCTACACTACCTCCACAAGTTCCTTTTCCAACACTTCAGGAATACAGCTGACATTAATCTTTTCAAAGACATAGTGGCCTTCAAATAGGGCAGCAAGGTTGGCATAGCGGTAAGCACAATATTTTACAGTGCCAGCAATCAGGACCAGTGTTCGAGTTCCACACTGTCTTTAAGGAGTTTGTACGTTCTCCCCGTGTTTGCGTGGGTTTTCCCCTGGGGGCTCTGGTTTCCTCCCGCCATTCAAAACATGCCGGAGGTGTAGGTTAATTGGGTGTAAATTTGGCAGCAAGGGCTCGTGGAGGAAAAGGCCTGTTACCATACAGGATATCTAAATTAAATTAAATTAAATATCATGCAGATCCTGACCATAAAAAAGTAATTACTGTCACATCACATCACTGTCCCGGGTGAGGTTTTTTATTTAATGATGTCACTGGACTATCTAAGGGTGGTAAAGCATGGGACCCTGAAGAAGTACAAAAGGGAAGAAATTTAAAATTTTAAAACAACGATTCAGATTGTTGGCCATTGAAGCATTCTGTTTTTCCGAAAATGACTTTGGGTACAAGCTTTTACCTCCCACAGTTTGGCATGACATAGTTCTGTCTTCACAGCATGGTTTTGGCAGCTGGTTGAACCCCACTCCAGGGAACACTGGCTCTCAAAACCATCACTATTACTGAAGTGAACGTCTTCAGCATATGTCGAGAAACACCAACACACACACCCACTCAATTAAACTAATGCAATGAATTCATAAAGCTCTACTTATATTTCGCTTAGCAGCTGATTTTTCTCCCATTCCTTTCAATGGGATCATTGTACTTGTGCCAGGTTTAATATGATGCTTTGTCTACAGTTTTCAGAGAACAGAAAAATCTACGAAAATCTGTGATGCCCATTATATTGTGTGGGAAGTAAATCTTGGCATCAATGTTTGCATTTGGTCAGAATATTTCAAGAGGCAAGAAGCATCACAAATGTAGTAAGACTGATCTTGGTCTCCCCTCCAGCCTTCATCACTCAAAATAAGGGAATTCCAAGGGAGAGGTCAAAAATCAAACTTTATAGATATCAATGGATGGTCTGCAAACAACAATTTCATTTCCATTCTTAATGAGTTCTCATATGCCTGACAGATTTAATTAAACTTTTGCATCAAAACAGTGCCTTTTTCTTCAACACAGAATGAGCTTTTATTTCAAATTATTTTTAATTTATTTAGTATTTGCTCCAACTTTGATATCCAATGGTCCTTTGGTTTTAAAGGAGTGAGATCACCAGTTTTTTTCTTCATTTGACTGGGCAATTCAAAAGCACACTAAAACATTCCCTGCTTTACATTATCATTCCCAAAACAGGGTCAGTTTTTTCACTCAATGGAACCAATTTTTTGTCTGCATCATCAGTTCAAGGGCCCGACTCCATTCTTGGGTTTCACTAGGTCATGAAGGCTGATTCGTCTACATGATACAAGGAGGAAATGGATTATGGATGATTTGTTAAGATGTAGTCCCACTTGCCAACCTAAATGGAAGAACATCTCATGACACAGTTCTTCTCTGTTCTTATCTTATTGAAATGTCAACAAGGAGTTCATGTTTGCACTACTCACGAGATTGTATGATCAATTTTTTCCAGCACAATTTTGCCAAAGATTATGGAATATTAAACACAAGGCTCATTCACTGATTTTCAAATTCTTATGATCGTTGGGTCCACTTGTAAAAACATTAAATTAGTGGATTGATGTGTACAGTTTTTAAAATAATAACCCACATGTCATTACCACTCTTAAGCATAGAATGAGGAAAAGAAATGGAGATATAAAAAGCATCACTGCCGAGCCTGTGGACGAGAGAGGTGCAATGAACAACTGTCCCACATGGACGTCTGATAATGAAGCTGACATTAGGCGAAGCAGCAAATCTAATAAAAATTATGGAAGAGATAAGGGAATTTCAAAAGGACCTAAAACAGCAACTAAATGATATCAAGTCAGAGCTCACTGACGCTAATCGAAAAATAGAGATGGCAGAGACACAATTGAAAAGGTGGAAGATCGAGTTCAAAATATGGAACGGATGCTAAGTAAGATGATAACTGTATTAAACAAGCAAGAAAATAAACTACTCGATCAAGAAGGAAGGACAGATGGAAGAATATTATAATATATTATGTTCCCAAAGGTGCAGAGGGGTTGACTATGGTGGAGTTTGTAGAAAACTTACTACAGAACTTGCTGGAGATTCCCCTGAATACAGAACTCGAGATTGAGAGAGCATATTGTACATTCATCCCAAGGTCTTCTGGAGACAGGGAAGATAAAACATAGTACATAGAAATCAGATTCCTTCAGTGCTAAACCAAAGCAGAGATTCTGTGTAAGGCCTGGGGAAAGAAGAAGGTATTTTTGAATGGGAAATTAATATATTTTGATCAAGATTACCCCACAGTGGTCCTGCAAAAATGTAAGGAATAAGAAAAGTAAGCCAGTATTAAAGCAGGGAGCAGGGAACCATTGAAGTCAGGCTTAGAGGTGTCCAGGGGAGGCGGGGCGAGGAGTGACTGACAGGGTTAACTGGTAGAGGGCAAATAAAAAGAGGGTAAGGTAAAAGAGCAGCCACCGAGGAGCAGCCAGGGAGTGAGTGGAATTGGGTGGAAGGAGTGGGGAATTCAGGCTTTGGCTCAAGGGGCTTCAGTAAGCATAGGCTGAGGTCAAGCTTGTCAAGTTAAGATAAGACTGTTTAATTGATTTTGTATTCTTTAGTAATTTCTACTTATTTGAGGAAGGAGGAGAGAGAAGGGATGAGTGTGAGAGTAGTTTGCTGTTCTCTGTGTCAGATGTGGGAAGTCGTGGAGTCTTCTAGCCTCCCTGAGGTTCATATCTGCACCAGGTGTGCTGAGCTGCAGCTCCTCAAGAACCGTGTTAGGGAACTAGAGCTGCAGCTCGATAACCTCGCTCTGGTCAGGAAGATTGAGGTCGTCATAGATAGGAGTTAAAGCCAGGTGGTCACACCAGGGCCACAGGAGGAGGACAGGTGGGTCACGGTTAGGAGAGGGAAGAGGAATAGTAATGTGGTACAGAGGACCCCTTTGGCTGTGGCCCTCAACAACAGGTGCTCCTCTTTGGGTACTGTTGGGGGAACAGCCCAGCTGGGGAAAGCGTCAGTGGCTGTGCCTCTGGCACTGGGTCAGCCTCTGAGGCTCAGAAGGTAGGGAAAGAAAGAGGAGAGCAATAGTCATAGGGGACTCGATAGTCAGGAGTACAGACAGGGGATTCTGTGGACAGAGCAAGGAAAACTGGATGATGGTTTGCCTCCCTGGTGCCAGGGTCCGGGATGTTGCTGCTCGAGTCCAGGAGATCCTAAAGGGGGAGGGAGATGAGACAGAAGTTGTGGTACATGTAGGTACCATTGACATAGGGAGGAATAGAGAAGAGGTTCTGAAAAGTGAGTACAGGGAGTTAAGTAGAGAGTTAAAAAGGACCGCAAAGGGAGTAATCTCGGGATTACTGCCTGTGCCACGTGACAGTGAGAACAGGAATAGAATGAGATGGAGGGTGGAGCAAAGGGCAGGGATTAAAGTTTGTGGATCACTGGGACCATTTTTGGGGTAGGTGTGACCTGTACAAAAAGGACAGGTTGTATTTGAACCTCAGGGGGACCAAGATTCTGGTGGGGACATTTACTAGGGTTACTCAGGAGACTTTAAACTAGAATGGCTGGGGGAAGGGAACCAAATGAAGGAGAACAGCAAGAAGAGGGTTAGAGTACAATCAGAGAAAGCTTGAAGACAGTGTTTGAGGGGGGAAAGGCAGGTTATAGAAAAGGGGGATGTTCTATATGAAGATGGACAGAGGTCGATTGCAAAAGATCATAAGAGAGCTGGTGGTAAAGATAGGGGCCTACAGGAAATAAAAAGTGGGAAATCTCTAAAATGCATATATTTTAATGCTGGGAGCATTGTAAGGAAAGTGGATGAGCTGAAGATATGGATTGACATTTGGAACTATGACGTGGTAGCGATTAGTGAAACAAGGTTACAGGAGGGATGTGACTGGCAGCTAAATATTCCTGAAGTTAGTTGCTTTAGGTGTGATAGAACCGGGGGTGGGGGGGGGGTGGTGGCAAGAGGGGGTGGGGTTGCACTACTTGTTAGAGAAAATATTACAGGCATGCTTAGGTGTGATAGAATAGAAGGCTCATCCAGGGAGGCTATTTGGGTGGAATTGAGGAATGGGAAAGGGGAAGGGCAAGACAATATATAAAGGACACTTCACATTTTGGATCATATAGACCACCGAATGGAGAATGCGAATTAGAGGAACAAATTGGTAGGGAGATAGCAGATATTTGTAATAAGCACAGGGTAGTTTTCTGAATATTGATTGGAAACCCATTCTGTGAAAGGGCTGGATGGGTTGGAGTTTGTAAAATGTGTGCAGGATAGCTTTTTAACATTAATACGTGGAGGTACCAACTAGAGAGGAGCTGTGTTGGATTTATTCTTGAGGAATGAGATGGGTCAGATGACAGAGGTATGTGTGGGGAAGCACTTTGGGTCCAGTGATCATGATGCCATTAGCTTCAAGGTAATTATGGAAAAGGATAGGTCTAGGCCCAGAGTTGAGGTTTCTGAGTGGGGAAAAGCTAGGTTTGAGGAGATGTGAAAGGATTTACAAGGGGTGGATTGGGACAATTTGTTTTCTGGGAAGGATGTAATAGAGAAATGGAGGGCCTTTTAAAGGAGAGATTTTAAAAGTACAAAATCTTTATATACCTGTTAGGTTGAAAGGTAAGGTCAAAAGTTTGAGAGAGCCATGGTTCTCAAGGGATATTGGAAATGTGGTTCAAAAAAAGAGGGAGTACTACAATAAATATAAGAAACAGGGAAAAAAGGAGATGTTTGGTACTATATTGAATGTAAAAAGAATCTTAAGAAAGAAATTAGAAAATCTAAAAGAAGGTATAGCAAGCATGGTGAAAATAAATCCAAAGGATTTCTACAAATATATAAATAGCAAAAGGAAAGTGAGAGATAAAATTGGTCCAATAGAGAATCAGAAAGGACCAATGTGTGTGGAGCCAAAAGAGATGGGGGAGGTCTTGAACAATTTCTTTACCTCAGTATTTACTGAGGAGAAGGATATTGAACTGTGCAGGGTAAAGGAAGCAAAGGGGGTAAATATGGAGACTATAGTGTTTAAGAAAGAGGTAGTACTGGATCCTTTGAACATATAAAGGTGGATAAATCTCCAGGTTCTGACAGGATTTTTCCCAGGGCCTTGAGAGAAGTTAGTGAGGAAATAGCGGCGGCTCTGGCAGTGATTTTTCAAATGTCATTAGAGACGGGCATAATGTTGGAGGATTGGCGTGTTGCAAATGTGGTTCCTTTGTTTAAAAAGGGTTAGAGGAGGAAGCATAGCAATTATTAGCCTGTAAGTTTGATGTCTGTGGTAGGCAAATTGATGGAAAATGTTCTTAGAGATAGTATATATAAGTATATGGAGGGACAGGGTCTGATCAGGGACGCTCAACACAGATTTGTGTGTGGAAGGTTGTGTTTGACCAATCTTGTTGAATTTTTTGAAGAGGTGACTAGGAATGTTGATGAGGGTAGAGCAATGGATGTTGTCTATATAGATTTCTGTAAGGCCTTTGATAAAGTTCTGCATGGGAGGTTAGTTAGGAAGGCTAAGTACCTGGGTATCAATTTGGGGATATTCAAATGGATTCAACAGTGGCTGGAAGGAAGGTGCCAGAGAGTAGTAGTAGATAACTGTTTGTCAGGATGGAGGCCTATGACAAGCAGTGTACCTTAGGGTTTGGTATTGGGACCATTGTTGTTTGTCATATATATTAATGATCTGGAGGATGGGATGGTAAATTGGATTAGTAAATATGCAGATGATACTAAAATAGGGGGAATTGTGAATGATGAAGAAGGTTTTCAAAGATTGCAGAGGGATTTAAACTGCTTAGAGGAGTGGGCAGAAAGATGGCAGATGGAGTTTAATGCTGATAAGTGTGAGGTGTTTCATTTTGGAAAGAATAATCAAAGCAAGACATATGTGGTAAATGGGAGGGCATTGAAGAATGTAGTGGAGTAGAAAGATCTAGGAATAACGGTGCATTGTTCCCTGAAGGTAGGAGTGCATGTGGATAGGGTGGTGAAGAAGGCCTTTAGTATGCTGACCTATATAAATCAGTGCATAGAATATAGGAGTTCGGAAGTAATGATGAAACTGTACGAGGCATTGGTGAGGCCAAATTTAAAGTACTGTGTGCAGTTCTGGTCACTGATTTATAGGAAGGATATTAACAAGATAGAGCGCAGAGAAGATTTAAAAAAATGTTGCCTGGATTTCAGCATTTGGAATACAAGGAAAGATTGTGCAAATTAGGTCTTTATTCCTTGGAACATAGAAGGCTGAGAGGGGATTTAATAGAGGTGTTTAAGATAATGAGAGGGATAGATAGAGTTGATGTGGAAAGGCTTTTCCCATTGAGAGTAGGAGAGATGGATACAAGAGGTCATGGGTTGAGAGTTGATGGGCAAAGGTTTAGGAGTAACATGGGAGGGAACCTCTTTACTCAGAGAAAGGTTACTGTGTGGAATAGGCTTCCAGGAAAGGTGGTGGAGGCAGGGTCAATTTTGGCATTTAAGAAAGAGATGGATAAGTATATAGATGGGAGGGGGATGGAGGGATATGGGCAGAGTGGTGGTAAGTGGGATTAGAGGAGGGTACTTGAATCAGTGCGGTCTAGAAGGGCCAAATTGGCCTGTTTCCGTGCTGTAATTGTTATATGGTTATATGGTTATAAAGAAAGATTAGCTTTCATGCTCCATACCCTGCTAAACTGCAAGTGTTTTATGAAGACGGGATGCAGCTGTATCAGACAGTGGAAGAAGTGACTGCAGACATGAAGGACAGAGGGTTGTCTGTCATCATGGTCTAACTGAGGGAAAGCCTGTCTGACTAGCTATTCTGCACTATTTGGGAAATAGTGACAGAATCAAGAAAGCAGGGGATGGGAGGAGGGCGAGAGAAGAAAATCAAACGAGACTATGAGTTTTCTGAAGACAGACCTCACCCCCTCCAGAAGAGTCATAAGATATGACTGATTTCAAAAGTGCTGATAAGATAAACAAAAGCAAAAATAGAGAATGCTATACTTATCTCAAGAAGTACATATTACAAAGGAGTCTTCATATCACAATGATTTTATATTTTGTTCATTCATTCACTCCTCTTTCCCCATATCAATGAGAATATATACATGGGAGGAATACACAGGGAAGCTTTTTCTATATAATGGACATAGGTTTTTTAATTTACTTTTGTGGTGTGGTAAACCACTGTTATACTGTGATTGGCTGCTACTGACTGAATGTGCCTCCTAAGACCAATCCTACCCATAGCCCCTTTTACTTTGGCTCTGATCAGTCAAGGAGGTGGATGGTTGTTTGATAGTGTTCCGTTCTTTAGCTATTAAAAGCCTGATTGTTTCACTACACAACCTTTTTGTGAATTATTGATGCTACATCATGAGGGTACTGCAATGGGGGTCCCCAATCACAGGTAAGGGAGACTATCCCCCCATAGCTAGATGTTTTCTCTAACCCAACTCAGGGTCATTTACTAGAGACCCTAGCCTTGGAATCATACTTTTGTTGGCTTTTTTTCTCTCATGTTTCTTGGTATGTATCTGTTCATGGAATAGATCATTTAAGCTACAATCTGCTAATTTCAATGATATATTGACAGATAAATACACATAATAAGGATAAGGTAAAATTAATTTATTTTAATGTTCTTTGGCTTGGCTTCGCGGACGAAGATTTATGGAGGGGGTAAAAAGTCCACGTCAGTTGCAGGCTCGTTTGTGGCTGACAAGTCCGATGCGGGACAGGCAGACACGATTGCAGCGGTTGCAAGGGAAAATTGGTTGGTTGGGGTTGGGTGTTGGGTTTTTCCTCCTTTGCCTTTTGTCAGTGAGGTGGGCTCTGCGGTCTTCTTCAAAGGAGGTTGCTGCCCGCCAAACTGTGAGGCGCCAAGATGCACGGTTTGAGGCGTTATCAGCCCACTGGCGGTGGTCAATGTGGCAGGCACCAAGAGATTTCTTTAGGCAGTCCTTGTACCTTTTCTTTGGTGCACCTCTGTCACGGTGGCCAGTGGAGAGCTCGCCATATAACACGATCTTGGGAAGGCGATGGTCCTCCATTCTGGAGACGTGACCCATCCAGCGCAGCTGGATCTTCAGCAGCGTGGACTCGATGCTGTCGACCTCTGCCATCTCGAGTACTTCGACGTTAGGGGTATAAGCGCTCCAATGGATGTTGAGGATGGAGCGGAGACAACGCTGGTGAAAGCGTTCTAGGAGCCGTAGGTGGTGCCGGTAGAGGACCCATGATTCGGAGCCGAACAGGAGTGTGGGTATGACAACGGCTCTGTATACGCTTATCTTTGTGAGGTTTTTCAGTTGGTTGTTTTTCCAGACTCTTTTGTGTAGTCTTCCAAAGGCGCTATTTGCCTTGGCGAGCCTGTTGTCTATCTCATTGTCGATCCTTGCATCTGATGAAATGGTGCAGCCGAGATAGGTAAACTGGTTGACCGTTTTGAGTTTTGTGTGCCCGATGGAGATGTGGGGGGGCTGGTAGTCATGGTGGGGAGCTGGCTGATGGAGGACCTCCGTTTTCTTCAGGCTGACTTCCAGGCCAAACATTTTGGCAGTTTCCGCAAAGCAGGACGTCAAGCGCTGAAGAGCTGGCTCTGAATGGGCAACTAAAGCGGCATCATCTGCAAAGAGTAGTTCACGGACAAGTTTCTCTTGTGTCTTGGTGTGAGCTTGCAGGCGCCTCAGATTGAAGTGACTGCCATCCGTGCGGTACCGGATGTAAACAGCGTCTTCATTGTTGGGGTCTTTCATGGCTTGGTTCAGCATCATGCTGAAGAAGATTGAAAAGAGGATTGGTGCGAGAACACAGCCTTGCTTCACGCCATTGTTAATGGAGAAGGGTTCAGAGAGCTCATTGCTGTATCTGACCCGACCTTGTTGGTGTTCGTGCAGTTGGATAATCATGTTGAGGAACTTTGGGGGACATCCGATGCGCTCTAGTATTTGCCAAAGCCCTTTCCTGCTCACGGTGTCATTGTTAAATCCAATTAAATGTAGTAAAATTCTACTTAAAATGAAATAAAGAACAAACCCAGGAAACTCATTTATATGATAATTAACATGGAAAACTAAAGAGAATAGGCTTCACCAATTTGATTTTCTCCTCATATAAATCAGGACATAGGAGAGGAGTTGCTATTCTCATTTCAAACAAGCTAAATTGTGAAAAAAGTATTTAAATGAGAGATAAGGAGGGCAGATATATTATAGTAAGTGGGAATATAGACAGGAATCCAGTTGCTTTATTGAATATATACACACCTCCATGAAGTGATATTAGTTTCTTCCAGAAAATTACTAATTTTATGGTCGCAGAAACAGAAAGTCTCTTGACGGGTTGGTGAGAGTTAAATTTACAATTACAGCCTAAGTTAGACTCTGCCAATAAAACAAATGAAATAAAGTCTTGACATAAAAAAAAATTAACACACCTTTTGAGGATATTGGACTAATTGATATATGGAGGAATATTTTCCCCGACAGAAGGGATTGCACTGTTCAATTGGGTTAATAGATGTAAGTGACCATGCAAATATATAATTATCTGTTGATTTTGACCTACAACTAAAGAATACTATTTGGAAACTCAATTCAAATCTACTCAGTGATCCCTATTTCAAGGAACGAATTTAAAAATAAATTGACCTTTACTTAGAATTCAATGATAATGGAAAGGTTCTACCTCCTATTTTATGGGATATTCTGAAGGCAGTCTTAAGAGGGAAAATTATAGCAATATCTTCATAAAAGAAGAAAAAAAGGAATAAATTATTAGAGGAATTACAAAATAAGCTGAAAGAACTGGGAAAAAAACAAATTGAGTTTGGTACAGGATATATTAGAGGAATTTATAAAAATAGGAATGAAATTAATAGTTTGGATGCACAAGAAATCAGGAAAATTTTAATGTTTCTGAAACAGAGACACTAGAACACTAGAAAGTGGATCTAATTTATGCAAATATTGGCATGGAAACTAAGAAAAAAGATAGAAGATATAATTCCTAGTGTTAAGTAACCAAGAACAAAAAGGATTAAAAAAATAGACTAAGTGAAGTTCAAGAAGCTTTTTAATTGTTTTATAAAACTCTATACTCTGGGGAAAGCACAACTCAGATTGACACCTTGTTGACTTCTTTAGAGTTACCCATTTTAAAGCAAAGAACAAAATAGAACATTGACTGGCAACATTACTGAAGTTGAACTAAAAATTGCAATTAGTAGACTTAAATTAAATAAATCACCAGGATCAGATGGATATATGGCAGAGTGATATAAAGAATTAAAAAAAAAGGGTTTATTCCTGTTTTACTCCCCACATTGAATTGGGTTTTAAAAAAGGCACAAATGCACCCAGTTGGAAGGAGGTGATAATCACAGCTATTACAAATGAAGGGAAGGATAAAATGGAATGTGGGTCATAGAGATCAATACCTGTTCTTAACATAGATTATAGATTATTTACCTCCATCATGGTCAAATGATTAGAAGACTTTTTACCTATATTGATACACAATGATCAGACAGGTTTTATACAACAACACCAAACAACAAGACAATTTATAAAGGACACTTCACATTTGGGATCATATACAAAAAAAAAATAAATTAAAGCAATAGTTATTAGCATTTTCCCTGAAAAGGCATTTAATTCAGTTAATGGGAATTTTCTTTACAGAGCCTTGCATAGATTTGGTTTACATGAAACTATTATTAAAACTATACAGGCACTATATGACAATCCTACTGCTAGGATTAAAATCAATGGATATTTATCAAATAGTGTTATCCTGGAAAGTGGCATGAGACAGGGTTGTTCATGGTGACCACTAGTCTTCGCATTATATTTGCAACCATTAGCTCAGTCCATCAGGCAGAATGAGGATATCAGGGGAATTACTATTAAAGGGACAGAGCATACATTGGCATTTTGATATATTTAGGGCAAACAACATATTCTTTACCTAAGTTGATGCAATCTTTTGAACGATTTGGTCAATTACCATGATACAAAATTAACATAGATAAAACCCAATTGCTCTCATATAACTATAGCCCACCAATAGAAATTGAAAGTTGATATCTCTGGTCATGGCAAACAGAGTCTGTTAAGAATATGGGCATCATTATGCCAAAAGATTTGCAAAATTATTAGAATGCAATTATTTGCCTATATACATTTTAAAAATTGAGGAAGATATTATAAGATGAAACCTAATTCCTTTTTTAAAAATCTTTGTTCAAGGATTGAATCCATTAAAATGAATATATTGCCTAGACTAATATATCTTTTTCAGACCCTACCAATATAGAGTAACCAAAATCAATTCAATGAGTGGGATAAAATATTATCAAGATATATATGGCAAGGTAAAAGGCCTAGAGTTTGACTCAAAACTTTGCATTTAAAAATTATTATTTTGCAGCACAGTTAAGAGCTGTGGCGTAACCCTTCATATGATGCTCAATGTAAAAATATTGAGGAGAAGATACTTTTGATCCCCATACAGGCAATTTTGGCTGATAACCATCTACAAAGAGACATAAATATATTGATAACCCATGGCTAAAATGGATTCTTAAAATATGGAAAAATACTATAAAAGAATATAAATTAGAGGGAGATATTTCAGTTCTTAAATGGTGTGCATTTGACTCTGATTTCACGCCAAATAAAATGGATGCTAGATTTTCAGTTTGGATAGCTAAAGGAATAGCAATTCTTTGTAATATAATGAAAGAAGGAATATTATCCAGTTTTTGAATGCTTAAAGAGAAACATATTTGAAAAACAAGACTTTTATTGGTATTTGCAGATGTGATATTGTGTTAATAGGAAAGAAAAAATATGTAACCAAGGCAAGTACATGTTTAACAGAACTGTTTAGAAAAGCATATAATTCAGATAATGGTAGTAAAATAATTTCAAGTGTATATAAGGGTCTGTCAAATCTTAAAACACACAACTTCATATATTAAAACCAAAATGGGATAAGGAAGGAGGGATAACTATATCTGAGGAAGAATGGTCAATAATATGGAGGTGTCAAAGGAAGTGTACCAGTTCACAGAAATGAAGAAAGTTTGGTAGAAAAACCTGATAAGATACTTCATAACTCCCTCTCAGAAATCTCATTATATTAGTAACTTCCCTGTTTGCTGGAGAAATTGTGGAAATTAAAATGCAAACCATTACCATTTTTTTTAGGACTCCCCTGTTATCAAAGATTATTGGGGTGGGATACACAATGTCCTACAAGACATTTTTTAATGTGATATACCATTAGAAAGTAAATCCATATATTTTGGGTACATACCTCTGGAATGGTTGAAAAGAAATAAATATACTGCTGGTGGCTGGTTAAAAAAAAACTCTTACCAGGAAATGGTTATTACAGGAGAGCCCAATTTTAAATACATGGAAGGAAATTATAATGGACATTTATAAAATGATTATGTCATCTCACACCAAGGATAGATTGCCACGACCCCTAGCATAATCTTCAGTGTCTGTAGATGCTAGTGTTACAATCAGGTAAGTGTAGTCTGGGTAATTGCATTGTAGGATTGAAATGGCCAAAGTTTTTGCATAAGTGACGTAATTTGAAGGAAGAAAAGATTAAAATGAAGGTATAAACTTTGCCGTGGGAAAGTCACAGCGAGAGATAGAGAGAGAGAGAGAGAGAGAGAGGAAATAAATAGAAATAAATAACAATAATGTACAATTTTTAAACAGCATTGGAAAGTTGGTAGTGCCATAGTGCACAATTTATAAATACCCTGGGGGAAATCTACCAACTTTCCTATGCTATATAAATTAAATGCTGTAGCACCATCAACTTTTGCACCCTGTTTAAAAATTGTCCACTATTGCTATTTATTGCTAACACTTTCCCACAGTCCCTTATAAAGGTTTATATGTCAACACAACAACAACAGGCCTGAAGGGCTCATATTGTGCATTATGTTATAATTAGGCATGATAAATTTTGTTCAAATATAACATCATAATACATTGATCAGGATTTAGGGCAGGTCCACCATCACTCGATGTGTCATGATGTCACCGGTAGAAGGTAGAACAGTCCTAACCCCCGGAGATGGCTCTTTGCATGTGTGAAAGCATACAGTGTCCCTGTCAGGAGTAGTCAAGTGTAAAAAGCCAAACCCCCATTCCTATCACGGGACACTGAATGGCCAATTTAGTGGGATGCAAGCGTGAAAGGGGCTAATGATTAAGTTGTTTTTTAAAAAAAATCACTCCCTACTTATATATATAGTTTTATATATAGCTAAGAAACAGGACTGCCAAGGTGGTGATCTCTGGATTGCTACCTGTGCCAAGTGCAACTGAGAACAAAAATGGAAGGTTAAGACAAATGAATGTGTGGCTGAGGGGCTGGTGTAAAAGACAGGGTTTTGGCTTCTTGGACCATTGGGATCTCATTTGGGGAAGGCATGACCTTTACAAGAAGAATGGGTTACTCCTAAACCCAAAAGGGGTCAATATATTGGCAGTGAGGTTTGGTACAGCTGTCGGATGCAGTTTAAACTAATTTGGCAGGGGGAAGGGAACCTGTATGATAGGGCAAAGGAGAGAAAAGATAAAACAGGAAAAGTTAGGTTAGGCAGCAAAAGTAAAAAATCAGAAAGAGCAAGGAGGGTGAAAAAAGAAAATCTGAAGGCTTTATATCTTAATGCAAGAAGCATTCGGAACAAGGTAGATGAATTGGCTGTGGAAATTGAGACAAACAAATATGATTTGATTGGGATTACAGAAACATGGCTGAAAGGTGGGCAAGCTTGGGAACTTAACATCCCGGGGTATACAATATTTAGGAGGGATCGGCAAGAAAGAAAAGGGGGTGGGGTAGCATTGATGGTGAGAGAAGGGACCGACACGATTGACAGGAAGGATATTAACTCGGAAGATGCGGAATCTATATGCGTAGAACTGAGGAATAGCAAGGGGCAGAAACCGTTAGTGGGGGTGGTATATAGGCCTCCAAATAGTAATGTAGAGGTGAGGGAAGGCATAAAAAGAGAAATTAGAGAAGCGTGCAATAAGGGAACAGCTGTCATCATGGGAGACTTTAATTTACATATTGATTGGTAAAAATACTGAGGAGGAGGAATTCCTTGAATGTTTATGGGACGGTTATCTAGACCAATATGTCGAGGAACCAACTCGGGAGCAGGCCATTTTAGACTGGGTATTATGCAATGAAAAGGGCTAATCAGCAATCTTGTTGTAAGAGGCCCTTTGGGTAGGAGCGATCACAATATGATCGAATTCTCACTCGACATGGAGAGTGAAGAAATTAAAACCGAGACTAAGGTCCTGAATTTAAATAAAGGGAATTATGATGGTATGAGACGGGAGTTGAGTAAGATTGATTGGGTCGTGTTTATGGTGGGGGCGTGGGTTGACGGTGGATAGACAATGGAAAGCATTCAAAGATCTAATTGAATAATTGCAGAAATCGTTTATACCGGTTTGGCATAAAAATAAATCAAAAAAGGTGACTCAACCGTGGATAACAAAGGAAATTAGAGACAGCATTAGGTCCAAAGAGAGAGCACATCAATTGGCCAAAAAAAGTACCAAATCCGAAGACTGGGAACAGTTCAAGATGAAGCAAAGGAGGACAAAGGGATTAATCAAGAGGGCAAAAATAAATTACGAAAGTAAGCTTGCGGCAAACCAACTGCAAAAGTTTTTATAGATATGTCAAGAGGAAAAGATTGGTGAAATCCAGAGTAGGTCCCTTGCAGTCAGAATCAGGGGAATATATAATGGGGAATAAGGAAATGGCAGACCAATTAAATTCTTACTTTAGTTCTGTTTTTACAAGAGAGGATACAAATAACCTCCCAAGGATGTTGGGAAACATAGAGACTAATGCAAGGGAGGAGCTGAAAGAAATCAGTATCTCTAAGGACATGGTCTTGGGGAAATTGAAGGGATTGAAGACCGATAAATCCCAAGGGCCTGATAATCTACATCCTAGGGTACTTAAAGAAGTGGACACTCAGATAGCAGATGCTTTAAGAATTATTTTCCAGAACTCGATAGACTCAGGATCAGTACCCATGGATTTGGAGTGTAGCTAATGTTGCCCCACTATTTAAAAAGTGGGGTAGAGAAAAAGCAGAGAATTATAGGCCGGTGAGCCTTACATCAGTAGTGGGCAAAATGAAGGAATCCATTATGAAGGATGTAATAGCGGAGCATATGACTAGCAGAGAAGGGATGGGACAGAGTCAACATGGATTTACAAAAGGTAAATCGTGCTTGACAAATCCATTGGAATTCTTTGAGATGGTGATAGGTAAAATAGATGGGGGGGGGGGAGCCAGTGGATGTGGTGTACCTGGATTTCCAAAAGGCCTTCATTAAGGTCCCACATAAATGACTGGCATGCAAAATGAAGGCTCATGGGAGTGAGGGCAAGGTATTGATGTGGATTGAGAACTGGCTGGCAGATAGAAGACAGAGAGTTGGGATAAATGGCTCATTTTCTGAATGGCAGGCGGTGACCAGTGGGGTGCCACAGGGATTTGTACTGGGACCCCAGCTGTTCACAATTTACATTAATGATCTAGATGAGGGGATTGGATGTAATATCTCCAAATTTGCAGATGACACTAAGCTAGGAGGGGTTGTGTGCACAGAAGAGGGGGTCAGGAAGCTCCAGTGTGATTTGGATAAATTGGGGGACTGGGACGATACATGGCAAATGCACTACAATGTGGATAAATGTGAGGTTATCTACTTTGGTAATACAAACCGGAGGGCAGATTACTATTTGAATGGCAATAGATTGGGAGATGGGGAAGTGCAGAGAGACCTAGGGGTTCTTGTGCACCAGTCACTGAAGGCAAGCATGCAGGTACAGCAGGCAGTTAAAAAGGCAAATGGTATGTTGGCCTTCATATCAAGAGGGTTTGAGTATAGGAATAAGGATACCTTACTGCAGCTGTACAGAGCCTTGGTGAGACCACACCTGGAGTATTGTGTGCAGTTTTGGTCGCCTTATCTGAGGAAGGATGTTCTTGTAATGGAGGGAGTGCAAAGGCGATTCACCAGGCTGATACCTGGAATGGCAGGAATAACTTTTGAGGAAAGATTGCACAATTTGGGATTGTACTCGCTGGAGTTTAGAAGATTGAAAGGGGATCTCATAGAGACATATAAAATTCTGGCAGGACTGGACAGAATGGATGCAGAAGGGATGTTTCCAATGGTGGGGGAGTCCAAAACCCGGGGCCATGGTTCGAGGATAATACGCAAAGCATATAGAACCGAGATGAGGAGGAATTTCTTTACCCAGATGGTGGTGAATCTGTTGAATTCATTGCCACAGAGAGCAGTAGAGGCAGGTTCATTGAATATATTTAAGAGGGAAGTAGATATATTTCTTCAGTATAAGGGAATTAGGGGTTACGGAGAGAAGACAGGGACAGGGTATTGAACTTTAAGATCAGCCATGATCTCATTGAATGGTGGAACAGGCTAGAAGGGCTGAATGACCTACTCCTGCTCCTATCTTCTATGTTTCTAAGTTTCTATGTTTCTTTTTCTTGTTCTGTCTTTTCTCTTCCCTCTATAAGTGTATACCTCAGATAAATATTATGTGAAAAATCAGGGCAAATTTGAATATATTGACATATATATATATATATATATATATAATGTCTGAGGTACATATTATGTGAAAAATCAGGGCAAATTTGAATATATTGACATATATATATATTTATAATGTCTGAGGTACATATATATTTATAATGTTTGTTTAAACTTCAATAAAATAAATTTTTAAAAATCAAAAATTTAAAAACAAGATTTAGAAATGGTTGCATTGACCATGGCAAATGAATTTGAATGGAAGTTTAGGAGAAATTTTTACCTTTGACTCTGGGCACAAATTTCTAGAGGAATCCATGGGGATGTAGTAAAAACACAATGCTGGAGAAACTCAGCATGTCAAACCATATATTTGGGGCAGCCTGGTGATTATTGCATCTTATAACAACAACAGTCAACAGGTTTGAATCTGTTGCTGTCTGTAAGGAGTTTGTCCCTTCTATTCATATCTGTTTGGGCTTCCTCTGGGTGCCTTGGCTTCCTCTCACATTCCAAAGATGTATAGGGTTAGTAGGTTTGCCACTTTGGTTTAACTGAGTGGCACAAGCTCATGGGCTAGAAGAGCCTGTTACCTTGCTGTATCTTTAAATATCTGCACAAAGAAGACCTACCTGTCCCAGTATGAAAGAATCAGATGCAATAGAACTCATATTGGATGTGATGATATTGGTTGCAATTTAAGTACCAAATGTAACTTAAATTAAACATTTCAAAATTTAATACATACTTCTGAATCACAATGCAATTGCAGCTTGAAGGCAGGAAATTGAAGTAAATGATCTACGTAAGTAATATAAAATGTACTTGATGACATCTCCTGCTCCTTGCTTGCAGAGGATATATTGAATGAACTGACATTGGCAGTTATACTTCATCAAAATCATGCTCCCATTCCTTTCAAAATGATTACTCTGCTTATTCAACCAAAACATGTTCCTCCCCCTCCCCTGATCTACTCATTTTACAGTGTAGCTCCGTATGACAATAGCACCATTTGCAAATTTGCAGACGATACCACTGTAGTAGGTTGTATAAAGGTGATGAGTCAGCCTATAAGAGGGAGATTGTAAACTTGGCTGAATGGTGCACCAACATCAACTTTGCACTCAATGTCACCAAAACGAAGGAAATAGTAGTTGACTTCAGGAAGGGAATCCATAGGTACACAATCCAGTGAACGTTGGGGGGGGGGATCATAGGTGGAGAGGATGAGCAAATTTGGGAGTCACTATCTCGGGGTATCTCTCCTGTACTGAACACACTAATGGCATCCTGAAGAAAGTACGTCAGGTCCTCTACTTCCTCAGGAGCTTGTGGAAGTTTGGTATGCCACCAGAAACCCTGGTAAATTTCTACAGATGTGTGTTGAAATGTAAGCTGGTCTGGTATGGGGACAGCAGTTCCCTTGAGTGTAAATTGCTCCAAAAGGTAGTGGACACAGCCCAGGATATCACAGGCAAAACCCTTCCCACTATCCATTGAAGGGCAGCAGCAATCATCAAGGATCCACACCACCCAGCACACACTCTGTTCTCACTGCTACCATCAGGTCAAAGGTCTAGGTGCCACAAGACTCACACCACCAGGTTAAGGAACAGCTGCTACCCCTCCACCATCAGACTCCTCACAGCAGTGACTCATTTAAGGATTCTTACTTGTGCACTTTATTGTTTTTTTAATTCTCTCTGTATTGCACAGTCACTTTGTTTACATTCGTTTTCTGCTTACATTTCTTTATTTGTTTACATGTTTATGCTGTTTACAGATTTTGTTTGCACTACGAATAAGTGGTAATTCCTCACCTGCAGAAAAAAGAATCTCATGATTGCATGTGATGTCATGTCTATACTCTGGCAATAAATCTGAAATCACCGGCAGTGCATTGATATGAAATTATTTCCCTTCTTTACCCTTTATTATCTGCTGTGAATTTTTGTAAAGAGGTGGTGCCATCTAACTATCCCATGTCTGAGTGAAAGGTATTGTCATTAAGCTACATGTGAACATAATGAATATGCCATCCTCCTAGTTGCACCTCTATGCCTCGTCTTTGCTAATGCTCTTCACATCTTTTCTCTCAGAAACAAACCAGTTAAACTAATTCTGTCAATTACAATTAATGTCAGGTCAGTTGTGCATTGTAGATCTAAGCCTGATGGATTTTTGTTATCCAAAGCTATTTGAAAGTCCACCCAGATCCGCAATGAAGTCATTGAATGGCAATTTATGACATGAACATAAACCATTTTTTTCTATATTCATGAACTATATAGATTAAAGAAACTGCATCCCAGAAACAGACCAGAGTAAACCACAAAAGTCAGTAGACACTGTGATTGAAGAAACTCAGTAGGTCAAACAGTGTACTTTATACAGCAAAGATAAAGATACATAACTAACGTTTCAGGCTTGAGCCCTTCATCAAGGTATGAACAAAACGTAGGAAGGCACCCGAACAATGCATGCCTACATTTTGTTCATTCCTTGATGAAGGGCTCAAGCCTGAAAGATTGGTTATGTATCTTTATCTTTGCTCTGTCAAGAATACTGTTTGACCTACTAGGTTTCTCCAGCATTGTGCTTTTATGGAAACAGACCACTTGGTCCAGACAGTTATGCTCTTCAGGAACTTCTCAACTCTTACATCTAACACTTGTGGCATTGCAGAACATGCTGTATTCATTGGATGGAAACACAGCTTATATTCATGCATTGTTCTGTCATATTTCTCATGTAAGGAAAATGGGAAAAGTGTGTAGAATTTATGTGAAGATGCCAAACATCAGAAATAAACACTGAAGTAGTGGAAATTTTCATAGCTGTGCATAAGCTTTGGAAAAATTTATGGGATTGCTATTTTAAATTAGTAACATTTCTGAGGTACTGTTGAGGATCATTTCATTCATCCATGCACCTCTCAACTTTACAAGACAAAGCATTTGTAATCTGCTTTGGAATTTATGATTAACTTAATCTTGACTTATTCAATGTTTCATTAAATTCTGGTCATTTTTTTGTGTGTGTCTTTTCTTCCCCCAAAGCCAATTGTTCAGTAAGAAGTTTTCTATACTTCAGTATGAAAGTATTGTATTTAAAGACAGTAGATTTGACACATTGAATATTGAAACATGATAATTCACATAAAAATTAGTTGTTTAATAAGTGACTAAATATCTAGAAAGCTTTGTGAAGCTAATAGTCTTTTAAACTGAATGTTAAAGAAAATGTGCACCGTTTTTATTTTGCTATATCTCCTTTTTACAAATAAAAAATTAAATATGACTAGCTGTTTTTTTTAAATTTTTGGAAAAAAACATACAAATGTCAGAACAACTTTACCA
The DNA here is from genome assembly GCF_036971445.1 of Narcine bancroftii. Taxonomy (NCBI): domain Eukaryota; kingdom Metazoa; phylum Chordata; class Chondrichthyes; order Torpediniformes; family Narcinidae; genus Narcine; species Narcine bancroftii. Next base: position 427,378,894 of record NC_091469.1, read on the forward strand.
TTATTGGTCTGTGCAAGAATATGTGAATCACCAGTTCTGGTGCTTCAAGGTCCAAGCAAAATTATAAATATTCGACAAGGAGAAATCAAAATATAATTGTCAACTCAGCAGTCGTGGATTGATAGGGTATTCTGAGAACTTGAAGTCTATGAATTTACAGTCCACAATCACAATATTTGTACTGTAGTGAAATGGGAATTCACTACTGATGTGATGTCCTTAGGACTGACTCCTCTTTTGACTCCACCCAACATATCCCAATATAAAACCCTGGATCCCTGCTAAAACCGCAGTTCAGTCCAAACAATATTGTGTGTTATTCTTGCTGAATAAAAATGTGTTGTGCTCTCTCTGATCTTGAGTGCTTTCAGTCACGCTACATTATATTTTTTGGGGTGATTGAAGGAGACAAGCTGATCACTAAATACATGAAATTATACTCATATTGATCATGCAGGAAATTAATTTAATAACCTTACATGGCCAAATTTTATAACCTTTAATGTTTGTAATTTATACTTTTGGAAGTAAATCATGCAATTTGATTTAATGGAGCTCTTGTGTTATTGCATAATCACCCTGATTCAAATTCACCACAGGGTGAGAGTGGCATATGGAACCAATGCGTCATCCCAAGTTCGGGGCTACAAAGAACTCTTCCAAAGTGTTCAGGTGAAATACTGCAGCTTCTCATTATTTAATCTGCAGATTCCTTGGCACAACTGTTTGTAACTTCCACTGTTAAGGTGATCATGTGTTGCTGCTTTATAATGTATCCTTTAGAGCTCATGGTCTTTAACGGTATTCAAGTTTAGAAGTTTGGGAAGTATTCTATTGCACATTACATTAATAAATAGCTCACTTACTGTTGCTTACCCAGATCTATTATAATTGTTTATTAACCTATCCACTAAAGGTCCTTCCTATAATTGTCTTTCAGGCCATTTTATATTTTATAGACCTGTTAACTTTCTCTTTATTCTCTGTTTGATAGAAATCCATGACGGCCCAACCAGTTTCTTCTCATAATCTCACCTTCCGCTAAATCTTTGTAAACTCTCTTTAATATCCTTTGCAGAGCTATAGCACCCTTCCTGCAATGTGGTGACCATTAACATTTGTAATGCATTAGTAGAAGCCTAACTCATTCCAGCATAAGCCGCCTGCTGTTATATTCTACACCTTGGTCAGTAAAGTATCCCTAATGCAGTCTTATTCACCATATCCACTTAGAATGCAATTTTCAGGGACCTGAGGATGTGACTTTCCAGATCTCTCTATTCATTTATGCTTTATTCCATGATTTATGTCATACTCCCTTGGTCTGTTCACTTTTGCCAAGAGTTGTACTTCACTCTTCCCAGGCAGACCACCTTTTCCTGCATTTCTCCCCTGTTACTCAGGAAACATATCCTTCCTGCACTCCAAAGTTTTCCTCCTTGCCATTAATCACTCTCCAACATTTACATCAAATGAAAGTTACATGATAATGTCCACCCTCAAAATATTTAGATCAATGACATTTATCAGACAAAGCACAAGATGTGCAGACACTAAAATATACATCAAAATTGTTCTTTGATTCAAGCTACTGAACCCACTTTGGATCCAATTTGTCACATTCCCTTTCGACCTCATAAGATTTTATTTTTTGATAATTCATTCATATTCCATTCTGGGGTGTAGCCCAAATTCATCTTCCGAGTATATTTTTGAAGCACGTGGCAGGTTAATGGAGTGCAGGACATCATGCAACCAGCTGTTATTTAAAGGGGTCTTAATCTGCCCTGGCTGGCGCATGTATGGTCCTAAATAGTGCCGGCTGGGACATACATGGTGAAGGGGAAGTGTGACGGGAGCACACGCCCAATGAAGGGGAAGTGTGACTATGGCGTACCACCCTCCACCAAGAGAGTTTCTGATGCTGACCCTACATAGCCATTTTGGTAAGTTTGAAATAGTCTTAATTATTCTTAACAAAATAATGATAGTGTCCTCAGATCAGTAATTACCAGTGTGTATCTGGGGAACATGGTGCCTATGATAAGCACTGAAATCGTGCCCCCTCCCCATCCCCTGTTAAAACTTATTTACATTTTTTGTTAAAACTCGACTGTAGCACCTAGCTCAATATGGGATCAAATGGCCATCTTTGTTACCCATAATCCCCACACAGCTGGAACTGGTGCAGTGGTGTTCGCAGAGTGGTTCCAGCTGCATGGGGGATTATGGGTAACATAGACAGCCATTGCTCCTGCATTGAGCCATCGCTGCAAGCTGCCAGGGTGGCCCCAAAGCAGCCTGATCAGTTGCTGGAATGGCGCTCCGGTGAACTCCAGAGTTAGATAGGGGAGGGGGGAAACGGACGAGCAGGTGGGCAGATGGATGGCCAGGGGGATTTGGGGGCAGATAAATGGCCAAGGGCAGGTGCGTGAATGGATGGCTGGGGCTAGGAGCGAGGTGGTAGGGTGATGCAAGGGCAGTGGTGCCCCCTTTTATGGTTAGTAATTTTAGCCTATTATCACCTTTAACCTGAGTATTGTGTGGCGCCTATGAGATACCACACACCCATAGACTGTGGTAATAACCCCGATTAAAGGTGATTATTGGATTCAGAGGTGGCTGGAAGATAGACAGCAGAGAGTCATGGTGGACAACTGTCTGTCAGGTTGGAAGCCTGTGACAAGCAGGGTGCGTCAGGGTCCCATGTTGTTTATCATTTATATTTAATGATTTAGAGGAGGGTGTGGTTAACTGGGTAAGCAAATATGTGGATGATACGAAAATATGGGGAGTGGTGGATAGTGAGGTAGGTTTTCTTGGATTACAGAAGAATTTGGTTTGTTTGGAAGAGTGGGCTGAAAGATGGCAGATGGAAATCAATGTAAATAAGTGCGAGGTGCTGCATTTCGGTAAAAAATAACCAGAATAGGACATATGCAGTTAAGGGGAGGGCATTGAGGCTTGCAGAGGAGCAGAGGTGCCTGGGGGTTATGGTACAGACTTCACTGAAGGTGGATTCCCATGTAGACAGGTGGTTAAGAAGTCATATGGTTTTGCTGGCCTCATAAATCATAGTATAGAGTATAAGAGCTGGAAAGTGATGCTGTGACTGTTTAAGACATTGATGAGGCCTGATTTGGAGTACTGTGCTCAGTTCTGGTCTCCAAATTATAGAAAGGATATAGATAAGGTGGAGACAGTGCAGAGAAAGTTTACAAGGATGTTGCCTGGCTTACAGCATATGGATTACAGGGAGAGATTAAGGAGACTGGGACTTTATTCATTGGAACAATAATGACTGAGAGGGTACTTGATAGAGGTATTTAAAATTGTGAAAAGAATAGATAGACTAGACATAAACAGACTCTTTCCCCTGATGGCAAGGGAGGTTGGAACAAGAGGGCATGAGTTAAGGGTAAGGGGGCAAAACGTTAGGAGAAATAGTAGATGAAGCTTTTTCACTCAGCGAGTGGTGGCAGAATGGAATAATCTTCCAACTGAGATAGTTACGGCAGGGTCCCTTCTGTCATTTAAGAGAAGGTTGGATGTGTACATGGAGGTGAGGGGTTTGGAGGGTTATGGGTGGAGAACAGGAGGGTTGAGCTAGTGGAGTTGTTCTAGTGAACTGGTGCGGACACAAAGTGCTGACATGACCTGTTTCCGCGTCATAAACAGTTGTATGGTTATATGGTTAAAATCACAAACCTTAGGTAAAATTGCTAACCTTAAATGTAAGGTTAGCGATTTTAGCCAATTATCACCTTTAATCTGGGTTATTAACACAGACTATCAGTGTGGTATCTCATAGCCACTGCACAAAGATGAAAACAATAATTCATAGGATATAAAAGCGGGTCCTTCAATATCCGGGGCCCGTAGCATATGATACTTTCATTACGACATTAATCTGGCCTTGCACCTAGTATTAGTCAGAAGGAAATATTGACAAATGCTTCAGCCAGGACTCTGTCCTCAATGTGAAAGTCCTTGACAACATTCCATAACACGTGATTCAGTCCAGGCACATCACCACCTGAGACCAATTGAAAGTGGAAAAGACTGTAAGCTGGATGAAACAACAATAAAGTCTCAGGAACAGTTTGTATTCCAGATGAAATTCTCAAAGCTGTCAGACAGGAGTTTCTGAGTGAAATTCAAAGATTTATGCCCTACATCTGGGAAACAGAGCATATTCCATCAGAGATGTTGTAATCATGACCATCTTCGAGAAGGGAGATTAATCTTAATGAAATAATTTCTGAAGGGTCTCCCTGCTATGTCCACCTACAAATAGCCATCCCAGTGGCCACTCTCCCAGCCTTCAAGAAGATATTTCCAGAATTACATGTGTATTTGATCCATCAAGAAGTAGAATGGGTATAATATTCCGTGTACAACTCCAAAACATATGTACAGACCCACATGAACCCTTTTAGGTTTACACAAGCATTTAACTCTGTCAACCAAGAGGGACTGGAAAATCTTTCTCAAATTTGGCTGCCCTAGACACTATTTCCATTCCATACCTTGACATGCAAAGCTTAATTCTAACCTAAGGGTCCACAAGAGGTCCAATCCCACTCTACACTCGACTCTAGCAGGGCAGTGGCATTATGCCAGCACACCTCTACCAACCTGATACTTCCTGTTTGCCAATCCCAGACCCAAATCATTCCTCCCTCATAAACATTAACACACAAGGAAACTGCACAATGAAGAGGAATGATGCTTCTCATTCTGTATGTCTTAGAGATGTACAGAAGTTACTTGATAATAGTGATGTCTCTGAACCAAACCTTCCCAAGTCAATACTTCCAGCCCTGAGGATCTTGTTCCACTCAGCCAACCCAGTTAGATGGGTCAGATTGTTCATTTGCGAAGTACTCGAGCTGGCAGAATCCGCAAACATCGAATCCACGCTGCTGAAGACCCAACTGCGCTGGGTGGGTCACGTCTCCAGAATGGAGGACCATCATCTTCCCAAGATCGTGTTATATGGCGAGCTCTCCACTGGCCACCGAGACAGAGGTGCACCAAAGAAGAGGTACAAGGACTGCCTAAAGAAATCTCTTGGTGCCTGCCACATTGACCACCGCCAGTGGGCTGATATCGCCTCCAACCGTGCATCTTGGTGCCTCACAGTTTGGCGGGCAGCAACCTCCTTTGAAGAAGACTGCAGAGCCCACCTCACTGACAAAAGACAAAGGAGGAAAAACCCAACACCCAACCCCAACCAACCAATTTTCCCTTGCAACCGCTGCAACCATGCCTGCCTGTCCCACATGGGACTTGTCAGTCACCAATGAGCCTGCAGCAGATGTGGACATACCCCTCCATAAATCTTCATCTGCGAAGCCAAGCCCTCCATAAATCTTCATCTGCGAAGCCAAGCCAAAGAAAGAAGAAAAGTCTTCTGAAATAGTATGCTTCTTCAACTTCATTCATAACAATATGTTACCTGGAGGACAAAAATAAAGTTCTTGAAAGACAGTGTCAAAACCTTGACTCAGCAAATTCCTCATCAATCCCAACCACTCTTCTAATTAGTTCAGAGAAAATCTGGAAAAATGCTGAGAAATGTGTTTGCCTTCATTGGAAGACCAGAAAAAATGGTGAAAGGAGCTTGGAATTTCTAATCTAAACCAAGCTATCTGGTAAAGTTTGTGACATTAACAACCCACTCAAAATCCATAGAGCTGGAATTAAAGCAAGTATTCCTTGACACTAAAGGATGGATAAAAAGAAAGTGCTGTTCAAAAGCAATGTAAGTAACAACATACAGCAAATTTTACTTTTTAAAAATTAACTTTGAATTGAAAAGAATGGTGAATTGGAACATGGAAAAATTGTTTTTGGAGAATGTGTGAGACATTGGACAAAATATTCAATACTGAAAGATACATTGAGCTATTTTAGTCTTGTAGGTATATCTATTTTATTCTTCTTATGGCTCAAATTTTGATGATTTATATACCACTAAATACTTACCTCTAGCCCTTATAATTGCTGTTGATGCAGCAGGATCAAGTTAAAGCCTCTGATCAATGATGATCTATAAGATGTTAATGAGTTTGGCATTGCAAAAATCACAGGACATTTTAAATGATTTTTTGCATTGCTTATTTGTCAATGCAAACTTTGGACCAAAGTTGTTCAAATGTGACTAAGTTGGTCACATTGTTGAATCAAGTGGATTATAATGTCACCCCCATCTGCTTATATGATTTTATTGTGAGAACCTGGCACTTATTGCTGTACACTTTCAAATCCTTGCTGGCAGGTAATAATAAAAACAAAAGTTAAAAATAAAAGCAAAAAAAAAAAAATCAGCTTTTCTATTACAAATGTCAATGCATTATGGAGTCTGCTACAATGCAGAAACACTGAGTTGACAACCATACGCTTCAAGAGCTTTTCTCATGTGATTTATGATGTGCTTTAAACTCTGGGATATGTTACTACCTTGTCAAAGCTAAATACAAAATTCTGTCATAGCATGTTACTTCCAAATCCTTTAATCAAATATTTACTGCAAACATTTTAAATGTTATGAAATTTCTCGAGAAGGAAGAAAACAGTTACACTGCATTCTTGTTTGATTATTCCATTTCATTATGTGACTATTTTCAGAAAGGAGAAGAGATCTGGTGGAAAGAGAGATTTACAATTAAAATGGTATTTTGAAACTCAGATTCCCCAAAGCACTTTACAGCCAATCAAATCATTTTGAAATTTAGACTTGTTGGAAATGTGGCAAGCAATTTGTCATGTTAAGATCTCGGGAAAGTCAATGTGATAATCAGGGAATTGTATCACACGTGATGTTTGTGCCAAACTTCAAGAGCGATTCAATTTGTTTCTCTCCTCTGCTGTTTGTCTGTAGCCATGAAAATTTTCCTTCGCAAATATAGATCCAATAAATGTCTAAATTTTCCTTTTCAAATATGTGTATGGTGATGGAACACATTAAAGCACACCTCTCAGAGAGGCTGGAGACATTTCAATTTGCCTATGGAAGAAACCATTCCACAGATGATGCTATAGCCTTGTTGCTTCACTCTGTCCTGGGCCACCGAGAGAATAGCACCTCATATGCCAGGTTGCTGTTCATTGACCACAGTTGATGACAGAATCACAAACAGCAATGAGGAAGCCTTCAGGAGGGAGATAAATCAGCTCATAGAATGGTGTATTGGCAACAACCTTGCACTCAACATCAGCAAAACTATGGAGATAATTGTGGACTTCAAAAGGAAGTCAGGGGAACATGACCCAGTCCTCATCGAGTGCTCAGTAGTGGAGAGGGTGGAAAGAAAAAGCTTGAAAAGCACTGTTTTGATCATACCTAATTGACGAGTTATGTGCCCTGTTTTATAACTCCAAGGGAAATGGGCCAATAATAATTTTTCTCAAGCAAAATATTTCAATAACAATTGGGTCCAGAACAATGATTACAGAACCTTGCCTTCCTACTCACATACCACCTTAAGCAATCCCTTGTTAATCACAGAGCACTGATGGCATAGGGATTACTTAAGTGGAAAGAAAAAGGTTGAGAACCACTGGTCAAGATCTTCAAATTCCTGGGTGTCAACATCTCCGAGGATTTGACCTGGATCCTTCATGTTGATGCAATCACAAAGAAGGCTCGCCAGTGGCTATACTTTGCGATGCATCTGAGGAGATTCAGTATGTCACCGAAGATTCTCAAAATTTCAGTTTCATATCTCCCTTTTAAATATTTTATGCATATGTTTGCATAAGATTTGAGGTAAAAGAATAAATAATTTTAAGAATGGAACGTATTACATTAAAGTACATTGTAATAATGCTTTGAACAGTGCGGTTTTCCATTGCACTGAACTTTATTGGAATGTATTAACCATGTTATACAAGGTACCCCTGTACTCCTTAGTGTAAAGCCCCAGGATATGACAGCAAAAACCTGCCCACATCTATAAGGAACGCTGCTGTTGGAGAGCAGCAGCAATCATCAAGGATCGACACCACCCAGCACATGCTCTGTTCTCGCTGCTGCCATCAGGAATGAGGTATGGGTGCTGCAAGACTTGTGCCACCCACGTTCTGGAACAGCTGCCAGCCATCCACCATTAGACTCTTCAACAACAAACTAAATCAGGGACTCATTTAAGGATTCTGATGTGCATTTTATTGATTTTTTAAAATTCTCTCCCTATTGCACAGTCATTTTGTTTACATTTGTTATCTGCTACAGTTCTTTATTTATTAACATGTACATGCTGTTTACAGTCTATTTTGCATTACCAATAGGTTGTAACTCTGCCTCGCTGGCAAAAAGAATCTGAGTTGAATGTGATATCATGTCTGTACTCTGACGACAAATCTGAAATCAGAATCTGAAATCTATAGTGTGGGGCACAGTGTGTGGCACAGTGGACCAGGTATTGTTAAGTGGTATTTTCCTACAGTGCTTTTGCCACAGCACGAACATGGTGGAAGTAGAAAGGCCGTGGATGTGGGTGTGATCTATGTTGGCATGTTTAAGGTGCAGAACATATCCCTGGAGTTTAAGGGAAATGCGATCTTACCATTTTTGGCCTCATTGTACTTTGTTTCCATGTGGCTAACTTGTGCGAGTTGCACTTGAGCGGGTGCTCCCTATTTTATGTATTTTAGCTCTTCCAGAAGGATAATGGCTTCCTAGTTTTAACTGTCACTAGTCCCATCAAGGGAAGACTACCTACATAAGTTTGGGATGAGTCGTGGTGATTAAATGCCCCGGCAAGGTGATGGTTACCCTAGCATCTTCAGGGAAGTTGTGCCCACCTCCCTAGAGGCTAGTAATAAGACCCCATTCCCTAATTACCCTCGTGCCATTACTGACGGTGTGCCATTGCGGTCAGCTCTTCTGGTCCCACTCTAAGACTGTAGGAAACATGGCCTGATCTGCAGCTATTACTCAGTCCTGCAAAGTTGTCCCCTTGTCAATCCCTTCAGTCAGCACCTGCAGGGAATATTTTACTGTCTCTTGTATGGACAGACTTCCAAGGTTTCTGGCCTCCTCGTCCCATGGTGGGAGTAGCCATGTGGCTAGGTGCTTGCCTGACCGTTGGCTGTACCTATCCGTCAGCCCGGTTAACTCCTTGGTGGAGTTTTCCCGGGACTCTACGATCTTGTCCTAGCCCCTTTCCCATTCTTTGTGCAGCTTCCTCATTGCGGAAGGCCAACATGGAGTCCTTGTGGTGGTCTGGGACTATGTGGTTATTGGCTGGTCTTGTAGGTTCTCCCAGATGTGGGGGTAGGGGGTTGGGAAGACGTGCATAGGTGGACTCAACCTCTTCAAAATCTTCATCGTTTGTCCACACATCCCCATCTCTCTCACCCACGCATAATGATTGTCCGGATTATCACAGGGTCAATCTGCCAGCCAGATTGGTGGGCTGCTTGAAGCTGCCGCACTTTGACTAGCTGGCAGGCAGCTTCGGTGTACCGGCTTGCAAGGCTGCCAATATGTTCCCAGTTAGTGTCCAGTGCCTCCTGTAGAGACCCAAGATGGTGTTTGAAAGATTCTGTTTGTACTTCCTTTTGGCTGTCCTGTTTTGTCAAATCCAAAGTGATATCTCACTGGTAGCTGAGTAGAGATATCAACATCCATAGAGCTTCCCCAGGACTCCCTCTAGCATTGGAAAATCCTGATTCCTCCAAGATGGAGGCTACATGGTTCACTTTCTTTTCTCCATGGGGGTCCAGCCAATCGACTCAGTCTGTCAGGCAAGCTGCTAAACAGCTGAACCCCTAGCTATCATCTGTCCACCAGGAGATTTTATATTCTAACCCCAAGGTTCCTCTACAGTTTGTGGATCACTTCCTGACAGCCCCATTCATGAGCATGTACACAATAACAAATGCACCTGACACGTGTGCTTGCAGGGTCTTCGGATGCAGGGGTGGGGGTGGGTTGGAGGAAATGGTAACTAATCAACATCTGCATACACACAGTATACAGCAGCTGTGGGAGAGAAATAGCGGACAATTAATAATTGACTTGAGGAAAATAGCGTGGGAACAAAATACACCCACACGTGAGCATGCACGCACACACACACACACACACATACACACACACACACACACACACACACACACACACACACACACACACACACACACACACACACACACACACACACACACACACACACACACACACACACACATTAGTACGATCTCCCACATTGTTAGTAACTCCATGTGTGTCCAGCCAAAACTCCCTGAACTCTGCTCACATTACCAATTGTTGTGTCGAGAATAGTATCAGGTTTGGTTGGTTCACAGAGAGACAAATCTTGACACAAGTGTCACAATCAAAGGTTACTTTATTGACAACCAACAGTACTTAATCACTCAAGCTAGGCAATAACTGTATAGAAATTCACATCAGATCCAGATTGTACTCTGATACTAGTAGCCGCCTAGTACAAGATGTAAATATTATAATGGTGTAAGCAGGGACATTGGGTGCAAGGGACTTCTATACTGGTGGCTGCTTCCCCTCAACACTCTCCTGAACATGTCCACACTCACAGACAGGGATTTCCAAATATGTTCCTGATTACCTGACCCAACGGGGTGCGGTTCACTGCAAGCACTGATCTATCGCAATACTACAGCTCAACTAAGTGTAGTGCACACCTTATCCATGACTCCTCTAGTGACGTCCACAATAGCAACCTGGTGTGGAACCATGTTTTTGGCTAGGACTGATGATGCATAATTCAAACAAGCTAACAGTAAGATGTGCACTGATTGGTGGTGGAGTCCAAACTTGATTGGCAGGTGATGCAACTTCCGACTAGGTTCCAGACAGGGAGGTCACATGATCCTCTGCAATCCACATATAACCAAAAAATCTTTAAAGTTACAAACAATTTTGAAAAATTTGCCCTGAACATTTCCAAATAACCAGGCAATTTATATTTCCTTTAAATGAACGATATAGGGATAGAGTACTATAGAGATACTGGTTCTGTTAATTCTACTCAATGCATGCACTGAGTTTCATTAAAAAAGGCTCAGTCATAACAATCACTTTTCATCCTCAATGCTAAGAATGGAATTCCATCTGCAATACACCTGCAATTATGTTCCATGCCTTTGGAAATCATACAAAATCAGAAAATGACCATTACAGAATCAGATTTTTTAAAATGGACAAAATGTCAAATGCAGAAAATAAGATTCTTGTGTGCTTGCCACAGGTGATTCACAGCAAGTTCTGAGAAAACAAAGCTTGCAGCTGTTCAAATTCTACATAGATATCCACTTTAAGGATGTATTGAAAATATTTAGGTTACAAAAAATACTTCCAACAAAATAACCTCTGGATTAACACCCTGCCAAATTACAGGATCCACATGGAAAAATGAAAGTCTTCTGTATGGGTTTTGGCAAGAATTTTCAGCCTTAAACAGCTGTCACATAGCGTGAGGTGGTTAGAGAGAAATGAGCACTTAACCCTTGACTGGGTATCTCAACTTATCAAGAACGTGCTCCTCAAATCCCTCTAGTACATCTCTGCATTTATATATTAAAATGATTAATAGCACATGATACCAAACAAAAGTTAAATATAAAATCTGTACTTCCTAAGACTATGATAGCAGTCTTTTAAATCATTAACTTGTGCACATTCAAAATATATATGGTTACATAAAATAATTTTAAAAGAGCACATGCCCATTTTTAAAACAGCATTAATTTGCTAAATGAAAAATATATCAAAATTTTAATATTAATGTTCATTGTGATGGAGAATTAAATTTTATTAAAGCTTAAGTTTTATTTTGGTCCTGTGGAATCATGGTTATTTTAATTATATATCTTTATTACAATAAATATTGGCTTTATTAAAAATGAATTAATAAGATGCAATCAAATCAAAATTACACATAAAATACAATGTAGGGAATTATACTATTTTGACATAAAATTTAGTGCTTATTCAAGATTCAAGATTATTTTATAGTCACGTAAAGAAACAAAAAATGTGATATTATGTGAAACTTTGTTTAGTCTACCCTAAGGCATACAAGGATTCACGATGAGCAGAAATTGCCCAGCACCCTATAGTCAGAAAAAGAGCCAGAAATAAAAGACCCCCAGAGTCACTGAGTGACATAGATTTGCATCCAGCACTCCCCCTGCCTCTGCAGCCACACAGCCTTCAGTCCAAACCATCAGCAGCTCGAGCTCCAGATGCAAAACTCCAATATGATCGGAAGCCTCCAGCACTCTTGCATCCTGGTACCCCTTCAGCGAGTCATGAGTTTGTTTCTAGTAGTCTGCAGCCCGATGTGGGTTCCTTGACCACAGTCACCAGCAGCCCACAGCATTTGTGGGTTCTTCACTTCAAGTTACCAACGGCCTGCCTCTTTTGTGTTCTTCAGCCTCAGAGCCCCTCTCTGATCTGCCGCCATGGTCACTGTCTGGTAGGTTGTCTCCTCTCCTCCTTCTCAAACAGGAGAAAATCTCCCCGTTCTCTGGTGTCCTGCACCAGTCCTCTGCCTACAAAAGAACATAAGAAGTAGGAGCAGGAGTAGGCCATCTGGCCCATCGAGCTTGCTCCGTTATTTAATGAGATCTTGACTGATCTGATGATAGATTCATCTTCACCTAATTGCCTTTTCTTCTTATCCCTTAATTCCCTTATTATTTAAAAATCTACCCATCTTTTCTTAAATATATTTAATTAGGTCGCCTCCACTGTTTCGATGAGCAGCAAATTCCACAGATTCATTACGCTCTGGGAAAAGCAGTTCCTCCTCATCTCTGTCATAAATCAACTACCCTGAATTTTGGGGCTGTCGCCGTTCTGGTCTCCCCAACCAATGGAAACAACCAACCTATCTCTATCTTATCCATGCCTTTCATAATTTTATATGTTTTCATATGTTTTTATAAAATCCCCTCTCATCCTAAATTGCAGCGAGTACAGTCCCAGAGGATTCAATCTCTCCTCATAGGTTCTCGAGTCTGCAACCCCTTGTGGCTATTGCCGAGCATGGGTGCCACCTTCACGGGCCCAGACCCCTTTGTCACAAGATTTTATAATAAACCAGCATCAGCTCTTTTATCATAGCATTTAAAGTCTGTATAGAGCTGATGTCAGTCAGACTGAGTGGTTGGACACTATGTAGGAGCGCTGAGTCTCTGCTCCCCACTTTCCGTGGATCTGTTCCAATGTCACTGCAGCTCTGACGGTGCCACTATTTATTTTTTAACAAATAGTTTAAATCCCCATTTGCCATGTTAAGATGAAATATTATCACACAAAATATGTTTTTTTTTTCAGCACAAGGAAACCTCCTGCCTCAGAAAACTATTAAGCAATAAGTGTATATTTGGGATTGTTTAGTGGTGTAGCAGTTGACTCCAGCTCTAGTGACCAAGGTTCATTCCTGTCATCCAGTGCCATTTGTGTAGAGTTTACATGTGGCCACGTGAGTTTCTGTCGAGTGGTCCAATTCCTTCCAATATCTTAAAGATGTGCTGATAGGTTCATTGGCTACTTAGCCATGTGTAAGTGGGTGCCAGGATATGTGGGAGAGAATAGGTTACAGGAGTTTATGGGCAATAGCCTCTGATGTACTTGCTCTTCTGGAAGCCAGCATGCACCTATTAGGCACAATGGCATCATTCTGTGTAATATTAGACAAGTATAAAACAGTTATTAAAAAGATAAAAGGAGGTCAAAATAACATGCGTGTTTTCTAAGGCCCAATTAATTGTCAGTATTTATTTTTTAAAATATTCCTTTCATTGCTCTTGGCAGTTTGTTGAATAATGCATTAAAATTGCCTGCTCAACAACCAAGAAGCCATTATTTAATGTTTCTTTTCAATTGTACGTTTTGAATTTAAACTAAGGATCTACAAAGGATCTGCAGAACATAGTCATTCTTAGAAATTTGACTCAAGACTGCAACAAAAAGCTTTCAAATATGTATTATAGTCAATATGCTGACAAGTACTTTTATCACATATGACATTAATGTTATTTTGTTCTTGTAGGGTCTCCAAAGAAAAAAAATAACATGGAAATATGAATTAGAAGGACTATAACTTCTAAATTTTAAAAATTGTTATCAAGTGGCACAAATGAGATTTCTTGCTTCTTTTTTTGAGGAAGGAGAGAAACCTGCATGGGTAAAAATAGAATCAGAGAAAAAGGGAGAAAGAATAGCAGAGGACTTTATGTACAAATGGGAAGTGAAATTCATATCTGGTGAGAAAGAAGCCCCTCTGTTAAAACATATGAATAATATTTGGAACAAGATAAATGGTGAAATTGGAACAAAAGGGGGTCTATCACCTAAAATGCCTTGGATTCAAAACAGACATTCCTTTTACAATAGGTAATCAATTTTTAGATTTTTGGTCTCATAAAAGAATCAGACATATTGAAGATTGTTATGAAGGAGGACATTTGATGTCAGTTGATCAATTAAAAATAAGTATAGAATACTTAATAATTACTCTTCTGATCTTTTCAATTCAGAGCATTTTTAAGGGATAAATTATGCCCAACAATGTTATTACTGAGGTGTAGTGACGTGTAGATGCTGATCCGAACACAAAACATAAAGACATTTACTTCTGCCATATGTCTTTTACTTCAAATGGGAACTCCGAAGCAAGAGTCTAGATAGAGATGGGAATCAAATTTAAATGTTAGAAATTATGAACAAAACTGGTCTGATCTTTGAAAGGATAGTATAACAAATATAATAAATGTATGGTACAGGTTGGTCCAATATTTTTTTATATATCAATTATATCTCACACCACAGAAATTAAATAGGTTGAAGTCAAATTTATTAGATCAATGCTTTAGATGTGGTGAAGAAGTAGGTACATTTCAATATTCCACTTGGCCATGTCCCAATATAAGAATTTTTTGGATAGATTTAAGAATTTGTTTTAGAACAGACTACAGGAATTAACTTTGCACAAAATCCAGAACAATTTTTATTGGGGAATATCATAGGGAAATTATCTAAACAGAATTTGTCAAAATTGCATTAGCAGTGGCAAGAAAGTGTATAGCAATCACTTGGAAATCCAATTCACATTTAGGTGTAGCATGATGGAATGCAAAGATATATAGTTGTGTTCCCCTTGAGAAGATTACTTATAATTTATGAAATAAATATAATTTTTTTTGCAAATTTGGCACCCATATTTACAAATTTCAGGTGTAAATTTGTAGACATCTTTCTAATCCTGGGGACTTGCATTAACCTTCTCCAAAGAATTAAATAGAATATATAGTGGAGATCTGTGTGGTGAGTGGCACTTTCTTGGCAATCCTTTCTGTTTTCCTTGCTTTTCTTTCTTCCTTTTTTTCCCATTATCTTTTTCTTTTCTTTTTTTTCTTTTTCTTCTTTTGGAGTTTTTAGGGTGGGACGGATTGGGGGAGTGGGAATTTATCCATCATGAAGTATATAATGGATTTATTTTTTCTATTTGTATCTTTTCAATTTTGTAACTCTCCTCATTTATGGACAAAATGTTTAAATAAAATATTCCAAAAAAGTTATTTTGTTCTAAATCTGTTGTTTATTGAAAAACAAGTTATATTGTCTGAATTCTTGTAAAAAAATGAACACTTTTTTCTCTTCCTCAATAAAAAACTAATTTTTAACACATTTAACATTTAGCATTTATGTAGTTAATATTAACAAAAAGTCCAAGCTGCTTCACAGATGGATACACAGTGCTCCTCAACAATGTGCATGAAATTAGCAGGAATAACACAACAAAAGACAATTCAGATCATTGCAAAGTTGTCAATGAGCATTCAATTCATCATAGAATTTAGAGGCTAAAAGTTTTGTTTCTCTTGACAGGGTGCTGCAAGGGTTATCAATGAATGAATAAAGATATATTTGGATGCCACTTAATTGGCCTTTGCAAGAACTGATTTGAATTCTTTTCAGAATGGTGCAGTTGTGTAGTCAAGCAGCAATGAATAAATGTAGATTTTTTTTGTCCATGCCTGTGTGTTGTGGACTTTGAAAACTATTGAACAGCATAGTTCCCTGATGACCCTGCTGTCCTTTGCCTTCTTGAAAGTGAAGGCTGTGGGCTGGAAGATATTGCTAAAGAATCTCTGATGAACTGGATAGTGTATTCAACATATTTGGTTGTCAAATAACTTAAAAGGTAAATGGACATGTCAATGAGCTACAAGGCAACAAATGAGTGAATCCAGGTCAAAGTTAACAGAGTGATGGTTCAAACACCATGTAGAGGCCCTGGCCCTTTCGTGATCCTGTATGTACCAGAGCATAGATGATAGAAAAGATTTGCTTCATTAGATGATTTAGAAGGGTAGCATGGTTGGCATAGCAGTTAGTGCACCAGCAATCAGGACTGGACATGGGTTCGAATCCCATGCTGTCTATGAGGAGTTTGTATGTTCTCCCTTTGTCTGCATGGGTTTTCTCCAGGATGGGTTTCCTTCTACCCTTCAAAAATGAACCAGGGTGTAGGTTAATGGGGGTTAAATTGAGCGGCACAGACTCGTAGGGACAAATTGGCCTGTCACAGTGCTGTATGTATAAATTAAACATAAAATATTTATCTTTGAGACTTTTGCAGTATGTTGAAGGGTTGTTCCTTTTTTCCCTCAATCTTGGCTGGATTTTGTGGTTATGCTCTCTGCAGTGCCAGGGTTTTGGTTTATCACGTTGACTCAAAAATGCTGGAGAAACTTAGCAAGTCATACAACGTTCTTTATATGGATTCATAACCAAAGTTTTGGGCTTAAGCTCTTTGTTGATGTTCTCTCACTTTCACAGGAGATGAGTCTCTGGGGATCATGGTGCTCTTCAGATTCATTTTTGATCCTGAGTTTTCATTCAAAATGTGCAGTTAAAAAGAATATTTTAAATAGTGGATAAGCAGCCTGTTTTTAATGGATATTGCAATAGATAATACAGAAAATATTTGTCAAAACATCCTCATGTTATGCTTTAATTTCTCAATTCAGTTAATCAGTAAAGGGCTGAAATTAGCTAAAGCCAATAATCATAATGGTGGCCTTGACCAGAAATGACGACAATCTCTTTCCATCCACTGATGCTGCTCATCCTATTGAGTTCCTTCAGCAGTCTGTACTTTTCTCCAGATAACAGCATCTGCAATCTCTTTCCCTCCACTGATGCTGCTCATCCTATTGAGTTCCTTCAGCAGTCTGTACTTTTCTCTAGATAACAGCATCTGCAATCTCTTGCATCTTCATCTGTTATTAGCTCTCACATATGCATATTATAAATAATCTTATCATGAGTTAAAGGAAATCACTCATTTCCTGGCAAAGATTGGACATAATAAAATTTTGTTCAAATAAGAAGTTGGTGATAGAAGAATAATTCTAAAATATCAATATCCTAAACTGGGGCAACCTGTCCTTTTTTAATTGGGCGAATTGATGAAGTAGAGGAGATGACCTTACAGGATGGTGACCACCACAGTGGACCAGCGAGGGGCTCAGTGGCTGGTGGAGCCACACAGACTTACAGTCAGGTGACCTGGAGCCTGGTTCATGGAAACCAGGGTATCAGAGGGTGCTGTGGCCAAAGGGCCTCGAGCGCTGAAGGTTTCCTGGTCATGTTGGCGGGTTGGATCTGGAGTTTGGTTTGCTGATGAATCGAACAGGAGTTTGTGCGGCTGCAGCGGTTGAGGCAAATCCACGAACACTCCAGTACTCTGAGGGGAACTCTCTTTTGCTTCTCTTTTTCCTTTGTTGTGGGGTGGGGGGGGGGGCGGGGGGCACAGGCAAAGCTCATGACAACTCTGCGTTTGCCTTATGGCAGTCAAAAATTTATGTTTATCATGGATGTTAGATTTTTTAATGTATTTTCCATGACAATAAAATAAGCCATGTAACTCCTACCATGAGCATTAAAGGAATGCTAAATCATCAATATTCTCAACATTTAATAACCTGAATTTTCCAAAGCAGTGTTTCAGATTTTTTTGCTACTAAACCATAGAGCACTGTCATTTTAAGAATTTTTATTTATTTTGAAATAAGCCAATTAGAAACATCTGTCTCACAAGACTTACCCAGAACTTTGTACTCAAAGATTTAACATAGTACAGCTGTTGGATACAGTTCAATGCAGATTTTTTTTTTATTAAACACTGGGGCCTGCAAGTTATAGTGTGTGAATATTAAACTAAATAGGTTAATGACTGTACAAAATATTTTCAAAAGTATTTAATTCAAATGTGATAAGTGTTTATGCTCTAATTGGCATTCAACACTTTTTCAAAGAATTATTTTTCATCAGCTAGTTATTAGGCTGGAATAATATTTACCAGATGGTAGCTCAGTGTTGACTGACATGCCTATCCATTGGTTTATGCGCCATTACTTAAAGACTGAGGAGTTGAAAATCCTTTGGGGTCCTTTGTTCTAGCATAAGCCACCGGATGTACCCGACCACGGCCTCTGTCCCAAAGATTGCTGAAAAGAGGGTGACGAACTAGAACAGGAAACTGGTGGGGTGGGGGATGGGGAAAAATCTTCCAAAGAGGCCAGATAACTGGCTGAAAGTTGCTCAGGCTTTGAACAAAATGAACTACTCCTCTGTCAAGAGGATGCTTCTAATTTTTCCCTGATCTGTGTTTGGTTGGAATTATTCCCAGATATAGTAGGAATGTCTCAATTGGACAAGTACTCTTATGTACACTATGCCAGGTCCTAATTGAAGAGAAGGATACAAGCATCACTGAGCTCAGGAGTCACCCTCACTCTTGCATGTTAAGTATTGGTAAGTATTGATAAGCATTGGTAAGCAGGGTAGGGTTGTGCAGAACCTGTACCATCATAGCATCATGCTTTTCAGGCTAAAGTAAGGTTAAAGCCCAAAGTTTTTGGATGCTATGAATTTGAAACTGCAGTGGAGGAATCAAAATCATAGAACACTCAAATGTGCTAATAATTTAATGCTTGGAAACAGAGTTCGATGGCCCTGGGCCTCATGTTACTTTACCATGAAGCCCGGGGATTATTCTACATTTGGCAGTGCACAATTGACAATTGGCAAGCACCAGTGTGTCCCCAGAGATACTGTAGCAAAACAAATATCACACCTCATGCATTACATTTTAAGTGGTTGCATGTCTATGGGGCCAAATTAATAATTGTTGGAAATGACGAATTCTTGCTTAAGGTAACAATTAAATAGGCAATGAGAAATGCAAATTAATCATAGGTAACTAAATTCAGTTAGAACAAGGTTGAGAATGAAAAAATGTTCCATATCTTACAAATCAAGATGGAATAATCTTTGGTGTCTGATTGCCAAACAGTTAGCCCTGCAAATCCACGATTGTCGTAACTCTTGAAGGATGTTTCCGGTGTGGACTTCATACCTTTGAAAGTGTCACCTTTATTCAACTGATCTACTTTTATTTCAAACCCACTTCTGGGCATATCATATTCCCAGTCATTGCCATAGTATTTGATTCTGTTCAACATGTCTTTTTTTTAATGTAAACAATACCTTCATTATTTTGCCAAGTTTGCGTGGCCGCAAGATCTATTCATTGTCCAACGTTATAATTGTTTCAAAAACACAGTTCCTCAATGCAAGTGGCTCAATCTACTTTATTTCCATGAGCACTGGTATACAGTTAGTCAACTGAATCCAATTTTCTTTCATTTAAGAATCAAGCAGCATGGGATATTCATGAATATTTCCAGCTGCGATGTATCATAATTTGATGGGTAGAATATGTTCAGAGTGATGTACAATGCGATAATGCTTCAAAAATCTTTTGGTGACCCAGTTTTGACATATTGTCAATCTGCTCAGTTATACGAATATAATAATCATTACCAACAATAAAAATTTCATTATAATAGTTTATCCATGAGCAGTCATCTTTATTATCCTTAGTGACTGATTAACCATTGATAAACCAATAATACAGCAACCCAAAGGAGTCAACACGGTAAGATTACACAACTTAATATATTACAATCTTACCTATTAGTTTAAGCTACCTATAATGTCTGAGTGTAAAAGTTATATCTATGCATCTACACAGAATATTAAAGTTATTAACTCCTGGGTTGAAGAGAACTGTTTCACCCACTAACAGGATCAGCATCTGTCCACCTCTAGATCTTGTTGCTTACTAATAACACACAGGTAGATACATCCAATTTAAAGGTGAAGTCTACTTGAAGTCTTCTATTGCAGTGTATGGCATTCTCATTTGGGAGTGACATTGGAGACAACATGTCGAACAGTTTCTGCTACACCCAATCTCAGGCACAGGAGCAACATCTACCAGGTCTATGCCTTGATCCTTAAGAGTACCTGTTGTGATGTTGTAACTTGTGAAGGAAGAAATGGTTGTGACAGAGTATTTAGAGGTGGTTTGGGAGGAATTGTTAAAGCAGCTTGCACACACACATTTTAAAACACAGAATATTCTCAGGACTTTTGCAGGAGGCAACAACGTATCAACAAGAGCTTGTCTGGGGGAAGTATGTAATCTTTTCAGCAGAGGAGAAAAGATTTGCTCTCAGAGAGGGAGGTGTCATGATAATGAATATGCATGAGATGTATGCAGATAGAGATTGAGGTGTTAACCTGACCGGAAGTGAGAGGGCATGCAAGCGTTGTATGCAGGCGCGAAATGGAGGAATAATAGAAGCAGAGAAATAAAGACGCACTGATGTTCAACAGGTAAATCATGTGTTGATGGTGTTATCAATTTCACATTTCGGGCCACAAATGTGATATTGGCGACGAGGATAAACATTTTGGATTTTGAATCTGTGGCTTTGAGCTGGAAAATTTCATCATGGCAGTCACTGGAGCTGAATTTCTAGCACTTCGCGGTGTTCCTCATTTTGACCCGACAGGCGATACAAGCACTGTAAGCATGAAGTGGAAGGCATGGCTTGAAGAGTTCGAAGCTTACATCAACAATCATGGCCTATTTCTCGATGGGAGTACGGCGGAGCAGAAAGCGCAGAGGAGGGCGTTACTTTTCTTCACCGCAGGACCGGCAGTTCGGGAAACTTTTAAGACGCTTTCGAATACTGGAAGGAAGGAGGAATACCAGAAAGCTGTAAATGCATTGAATGCACACTATGTAGTGACACCGAATGCCACACTTCAACGCCATTTGTTTCGCAAAACAAAACAGGAAGATGGGGAAACGGTCGCCCAGTACGTGACGAGATTGCGACAACTGGCTGTTGGATGCAATTATGTGGCAGCTGATTTGGACAACCAGTTATTGGATCAAGTCGTGCAGCACTGCAGATCAGACAAACTCAGAAGGCGATTGCTGGAAAAAGGGGGTGAGTTGAAACTTACCAATGCTTTAGCAATTGCTGCTGCATTAGAGGCTGTTGAGGGGCAATTTCATACCATGAAACTGAAAGACAACTCAAGCCAGCCCAGTAAAGACAAAGTTGGTCAACAAGTAAATAGGCTCTCGCATAGCCATAGCCAGCCAAGAAATATGCTGACACATGACTTGAAGTGTTACAGATGTGGAGACAGAGGTCATTTTGGAAAAGATCCATGCTGCCCAGCAAAAGGCAAAGTTTGTAGAAAGTGTGGAGGTAAAGACCACTTTGCAAAGAAGTGCAAAAGCAAGTCAAATGCAAACCAGAATGGGAAGAGTACAGCTTCTAAGGGCAAAGCTTGGGGGAAAGGAAAGTCTCCTGGAAAGAAAGGCACTATTCGCCATAAAGAAGGTGACCCAGAAAGTGACAATGATGACGACAACCAGGATGGGCAGAAATACTATCAGTTTACATTGAATGATGACCATCATGAGAAAGTCCCAGTGATAATTGGCGGTGTGACAGTTCCGGTCATTGTAGACTCAGGCAGTGACAGTAATGTAATTGACTGACACTTATGGGAGAAATTGAAAAAAAAGATCATTTGTACGTCAAAGAAGTGTTCAAAGAAACTGTATCCATACACAGCAACCAAGCCATTGCAGACCATTGGATGTTTCACTGCGACTGTTGAAACTGGTGACAAGCACACCGAAGCAGAGTTTGTGGTCATAGACGAGAGGGGAGAACCATTGCTGAGTAGACGCATGGTGCAAGATCTGGCAATACTTCACATTGGAGCTCATGTCAATTCAGTTCAGTCATACGAGGATATGGAGCAAGAATTCCCCGCAGTTTTCAAGGGAGTAGGAAAGCTGAAAGGTCGACAACTAAAGCTAGCAGTGGACAAAACGGTCAAACCCAAGGCGCAACCAGTGCGCAGAACCCCATTTGGACTTTGTGGGAAAGTCGAGGCCAAAATCAAAGAGTTGATTGAGCAAGACATTATTAAACCTGTAGAACATTCAACGCAATGGGTCAGTCCAGTAGTGATCGTGCCCAAACCAAATGGTGACATAAGACTGTGTGTTGATATGAGGATGGCCAATGAAGCTATAATTCGAGAACGACACCCGATACCAACAGTAGAAGAAGTAATCCAGGAATTAACAACTAGTCAAGTGTTCTCAAAAATTGATTTAAAATGGGGCTATCATCAACTAGAGCTGGACCCAGAATCCAGGGACGTGACAACATTTGTGACTCACTGTGGATTCTACCGGTACAGGAGGCTATCGTTCAGCATCAATGCAGCTCCTGAGATCTACCAGTACGAAATCCATCAAGTGATTCAAGGCATTCCTGGAGTCACCAACATTTCTGATGACATCATAGTCCATGCGGCTACACAGGAAGAGCATGACAGACGGTTGAGGATTATGCTATCCAGACTACAGGGGGCAGGCCTTACTGTGAATGGAGACAAGTGCCAGTTCGGTGTCTCAGTGATGGACTTCATGGAACACAGGTTTACACGGGAAGGACTGAACCCAGCTGATGCCAAGGTGAAAGCTGTTGCCAATGCACGTGAATGCCAGAATGTAATGGAGATGAGGAGTTTCTTGGGATTGGTCAATTATTGCGCAAAGTTCATCCCTAATTTTGCTACACTGGCAGAACCACTGAGGAAACTAACTAGGAAAGGTGTACCATTCCATTTTGGCCCTGAGCAGAAGGAAGCATTCACAGCTCTGAAACAAAGTCTGATGAATCCCGATACTCTTGGATATTATGATCCGGATGCACCAACCAAAGTCATAGCGGATGCTAGCCCTGTTGGTTTAGGAGCCGTGTTGTTCCAGATGCATTATGAGGGACCAAGAATCATTGCCTATGCCAGCAGATCTTTGACAGATTTTGAAAGGAGATATTCTCAGACAGAGAAAGAAGCACTTGGACTTGTATGGGCCTGCGAGAGATTCCATGCATATTTGTATGGCATTGAATTTGAACTCATCATTGTCCATAAACCATTGGAGGTGATCTACGCCGCCAGGTCCAAACCGTGTGCCAGGATAGAACGATGGGTGCTCAGACTCCAACCGTACAAGTACAGAGTAGTCCACATTGCTGGGAAAGCGAACATTGCTGATCCGCTGTCCAGATTGTTGAAAGATGGATGCCCACAATCCAATGCCCACAACACAATGCCCACAGAAGCAGAGAGCTTTGTATGCTTCGTAGCTATCCAGTCGACACCGGGAGCTGTGACAACGAGGGAAGTCGAGAGAGAGTCCGAACATGACCCAGAACTCATGGAATTTAGAGAATGTATCCAAAGTGGACAATGGGACAAGTGCACTCACAAGGCATATGTTCCCATTAGAGACGAACTTTGTTGCATCGGGCAGTGTGTGTTGAGGGGTTGTAGATTGGTGATACCACAGAGGTTGAGACCGAAGATCGTATCATTAGCTCATGAAGGACACTAGGTATTGTTGTTACCAAGCAAAACCTCAGGAGTAAAGTATGGTGGCCAGGTTGTGATAAAGACTTGGAGAAATTCGTCAAAACCTGCCATAGGTGTCAACTCACAAATAGGAGTAATCCCCAGAGCCAATCCGGAGTACGCAACTCCTGACAGGACCGTGGATCGATGTAGCTGTTCATTTTCTCAGACCTTTACCAACTGGCGAGTTAATCATGGTAGTGGTGGACTACTACAGCAGATACTATGAGTACTCTGTGATGAGGTCAACAATCACTGAACAAACGATACAAGCATTGGCAGAGATCTTTGCGAGACATGGATTGCCTGTTACGCTATACTCTGACAATGGTCCACTGTTCATCTCAGAGACATTTGCTGAATATATGAGGACCACAGGCATCCACCATCACAAAGTAACCCCTAAATGGCCGCAAGCCAATGGAGAAGTAGAGAGACAAAATCAGTCCATCAAAAAATGACTATGGATCACTCATGCAGAAGGACAGAACTGGAGAGAAGCATTGCTATCCTATGTAGCTGTCTATCGGGCAATCCCTCATGCAACCATAGGAAAAAGTCCAGCAGTAGTATTCTTCGGGAGGAAAATCCACACAAAAATGCCCTAACTGTAGGAAATCAGGGATGACCAGGAGATGAGGGACCAGGATGCTGAAAAGAAGGGGGCAGCAAAGCTGGATGCAGACTCGAGACATGGGGTCAGGTACTCAGACATCATGCCCGGAGATAATGTTCTTGTGAGGCAAGAGAGTGGTGGTAAGCTAGACACACCTTTTTACCATCACCCTTACACTGTTGTATCCAGAAGTGGCAGTATGGCGACAGTCATGTCTCCAGCTGGAGTCCTCTACAAAAGAAACGTGTCTGGTGTCAAAAAGTACCAATCCAGAGCGGCACCGAGAGAAGTGGTTGGAAATCCAGTACGAGTTGCTCAACCTGAGGGACCAGACAACGTTCCAGAGGTAGTTACCAGTTTTCCCAATGAAGAGGCCAGCGTACCAGAAACACCAGAGGCCGTAGCGAGCAGTGTTTCCGGTGCTGAGGGTGAGCAACCAAGTCGCGACAGTAGCATTGCAGGAAGGCTGAGACGGGACAGGAAACCACCTAAGCGATATGAAGATTTTGTGCCATATTTCTAATCGTGCCTGCATTATCATGAAAGTGAAAGTTTGTGATAGTTGGAATGAGTTTCAATGAAGAAAAAAAGTGCATTGATTCGGTGGAAGTGCAGTAATGATACATGCCAAGGAAAAGTGGAAATGTGTGATGATTGTGAAAAAAAAGAGAAATAATGAAAAGGGTGTACGGCGAACGCTGCCCTTGTGGAAAATGCAGTGAATGCGTATATGTGGAGGTCAGGAAAGAAACCATCATGAACTCTGAGAAAGAGACCTTTGTGAAGTTGTGCTATGATTACCTGGATCATCGCTGTTTTGTTGTGTTTAGCGTTATTAGAAAAACTGTGCGCCCAACATTTATTTTATACTTGACGTGGTTTGACTTTGGACCATCAGTAGCAGTAACCAACAATCAGAAGTATTTTGATGCAGGAAGAGGAATGATAAGGGGAATATTTCGACAGTGATTTTGATAAATACATCATAAAGTACATGTATGAGTGCTGTAAGAATTGCATTTTTGTTTTCGTTGACTATTTGGTATTAAATGAAAAAAAAAATGTATAATTTTAAACGTGTACATTTTGCATATAAGGTTACCATTGTATTAGTATAACTACAGAAGAAATGTGGAGCCATTATATTACATTTGGTTATAACATGGTTACATTACATTTTGTGAAGAGGGAATTTGATGTTGCTTTTGTTGGTTTGAAGGCAGAAAAATGCTCTTGATAGTGTTAAAGTGTTTGCATTTAAACAGAAAGAAACACAGCAATGTATTATGTTCGGTGATATTCATATGAGATATACACTTAGATTGAAAGGTTAAGACACATAAAGATATAAAGTTTATTTCTGGTGAAAGGAGGGATGTCATGATAATGAATATGCATGAGATGTATGCAGATAGAGGTTGAGGTATTAACCTGACCGGAAGTGAGAGGGCATGCGAGCGTTGTATGCAGGCACGAAATGGAGGAATAATGGAAGCAGAGAAATAAAGACACGCTGATGTTCAACAGGTAAATCATGTGTTGATGGTGTTATCAATTTCACATTTTGGGCCACAAATGTGACAGGAGGGAGTGAACCAGAGAGGAGAGACACAGAGATCAGTTCCAGAAGGACAAGCTGGCAAACTTTGGAAGGCTGTCTGGTCAAAGGAGAAGACTGGCGATCTGAAAGGTGACCTGAAAGAAAGAGGATCATCTGGAGAACCCTGAAGGGGGCAAGTTTCATCAGCAAGACTGATTGAGAAGGAATCAGTTGCGAATGTCCTGGAAAAGGAATCTCTCTCTGAAAACCAGCAAGAACCCTCCTGAGTGATAACTATTTGCCTGTTAAGCACCAAAGCCTGGTGAACTTTGTTAATGTTAACTTCTGTGCACCTTACAAGAATTGCCTGCAACCAATGAGATTGGACTGTGATCCAAATAACTTTTCTAATCTTAAATAAACATTACACACACCTGCGCTTAGTATTAGAGGGGGGTGGGGGGAATTAAGTAATTAGGTTAAGTAAGTAGGTTAAGTAATAAGTTAGAGTTTAATTCTGTTTTCTTGTTCAAATATAATTAAAAATTACTTTTGTTTAAGTAACCCTGTGTTGTCGTACACATCTATTGCTGCTGGTTTTGGGGGTCTTTTGGACTCCGTAACATGGTCCATATGAATGTGAAGATATCTCCTTGGAGAATCTATCTGGACAGAACTGTTCATCTCATCATCATGAGGTCTTAATTGCAGCAGATAAACTAGCTTGAACTAAACCAGCTGAGTTAAATGTTGATGCTTTAAAACAATTCACAAAGGATTCTTTTAGTCATAGGTTGATATGAGTCCCAACCTACCAACAGGGACTCACCCAACCTTTGGGAAGAAGGACAGGCCGAACATTTCCTTTCATCCAGCACATTTTGAAGTTTTGTACAGCCTAAGTAGCTGTATCATTAATTGCAGGATGAAATGGTCATGCCATAATATGGAGTAATACAGTTGACTCCAGGAAGAGCTCAAAGCTTTGTGCAACAAGCAATCACAAATCTCTCTTTGTAATCCATAAGATTCAAAAAGGCACATCAAGGGATTTACAGTCACATTCTTGTCAACAAGGGTCAGGAAATAATTTCCAACTATTTCCAAAGGACAGCCTTCAAAACCCAGAAAACCTCTGATGCCTTTTGATATTTTGATGTTCTTTACTTCACTGATTCCAATTGGCTCATCTTAATCATGGATATAGAATCCCTGTACCACAAATTCTTATACCTGGCTGGACCTGAGGTTCTTTGATTCTTCCTTGAACAGAGAGTAGAAGAGAGCCTCACTTCCTTACCTTCCAACTCTTCTCATCCCTCTACCATCTCCCTGTATCACTTCTCAGTATCTCTACCCTCCCATCTGTATCCACCTATTAGCTTTTATGTTACCTGTTAACCTGATTCTCCTCCTTCCCCTTCACCCCAAAGAGAGAGCAAACATTGACGATACTTTGACAATAATTTGTGTGTTTTTATTCTAATTATGTTTGCTGTTGATTTTCAATTTGAGCATAATTTTCTTTCATTGGTGTCAGGCCTCTCAAGGTGAAAGGAAATGGATATGCTACATCTGAAGATAATATGTGGGAATAGGAATGTATCACAAAGACTTCTTTGAATTACACTGTTTTGCTTTTGAAACATTGGGGGCGAAAATGCTAAAATGGTCCTTCCCACTTTACCAGCCAGTTCCATCTGAGGGATTTTTGCAAGCACACGTATTTCTTGTTTCCTATTTATTATGGTTTTATGAAAACATCAATAATAACTTGATAAACCCAAACAAAGCCCTAACTTTTGCCACATTGGTTATTGCAGACCTTTGAACAAGATCATTCACTCTCCCTGCAAATATGGTGCCAACCTCTTTTATCAATTTGGCATGTCAGGTATTCCGTAATCTTTGCCTAACTAACTTCACTTGATCTTGAATCTGCAGTCTGGATATGACTTTCTCCAGCATTGTGTGATGTTCCGTTAAATATAGATGCAGAAACAAGGATGTCATCCACAAGCAGATAACATAGTCTGGTCCAATCTGGTCCAGGGTAGGTCAGAAAATCGCTAGTTGAAATTTCATGGGCCAGACAATGATATCGGTACAGACCTTTGTGAGTATTTATGGCTGTCAATCAGAATGGGTCGTAGGAGCACATCAACATTTATACACTAATTTATCACGTTTAGTTGTCACATACTGACCCTGTTCTCTTTTCGTGAAGTGTAGCAATTCACATTTGTATAGTGTAATACAACACCATGCCTCTTTAGATAACCTAGTTCTTTATCAGCCATCCACGCCAAGGGCAGTGGTTTTTAACGTCAGTAGTGTCAGAGATCTGTGACCCTGATCAGGCAGAGACACAGTAATAAACTTATGCTTTGACTGCTTTGGTTTCAAAGGTCAAGGTTACTGTCACTCTGAACTATTTTGCCTCTCGATCATTCAAGTGTGACTGGCTTATCTATGACATATTATACACTTTGCTGCTCACAAGAGCACAAGGAAAGACACTGATGCTTTCAAATCAAAGGGAGTTATTTCTATGTATCCTTCAGCAGAGAGCATCAGCCTGAGTGGGTCTCTGGATTTGCCAGGAATGTGGGCCATGTTTAAACTGTGCCAAATTTGGAGGAGGGGAAATCATGTGTGTGTTTTTGCCATTGTCAATCATACAATGTTAAGACAACCTGATAGCTGTAGTGTGAGATTCAAAAGTCAAGTAACCTTTTTTTGATTTCTACATCAATACATACAGGTGCCAACTAGAGAAGAGGCAGTGTTGGATCTGCTATTAGGAAATGAGATAGGTCAGGTGACTGAGGTGTGTGTTAGGAGCACTTTGGGTCCTGTGATCACAATACAATTAATTTCAAAATAATTATGGAGAAAGATAGGACTCGACCCAGGGTTGATATTTTTGATTGGAGAAAGGCTAATTTTGAGGAGATGAGAATGGATTTGGAAGGTGTGGACTGGGATAAATTGTTTTATGGGAAGGATGTAGAAGGAAAATGGAGAGCATTTAAAGGTGAAATGTTAAGGGTAGAGAGACGATATGTTCCTATTAGGATGAAAGGAAAGGTTAAAAATTTTAGGGAGTCTTCATTTTCAAGGGTTATTTGAAATATGGTACAGAAAAAGAGACAGGTGTACAAAAAATATAGACAGCATGAAGTAAATGAGGTGTTAGAGGAACATAAAGAATGTTTAAAAAAATCTTAAGAAGGAAAATAGAAAGGCTAAGAGATTGTTTTGTCAAGTAAGGTGAAAATAAATCCAAAGGATTTCTACAGATCTTTTCATTGGCTTGGCTTCGTGGACGAAGATTTATGGAGGGGGTAAAAAGTCCACGTCAGCTGCAGGCTCATTTGTGGCTGACAAGTCCGATGCGGGACAGGCAGACACGGTTGCAGAGGCTGCAGGGGAAAATTGGTTGGTTGGGGTTGGGTGTTGGGTTTTTCCTCCTTTGCCTTTTGTCAGTGAGGTGGGCTCTGCGGTCTTCTTCAAAGGAGGTTGCTGCCCGCCAAACTGTGAGGTGCCAAGATGCACGGTTTGAGGCGATATCAGCCCACTGGTGGTGGTCAATGTGGCAGGCACCAAGAGATTTCTTTAGGCAGTCCTTGTACCTTTTCTTTGGTGCACCTCTGAAACGATGGCCAGTGGAGAGCTCGCCATATAACACGATCTTGGGAAGGCGATGGTCATCTATTCTGGAGACGTGACCCACCCAGCGCAGTTGGATCTTCAGCAGCGTGGACTCGATGCTGTCGACCTCTGCCATCTCGAGTACTTCGACGTTAGGGATGAAAGCGCTCCAATGGATGTTGAGGATGGAGCGGAGACAACGCTGGTAGAAGCGTTCTAGGAGCCGTAGGTGATGCCGGCAGAGGACCCATGATTCGGAGCCGAACACGAGTGTGGGTATGACAACGGCTCTGTATACGCTTATCTTTGTGAGGTTTTTCAGTTGGTTGTTTTTCCAGACTCTTTTGTGTAGTCTTCCAATGGCACTATTTGCCTTGGCGAGCCTGTAGTCTATCTCATTGTCGATCCTTGCATCTGATGAAATGGTGCAGCCGAGATAGGTAAACTGGTTGACCGTTTTGAGTTTTGTGTGCCCAGTGGAGATGTGGGGGTGCTGGTAGTCATGGTGGGGAGCTGGCTGATGGAGGACCTCAGTTTTCTTCAGGCTGACTTCCAGGCCAAACATTTTGGCAGTTTCCGCAAAACAGGACATCAAGCGCTGAAGAGCTGGCTCTGAATGGGCAACTAAAGCGGCATCGTCTGCAAAGAGTAGTTCACGGACAAGTTTCTCTTGTGTCTTGGTGTGAGCTTGCAGGCGCCTCAGATTGAAGAGACTGCCATCCGTGCGGTACCGGATGTAAACAGCGTCTTCATTCTTGAGGTCTTTCATGGCTTGGTTCAGCATCATGCTGAAGAAGATTGAAAAGAGGGTTGGTGCGAGAACACAGCCTTGCTTCACACCATTGTTAATAGAGAAGGGTTCAGAGAGCTTGTTGGTTTTCGTGCAGTTGGATAATCATGTTGAGGAACTTTGGGGGACATCGATGCGCTCTAGTATTTGCCAAAGTCCTTTCCTGCTCATGGTGTTGAAGGCTTTGGTGAGGTCAACAAAGGTGATGTAGAGTCCTTTGTTTTGTTCTCTGCACTTTTCTTGGAGCTGTCGGAGGGCAAAGACCATGTCAGTAGTTCCTCTGTTTGCGCGAAAGCCGCACTGTGATTCTGGGAGAATATTCTCGGCGACACTAGGTATTATTCTATTTAGTAGAATCCTAGCGAAGATTTTGCCTGTAATGGAGAGCAGCGTGATTCCCCTGTAGTTTGAACAGTCTGATTTCTCCCCTTTGTTTTTGTACAGGGTGATGATGGTGGCATCACGAAGGTCCTGAGGCAGTTTTCCTTGGTCCCAACAAAGCTTGAAAAATTCATGCAGTTTGGCATGCAGAGTTTTGCCGCCAGCCTTCCAGACCTCTGGGGAGATTCCATCCATACCTGCTGCTTTGCCACTTTTCAGTTGCTCGGTTGCCTTATATGTCTCATCCTGGGTGAGGACCTCATCCAGCTCTAGCCTTAGGGGCTGTTGAGGGAGCTGGAGCAGGGCGGAATCTTGGACTGAGTGGTTGGCACTGAAAAGAGATTGGAAGTGTTCTGACCATCGGTTGAGGATTGAGATCTTGTCGCTGAGGAGGACTTTGCCATCTGAGCTGCGCAGCGGGCTTTGGAAACCAAAGGGTTTCTACAGATATATTAGGAGTAAAAGGATAGTGAGGGATAAATTGGTCCCCGAGAGGATGAGAGTTGATGGCTATGCATGGAGCCAAAAGAGATGGGGGAAGGTTTGGAACAGTATTTTTTTCTACATTATTTACTGGGGAGAAGGATATTGATCTGTGTAAAGAAAGGGAAATACGTAGAGAAGTTATGAAAACAATAATGATTAAAGAAGAGGAAGTACTGGCACTTTTAAGGAAAATAAAGGTGGATACGTCTCCAGGTCCTGACAAGATGTTCTCTAGGACCTTGAGTGAGGTTAGTGTAGAAATAGTCGGGGCTTTGACGGAGATATTTAAAATATCATTAGTAATTTACTATCTCGGCTGCACCATTTCATCAGATGCAAGGATCGACAACGAGATAGACAACAGACTCGCCGAGGCAAATAGCGCCTTTGGAAGACTACACAAAAGAGTCTGGAAAACAACCAACTGAAAAACCTCACAAAGATAAGCGTATACAGAGCCGTTGTCATACCCACACTCCTATTCGGCTCTGAATCATGGGTCCTCTACTGGCATCACCTACGGCTCCTAGAACGCTTCCACCAGCGTTGTCTCCGCTCCATCCTCAACATTCATTGGAGCGACTTCATCCCGAACATCGAAGTACTCGAGATAGCAGAGGCCGACAGCATCGAATCCATGCTGTTGAAGATCCAACTGCGCTGGGTATGCCACGTCTCCAGAATGGAGGACCATCGCCTTCCCAAGATCGTGTTATATGGTAAGCTCTCCACTGGCCATCGTTTCAGAGGTGCACCAAAGAAGAGGTACAAGGACTGCCTAAAGAAATCTCTTGGTGCCTGCCACATTGACCACTGCCAGTGGGCTGATATCGCCTCAAACCGTGCATCTTGGCACCTCACAGTTCAGCAGGCAGCAACCTCCTTTGAAGAAGACCACAGAGCCCACCTCACTGACAAAAGACAAAGGAGGAAAAACCCAACACCCAACCCCAACCAACAAATTTTCCCCTGCAACCGCTGCAACCGTGTCTGCCTGTCCCGCATCGGACTTGTCAGCTACAAACGAGCCTGCAGCTGACGTGGACATTTACCCCTCCATAAATCTTCGTCTGCGAAGCCAAGCCAAAGAAGAAGAAGAAGTAATGGGATTGGTGCTCATGCAGTTCCATTGTTTAAAAAAGGTGCTAGGAATAAATCTAGTAATTATAGGCCTGTAAGTTTGATGACAGTGGTGGTTAAGCTAATGGAAACTATTCTTATAGATGGTATATATAAATATTTGGATAGGCAGGGTTTGATAGGAACAGTCAACATTGATTTGTGAGGGGATGATCATATTTGACAAACCTTATTGATTTTTTTGTGGTTACTAGGAAAGTTAATGAGGGAAAGGTGGTGGATGTTGTATATATGTACTTTAGTAAGGCCTTTGATAAGGTTCTTCAAGGAACGTTAGTTAGGAAGGTCCAACCATTAGGTATTAACATTGAAGTAGCAAAGTGGATTCAACAACGGTTAAATGGGAGATGCCAGAGAATTGTGATAGATAACTATTTGTCAGATTGGAAGCCAATGACTAGTGGTATGCTTCAAGGTTCAGTAATGTGTCCATTACTATTTGTCACATACATTAATGATCTGGATTATGGGGTGGTAAATTTGATGAGTAATTATGCAGATGATATTAAGATATGTGGAGCTGTGGACAGTGAAGAAGAGTTTCAAAGCTTGAAGAGGGATTAGGTCAGTTAGAAGAGTTAGAAGATGGCAGGTGGAGTTTAATGCAGATAAGTATGAGGTGTTACATTTTGGTAGGGCTGATCAAAATAGGACATACATGGTGAATGGTAGGACATTGAAGAGTGCAATAGAACAGAGGGATCTAGGAATAGTGGTATATAGTTCCCTGAAGGTGAAGTCACATGTGGATAGGGTGGTGAAGAAAGCTTATGGTAAGTTGGCCTTTATAAATCAGAACACTGAGTATGGAAGCTGTTAAAATTGTACAAGGCCTTGTGAGGCCAAACTTGGAGTACTGTATACAGGTTTGGTCACCAAAGTATAGGAAAGATATCAACAAATTGGAGAGAGTGCAGAGAAGATTTACTAGAATGCGGCTGGGGTTACAGGGTCTAAGTTATAGGAAAGGGTTAAATAAATTAGGTGTAGAAGGTTGAGAGGGGATTTGATTGAGGTATTTAAAATTATTAGAGGCATCGATGGAGTTGATGTGGAGAGGCTTTTTCCTTTAAGAAAGGGGGAGATACAAATGAGAGGACATGAGTTAAGAGTTAGGGAGCAAAAAATTAGAGGAAGCATGAGACGGGACTTCTTTACTCAGAGAGTGGTGAGTGTGTGGATCAAGCTTCCAGACAAAGTGGCAGAGACAGGCTCAATACCATATTTAGGAGAGGTTGGGACATGTATATGGACAGGAAAGGAATGCAGGGTTATGGATTTAGTGTAGGTCAGAGGGGTTAGGTGGGAGAAAGTGCTTGGCATGGACTAGAAAGGCCAAGTTGGCCTGTTTCTATGCTATAATTGTTATTTAGTTATATATTGTTCATCCCATGCTCACATGTAAAGACAAGATAGCATTTCTCCATGACCATGGAGCTCATTTACATAAATATAGGTTAGAAGATACATTTAAAATGTTAAGACTTATACATTAATAATCCACAGTACGCAATCCCCAAATTTTCTAGGAGTCCAGGAGTTTGATGGATTGGGGAAAAAGCCCTTGCCTATTCTAGACATAAGGCCCCAGTGCTGCAGTACCTCCTACCAGATTGCAGAAGGGAGAACAGTTTACGTGAGGGGTGTGTGGAGTCCTTCACAATGTTTATTGCCTTTCATCTGCATCGAGTGTTGCAGATGTCTGTCATGGTGGGAAGAGAGCCTCCAATTATCTTTTCTGCTGATTTCACTATCCTCTGCAGGGTCCTGTGGTCCAAGGAGGTACAGCTTCAAAACCAGGCGGTGATCCAGTTGCACAGGCTGCTCTCAATACATCTTCTGTAGAATGTAGTGAGGATGGAGGGTGAAAGATTAACTTTCCTCAGCTTTCGCAGGATGTAGAGGAGCTGCTAGGCTTTCTTGGCTATTGAGCTGGTGTTAAGTGACAAGGTGAGATTCTCTGTCAAGTGCAGTGCACTCCAAGGAATTTGATACTCTTTATGACCTCAACAGCCGAGCTGTCAATGGTCAGTGGAGCCTGGTCCCCCCGGCCCTCTTGAAGTCTACTCTACTACAATCTCAATTTTTTTTTTGATGTTCAGATACAGGTTGTTGGATAGGCACCAGTCCGTTAGTGACTGCACTTCATCTCTGTACACTGACTCATCATTCTTACTGATCAGGCCCACCATGGTTTTGTCATCAGCGAACGTGATGATGTGGTTGAGCTGTGTTTAGTTGGACAGTTGTGGGTCAGCAGAGTAAACAGTAGTGGACTCAGCACAGAGCCCTGGGGGTCCCTGTGCTTAGTGTGATGGTCTTGGAGATGCTGTTATCAATCTGGCCAGCCTGAGGTCTCCCTGATACGAAGTGAAGAATCCAATTGCAGAGGGAGATGTTTAGACCCAGCAGGCTCAACTTCCCTATCACTTACTGAGGTATGATTGTGTTGAATGCTGAGCTGAAGTCAATAGACTGCATTCAAACATACGAGCCCTTGTTTTCCAGATGGGTGAGGGCCAGATGGAGGGCAGTGGTGATGGCATCATCTGCAGAGAGCTTGGGTCTATATGCAAATTGCAGAGGGTCTAGTGACCAGGGCAGCAGGAGGTTAATGTGCCTCCTGAAAAGCCTCTCGAAGCACTTCATGATGATGGATGTGAGTACGATAGAATGATAGTCATTGTGGCAGGACATAACTGATTTGTTTGCTCCAGGGACCATGATGGTGGCTTTGAAGCACGCTGGAACCACGGCGCTTCTCAGGGAGATGTTAAAGATGTTGAGGAGAATATCCACTAGCTGAACCACACATCCCCTGATCACTCTGCTGGGAATGCTATCCAGTCCAGCAGATTTCCGCCAGTTGATCTTGCTTAACTCTCTTTTCATGTCAGCCACTGCAAGGCACAGCACCTGGTCATTTGGTGGAGAGACAGTAAGGATATCATCAATGGGCTTTACTGAATAATATATCAACCTGTTGACTCTGCCTGCTGGTGATTAGGTCTTGAGAGCAATCTAATTACCAAGGCCTAGTTTGCTGTACCAGCCAGTCAGCACACTTTCTGTTCATCTGTAGAATTTTGCCAAGGTCATGCCAAACCTCCGCAAACTACTGAGAAAGTAGAGGCGCTGATGTGCTTTCTTCATGATGTTATTTGTATGTTGGATATAGGAAAGTTTCATCCGAAATAATGACTCCCAGGAATTTAAATTTCCTCACCCTCTCCACCTCTGATCCCTCAATGAACAGTGGATCATACTCCTCTGATTTTTCCCTCCTGAAGTCCATGATTAGTTCCTTGGTTTTGGTGACTTTGAGTGTGAGGTTGTCATAATATAATAAAATTTCAACATTAACAGGCACTTAACTCTCTTTTTCATTAAACATGTGCCTAAACTTTTATTGAATCCATCCCACTTATCTATATTGCTGATTAAATTTTCTAAATAAATCATCCCCACTTCTCAAAGACCTGGCCTACTGCCTTTCAAAACATGTAATTGTTCTCCATCCTCACAGAGGGAGGAACTGGAGTTTGCCTTGGAATTTTTAATCATCTCATTATATCTATGCAAGCGTCAAATGACAGAACTCATTAATCGGTTTTGCTGAGATATTATTCCAGATTTTGTCTGCTGTGCAGAAAATAAGAATCCTCTATTCTGTTTGATCTTGTTTACTCAAAAACATAGTCCTTTAACTTACGGTTCAAGTTAGAGCTTGCTTGTATCAAAATGAGTTAAAGCATGGCGATAATGATCATGTCTCTATCCCAACTACTTTTCTCAATTAAAGATTATAACTCTATGAAGTAGACCAGATCTTGGCATTAGTCCAGTTATTCTTCCACAGTCATTCTACCACAGACTAATAGCATGGGAATCTAGCCATTGGAACATCGGCAGTTGATGTTTGCTAGTTTTTGGTTTATTCTGGTGCGCGTGGATATTTGGAATATGGCCTTTGTGAACCTTGTTGCCCATGATCATTGAAAAAAATGTACAAATGAAAGACAACTGGATTTAAATGTTATGAGTAGCATTTGAGAACAAGATGCTCTATAATATAGAATCTGCATTTAAATGAATCTGTCACAAAGCAGTATCGACATCTGTGGGACATTGTAATGAAACACATTGCTGACACCTGGGTGTCAACTTACAGCAATGGAAATGACAGTCCATTAATTGACTTCAACGGAGTCATTTCACACACATTTCTCAATTAGTGCTGAAAAATTCATTTGTGTTTCAAAAACTAGCTTTCATTTCTACTCAAATTGAGAAAACTGTTTACGGTGAATATAATTTAGTGTTAATGAAAAGTAGATACATCTTCAGGTTGACCCGAAATATGCATGGTATTAATTCAGGGACAGATGGTATTAAGTCGAATTAAGGCTTCTTATTCAAGGAATTATATTTCAACTTCATTACTTCTTAAAGGAATAAGCAAACAGTTCAAGATTGGATCAATTGTTTGAATGTGAGTGGAGCTTAAATGCACTTCTGCTCAATTCAAAGTGGGGTTGTATATTTGAAGTTTGTTATGGGTTGTTTGTCAACAGCTGCTAAATAGCTATTCATTTGTTAGTTCCAATAAATTATAATTGTATGGCATTATTGTGAAATATGTATTATTTATATCATAATTTCTTTTGGAATTATACACATATTAACAGTAAGAATGACCTGCTCTTTATGGATTAATGTGTCTGCCTCAACTACAACTTCATGCCCAATGCACACCAATAAATAAACAAAGAAGTCTTTAGAAAGTTATTTTTAAACCAAAGGAACTGCTTATTTTTCCAGATGATGAAGTGGACAAGCTGGAACAATAAATGGAGCCAATTCTGCAAGCAGCTTTAATGTTTCTTCATCTCAGGAGCCAACACATGGAACTTTCAATTGGATCCGAATCAGTAATTTGTGATTATTGAATGTTGATGCATCTTTATCTTGGAAATTAAATTCAAGGCAGAGAATGCAGTTATTTTGCTCCAACTCCCAATATTTTTGAGTCTATCTAATGAAAAACTTATGATGCGGAAGCAAAACATGAGACTAATGACTTGTATGATAAGCACATCATATCTCTCTCTCTGAATGTAGAAATTAAAGGACCAATAAGCCAGAGAACCACCTTCCAGTCAAATTGTGATTGTGAATGGATTCATAGTGTCTTCACCATTGCAATATTCTAAGGGTGGCCAAGCAGCAGCCTGTGAACCACATGCAGTTCTTTGACATGTAATGTGTGGCTCGTGGAAAATATGTTGGGTGGAGAAATTACCAGCACTTCTGAAGGTGCCCTTGGACACTTCAAATGCATGTAGCCAGACCAGGAGGTCCTGGAATAGTCAAAGCCTGGTCTGTATGACAAACAGAGGTAAGAGGGAATGGGCAGAGGAATGGTGTGAGCAGCACATGCCAGAGTTGGGTTTTTCTCACTCATGCAGGGCCACTCCATAGCAAAGTGCCACCAACGTGGGGTGTGTGGTAGGAGGATCAGGGAAAGCTGAGGGTCCTCTGAAGGGAGCAACTGCAGAGGTCAGGAAGCCAGGGCTGGATGAGCTGAGCACTGATGAGCATGGCCTACTCCGAGATGGTATGTCTATCCAGGCATTCTGGCAGGGGGAGAGCAAGATGATGGAGATGGGGAGGAGAGGTTGGAGGGGGTCCCCAATGAGGAACTCATCCAGGCTCCAAGCCAGGACAGAGCTGCAGCTGGCAACAGCAGTAAAGGTCCTGTCAATGGCCACAGACAAGCCCTGGCTTCACTGGATGAAGAGTCAGCACCAGGCTGCTTCATACCTTAGCCTCTGCTCCCAGCAGACACACCCCCATCCAGTCAGTGACTAGGAAGAGGGGAACAGAGGTTGGGGTGAGGAGGAGCAGAACTGTGGGCCCCATGGGCTTGACCTGCTGCAGGATGTAGCTTTGCATTGGGTCACTTCCCGCATCAGCTATGGATGCTGCAATGGGTCAGGTATCTGCAGGGACCAGTGGCAGCAGCATTCCTGAAGAGAACATACCAGAAACAGGAGCAGGAGTTGTCCATCTGACCTGTCAAGCCTGCTCCCATATTCAGTGTGATCACAAATGATCTGACTATGGGCCCAGCTCCTCCTTTTGCCCATAACTCTAATAGCCCTATAATGCAAAAATCTATCTTAATGTATCTTAAATATATTTAATAAGGCAGCCTCTACTGCTTCCTTGGGCAGAGATTTTCACAGAAAATCAGTCACGATTTTGTAAATATTTGGTATGTTTATGTATACTTTTTGATTTTTGAAACTAATA
This sequence comes from Narcine bancroftii, assembly GCF_036971445.1. Lineage (NCBI taxonomy): Eukaryota > Metazoa > Chordata > Chondrichthyes > Torpediniformes > Narcinidae > Narcine > Narcine bancroftii. Next base: position 427,417,694 of record NC_091469.1, read on the forward strand.
CATATTAGCAGTTTAAAAACTACACATAAATATAATTGTGGTGCACTGCAGTACAAACAAAAATAAGCACAAGTAACGAAGGCTGTACTACAGGGTTTAATTAGCTTAAAACTTGCACACAAGTTTCTGCATCCCTTCTGCTTCCATGTACTCTATTCCTGCCAAAGGGGCCGGCATAAGCCTTTATATGGAGCAGGTGATTGGCAGGGAGTAGATGGAGACAGTCTCCCAGGTTACCTCCCTGCAGGTAAAGTGGGTTGCCCCCTGCAGTTGGCAGTGCAGGAGTGCAAACAGGCACAGGCAGTCACAGAGAGTCCAGTGGTGGTATTTCGTAATATTTAAAATTTTTGCAACAAAATATGCATGTAACAGTAAAAATGTGTATGTAATTTTATTTTCACGTCTCAAACATCTGAGGTTTATCATATATGGCGCTTACTTTAAGCAAGTTTGGCCACCTCTACCATACTCATATTAAAGCCAGAAATGATGGCACGGAGTAACTGAGCTGGATTCCCTTCTGTCCGCTGATAACAGAATGGCTCCTGGTTTGCCAGTTTTGTTAAAATGCTGAAAACCTAGTGTGGTGAACTGCTGAACTGGATTGTATTCCTGATTACCTGGCTCCACCCCGTCCTGTGACTGTACCTGTGACCCCTCCCTCTTTTGACCTTGTATAAAGCCTCTATGACCCTTCCCCAGAAACCTGGGACATGGCACAGGTCCTTGCCCACTGTGAATAAAAGCCTATAGAACAGTGTCTCATTCTCATCCTTTTGAATTATGGTCACCAGGCCTAACCATTGTCATGGTTATTTTTGTCACTCTGGTTTCATCTTGTTTCTGAGAACTTTAAATTAAAAATGTCTCCAAACTAAGCTCCTCTCGGTAGGTCGGTACAAATAACGATGAACAAACTCCTACTTTTAGTTGTCTCAGTACCTGTGTGGATTACCACAAGGAAGTAATGATTGCCTTGGAGACTTCTGTTGGATAGATTCAGAGTCAATATTCTACATCTGTGGTGACATTTTGGAAGAACTCCATTTCATTAAAGAACAAAACAAAATAACTGCTAGTGATCACAAGATGACAAGATAAAGGATCAGAGGTAGGCCATCTGGCCCATCGAGTCTGCTCTACAAATCCACCCTGAGCCACATTGTTCTCACTTCTAGCCCCAATGACCTGCCTTTTTCCATATCCCTTGACACCTTGCCAATTAGATACCTGTCAATGTCCCCTTTAAACTCCCCCAGTGAATGGTTCTCTACAGCTGTATGTGGCAACAAATTCACCACCCTTTGACTAAAGAAATTTCTTCTCATCTCAGTTTTAAATGGATACCTCTAATTCTAAGACCGTGCCCTCTTGTCCTGGATTCACCCACCAAGGGTAACATACTATTCACATCTACTCTGTCCAATATTTTCAGCATTTGATATGTTTCTATGCAATCTCCTCTCATTCTTCTATATTCTAACAAATATAGTCCAAGAACCTCTAAACGTTCCTCATATGTTAGCTCCTGCATTCCAGGAACCATCCTGGTAAATCTTCTCTGTACTCTCTCCAACATTATTACATCCCTTCTAAGATAAGGGGCCCAAACCTGCAAACAATACTCTAAATGAGGTCTGACCAGTGCCCCATAGAGTTTAATCAACTCTTTTTTTACTCTTATGCACTATTCCTCTTGAAATGATGTAAGTCTAAAATATATATGTTGGAAATAAGTTAGGTAAATTATGTGAAATGAGAATCAATTAATGTTTAAGGTTGAAGACTTTATTTTGAGACTACAAATTATTTTCAAACCACAATCTTTAATGGATGGTCAACGTTGCCTGTTTATCTATCATGTTCTGTATTTAAAGGAGTGAAGAACAATTATTCAGAGGATTTCCAGGTGAGCACAGGCCAAGAAAGCTGTGAGCGGATGGAGAAATGAGAGTACATGGGGAAAGCAATGAACACATGAAGCATGAGGAGAGAAAAGTCAGTGAGCATATGGGTAGGAGAGTGAGCATGAGATGAGAGAGAACAGTCGGGAGCAAACAATCAAACACTTAACAGCACAGCACAGGAGCAGGCCCTTCAGTACATCAAGTCTGTAACAACTGTAATACCAATGTAAATAATCCTACCTGTCTGTACATGTCCATATCTTTCTATTCCTTGCTGGTTCCTTGTCTGTCTAAATACCTCTTAAATATTACTATCATATCTGGTTCTATCTCATCCCCTGGCCACATTCTGGAAACCTACCATATCCTCTATAGAAAAAGTACCTTGTAAATCTTCTTTCAACTTTCCACCCATTGTCTTAAATTTTTCCCTCATGCAGTATTTACAATTTTTACCCTGGGAAAAAAAAAGACTGATTATCCTCTATGATTCTCTTAATGTGGAGACACGAGGATGTATTTGGATAACACAGTGAACACATGGCGAACAATAGCATTGAGTTTGAGAAAAAAGAGAGCAGTGGACATACATGTGTCAGTGTCGATGCTGCGCAACTGCTCAGCAAGCGGAGGTGTAAGGCGCTCCTTCCATCTGATAGCCTTTAGGTCACCCTTGGACAAGGTTTAGTACCTGTCTTGGGTCACGTGAAGTCATGGCTTGCAAATGGTGGATGGTTTTTACAAGCAGATTCTACAAGTTAGAATTTATGGTTGTAAAACTAAAAATGCTGGGCAGATGAATCTGCTGATCAATGGACACTGCAAATGAAGATAGCAATGGGAAACCACTTCAGTATTTTTCATAATCATGAACTCAACATCGACTGCAATCTCAGCTCAAGGATTGAGCCTTCATCAAAGGAAAACGGGGGAGGCAACAACTACAATTTGGAAGGTCAAAGATCATGATGGATGGAGAGACATGATTGCCTATGGCAAATGGCAAGACACCTGAATGAATGATGAACATATATGTACAACGAGAGAGATAGAACACAGAGCATATAATGAGAGAGAACATGGAAATAATTACTGGAGGAACTCAAATGATCAGATGGCATCCATGGGTGGAAATGATCAGCCAACAAGATTCTATCATCTGCAGCGATTGAGTTTGAGTACAAGGAGAGAGTAGTGAGCAGTACAAGAGCAACTCTGGTGAATGTTTCAATGTTACAGCAAGCAGACATGGTCATCAAATAATATTTAAATATTGACAACATTTCTGGTCAGTTTGGCTTTTGAAAGGATTGTGGTAGACTGAAAGAAATAAAATCTAGTTTTTTTCTTTTTTGAACACTTCCTCAGTCCTGAAGCACAGACAATGAATGTCTATTTTTACAACAAAAATAATTAATCCTTTCTGCTCACTCCCTAAATGTACTCACAGCTCTCCACTCATGCTTAACATCTCTCCTCCCCTCCCCAAGCCCCTTGCTCCCTCTCCCCAAGTGATCACTGTTTTCTGTTCCCTCCACACATTAATAGACATTGAATGTCTATTTCTCTCCATGGATGCTGCCTGATGTGTGGTGTCCTTTCCAGCAGAGAGAAGGCAGAACATGGAAAGAGCACTGAATGAATGTGTACTATGCAGTGAACACATGGGATGGAAAAGTGACCAGATGGGGAAAGGGAAGAGCAGAGAACATACAGGGAGAGAACAGAGAACATGTGTGGAGGGAAGTGAACACATGAGGAGAAAACAGTGATCACTTGGGGAGAGGGAGCAGGGGGCTTGGGGAGGGGAGGAGAGATGTTAAGCATGAGTGGAGAACTGTGAGTACATTTAGGGAGTGAGCATAAAGGATTAATTATTTTTGTTGTAAAAATAAATGTTTTGCACAAAAATGGTACTTTTAGATTACTGCATTTCAGTCACTTTTTATTTGTTTCAATATATTGCATTAATGGCATGAAAATGTTTGTTCATTTGTATGGCATAAATACAGGTCGATTAAATCTTCAGCTACAGATAAGATGTGACATAATGAAAAAGTTAAGTTGTTGAGATGCGCATAACACTCACACCAACTGTAATTACACAGTTTCACCAAGAAGTGTTTTCATTTACCTTATGGCCTTCCCCATCTCTGCATGTACCATGGGAGGGAATACTTTTCAGGCAGTCATTGATGCACTGTGGGAAACACTGAAGCTAATTTTTGCAATGCAGGTTCCAACGTGCCCACCATTTGATGATGATCCATTAATTTGCTTTGTCCCTGTTGTCGAATATTGGCCAGGCCCTCAGAGACTTCAAAATAATTAAAAGGGATATTTCATATCCAAACAAACAGAAGAAAGAGATTCAGTTTAATATTGCACCTGAAAGATGACACTCCTGCTTGTGCTGGACCCCCTCAATGAGTACGGAAATAATGTTCCAGTTTATGTGAGCTTAAATCTCCAGGTTTGGATTTGAATGTACCGATTTCTGACTCAATGTGATTCATAATATAATTCTGTGACAGTGACAAGTATTCTGACTATTTCCAATACAACCTGGAGCAATGGACTTTTCAAAGCATGTATTGTCTTTGGCCCTGTTACAACAATTCTACTCTAACCATCAAAGTGTTGAATGGATTTTTTTTCTTGATCATTTTAACGTCTTTTGTCAACACCTGTTAATCTTGTTAATTTGAAAGAAATGTTGTGTGTCAAACAAACTGAACATCTATAAGGAGTGAAGATAAAAAAAAATGATCAAAGCAGCTTACAGAAGTGATTGCCCAATAAAGATGACAGTGTGTATTCTTTGGGGATAATTTTCTGGTATTTCAGAAAGTGATGGTAGTAAAATGAAGTGGCATTGCAATCTCCTTGGTAGATCTGAAGATCTGGCCTCAAGAGAAAATAACTTAATTATTGTTCAATATTGACTAACCTAATTGATACATTTAATTTAGTATTCTTTCTTGTGGATCAATGAAGCTGAAAATATTGATGTATTTCTTTCTCACTGTCTAACTCAAAAAACTACTGAATAGTGATTAATGTGAAATTTAACTTAATGACCAAGCTTTAATGATGACAAAGTCTTTTAGTAAGGATATTGATTGGAGCATTTAAAAAAAAAGCTTGAGTATTGTGAAAGCTTCAGGTGCATTTGCTTTGCTCACTGTGATGGAAGATTTAAAAGATGTTATGATTTTTTCTCAATTCAGTGGAGTAAACTATTGCATTTCGGAGTGGCTCCTGGATCAATTTGTGAGTGGTGTCCAATCCATAAAAAAATAAGATTTAGAAAAAGTTATGAAACATGCATCTTCTCAACATTTAATTTGACCTGTGGTGTGCCTTGAAGTTCTAGCTCAGAAATAAAACACATGCAACAAAAAGTGCAGTTGACACTGATTTAATGAACTGATTTATACAGTCAGGCAGACCCTAGTTGCTATGTGAGCGACAGGTGTAACTCGTCAGGCTCTGACTGGTGTCCTCATGGCCCGCTGTTGGCTATTGGCTGGATCAGCCCATTTGCTGCAGCATCGTTGATGGGTGTGGTTTGTGCTGTCCTGGGCGCCGATTGGCCCTTTGTGATCCGTTGCAATCGATTGGCTGGCAGACTCCGTTTTGCAGTGGTCTATGAGAACAGGTCACTGATGCCTCATGCACCCCATTCGATTGACGTGTTCAAACGGCATCTACAGTGTCAGCCGGCAGTGATGGCTGTGGCCCACTACACAACCCCACACCCTCCACCCCCAGTGATTTGAGAGGTATTAGTACCTTTGGAAGGCCTGCCCCTGTTGCAAGAGATTGGGAGTTTAATTATTTGGCTGCTGTCCAAATATGCCAGTTTGAGCCGTGAGTCTCTTCCCTGCCTCCGATGTCCAGAACATAGGTGGACCTATTGTACGGTCTTTGGAGTGGTGGTTGGAGAGCGCTGCACCTCATGAAAACATATTTACAGTTCTTGAGGTCTTTGAGGACCATAGATTGGGGATGGTCATGTGCTTTGGGGAGTTTAGGGGCGAGCGTTCCCAAGCATTCCTGCAGTCTGGCTCGAGCAACGTCTGGTGGGTCTTCCGGGATACTAGCCAAGAATTTGCCTGGGATGACTAAGGGCGCACTGCACACCATCTCAGCTGCAGCTGTATTGAAATCCTCCTTGGGTGCAGCTAGAATGCCCAGCAGGACCCATAGCAGTTCATCTGTCCAGTTGGGCCCTGAGAGTCTAGCTATAAGGGGTGATTTCAGATGCCTATGGAACCTCTCCACAAATCTGTTGGCTTGTGGGTGATATGCTGTTGTCGGGTGGAGTTGCATTTCCAGGGCATTGGCCAAGGTTGCACATAGACTAGAGGTAAATTGGGCTCCTCTATTGGAGGTGAGATGTTCTGGGACCTCAAAGCTTGCCACCTAGTTGTTTAGCAGGCCCTTGGCACATATCTCAGTGGATTCCTTTGGTAACAGGATTGCTTCGTGCCGCCTGCTTGAATGGACTACAATAGTGAACAGGTACCGGGCACCCTGTGATACCAGTAGGGGGCCAACAATGTCCACATGTATGTGGTTGAACGTTCGCCGTGATGGTTCGAAAGTCTGGAGAGGGGCCTTAATGTGTGCCTGGATCTTAGCTACCATTCAGACAGTGGTCCTAATGGAGGGGTTTGCCAGAATGTTAAAAAAATTGTCTTTTCCAATTGGCTGGGAAGATTGGGTGTGGCTTACCATTTCACTCGGACCGATCAGGACGCCGTCTAGCTGCAGGCCAGTTTCTGCAGTCCGATAAGTGGGGATGTCGGGATCCGCCTGTTGTGCTTTCTCCAGGGCCATGTTGTCGATGCCTGGGGTGGGGGCATGTATGGCGGAAATGTCAGACCCCACTGGATTTTCCTGTGATGTGACTAATGTTGGTGAAGAATTCTGAAATATAAGAAAAGTGTCTCTGTTGCCTCGCTGACCATGGATCTGAAACTTTGCTGAAGGCAAAGATAAGTGGTTTATGGTTGGTGAAGATCTGTAATTTCCTGCCATCTAGGAAATATCAAAAATGCTTCACTGTGAGGTACAGAGCCAACAGTCATGGTCAAATGCACTGTATTTCAGTTCCGGTGGCCAGAGGTGCTTGCTAAAGCTGCTATTGTTCATGCACCAGCTGCACAAGCCCATCCCCAACCACTGTATCAGAGGCATCCACTGTGAGGGCCTAGGGTGCACCAGTAACGTTGCATTGACCAGAGCATCCTTAGCGGATTGGAAAGACTCAGCTGCCTCATTCATCCATATAACGTCTTTCTTGTTACTGGAAATGAAGGAGAATAATGGCCTCATGATACAGGCTGCTGCCAGTATGAATTGATGGTAAAAATTAATCATACCGGTGAATTCTTGTAGACCTTTGACTGTATTTGACCTAGCAAATGAATAAATGGCTACCTTCTAGGGCAGTAGCCAGGCCCCATCTTTATTAATCCAGTGCCCCAAGAAGTCAATAGTCTCACGGTCGAATTGGCATTTTTCCGGGTTAATGGTCCACCCATACTCACTCAGGAGAGTGCACAGAAGTCTTAAGTGAGTAGTGTGCTTGGCATGGTCACAGCTAGCTATCAGAATGTCATCAAGCTAGATGAAAACAAATGTGAGATCATGGCCCACTGCATCCATTAACCTCTGAAAGGTTTGAGCTGCATTTTTTAATCTGAAAGGCATCCGGAGGCACTGAAAAAGTCCAAAGGGGGCTATAATGGTGGTCTTGTGGATATCATCAGGGTGGACTGGGATTTGATGATAGCCTCAGATTAAGTCAACTTTTAAGAATATCCGGGCCCCTTGAAGGTTAGCGGTGAAGTCTTGTATGTGGGGGACCAGATACCTGTTGGGCGTGGTGGCATCATTGAGGTGTCGGTAGTCTCCAAATGGCCTCCACCTTCCTGATGTTTTGGGCACCATGTGGAGTGGTGAAGTCCACAGACTGTCAGATGCCAAGCTCCCCCATCTTACAGCATTCCTCACTTGCCAGGTTAAATTTCTCAGGTGGCAGGTGGTGAGCCCTGGCGTGGTGGGGAAGTCCCTTGGTAAGGATCTGGTACTGTACCCCATGTTTGGGTGTTGTAAAGGTGAAATACGGCATTGTAATGGTAGGAAACTCTGCAATAATCCGCACAAGAACATTGCCAGCAGCCAGTCACAGAATGTAGGTGCAGGGCCGTGAACCTAATGCCACCAAGTGAGAGGGACAGGAAAGTCTTTGAGTGTACCAGCCTCCGTCCCTTAATGGCCACCAGTAGAGAGATGGCTCAGAGGAAGTTGGCCCCCAGGAGTGGCTGTCGAAAAGATGCCAAGGTGAACCTCTAGGTAATATGGCAGTTGCCGAAACAAAGGGGAATGGTGCAGGTGTCGAAGGTACATATGCTTGAGTTATTGGCAGCCCTTAGTTCTTGGCTCATCCTTCGGTTATGGGCATCGGAGGCAGAGGGGAGAAAGACACTGACCTCAGCCTCAGTGTTGACCAAGAACTGATGGCCCAATAAGGAATCTCATATATGAAGCAGGCTATGACATATGCCAGCCATGGCAGCCATCGAAGATGGTCAGCTCTGGCATTTCCTGGGAACACGCAGGGGAAGCGGCATTGATGGGCCTCTGAACTCCACCATTGGTGATAAAAGCAGTATGGCTCACCGGTGGGGTCCATTGCTCAGGTGGTCGGCTGGTCAGTCAGTGGGCTTCCTGGCTGATCGCTGTTGGTGAGGTGTCATCACCTGTTCCAGTGTAGAGCAGGTATCTCTCTTCACTGCCCATAGCACGTCCGCTTGGGAAGCTACCATTCTGAGGTCATCAAAATCTTCTTCTGCAATGAGTAGCCAGATGTCTTCAGGCAGCCACTCCAGAAAGATCTGCTGATACAGTGGGCAAGAGGTATGGCCACCATTGAGAGTGAGCATGTCGCTCATGAGGGCGGAAGGGGCCCTGTCCACAAATGCAGCAGTCGGCTTTGCCGCAGTTGGCCTTGAGAGCCCAAAAGTGCGGGTTATTAGCTCCTTGATGGCCACATACTTCCCTTGCTCTGCGGGTTACTGAAAGAAGTCAGTGATCCGGGCCATGGTGTCCTGGTCGAGGGCGCTTACTACATTGTAGTAGCGCGTATCGTCGCCAGAGATCCATCGAATGGCGGACTGTGCTTTGGCTTGCTGTAATCACATGCATGGCTGCGACATCCAGAAGCTCAGCTGCTTCAGGGAGACTGTGTTGATTGAAGGTTGGTTTTCCATTTTGATTTCCAGCTTTGGGTCCAAAAATGCCATTTGGACTAGTCTGAGTCAGAACTGTAGTGTTTCTCAAGGTTCTAGGTCAAAAATAAGATGCACAGAAGGAGTGTAGTTGTCACTGATTTAATGAACTGGATGCTCCCTTTTATATAGTCAGGCAGACCCCTGGTGCCATGTGACCAACGGGCATAACCCGTGTCCCTTCAGACTCTGATTGATGTCCTTACAATCCATCATCGGCAAAGGGCTGGATTGGCCAGTTTTCCAGCAGTGATGGCAACGGCTGTAGTTCATGCTTCCCTGGGCACCAATTGGCCCTTTTGTGATTCATTGCTGGCAATTGGCTGGCAGAGCCTGTTTATCAGTGATCTATTGGAACAGGATGCTGACGCCTCATGCAGCCCTCTCAATTGCTGTGTTCGAACGACATTTTCTGTATCAGCCTGCAGTGGCAGCCACGGGCCGTAACAGAACTTCCATTAATCCCCTCACTATTCTGAGTGTCACACAGTTTTCCCCAATGATGTGTCACTGTTATAGAGATTGTCAGACGAAGCTGTCTCAGAGAAATAGAACATAGAAACAGGCCTCTGAGCCTGGGTGAACCATCAGCCTATATTAATTATATTTTTTTTATTTTCTCACATTCCCTTCAACTGCTGTCAGTTATTATCTCTGATCTACGATCAAGGGATAATTCACAGTGATTAATTAACTGGACCTGGTCAACACTGATAACTACAATAGTATTGTGTTGTACAGCAGATAAACAAGCTCTTCAGTCGGCCACATCGAAGCTGACCTTTTTCCTAATATCCACTTATCCCATACATACACTTTATGACTGTTTCCTTCTATGTCTTGCCTGACTAAATGAGTCTTAAGTAGCGCAACTCTATCTGATTCTACCACCTCCTCTGACGGAGCATTCCAGATCTCAGCCACTGGCAAAACTCTATCATGGAAAATTCCTTTAAAAATCCTTCCACTCACCTAAAAATGTGGTCTCTTGATTCTGATCCCCCTACCATGGAAAAGAAGATTTTGACTATCTACTCTCTCTCTATGCCTTTCATAATTTTACATACGTCGAAAAGGTCAGCCCTTTGCTTCCTTTGTTTCAGGGAAAATAAGTTTAGCTGATCCATCCTCTACTTGTAATTAAAGTCCTCACTTCAGACAACATCCTGGTGGATCTCTTTTGTACTTTTCAAATGCAACCATATCCTTCCTATAGATCAGAACTGCATGCAATATCCTAAGTGTGATCTTACCAGTATTTTGTTAAGTAGTAATATACCATCATAACACCCCACCCCCCACCCACATTCACCACCATTGAGGGCAAGAATGCCATATGCCTTATTTATCATTCTATTGACCTGTGAGAGCATTTGCAGGAAACTATGGACTTGGACCTCTAAATCTCTCTGTTAATCAACAACCCTTAAGACCCTACCATTCATATCCCCTACCTATATTCAACCATGCTGAGATTAAATTTCATCTAGAAATGCAATCTTATGTCTTATCCTTAGACAACCTGCCTCAATATCTATATCACCAGCATTTTTTTTCGTGTGCACATCATACCTCCTAATTCTTACCTCAATCCCATCATCAATCTCTGTGTATACTACTAGTCACAGATTTTCAATCTGAAAAAAACAAGCACCTCCCCACCACCACTCTCTGACTTCTATCACCAGACCAATTTTGGATCCAGCTTATCCTGGCTCCCATGTGCCTTAACCTTCTGGATCAACCTACCATGTGTATGCTTTGCTAAAGTCCATATGGACATCATCTATTACTTTGCCTTCATCAGTCTCCTATGTTACCTTCTGAAAAAGCTCAATCATCTTAGTGTCCAAGAACTTCCCCATCACCACACTGACCATCCTTGCTTTTCCAATTGTACATAAATCTAGTCCTTTTGAATGTTCTCTAATAATTTCCCTACCACTGTAATATGTGGCTCACTGGCCTTCAATTACCTGACTTATCTCTGCTGCACTACTTCATTAAGAAGCAAAATCAGTTGTCCTCCAATCTCTTAGATGTGGCTGATGAGATCAGATTTCAGATTTATTGTCAGAGTATATACATGACATCACATACCACCCTGAGATTCCTTTTTCCTGCGGGCATGGCAGAATTACCCCTAATTGATGCAAAAATAAACTGTACACAGTGTAAATGTAAACAAATAAAATAACTGGAAACAGGTAATGAATGTAAACAAACTGACTGTGCAATACAAAGAGAACAAAGAAAATCAATCAATGAAGTGCACGAGTAAGAGTCCTTAAATAAGACTCTAAGTTTGTTGTTGAGGATTCTGATGTTAAAAGGGTAGCAGCTGTTCTTTGATCATGGTAATGCGAGTCTTGTGGCACTGATAGCTCTTTCCTGATGGCAGCAGCAAGAATAGAGCATGTTCTGGGTGGTGTAAGACTTTGATGATTGCTCCTGCACTCTGAAGACAGCGTTCCCTGTAGATGTACTCAATAGTAAGGAGGGTTTTGCATTTAATTTCCTGGGCTGTGACCTCTACCTTTTGGAGGGCTTTTCACTCAGGGGCATTGGTGCTATACCAAATATGGCCCAGGATGCAGGGGGACCCAATCTCCCTCGGTCCAGTGATCTTGGACTGACTTCATTACTGTTGATGTAAGTGCTACTGGTTGATAGTCATTAAGGCAGGTTACTGCACTCTATTTGGGCACTGGTATGATTAATGCCTGCTTTAAACAGGTGGGTACCATGCCCTGCTGGAGTGAGATATTGAAAATATCCGTGAATACCTTCGTAATTTGATCAGCACAGATCCTTAATACTTGGCCAGGTACTCCCTCCGGGCTGGATGCTTTTCTCAGATTCACTGTTCTGAAGGCAGCATGCACGTTATCCTCAGATGAGGATAGAATGGGATCAGCAGGGGACATGGGGATTCAGATGGGTGGTTTTCGCTGTTACTGTCATCAAATCAGGTGTAGGAGGCATTGAATTCCTCTGGGAGAGAAGCTTTGCCTTCAGCTACTTTACTGGATTTGATTTTGAAACAGGTTATGGCATTTAGCCCCTGCCACAGCTGCCAGGTATCCCTTGTTGTTTCCATTTTCATCTGGAATCTCCACTTAACCTGGGAGATAGCCTTTCGCAAGTCATACCTGCTCCTGCTGTACTGATTTGGACCTCTGTAGAATGCAAGAATCTCTGTCAAGGCACCAGTTGTCTCCTCCTTTGCTTCTGACAATATTTTGTTATAAACTTAATTTGGCACTGGGTTTTTATCCATCTTCATGCACTGCAAGATGTCTTCACTTCTCCACCTTCTTAAGTAATTGCATGCTCCAGACTATCAAGGCACACCTCCCTGAATTCACTCTCTTCCATCTTTCAAATGCTGTTGAAAAGTCCATTGGAGACACACAGGAGACTTTAGATGCTGGAATCTAAACTAAACAATATCTGATGGAGGAACTCAGTGGGACATGTAGAAACAGAGGGGGAAAAAATGGCCACTGTTTTTAGCCATAATCCGCTATCAAGGCTGAAGGACCAGAAGTGTTTATTTAGGACCTTTCCCATGTAATCTGGCTCCACATTTGGATTATCCCTTTGGTTCCTATGGTAGTCCACACTTCCCCTAACTACACTCTTGCTCAAGATATACTCAGAGAATGGCTTGGGATTCCCCTTAATCTTAATTTCCAAGGATATTTCATGGTCTATTTCTGTCCTCCTAATTTTCTTCCGAGGTATTTGTTAAGGGATTCATGTGACTGCAGTTGTCTATACTTGTGACATTTTTCCTTTTTTCCTGATCATATCTTTTAATAACTTTTATTGTCAGAGGTTCCCCTCTCTTGCCACCTTTCCTTTTCACCCTTATTGGAACATGGTGGCCTTGAACTCTTGCTCACTCCTTTTTGACAAGATTCCACTTTCAAGTTATGCTTTAACTGCAAGAATCTGCTCCCAGTCTACTTTTGACAGGATTCCCTCACAATCTGGGAAGTTAATTGTGTCCTCTTGCATCCAAGTCAGAATCAAATTCTTGTTCAATTGCTCTGCCATTTTTTTTATCCCTATTAAAAATTCTCCTGTTTCAGACTGTAATGGTCCTATATTTGTCTTCATTTATGTTTTTCTTTTACATCCGAATCTACTTGTGCTATCAAAACCAACCTTTTCCCCCATTTGAGATCATGACTTGAGAACCAATCTTACCTCTTTCCATAATTACTTAAAAGCTTACAGAATTATGATCATAGTTTCCAAAATGACACATGTGCTTTCTCATTTCTTAAGATGAAATTAAGTACATTCCCTTCTCTGGTGGGGCTATCCATATGCTGTCTCTAAAAACTGTCTTGGATGCAGTTAACAAATTCCACCCTATTCCAGCCCCTTGCACTAAGGCACTCCTGGTCAGTACTGGGGAAAGTTAAAATCCATCCATATGAGCCTATTGCCTTTAATTCTTTCTTCAAACACACAACTAGTTATCACTTAGAGAAAGTTCCATTTTCAATTTGTCAATCAATTTTAAGCTATGCAAGTATACTACTGCTAATTTCATGTATTTTTTTAAACCTGAAAGTTCAAAAGCTCTATGTTAACCGTCTGTCCCTCATCCATTTTTTCTAATTATGTCTTGAAAACAAAAACTCTTTGTGTCAAAGGGAATTTCCTTTACATAAATCCACATTGTCTTTGTTTAATCTTGGTGCGTTTATCAAATCCTTTATAATAGATTTCAGCATTTTTCCTATTGCGGATATTGGCTAATAAGACTGTAGTTCACTGTTTTCTCACTCACTCCATATTTTTTAAACAAAATGAGCTTTCATCTCCTACTAATCTGAAGGAATTGCTCTATTGTGTATATAATTTTGGAAGATACAACCAATGTATCCATTATTTATATGCTTACCTCTTTTAGTGTTCCATGATACACACTATCGAGGTGTTGGGCACTATTGGTAGCCCAATAATGATGCAGACAGAAGACTGAGGCTTTATTAAGCAAGGGACTGCTGGCCTGGGTCTAGGCTAGGAAAATAAGCGGGAGGGAGAAGGGACTCGACCTTTATGGCCAGGGGTCACCTGGGAAGGTTCAAGGGAGGAGCTAAGGTAGGGAGACCCCCAGAGGGTGGGCCAGCCAGTACATGCAGCCTTATCACCACACAAGGTCTGAGAATGTATCAGCGATTAGTGTAATTAATTTCTCACACACTTTTATTTTATACAATACCAATTTCATTTATGTCCTTCTTTTCATTGGACTCTTGGTTTCCTCGCAATCTCAGAAGTTATTTGTCTCCTCTTCCATGAAGACAGAGCCAAATACTTGCTCTGCCATTTCTTTCTTCTCCATTTAAAATTCTCCTGTTTCAGGCTGTGTGGGTCTTATATTTGTCTTCATTAATCTTTTCTCTTTTGCATGCACTTGAAAGTTTTTATATGTCACGGCTGGTCTTTGTAATGAAAAGATGAAAAATAAAAAGCAAGAATAATCAACTTTCTAGTTTTTTTTTGCTGAATTGTAATCCATTTCCCAACCTGAGACTATTACTTTTTCAGTGAATCTCATTGAATCTAATAATATTATTAACTTCCGTAAGCCACATTCTCCTGCTGTGTGTTTTTCATATTAACATTATTAATATTAATATTAATATTAACAATCCATCTACTTGTAAAATATTAATCTTAGTGCATAAAATAGAATAAAAAGGGTTAGGTTACGCACTTCAGTGGAAAATAAGGAACACTGACCATTTTATAATGACGAGAGATTGGGATGTTTTGATGTTCCAAGGAACCAGAATGTCCTTGTGTAGAAGTCAATGAAAACAGGCTCGACAAGCAATTAGAAAAGCAAATAGTATGCTGGCCTTTATTAATGGAAGATTTGAATACAAGAACAAAGATGTCTTAATAAAACTATATCAACGTTGGGTACCTGTATAATTTTGATCTCCTTACAAAAAGATGTCTTTGCTAAAGGGGAAGTGCAGTGTAAATTCATCAGACTGGTTTCACAGAATGGTTTAACAATGACAGACTCCCATCTAGTGGTTGCAGTGAAGAAAGCCAATTGTTTAAGTTTTAAAGGATTCCACATTCTTTTTAGCATAAGAATTGTTCTGGAATTTTCTCCAACAAAATTAAGCTACAATTAAAGTTCAGGCCACTATTTAGAATCCCGAAAACAATGCTGTGATTCATAGCAATAGCAGAAAAGAGGCATAATCAATGCCCAAACACTGAGCAGAGGTGATCATGACCTCCTTTTGAATTACTTAAAATTTGGATTTATGGAGTTAAATATTGTTCACAAAATAATGTTCATTTTTTTGATAAATTGAAATGTTAAGCCTGGTCATCTGAAATTTATTATGCTTTGACAATGTCAGTATTAATTAATCAATGTAATCAATATCTAGCAGAACTGACAACTTTACAACTATTTCACAAATGAATGCCAAGGGAATCATTATTAAAATATTTCACTTGATTATTAAGAAAAGGGAAATGCAGAAAAGACATCTAGAATGAGAGTTTAAAGCTGTGCTATTTACTGACAAGAGAAATAAAGTAAGACCTCAATTAACAGATTTTAA
Source organism: Narcine bancroftii (assembly GCF_036971445.1). Classification (NCBI taxonomy): domain Eukaryota; kingdom Metazoa; phylum Chordata; class Chondrichthyes; order Torpediniformes; family Narcinidae; genus Narcine; species Narcine bancroftii. The sequence goes on from NC_091469.1 coordinate 427,433,516, forward strand.
ATCTAGGATAATAAATAAAAATATTTTAAAAAGAAAAATAAATCCAGGATAATGAATTGCTGTTTGCCTGTGATGGATGACACTAACTATTTGTGCAATAATTCAAAGAGAATCACCTTCCAAGTCAAACAAACTGTGGTCCACCAGTTATTTTCTCTACATTCCATGAAACATTTATAATGTTTAAGCTATTTCAGTGTCCTCGGTCTACAACCTTGTATGATTAACCATGTAACTTATTTCAACCTGTCAGGCAAATCAGTTAATTTTATGCTTCTGCAGAGGCACAAAAGAAAATGTTAATTACTGTTATGCTTTGTGAATAATTTGCAAGGGTTCCTTTAATGGTGAAGTTGAATGCAATGAACTTTTTTTTTCTTGCTGAACAGGTACATAGTCTTACAAAAAAATGTGGATTAATTTGGCTCCACTTATATTTCAAATGCATCAAAATTGTTAAGAATGTTCTTTAAAATCAAATATGTTTCAAATGCAACAAATGCTCATGTGAACTAACATAGAAATGGTTGACCAAGTTAGCAGCACACCATTTAAGTTCATTGTAATTTTCTCCCACAGTATCTGCTATTCTATATATAGCAGTCCTGCTTTTCACATAAGGACTGTGCTTGTTCTCTTTCCTAACTACACTTGAAAGCAGCTGTGATTGTCTTGAAACAGTATATACATTCTGGAGAGCATTTTTAACAATTTTGTAAGTGTAGCTTCAAAGTCTACGTACAGCTGTAAAACTAGGGAATTCCCATACCTACAAATGAAAAGCATTAGTGACACTTCTGGGCCTAAAGCCAACATTGTGATTCAACTAGAATTTGAATGTTTCTCCTGCAAGAATGATATTTGCATTCAACCATCTCTATCTTTTTCGCAAAGTGATGAAACGGTGTTAATGACTATATTTCCTAACAATACAGGCAGGCTCACCTCAAGGGAGAAGTAACACCAACTTCAATAATTAAAAGAGTTCAGTAAATTCAATTTAATTACATTTGCACACAAAAAGCCACATTTTAACTCTTGTCACCGTGTGAGTTAAATTATGTTGAGATCAATAGTGAACAAAGTTCACTATTGATCTCTGTGCCAGCAAGTCTATCGTACAAGTGGTAAAAAGTTCTTCAACCATAATGTTAATGGGAGACTTGAACTTCAAATGAAAAAAACAATTTCATTGAACTTTGGAAAGCTTTGAGGGGGTCCATGATTTCCCAGGTTAATGTTTGAGATGCTTTTATCAGTGATATTCCACTCCTATTTCTTTTTTCACAGAATTTGTGGTAAGATATTACTTATTTTTATATAAGAATTTAAACCAAAATTTAAAATTTAATGTATTGCAGCATAGTTTAAAGCTTAAATTTTATATTAGCACAATAGAAGGTAATTCCAGCACAATGAAACCCAAATTAGCCTACAAACCCGTACATTTTGAAGGGTGGGATGAAACTCACGCAGAAAGGGGAAAACTTGCAAACTCCTACAGACAGCGCCAAATTCGAACCTGTGTCTCTAGTACTGTAATAGGATCACACTAACCGCTACGCTAACTGTGCTGCCCCAAACTTTCCAGCAGCGAAAATCCATCAAATATATTGTAAAGGAAAATGTATGTATCATGGTCAATGTGGTTTATGGTGTGAAAAAAAAAGTAGAAAATGCTGGAAACACTCAGAAGGGCACTAATGTGAAATGTTAACTCTCTTTCTTTGTCTTTGGAAAGAGAAATAGAGTAAACCTATCAGGTTCATGCCTTTCATTAGAACTGAGAAAAGTTAGAAAAAAAGGCAATGTTTTGAACTGCAGGGAAGAGATGAGTATGAAGAGAGCAGGGAGAATATCCATGATGGAGATCAAAAGCATGTTGGCACCCTCGGAATGAGAGCAGAAATGAATAGTCATAGCTCCTCTGAAAGAGATGAACATAAAGGAAGACAGATGAGGATGGAGAGAGAAGAGGGTTCAAAGAAGACTGGAACTGTGAGGTGCAGAACACTGTAGTTGCACATCAGATGCAGTTTAACTTGCTGGGTAATTTCATTGTGAAAAGAAAACATTTTCTATGCACTGATAGATTATCTCAGGAATGCAAATGATCTTGAAACCCAAAGTTAGGGTAGTATGATAGCCGTATTCAGGGACGTCTTACTTAAACACAGCCAAGTCTTGTTCTTCAAAGGTCAAATTCAAAGAATTTAATCTTATCCTCTCAAAACAAGGCTCCTGCACTTAAGCATCTTTATTGATCATGTGCTAAATGGGCACCTTAATTTTGACCAGGTTTATTGTTTACAGCACAAGAAGGATGAATGTCCCAGCTTCAGAATGATGTTATTTTTCCAGTAACTACAAGATGAATTTGCAATGCACACACTGTATGTGGCAGTAAAACACTTATTTTCAGACTGAGGATATTTCTACCAGCCACAAAAAGAGAAAAGAAACGGAGGATTTTTCAACTGAAGTAAGCAAATCACAAAAATAAAGGTATGGACATTCCTAATACCTCATTGTATTTGTTTGCCAGGGAGGGGAGAATGGTCAGTATATCTATTCTGCTTTGAATTCGTAAATTTTAAAAAAGTATGTTGATACTTGAGTCAATACCCATTATGGACACAAGGAGGGCAGTAAAGTGTGATCAGCCTATCTGGCCTTATTTTAAATAGTTGTCACATGTGTCAGCCTTTTGAAGCTTTGCCTATTTCCATTATTGCTTCATAATATAGATGAGCCCACTACTTCCACCCAATAAACTGGGAAGGCCCTCATTATTTTCTCCAACTACATGAGCCGGTTTGACCAGTTGAATGTAAAATAGTTAGGATGGATAGACTACAAGCATCTATATCTTTTCTGGAGACATAAAGGTGGATATGGTTTGATGGGTGAATACATTTGGTAGAATGGACTTTTGACCACTTTAACTTATTTTAATCCATGTAAAGTGCCATTTTTCCCCCTCAGGGCAATGATCTGAATTAGGATCTATGGAGGAAGATAAAGAAAATGAATAGCAAAATCCATGCAAACCACATTAATCACGCAGCATCTACCTACCATCAGTCAATAAATTTCATATTGTGCAAGTCAAGCTGGACTGGCTTGGATGTAGACAAAGTTGTATTAGTAATACCCCTTGCAGGTCTGTAAGCACATTTCTGTCATTACATTGTAATGTCACATACTTCATGGTTGGGTTCATTGCAGTATTTGACTTTTGGGCATAAGATTCATTCCAAACTGCAGGGGTCTTCAGCTACCACCTGCAGAGGCTCCTCAGTTATATCATGGGAGAAACTGTGGTGAAATGAAATGCAGTAAGGGCATAGGTTTAAGGTGAGCGGGAAAAGATTTAAAAGGGTCTTCGGGCAATTTTTTTCTATCAGTGGGCTGTCCTTATCTGAAAGTAGCTGGCAAAGAAAACTGTGGAAGCTGTCACAATTCTGTCATCTAAAAGATATTTGGACAGTTTTATGGATGGGAATGGCTTTAAAGTATATGGATCAAATGCAGGCCAATAGAATGAGCTCAGAACACCAACTTGGTCAACATGGATGAGTTGGGCCAGAGGGTCTGATCTGTGTTGTTTCACTCTATGGCTTTCACTTTATCCGTGTCCCTCAATATTTTTATAAATCTGTCTAAGATTTCCCCTCAGTGTTCTGAGGAATAAAGATCTAACCAATCTAACCTCTTCCTATAATTCAAGCTTCCCAGTTCCAGCAACATCCTGGTGAATTTTCCCCGCTCCTTTTCCAATTTATTGCTATCCCTCCTATAGCTGACAAGCAGAAATACACACAGTACTCTCAATCTGCTCTCTCCAATACCCTGAACAGCTGAACCAAGAGATCTTGACTTTTGTACTCAACACCCCACCCATAAAAGTAGAATTAGAATTAAATATTATTGTCATGAACATGCTGTTTTGGAGCAGTATTACAGGTGCAAAATTGCTGGAAATTACATTAAAAATAAATAATTTAATGCAAAAGAAAAGTGTGGTGCCTGTTGCTCATTCCTCATTCAGAAATCTGATGGCTGAGGGGAAGAAGCTGTTTTGTGCCTTGGGTTTTGATCTTCAGGCTCTTGCACCTCCTTCCTAATGGTACTAGTGAGAAGAGGACATGCGCTGGGTGATAGGGATCCTTGAGGATAGAGGCTGCTTTCTTGAGATACCATCTCTTGCAGTTGTCCTAATAGAGTGAACATGAATGCCCATGATGGCACTGGCCAAGTTCACAACTCTCTGTAGTCTTTTCCTATCCTGTACATTTGCACCTCCATACTAGACAATGATGCAAATAATCAGAATGTTTTCCATGGTACACCTGTAGAAAACTCCTCAAACTCCTGATGAAGTATAGCCGCTGGTGAGCCTTCTCCATGGTAGCATTGACATTTTGGCTCCAGGATAGATCTACAGAGATGTTGACACCCAGGAATTTATAGGTCTTAACCCTTTACACTGCTGACCCCTTGATGAGCATTGGTTTGTTTTCTCCTGATTTCCCCCTTCCAAAGTCTACAATGTGCCTCCAGCAACTGTGCCAAAAGCCCTTTTCATAACCTTGACCACCTGATTTTCCATTTTCAGGGAATTATGCACCTGTACATCTAGGTCATTTTGTTGTACAACTCTCTCCAGGGTCCCTGCCATTTATTATATTAGTCAAAGTGCAACATCTCACACTGTCACAGTGAAATTCCACCCTCGATGTTCCTACCCAACCAATCTAGATCCCGTTGTAAACATTAGATATTCTTCTTCACTGTCTACTACATACCAATTTAAGTGATATCGACAAATTTACCAATCGTATTAACTATATGACCACCCAAATTGTTAATATAGATAACAAACAACAGTTACTTCAATGGCATGTCACCTGATTCAAGACTAAAATATATTTAAAAATCTCTCCAGTACTACCCTTTGACTCCTTCAATTAAGCCAGTTTTGAATCTAATCAGCCAGCTTGCTTTGAATCCCATGTGATCTGTTCTTCCAGACTTACTTTGGGGTCCAAATCCAAGCTTCCCTCAAGGTTGATAGGGTAGTTAAGAAGGCTTAAAGGATGCTGGAATTAATTCATAGGGGATTGAATTCAGGAATAGAAAGATCATGTTACAACTCTACAAATCTTTGGTAAGACCACACTTAGAGTAGTATGTTCAGTTCTGGTCACCTCATTATAGGAAAGATGTGGAAGCTCTGAAGAGGATGCAGAGGAGATTTACCAGGATGCTGTTTGGATTGGGAAACGTCATATGAGACAAGGTTAGTAGAGCTGGGACTTTTCACTTTAGAGCTTAGAAGGATGAGAGGAGATTTGGTAGAGGTCTACAAAATTAGGAGCGACATAGATAGGGTGGACAGCCAGCATCTGTTCCCTAGGGCAGGATCAACAAACACCAGAGGACATATTGTGGTGGTACACCACTGGCCTACTGCAGGGAGCAACCTCTGTACCTGCAGAAGAGCATGGGGACAAGACAACACCTGGCCGGCTGTCAATCAGCTGACCTGAATGGACCAAGACCCACCTGATCGGGTGTCAATCACCCTCCGGGATATAAGCAGGAGCCGGCCCTTTTGAAGTCACTCTCAGAGCTTATAGCAGCACAATCTCACAGCTGGCTCTATGGAGGTTTACGTCAAATAAAGCCTGTTGTACACTTTTGGTTTTGTGTGTTTGCTTCTGACTGTCAGCGCACCACACATATGTACAAAGTGAAGAGATGGAAGTATAGGGGAGACATCACCGGTTAGTTTTTTTTTACACAGAGAGTTCTGTATGCCTGAAAAGCCTTGCTGGGGATGTTTGAAACATTAGGGTCATTTAAGATCTTAGATAAGAAAATAGAGGACTATGGAGTAGGAAGGGTTTAGTTTTTTTTAAAGGAATATATAAGTTGCCTCAACATCGAGGGCTGAATGTTCTGTATTGTGCTGTATTGTTCAATGTTCTATGTTCTATGTTACCTGCCAATGTGTAAATTAAAATTATGTTGTTTGGTTTTGATGCTCCTATCATGGGAATAAGATTTTTACTATCTACCCTACCATATATAATCTTGTATACTGGACTATCTACACTATTGCCAGTCACTTTGATTGTGAATATTTATTATCTATCCTATTCCTTATCTATTTTTGAGTTGAATTCAATTTGTTTATTGTTGCAGTTTTTCTTTGTAATTACCTGTTCAAGATCCAGCAAGTAAAAATGTCAAGCAAATGTATATTGTACTATATATATGACAATAATTCCATTAACATTTTCCTTGTCATTCATCCATCAGGTTACCCCTCACCCTTTTCACTCAAGAAGCATGTCATTCCAATCTTTCCCCACAAATGAAGCTCTCCAATCTGGGCAAAATCAAGTCAAGTCTATTGTCATCTGATTGTACAAGTACAACCTGACAAAACATCATGCTCCGCTGTAAAACGTGCAGACACAGAGCCAGACATAACAGATATACAGTGTTACAGAGTTTTGTGTTGTGTATTGGCCTATGTGTTGTGTGGTTTTATGTTAAAAAGTGACAGTTTGCCTTAAAGAGCCACGGTGAAGGTGGACTGCTGAGAGAGTGGGAGACAGACTGAGCATGTGCAGAAAAATGGTCTAAAAATGTCTTGACTTGGATGATAAACCACCACTGGGGATGCTGTGGAGTGGAAGAAGGCCCAGAGCATGAGTAATGTCTGGAGGACAGTTGAGAATGTTGGGATTTCAAAAAGGATGAACATTCCGAAGGCAGCCAGAAGGATCCAGATGAAGCCAGTTGTTCCTCTCTCTATAAGCAACACAACTTTGAATTTTGTGCTCTCTCTCTCTCTCTCTCTCTCTCTCTCTCTCTCTCTCTGTTTTGTATTTGTTTGTGTTTAAGTTTTTCTGTGGGCTGGTTGGAAATATAACTTAGACTTTAATTACATATGTTTATTTAGGCTGGGGAATTTATTAGTTTTACAGTTACAGAAATTTGCATAGTAACCAGTGGCCATTGTTATAAAAGTTGGGATTTTGAATTAAAGTTTGAAGGTGAATTTTTGTTAATAAAGTAATTGTTTATCTTTACCCCTGTGTGATATGCCTTCTTTGTGGTTGCTGGTTTGATCTTGTAACAATAGACAAATAATACATATGCAGGACAAGTATTTCATCAATATAAATAAAAAATAAATTAATATTGTTTTGTACGTACAAAATTCTCAGATAGTTAGTGTGAGCAATTCCTTTGGTCATTCAGCATTATCATTGCCCATGGGGAGAAGCTGCTCCTCAGCTTGGTATTGCGAGTTCTGACATTCCTGTACCTCTTCCCTGATGGGAGCAGCTGAAAGATGCTGTGTGTGGTGTGGAAGGAGATCTCAATGACATTGCATGCCCTCTTCAGACAATGATCCCAGTAGATCATGTCCATGGGGGGTTGGGGTGGGGGAGGGGAAGGGAGACTCCAGTGATCCTCTCTGCCACTCTTATGGTCCTATGGATTGACCTCTGATCCATTTCTCTGTAGCAACTATAGCACACTGTGATACAGCCAGCCAGGACACTTTTGATTGAGCTCCTATAGAAGGTTGACAAAATGGTGCTTGTAGCCTTGCCTGCTTCAGTCTTCTCAGGAAGTGCAGTCTCTATTCTGCCTTCTTGACAATGAGGAGATGTTGAGTGTCCATGGCAGGTCACTAGTTAAGTGAACTCCAAGGAACTTGTTTCTCTCCACTTCTCTCTACTACAGAGTTGTTGATGTGTAGTGGAGGGTGGTCATTCCTGGTCACCCTGAAGTCCACAATCATCTTCTTCATCTTGTCCATGTGGAGACTCAGATTGTTAGTCTCACACCATTTCTCAAGATTTTCCACCTCTTCTCTGGAGTGTGACTCATCATTGTTGCATATGATGTCAACTGGTAATCCTGGTAAAAATGGAAACACATTAAAAAATTCTTCAACAATTCTCCCACTGATGCTGCTTAACTAATTGATTTCTTTCAGAAGATTGTTTTTTTGAAATCTTGGTGAATGACCTCTGCATTCTTTTCAGCGCAACTATATTCTTCCTGTGAACTGCTATGAATTTCAAATATTCTCTGTTTTTTTTTGTACAAGTCAACCAATAAAGCAAAATAAATATCATAAAACACTGGATAAAATAATCTTCCCTTATGCTTGACTTTTTGAGTATCTCTGATGTTTTCTTTTGTTTTATTCTCATCAACTGGGGCTTGCTATTGTTCTCAAATAACTTGGGATATAACTTATCTCTAAATTTTCACCATGTAAAGCCTCGTTAGCGAATCTTTGTAATAAGGAAATTCACATGTGCTAACTATTTGTGGACTCCAATGTTATGACATGTATTCTTATCCTGTTGGCATAAGATTTGAGAAATTCAATTTCCCCAATGTATAACAATATTGTTGCAGAGCTGAGTAGAATTTGCAGGAAAAACAATGATTGAAGTTCCAAAATATTAACAAACGTAAGGAATATATCACTATCTTTCTGCAACCACATACAGTACGACTTTCCATGTGAATTTTCATATTAGACAGTATGTTTCATATTATTTTGATTATTTTGGAGAGAAGTTTGGAAAAATAAGTTTCAAAGAGCTTAACTTCTGCCTCTTGGTCTCACTTACCCATCTCAAATCTGGCCAAGAAACATAAATAACTTTCTTTGCATTGTACACTGTAATTAAAAGTTTTTGATCGTAGGTTTTGGGTGGTAATCTCCTCATTCAAAAGTCTTTTTTTTAATGGAGAATTGACAGTAAACATAATACAACCAATGCTACTTTGGATTACGTTTGTATAAAGGGCTAAATTTCCTCAAGTCTGTTCACAATCCAATGGTGCCACTTAGATTATAATTCAACAGAAACTTAAAATGATTTTGAAGTATCTGATTGCCTTCAAAATTAGGCAATGAAACAAAAGGAAATCCTTCTTCCTCATTTTGCGTCACTGTCAATGGTCCAGGAGCAGGAGACACGCAACCATTTGATCTTTTCAACCATCAATGTTATTCAATTGTTGGCATGATGAATGTGGTAAGGCAAATTCTCCAGGTTGCTTCCAAAATAATGCCATGGAGGAGATCATTGATGAACTGCTCAGTATTTTCACTGGAGTTATTTACGATTTGCAGACAGATCACAGATAAGGACTGTAAATGGAAACACATTGCCATTTTCTTGCAGATTCATTCTCAGTTCCAAACTTGACAGTTTATTTTAACAGACGACTGAGGGACTCTGACAGATGCTGTTCATTTTTCAGGAGGAAAAAATTACCATATCATCAGCATTGAAGTGATAAAGGTATCTCTGATGGAAATTGAAGCTGTCATTGCCATCACTCATTTTATTGAATTAATGTGGTGCCTAATGGACAAAGGAGCATATCTCCTCCATTGTTTCAAATGTTCCTGAGCTGCGTACTTGAGGGTGACCATATGTGGAAATAACATAAAAGCCTGACTGCCTTTAGCTGCTCAGTGACTCATGCTGGAGATTTTTAGGAAAATAAGCCCCTTAATGAAAACTATTCTTCGATATTTTAACAAATAAGAAGACACGATTAACAATCTATTTGATCTACATTGAAAGAAAGCTCGACCATTAATGACATTATTGCCTAACACAATATAAGGCTTATTACAGCAAAATAGAAAGTTTCATTATTGAGATGAACATCTATTAAAAAATTCTCATGCTCACGGAGCCTTCATTATCATGTCATTTGAGCTTCCTGTAATGTTCAATGGACTTCTTTCCAATTCCATATTACAGAGTAGATTGTGAAATATTTATGAACTGAATTTGCCTGAGAAGGTAACTATTTATAAAGTAATGTCAGAACTGAGCAAATTAGAATGAGCTGGTTGTGAAACTTGTTTTAAATATAGCTCATTGTACTACATTATACGTGGCAATTCTCCACAAAAAGTCTATTAAGTATCTGTGAAAAGTTTATATTTTCCGATAACTGTAAAATCTGGAATTTTTTTTGCTGTATTTGTGCAGAATTTATATGCACAAACTACACTTAAAAATACTAATGCATTTATTATGTGTTCTCAGAACTAATCTGTGGTGTGATGAAAATGCCATTGGCTAGAAAGGTGGATGTATATTGATGACAACAGCTTTCAGTATATATTTTTTGGATCATATCGATAGATTAAGAATTCCTTTGGATATGTGGAATTCACCTGGACATTGCAAAAAAAAAGAGAATAATGGTGAGTCAGAAGTGCATATTATACTTTCCTGCTCATTCTGTTCACATCATCTGATTTACACCTTTGAATAAAGTCAAATTTACCCTACTATTTTATCAACATCACAAATATTTTAGGATGAGAGACTCTATTTCCAGCAAGATCTATAGTTTTCTAAAGCATACTAAAAAATAGTTGTTTTGGGGTAGTATAAAAATAGGGAATCTTCCTCATTTATATTTTGGATCATGGATTCTCCTGCAGGTTAACTGGCCTCTACTGCTTCAGCTATCTATCTCTATGGGTGCAAAATGGATGGAACCATATATACAGTATATACTTTTGGCCGGCAGTACACCATTCAACATAATGGTTTTTGCACAGGCATCAGGAATACATGGGAAAATGCAAATTAGAAAATATCTTATTTAAATAAATGTACCAAACCTCTTGCAAAACCAATCTCACTGAGAAAACATAATTTAAAAAAAAATTCTAACCTCTTGGCAAGAAAATGTGGCGCTCCTCCTCACTCCATTTCAAAAAGATACAATGATTATCCATTCCTCATCACAATTTTATTAAGATGGTCATTTTTTTTTCTGAAGGCTTTGTTGCAATCTTCTTTGAACCTTCATTGGGAAACTTGATTCTCACTCTTCGGAATTTAATAAAGCTGAGCCCCAAGGTGTAAAATCTGTCAGATTTTTGGTTCTTGAGCCTCACTGATCAAGAACAACACTAAAGTCTCTCCAAAATATCTAGTCCTCAAATTTTAAGCAGACTTAAATAAACAGCTTGTTAGATAAAATTATTTTGTAGATTTTAATATTTAATTGTCCATGAGACCTCCACCAGAACATAAAAATAAAACTGCAGATGGTGCCAGATTTGTTTTCATTTATGATTTCATTTCAAATAAAATCCACAAGAAGGAAAAATTAATCTGGACAGCCCTTTATCCATCACTCTTAAAAATTCAACAGATTTGGGTGGCATGGTTACTGTAGCGGGTTACAGAGCCAGTGATCGGGACTGAGCTTCAAATCCCACACTGTCTGTCAGGAGTTTGTACGTTCATCCCATGTCTGTGTGGGCTTCCTCTGGGGGCTCCAGTTTCCTCCAACCACTCGAAACGTACTGGGGGTTGTAGGTTAATTGGGTGTAATTGCGCAGCACAGGTCTCGTGGACCGAAATGGCCTGTTACTATGCTGTATGTTTAAATTGAATGCTGGTAAATGCTCACATGCTCCTGCCATTTATATATTTATATCTGTGGCATTAGCTTAGCTTTCACAAATCCATTTTGGCAATAAACTGAACAGCAATTAATTTTCAGGAAAAAAAGACAATAATGGCTAGTCTGTCAAAACATTAGTTGAACATTACATAACATATTAGTCTCTATCAGGCATTCTTAACTGGGAAGAAAATCTGCAGACACCCTGGATGAAGTAAAAACCCAAAATGTTGGAGAAACTCAACAGGTTAGGCAGTATCCTTGATAAAGGTAAAGATACATAACTGATGTTTCGGGCTTGAGCCCTTAATCAAGGTATCATTCTTAACTAGGGCTCTATGCCCCTTTAGGTACCATAGCATATTTAAATAAAGGCTTTGTTTTCATTTCATCTCGTGTAACATAAATATCTATCTGTTAGTTACTTAGTCAGTAGGAGAGAAGTAAGGAAGAAATGAAATTTTGATTGCTTCACAGGGAAGAGGACCCAGAAACTTAGAGTCCTTGTGTTGTGGGAGGTGGTGTGTTGGGGGTGGGGGGTGGGGGGGGGGAGACATAACCAAATAAGGTTGAGAATGGCTAGGCTAAATTACAGTTTCATTAAAAAAATAATGGTTCTACTTCAGAAACAACACTGCCAGAAATCTTTCCAGGCAAGAACATTTTGGAAGGAAGCAAATCTAGGAAAGGAGCACAATGTTGGCACAGCATTAAGAATAAAAACCAGCAGGACCGGGGAGAGTGGGAGAATGGACAGGCTGTGAATGGGTGTGGAAGGGAAGGTGATGGCTGGTCTTAATGTTTCAATTGCTTGTTCAGTCATCCTATTGCTGATATTTGCTGACTTTTCTCTATTCCTGCCCCAACATTAATAACCCTCTAGAACATCAGTCTTAATTTGTGATGTGCAAGTTTTTTAATAGAAAGTATGGAACAAGAGCCAACTCCTTAGTCCATCATCAATAACACATTAACAACTCGTTTATCTAATTCCTACATTAATCCCATGCTTGCCCACATTCCAATGGTCTCCACCTCGATTCAACCACTTACTTTCATAATGGGGACAATTTACAATGGTGAATTAATCTGTCAATCCATGCGATTTTAAGATGTGGGAGTAAACAAGTGCCTGGGTGACACCTGTGCAGTCACAGGAGAATCTCAGGCAAACATTTCACAAGGTCAGGGCCAAACCTGGTTTTCTGTCGCTGTGAGGCAGCAACTCTGTTGGCTGTGCCCAGGGTTGGAGGCTACCTGTCCTGAGAAGATGATATTTTCTTTATCCTACTCTTCTTCCATTGTCCTAGTTGAAAGTTGACGATAGCCCATTTGTAATTGGCATCACAACTATTCAGGAGATATTGAAAGGCATTTTGTTGATCACTCTTGAGTCAGGAGACCAAACTTGGTGCACTGAAGAATGTAAATGTGCATGGTTGGAATAAAAGCAGGCAGACTTTACAATGTGATTGAGATTTGAAAGTTATTTAACAGGGAGGTAAAATTTAAAAAAAAGCCAGGCCACCCACTGAGCTATTCATATCCATAACAAGTAGACCAGAGCATTGGTAAACTGGGTATAAATTCTGATTAAAAAGTACATATTGGCACAATGGTTAACAACCTTTAATCCACTATGATCTTAAGATAATCATATTCACCAATGCTGAACTACAAGTTCAACACAAATCCATGTGATGCAAGATTTAATCTCAGATTCAGCAGTAAGGAGCTGATTGGGAAATTGAGGTCAGGTGTCCCAAGCATCATTATAAAAGTTAGGGACTGTACAGCAGAGCAGCTATTAAGGGAGTGGTCATCATTGGAGTGAACTGAATCAGAGTAGTAATGCTTTGGCTCAAAGGGTTTTGGTGAGATGAAGCAGAGGTGGTAGTGCTGGAGCTGGAGCTGAAATAAACAAGAGTCACCCCATTCGAAGCACAGAAAGGATTCAGCAGGTAGGTACAGGTAAGAGCTTATTTTATTTATCTTATATATTTTTTCTTCTAGTAATGGGAATGGAAGCCAGGGTAAGCAAATGCTCCTCTTGCAGAATGTGGGTAGTCAGGGAAGCCAGCAGTATCCCTGACAACTTCATCTGCAAGAAATGCATCCAGCTGAAGCTCCTGACAAACCAAGTTAAGGAATTGGAGCTGGAACTGAATGAATTCTGTATCTTTTGGGAAGCTGAGGGGTGACAGACAGAATTTACAGGGACACTATCATATGTAGGAGGCAGGAGGAGGGTAGCTGGGTGACAGAAAGGAAAGGGAAAAGGCAGTCAGTGTAGGGCACCTTTGTGCCTGTTCCCCTGAATAACAAGTATACCATTTTGGATAATGTTGTGGGGGGGGGGGGGGGACCTACTGGGGACAAGGCATGGCAGTCAGGTCTCTGGCATGGAGTCTGGTCTTGTGGCAAAAAAGGGAAGGGAGAAGAGGTGAGCTGTAATGATAGGGGATTCCATAGTTAGGGGACGAGATAAGTGTTCTGTGGAAGAGATTGAGAATCCCCCATGGTCTGTAGCCTCCCTGGTGCCAGGATCCGAGATATCTCAGATCGCGTTCTAAGGAGGGAGGGTGAGTAGTCAGATGTTGTGGTCCATGTAGGGATCAATAACGTACGAAGGAAGGGTGATGAGGTTCTGAAAAAAAAAAAAAAGATTTCAGGGAGATAGGTGCAAAGTTAAAGGTCAAGACTTGTAGGGTTGTGATCCATATGCTATTGATGTTAGGAATAGTAGGATAATACAGCTTAACACGTAGCTAAACACATGGTGAAGGAGGGAGGGCTTCAAGTTTCTGAATCATTGGGCTCCCTTCCAGGGAAGATGGAATCTGTTCTGATGGGCTAGTTTGCATCTGAACTGGAGGGGGAGTAATATCCTTATTGCAAGGTTTGCTAGTGGTGCTCCATGCATTTAAACTAGATTACAAAGGGGTGGGAACCAAAGTGCCAGAATAGATAAGGGAGTGGAGGAGGGAAAAGATGATGTGAAAATTGCATGTGATGTGAGAAGTCAAAGGGTTATATGTGATGGAAATTTTCTCAGGAGCATCTATTTCAATGCAAGTTGTAGGAAAGGCAGATGAGCTTAGAGCATGGATTGGCATGTGGAATTATGACATTGTGGGCATTAGTGAAATGATTTCAGAGGGGGGTAGGATTGGCAGCTCAATGTTCCAGGGTGGGGTGATGGGAGGGGAAATGAAGGGGGAGGAGAGGCTTTGGTCATCAGGGAAAACATCACAGCTATATTCAGGCAGGACAGACTAGAGGGCTCTTCTACTCAGGCTGTATAGGTGGAGCTAAGGAATAAGGACCATGCTCCTGGGGTTGTATTATAGAGTATTCAATAATCAGTGAGAATTGGAGGAGCAAATCTGTAGAGAGATAGCAGACAGCTGCAGGAAACATAAGGTTTTAACTTTCCATATACTAACTGGGATTCCCATAGTGTAAAAGGGCTGGATGGCTTGTAGTTTGTCGGATGTGTTCAGGAAAGTGTTCTAAAGCAATATATATTGCAATATATATATCTAGTACCATACTGGATCTCCTA
Source organism: Narcine bancroftii (assembly GCF_036971445.1). NCBI lineage: Eukaryota > Metazoa > Chordata > Chondrichthyes > Torpediniformes > Narcinidae > Narcine > Narcine bancroftii. Next base: position 427,448,580 of record NC_091469.1, read on the forward strand.
GTAGGGAACAAGGCAGGAGAGGTGACAGAAGTATGTTTTGGGGAGCATTTTGGGTCCAGAGATGATAATGCCATTAGTTTCAAGTTAATTATAGAGAAGGATAGGCCTGGTCTTCGGGTTGAGATTCTCAATGGGAGAAAGGCTAATTTTGAGGAAATGAGAATGGATCTAGAATGCATGGATTGGGAGAAGCTGCTTTCTGGTAAGTGAAAGACCTTCAAGGGTGAAATTTTGAGAGTACAGAGTTCGTACATTCCCATCAGGATAAATCGCAAAGTTAACAGGCAGAGAGAACCTTAGTTTTCAGGGAATATTGGGGATTTGATTCAGAAGAAGAAAGAAGTGTATATCCGGTATAGGCAACACTGAGCAAATGAGATACTTGAGGAGTATAAAAAATGTAAAATAAAACTCAAGAAACAAATCAGTAAGACTAAAAGAAGACATAATATTTCTTTGACAATGTGAAGAAAGTCCTAAGGGTTTCTACATGTATATTAAAAGAAAAAAGAATAGTAAATGGACAAAATTAATCCTCTTGAAGATTAGTGGTCGGCTATGTATGGATCCAAAAGAGAAGGGGGAGATCTTAAATGGATTTTTTGCATCAGTATTTACTCTGGAAATTGGTAAAGATTCAAGGCAAATTAAATAAACAAGCAGTAAGGTCATGGATCCAATACTGATTAAAGTGGAAGTGCTTGCTATCTTAGAGTATATAAGGTTGAATAAACATCAAGGGCCTGACAAGATATTCCCTCATACCTTGAGGAGACTAGTGTTTAAATTGCAGGGGCTCTATCAGAAATATTTAAAATGTCCTTAGCCACCAGTATGATGCTGGGGGATTGGATATTAACAATATTGCTCTGCTGTTTAAAAAAAGGCTCCAAAAGTAAACCTGGAAATTGTAGGCTGGTGAACCTAACATCAGTAGTTGGTAAATTATTGGAAGGTGTTCTAAGAGATCGGATATATAAGTATTTAGATTGCCAAGGACAGATGAGAGGTAGCTAACATGGCTTTGTACTTGGTTGGTTGTGTTTAACCAATCTTTGAGGTGGTTACAAGGAAAGTTGATGAAGGAAAGGTGGTGGTTGTTGTCTACATGGTCTTTAATGAGGCCTTTGACAAGGTCCCAAGTGGTTAGTAAGAAAAGTTCAGATGCTCACTATTCATGGTGAGGAAGTAAAATGGATTAGAAATTGTCTATAGGGCAGAAGCCAGAGAGTGGTGGTGGATGATTGGATCTCAGACTGGAGGCCAGTGACAGTTGTGTGCCTCAGGGATCGGTGCTGGGACCATTGTTGTTTCTCAACTAGATGAATGATCTGGATGAGGCAAATTGGATCAGTGGATTTACAGATGTCACAATGATTTGAGGTGGTGAGGACAATGAGGAAGGTTTTCAAAGGTTGCAGAGGGGTCTGGACCAGCTGGAAAAATGGGCTGAAAAATGATAAATGGAATTTAATGCAGACAAGTGTTTGTTCTTGCATTTTGGGAGGACAAACCAAGAAAGGACATTCACGGTAAATGGTTAGGGCACTGAGGAGTGCCGTAGAGCAGAAGGATCTGGAAAGTGCCATCACGGGTAGATAGGGTGGTAAAGAGAGCTTTTGGCATATTAGCCTTCATAAATCAAAATATGGGGCAATTTCAAATAAACTTTTATTTTCAGAGAATCTGTCATGTTTTAAAAACAGCCAAGTAGCAACAGCAAATCACTTGTAATGGTGTTTAAACAACAACAAACAACAAGGTAAGGTTTTTTAAGCACTAAAAGAATGTTTAATTCTCACCAAAAATTGCTGGCCATCACTGATACCTCCCCACTCTGTCTGGGAGCCCAAAGTTCCCTGCCCCTGGCACTGAGACCCAAAGGTCCACTGCTTCCGGGACCCCGAGGTCTGCTGCCACTGGTGCTGGAGCTCAAGGTCCGCTGCCACCTGCACTGGGAGTCCAAGGTCTACTGCTGCCACTGGGAGCCCAACATCCCTAGTCAGTTTGGCTCCAAAAAAAAATCAGAAAATGAGGATTTCAGATATTTTCGTTTAGCCGAAATTTAAAAAAAATATATCAGATAGCTGAGGTTTTCAGACAATCTGATTTCAGATAATTGGAGTTGTATTGTATTGAGTACAAGTTTTGGGATATTATGGTAAAGTTGTCGAAGGTATTGCTGAGGCCAAATTTGGAGTATGTGTACGGTTTTAATCACCTAACTACAGGAAAGATATCAATAAATGGAAAGAGAGCAGAAAAGATTTACTTGGATGTTGCCCAGACATCAGGAACTGAGTAACAGAGAAAGGTTAAACAGGCGAGGACTTTCCCCCCCTGAGAGCATAGAAGAATGAGGGGAGATTTGATAGAGGTATTTAAAATTATGACGGCTATAAACAGAGTAAATATAGGTAGGCTTTTTACCAATGAGGGTAGGTGAGATACAAGCCAGAGTACATGGTTTAAGGGTGAAATGGGAAATGTTTAGGGGGAATATTAGGGGGAACTTCACTCAGAGAGTGGTGGGGGTGTGGAATGAGCTGCCAGCTGAAATGGTGAATACGGGCTCAATTTTGACATGCAAGAAGAATTTGTCAGGTATATGGATGGGAAGGGTATGACAGGCTATGAATTGGGTGCAGGTCAGTTGGACTAGGCAGAAAGATATTTTGGCACAGACTAGAAGGGCCAAAGGGCCTGTTTGTCTGCTGTAATGTTCTATGGATCTAAAAAATATTGTAGAAAAGAATGTAATGCTCAGTAGTATGAATAGGGCCAATCAGCTCCTGGGGATTGCTCTACTATTTAATTAAATCATAGTTGATTTAGTCTTCGAATTAAAATCACTTTTTCATTCCTTCCTCATACCTGCTGTCTCTCTTGTCATCCAAATATCTGTCAATCTCAATACCAAATACATATAATGACTATCTCTACAGTTCACTGCAGTAGAGAATATGAAGGATTCCAAAGATTCATTACGTCGTGAAACAAGAACCTCCTCAGCCCTGACTTAAATGGTGATCCCAAACTTTGAAACAACAGCCCCTTTTCCACTGGCACCCTGTCCAAGGAATTAATTGGGAATTTACTGGGACAGGGTCCAGTGGAAAAGGAAATCTGTCCAAATGCTGGCATGAAATGATGACATTCACGCCAGGGATTATCCACCTCTACCCTTACTCATAACCCCAGCGTTTGCTGATGATGGCATGCTGATAAAACAAGTGGAAAAGGGAGAGCAGAAAGTCACCTGTTTCCAGTTGAAGCTAGAACACTCTGATCCCCAGGGATGAGTTGTGTTCAGTGGAAAAGCAATTAGTGTCCCAGTTAAAGGTGACCCAGTAGAAACAGCACAAAGGGTTTCTTATCCCGGAACACTGCACAGGCAATTAATTGGATGCCAGTGGAAAAGGGACTAATGTTTTCTAGTTTGGGGGGAAAAAAATCTTTGTTTAGTGTGCTAACCAGGAAAGTCAACCCATAATTAAGCAAAATAAAGTTGCAAGGTATAGTGATACCGAGAAAAAAGCTTCAGTTCAAACAGTGTAACAATATTATTAGTGATAAGGTTGAGTCAATAGTCTGATAACATTGGGGATAAATCTGTCTTTTGATTTTTTTCACCTTTGAGAATTAGAGATGCAATAGAATTGAGGAAATCATAATTGCACATTAAAACATGATATGGAGGAAAAAACTTACTTGTTCTTGATCTTTAATATCACTTTAATTTGATAATTGAAAAACATTAGCTGGAATATAGTTTCAATAAAACATACACGTGACTAAGAGCTCCACTGATTTTAGGTACTAATTTTAGGTCATTTCTTTAAATATGGACCAAATCATAACTCAGGCTGAGAATTTAAAATAAAAACCTAATTTGTTATTTTAATGATAAATAACTGACCATTAAACTATAAAAGTGGCAAATACTGCATTAATATAACTACAATTAGTGAAAAATATTAAATGGCAGGGTAAATAAAATGCCAAATTAATGTAGACCATAGAACATTAGAGCACATTACCTTGAAGTTGTGCAAACCTATATATTCCAACAAAAAAATACTCAGCTCTTCCTCCCTCGTAACCCTCTATTTTTATTTCATCCATGAGCCTGCCTAAGAGTGTCTTAAATGTCTCTAATGTTTCAGCCTCCACCAACACTCCTATCAGGGCATTCTCGGCACTCACGATTCTGTGTGTATATTTAAAAAAAAACTTACCCCTGATGTCTCCCTGAAACTTTCCTTCCTTCACTTTGTACAGATGCCCTCTGGTGTTTGTTACTTCTGCCCTGGGAAAAAAAGGCGCTGGCTGCCCACCTTACCTATGCCTCTCAGAAACTTGTAGGCCTCTATTAAGTCAACTCTCATTGTTCATCGTTCCAAAGAGAAAATTCCAAGCTCTGCTCCCATTGCCTTATAAGACTTATTTTCCAATCTAGGCCACATCCTCTGTACCCACTCCAGACCTAATGCATCCTTCTTATAATGGGGTGACCAGATTGAACACAATACTCTAAGTGTGGTTTCACCAGAGATTAGTCAGGTTGCCACAGGACCACTTGATTCTTGAAGTCAATTGTCTGACTAATGAAGCCCAGCATCCCAGAGGAGATGTATGAATTTGAACATCAAGGTTCAACTGTTCCTGTACACTGTTAAGCTTCTGACCATTAACTCTGTTCTCAGCCTTCAGATCTGACCTTCTAAAATGCATCACCTCACACTTATCTGGGTCAAACTCCATCTGCCACTTTTTCACTCAACTCTGCATCCTGTATCAATATTTCGGATTCTCTCTCGACTTCCTTCGTAGTCACAGCTTTCGGTGTCGCCTGAATAGCTACGAAGCGTACAAAGCTCTCTGTTTCTGTTCCCAATTCTGACTTGGATTGTGGACCACCATCCTTCACCAATCTGGACAGCGCATCTGCAATGTTTGCTTTCCCTGCCATGTGGATTACTTTATATTTGTAGGGTTGTAGTCTGAGTACCCATCTCTCTATTCTGGCACATGGTTTGGATCTAGGTGCATAGATCACCTCTAATGGCTTATGATCTGTGATGAGTTCAAATTCAATGCTGTATAAATATGCATGGAACCTCTCACAGGCCCATACAAGTCCGAGTGCTTCTTTCTCTGTCTGAGAGTATCTTCTTTCCACATCTGATAACGATCTGCTGGCATAGGCAATGATTCTTGGTCCTCCATCATGCATCTGGACCAACACGGCTCCTAAACCAACCGGGCTGGCATCCGCTATGACTTTGGTTGATGCCGCCGGATCGTAATATCCAAGAGTTTTTGCATCTGTCAGGCTTTGCTTCAGTGCTGTGAATGCTTTCTTCTGCTCAGATCTAAAATGAAGTGGTACACCTTTCCTGGTTAGTTTCCTTAGTGGTTCTGCCACTGTAGCGAAATTAGGAATGAACTTTGCACAAAAATTGACCAATCCCAGGAAACTCCTCACCTCTGTTGCATTCTGAGGTGCACGTGCCTCTGCAATAGCTTTCACCTTGGCCTCTGCAGGGTTTAGTCCTTCCCGTGTAAGTCTGTGTCCCATGAAGTCCATTTCTGACACACCGAACTGGCACTTGTTTCCATTCACGGTAAGGCCTGCCTCCTGTAGTCTAGATAGTACACGCCTCAACCGTTTGTCATGCTCTTCCTTCGTTGGTGCATGGACTATGATGTCGTCAGAAATGTTGGCAACTCCAGGAATGCCTTGAATCACTCGATGGATTTCATACTGGTAGATCTCCGAAGCTGCATTAATTCCAAATGATAGTCTCTTGTAACGATACAATCCACAGTGAGTCACAAATGTTGTTACATCTCGGGAACCTGGATCCAGCTCTAATTGATGATAGCCCCACTTCAGATCAATTTTTGAGAATACCTTGCTGGTAGTTAGTTCTTGAAGTATTTCCTCCACTGTTGGTATAGGGTGTCGTTCTCTAATTATAGCTTCATTGGCCATTCTCATGTCAACACATAGTCTTATGTCACCCTTTGATTTGGGCACAATCACTACGGGACTGACCCATTGTGTCGAATGTTCCACTGGTTCAATAATGTCTTGTTCGATCAATTCTTTAATTTTGGCTTCGACTTTCCCACGAAGTCCAAACGGAGTTCGGCGCATTGGTTGTGCCTTGGGTTTGACCGTTTCATCTACCGCTAGCTTCAATTGTCGACCTTTCAGCTTTCCTACTCCTTGGAAGACTGCAGGGAATTCTTGTTTCATATCCTCGTATGACTGAATTGAATTGACACAAGCTCCAATATGAAGTATTGCCAGGGCTTGCGTTGTGCTTCTACTCAGCAATGGTTCTCCCCTCTCTTCTATGACCATAAACTCTGCTTCGGTGTACTTATCTCCAGCTTCAACAGTTGCAGTAAAACATCCAATGGTCTGCAATGGCTTGGTTGCTGTGTATGGATACAGTTTCTTGGAACACTTCTTTGAGGTACAGATGATCTTTTTCCTTTTCAACTTCTCCCATAAATGTCGATCAATCACATTACTGTCACTGCCTGAGTCTACAATGACCTGCACTGTCACCCCACCAATGATCACTGGGACCTTCTCATGATGTACTTCATTCAACATAAATTGGTAACAACTCTGTTCCTCCTGGGTATCATCATCGTCACCGTCTATCTGGTGAATGGTATCTTTCTTTCCAGGATACTTTCTTTTCCCCCAGGCTTTGCCTTTGGAAGTTGTACTCTTCCTCTTCTCGTCTGCATTGGACTTGCTTTTGCACTTCTTTGCAAAGTGGTCCTTACCTCCACACTTTCTGCAAACTTTACCTTTGGCCAGGCAATATGGGTCTTTTCCAAAATGACCTCGGTTTCCACATCTATAACACTCCACGTCATGTGACGGCGTATATCTTGGCTGATTATGGCGATGTGAGCTACTTAATTTGCTGGCTTGAGTTGTCTTTCGGGGTCATGGTATGAAATTGCCCTTCAACAGCCTCTAATGCAGCAGCAATAGCTAAAGCATCGGTGAGTTCCAACTCACTCCCTCTTTCCAGTAGACGTCTTCTGAGTTTATCTGATCTACAGTGCTGTACGACTTGATCCAATAATTGGTTGTCCAAATCAGCTGGCATGTAATTGCATCCAACAGCTAGCTGGCGTAGTCTCGTCACGTACTGAGCAATTGTCTGGCCATCTTCTTGTCTCGTTCTCCGAAACAAATGGTGTTGAAATGTAGCATTCAGTTTCACTACATAGTGTGCATTTAATGCATCTACCGCTTTCTGGTACTCATCCTTTCTTCCAGTATTCAAAAGTGTCTTAAATGTTTCCCGAACTGCAGGTCCAGCAGTAAAAATAAGTAACGCCCTCCTCTGCGCTTTTTGTTCAACTGTACCGGTATCTAGAAATAGGCCACGACTGTCAGCGTAGGATTCAAATTCTTCCAGCCATGCCTTCCACTTCACACTTACAGTGCTTGCATCACCAGTCGGGTCAAAATGAGCAATTCCACTATGTGTTAGAAAGTCACAGTTTGCACCAGCCATGAGGAAATCTGCTAGCTCCAAAAGTACTGAGTCACAGAAAATTCTTATCACCTTGAAGTTGTCTGTAAACCTCTGTAATCTTGTTTAGTCTTTAATTTTCTTCAAGCTTCTTTCATCCTCGTTGCCAATGTCACATTTGTGGCCCGAAATGTGAAGTTAATAAAACATTAAACACAAGTTTTATCATGTAAACTTCTCAGTGGCTTTATTTTCCCGTTTCCTTTGTTCTCTTGCTTGTGCTCTTACCTCTCTCTCACACCACATGACTTCCAGTACATCTCATACATATTCATTATCATGACAAATACTGAAACAAACTATTCATTTTTGACCTCCCCAAACTCCTCCACACCTACTTTCAATCTTATTGTCCTTCAATTCTTCATATATGCATAGAACACCTTGGGGTTCCCCATGACACTTGCCAAGGCCTTTCCATTCCCCCTTACAAGCTCTCTTAAGTCTTGTTCCTTTCTGGCTACAATATAATTAACATGAGTTCTTCCTGTTTTTTGCAACCTATATTTTATGTATGCTTCCTTCTTCCCCTTAACTAGCTGCCTTATTTGTTTTGTCAAGCAGTTCCCTTTTCCTGCCATCTTTTCCCTATCTCAGTAGGTCAATATATCCTGGACCCCACCTAAATCCACCCTAAATATTACTTCTATGCTTTCTCCAGTGAACATCTGTTCCCAATTTACTCTATCTAGTTCCTGCCTCACCCCATCATAATTAGCCCTTCCCCAATTGAACATTTGCCCAATTTGCCTGTTTTTTTTTTAATCCTTGTCCATAGCTATGCTAATGTTCAGGGTGTTGTGGTCACTCTCACCAAAATGATCCCCAGCGCGAGTTCTATCATCCAACCAGGTTCATTAACCATTATTAGATCCAGTATGCCCTCTCCTCGAATTGGCTGGTCCACATAGTGTGTCAAGAATACTTTTTGGACACACCTGACAAATTCTGTTCCATCTATCCCTCTTGCAGTCAGGACGTGCCGGTCAATATTAAAGAAGTTGAGGTCTCCCTTAACAACAATCCTGTAATTTCTGCACAATTTCAAAATCTGCTGACTGTTTCTTGGTGTTCCGAGAACTATTTGGTGGCCTATAGACTATTTTCAGAGTGATTGCTCCCTTCTTATCTCTGACATCTCCCCAAACCAACTCAGTAGACCCTCTCTCTACAGTGTTCTCTCTTTCTATAGTCACGGATAGTATCCTGGATCAGCAATGCTACTTACTTCCCTCTCCTAACTTCCATCCCATTTCTTTTAGAACAGCTAAACCCTGGTATTTGCATCAGCCAATCCTGTCTTTCCACCAGCCATGTCTCTGTAATGGCCACAACATTATAATTCCATGTACTGATCCATGTTCTAGGTTCATCTCCTTTATTACTAATAATCCTTGCTTTGAAATAGGCACATTTGAAACCCTCCACCTGACTACATTTATGCTTCATCTTCTGCCAGTTCTTCTTTACAAATCCATAACACATTGCATCATCCTTCCACCTTCTGCCATGTTCTCTGTGCTCACAATCTGGCTCCCAAACCCCTTCCAAACTAGTTTAAACCTTCCCCAATCTGGCTCCCAAACCCCTTCCAAACTAGTTTAAACATGCCCACCAGATTATTGGTCGCCCTCCAGTTCAGATGCAGCTCATCATTTTTTGTACAGGCCAGAATTTCCCCAGAAGAGATCCCAATGATCCATGAATCTGAACCCTTGCTCCAGCACCAACTCTTCAGCCATGCATTCATCTGCCACAACTTTCTGTTCAATCCTCACTGGCGCATAGCACAGGCTGCAATCCAAAGATTGCCACCCTTGAGGTCCTGCTTTTCAGCTTCCTTTCTAATCCCAATATTCCCTCTTCAGGATCTCATTCCTTTATCTATCTAAATCATTGATATTAATGTGGACCATAACATCTAGTTGTTAACCCTCCCACCTGAGAAAACTGAACTCAATTTGGGATGTCCCTCACTCTGCCATCTGGGAGGCAACATACCATCTGGGAGTCTCAATCTCATTCACAGAACCTCCTATTTGTTCTCTTAACTATGGAATTCCCTTCTGAGCTAAAAGGTCAGACTTTGTGCCACAGAACTGACCACTGCGAATTATCCTTGGTAGATCATCCCTCCTAAGAGTATTCAAAATAGAATACTTATTTTGAAGGGAATGGCCGCAGCAGAGCTCTGCACTAACTACCTATTTCCATACCCTCTCCAAAAGTCATGCAGTATCTGCCTCCTGATGTTTGAGGATGACTGTGCCCCTGTAGATCTTATCTCTCACTCCCCTTTACCTCCAAAATAACCCAGAGTTCATCCAGCTCCAGCTCCAGTTCCCTAATTTGTTCTCCAAGGAGTTGAAGCTGGTTGCACTTTTTCCAGGTGCAATTGTGCTCTCCCAGATTTCCCACATCTTGCATTCAGACCACTCCACCGCCATCTCCATTACCTATTCTTTGATAATAGACTTATACACCATTGAATATTACAGCACAGAAACAGGCCCCTTTGGCTCATTTAGTCTGTGCCAAACCATTTTTTTACTTAGTCCCACTGATCTGCACCCAGTCCATAACCTTTCATACCATTTCCATTCATGTACCTGTCCAAATATGCAAATATCTTGTCTGACTTTACCTTATCTGCAAGAAGCACATCCTTTGCTTCTGTTCGATGAAGCTCATATGGGGAACATTTTACGCCATGGGGAATTTTTAAATAATGTCTTGGGATACAGCATGGTAACTGGCCTTACTGGCACATGAGTCTGTGCTGCCCAATTAACCTACAAACCCCATACATTTTGAGAGGGGTAGGGGTGGTGGTGGGAGCACTTGGAGGAAACCTATGCAGTCCTGGGAAGAATGTTCAATCTCTTAACAGACAGTGCTGGGTTTGAATGAAACAAGAACCCTGGTCTGAGGCACTGTAATATTATGCTAAACGCTAAGCTAACCATCTGCTTATGGTGCAAAGAAGGCTTATGAAGCAGATCCGTAGAATCAGAATTCATGAGAACAAACTGTAGAAACTGATTTCACACCAATGAAGGGATGTAACTAGAAGGGAACATATTATCAACAGATAAATCCAGACATAGAGATAATTTCAAATATAAAATGCAAGCACAAGGAAAACTTGGAACTGATGTCTGCAATTTCTTCAAACAATTGGCTGATTTATTGATTAGATTCTCTTGGCAATGACTGGTATATCCATGGGATGCCAGTTGTACACTTGGTGGCTGCAGATGTCATTTTGTTCTGTATTAAAATAAAGGGATAAGAAATGATTAAGAAATGATTCCTTCTTTATTTCATGAGGACTACTCTTTATTGTTTATGATTGAAAAGAGAACCACCTGTAAAGAATACTTGGCATTTGGAATCATAGTACTGGATATCTTCTTCTTTGGCTTGGCTTCGCGGACGAAGATTTATGGAGGGGGTAAAAGTCCACGTCAGCTGCAGGCTCGTTTGTGGCTGACAAGTCCGATGCGGGACAGGCAGACACGGTTGCAGCGGCTGCAGGGGAAAATTGGTTGGTTGGGGTTGGGTGTTGGGTTTTTCCTCCTTTGCCTTTTGTCAGTGAGGTGGGCTCTGCGGTCTTCTTCAAAGGAGGTTGCTGCCCGCCAAACTGTGAGGCGCCAAGATGCACAGTTTGAGGCGATATCAGCCCACTGGCGGTGGTCAATGTGGCAGGCACCAAGATATTTCTTTAGGCAGTCCTTGTACCTTTTCTTTGGTATACAATTACTTGAATCGTTCAAGAAAAAGTTATATGTTGCACCTGAGGTGTTGGAAGGAGGTTTGATGAACTGCAATTGATAAGATTACTTTTTGATCCATTTTGACTTTTGATCCTCGGAAATACTTAATTTTTGGAGTCAGATGTTGAAACAATATCTGGAAAATGGCCATTACTTTTAAGAGATCCTTTTGTCCTACAGCATTTTTTTCACTTCTAGTTAAAAATAGCAGTAAGTCACTCACCAGCTGGTAAAATAACAGAGGATGAAAAGCAGGGAAAATACATGATTGTACTGGAAAGTATAATGCAATTTTGTGCTTCTGATATGCAACCATAATAAAATAATTTAAGTTTTTTCAAATTTGAAATACATTTCAAAGCAGACATATATTTTGTATATACCCACAAACATCCATCTCAAGTGTAAAATAGAATCTGTTCAGCATCTTTTTATTTGTCCTGAAACATACCACATGATCTGAAAACAGTAATCATTTGGGAAACACAGTTCAATTATGTACACCATGGTGTATGTGATCTTTCATTGTTTGGGGGACGCTCGTTTGTGGCACAGATTCAGAACTTCAGAGCTGTAGGAACATAAAGAGAAAAGAAATATGAAAGGGAGGAGGCCATCCGCTATTCAATAAGGTCATGGCTAATATGGTTATGGACTCAGTTTCATCTACCTTTTCTCCCCAGAATTCTTAACTACCATTCTATGCAAAAAATCTAACTGAATAAATTTAATGAAGCCGCCTCTATACCTTTCCTAGGCAGAGACTTCTTCAGATTCACTACTTTCTTGGAAAATCAATTCCTTTTCATCGTCACGCTAAATTTCTCCCCTGACTCTGATCTATCTCTCCCTTTCATAACTTTATAAGTTTCTCTGAGATAACCTCTTTTTTTTCTGAATTTCAGTGAATGTAATCCCAGGTAACTCAACCTCACAGGCTAACCTCTTAATCTCTGGAAACCATCCTGTGAACCTCCTCTGCAATGCCTCCAAAGCCAGTACAGAATATCCTTTCTCAAGTAAGCAGCGTGAATCTTTGTAATGCACCACCACACATTAATAATGTCACACCTTGCAAGACCAGTTTAATAAATGAAAAAGGGCAGCTCTTTAACTATTCCACTAGGGGTCAGTGTTAACTTGTTCATGTGAAAGCTTGTCGTTCGTCTAATACTGTGCAGTTTATCTGTAATAAATGCAAATCATCAAAAACATATGTGATTGCAGTTTCAGAGTAAACAAATAATATTTGTCAGGGAAATAAATGACATTTGAAGAAATACTTGGTTCTGTACTGATTAAAAAAAATTGGTTTGTCACTTGTCACTGACAAGGCAACATTTTACAAGATTTTATTTAAAATATATTGAACAGCTATCAAATGCTTTTAAAGCCCAGCATAATAAATTATGCATAAGTAGTCTTTCTGAACCTAATGAATTTGTTCAGAACTGATGAAATAATTTGGAAAGACTGGAAAAAAAAAATTAAGGAGAAAGGTTTTACATTTCCCTGATGCATGCATAAGATTTCATTTATATTATTAATCAAGATCACTAATGTAAAACAAATGGCTTACTAAGGAGGTATGAATTGAAATGAAAACTGAACATGTTCAATGTCATGCCCTGACTTGCACAATTAGTAAAAGAGGCAAATATTTGGCAAAATTGTGTTTTATGCGTAAAGTGTCAAATGAGTGCATGATAGTGACTTCAAAGTTCGTCAAATGATTACATAGGAAAACCTAAGAATGATGCATTGAATTACTTCCAGATTAAATTCTCTGATTTTATAACAGATAAAGATAATTTCATAAGAATGCTGTAGCAGTATTCTTCTCCACAGTAATTTCCAGAATATCATAATTACAACATAAATGAAGAAAATGATATTGTAAAATTAGATCAGTTAACATGCAAACTGAAATGTGTAACAGCATCACCCTTGAAGTAAGAAGAATGTAAAGATAGACTTCATTCATTTTTCTTTGCCTTAGGTGTTCTGCGGTAAAGTTAAAATGGTGTTGGTTTTCAATATTGAAACCACATTAATATGAACGTCTTCCTCTGTAGTCTTCTAGACAAAACAGATATGATCATGATGTTCAACACCTACCAACTGTTACTTCAGTTCCTAAATCACTGCTATTTTTATTAGGTTTTTACCCACTTGTCTCACAACTGTCATGCTTAATGAACTGACTTCTAATTGTTAATGCAAGTAGCAAACCCACTTTAAAAATTAAGACATTCTATGAGACAAAGTCTCATATTACCAGATGAGTTTTTGCACTAGATATTTTCTGAAACCTTCTCCCTAGTAAGTGCAGTGGCATCGAGGAAGAATTGGATAAATGCATGATAAAAGGTTTATGTCAACCTTCTGCTGTTGTACTTGTTGTTAATCGGGACAAAATTGATTGATCGTTTCATACAACATATATTTGTTTATTTGGCAGTCACAATACTGGACAGCACATGACCCGAGGAACCACATCTGGACCTTTAGGTTTTTCTTCCTTTTCTCCCCGCAGGCTCTGAAATGGTTAAGAACTGCAGTCCTGCAGAAGGCAGCTGAGCTTCCATCTTTGTGAATGATAAATTTCAACTAATTTCATAGCTAACCAAAAATAAACTGCTGTTTTAAGAAAGCCAATAACACAGATAGACAGCATATCCTGTGATGAAGTAAACATGCCAGTCACCAGTTTGAAACACCATTGGTTGAAAACAATAAGACTATTTCAGAACATTCTGCTCTGTGTATTTCAATGATTCAATGAGTACTTGATAGAACAATAGAACACTAGAACACTACAGCATAGAAACAGGCCTCTTTGGCTGTTTTAGTCTGTGGTGAACCATTTTTTTTTTGAATAGTCCTACTACCATACATAGGCTTCCGTACCTCTCCATGTACATGTCTAAATTCTTTATAAATATTAAAATTAAGCATCTTTCACCACCTCAGCTGGCAGCTCATTCCACACTTCAACCACTCTTTGTGTGAAGAAGTTTCCCCTCATGTTCCCCTAAACTTTTCCCCTTTCACTCTTCACTCATGTCTCTGATTTGTATCTCATCTACCCTCAATGGAAAGAGCCTATCTACATTCTACTCTGTCTCTCTTCCTCATAATTTTAAATTCCTCTATCAAATCTCTCTTTATTCTTCTGTGTTCCAGGGAATAAAGTCCTAACCTGTTTAACCTTTCCCTGCAACTCAGTTCCTGACACCCGAGAAACATTCTAGTAAATCTTCTCTCCACTCTTTCTATCTTTATACATATCCTTCTTGTAATTAGGTGACCAAAACTGCAGCCAATTCTGCAGATCAAAATCATTTTCCCTTAAGTAAGCAGTAATAGGTTTGGATAAACTCCGTTTACGGTAAAGTATGGTGATCAAGCAGAAAATGAGACTTGATGAGGCTGATTCTAGAGCAGCATGCTTCAATTAGAGCATTTCTGTTCCATTTGACTATGCACAGAAGCTATCTGAGTTTTGTTGGATCAAAGACATTGTGTGGAGCCCCAGCAGATGAGCAGACCATGGAAGATATCAGAAGGTAAGAGGCTGAATCATGCTTCACCCAGACCTGAATGCAATCATCAAACTCTGTCCCATGAATCTTGTCTAGATGCAGTCACCAATTCCTGGGGAGATTGCTAATACATTTTCCCCATGATGATGAGCAGTGGTAAGGCTTCAGGCAGTGGACCCTGAGGCCACCATGCTCTCATATTTCTCATGTTGTCAGCAAGTCATTTTAAAGTCTTAAAGTTTCTCTGGTCTCAGAGATACTTTCAAGTCCATTGAAATACCTTTAAATAATCATTAAAAATGCCCAATTTTAATCCTTTCTCTATTTTAAGACACTTTACCTCGGAAATTGATTGGTGTTTTAATTTAAGTTCCCAGGAATGAAGGAGACTGGCGAATGTACCAAACATACCCAGGTCCATTAAAGGCTCTGACCTGTCACCCATTGCAAACTTCTATGTGAGCTGCTACCTCAAGAAGGCAGCCAACTTCATACAGCCCCACCCCTCACCCCCATCAACTTGGTCGCAACCTCTTCTCAATGCTACCTTTGGGCAGAAGATACAGAAGTCTGGAACCTGGCACCTTTAGATTCAGGAGCAGATTCTTTCCAACTGCGATCAGGCCCTTGAACCTCCCCTTTGTTACACTAATCATGGACTTTTCCATCAGCTGAAAAGGATGTCCTGCAGTTTTGCAAGTCACTTTTTTTGCACTTGGATTACTTGAATATTTATTGTCTATATCAGGTATTTATTGTCTCTTTTAATTCAATTTAATTAGTTTACTTCTGTAGTATTTTTTTTTACAAATTTGGCTGCAATAACTAAGACTTTTGGTGAGTATGTATATTGGATAATATGTCTGACAATAAATCTATTACTTTCATCATTATCAGAATTAAAATCATTAATATTGTTTGACAAATGAAAAGCAAGGACGTAGTTTCATATACATTTTTAAGAGGTTTAAATTAATGTACTACTCCAAATATGTCAAACCATGATTTGTGTAAAGCTAAGGGTGGGATATAATCTGTCCTGCGGAAGGTCAATCTGATCGATCCTGTCATGGGTAATATAATTCCCAATATATCTCTTGCCATTCTCAAATATGGATAATTACTTTCAGCTCCTAGGTAACTTGACTGTTAAGTTTGGGGTCATGATATTTTTGAGAATTGCAATAAACAGAGGGAAATTTTCTATGAGGAATGAGGCCAACACATTCCTCTCCCCCAGGAAGAAGCATAGGTATATCTTGGGAAGAATATTTCTCGAATTTACAGTATTTTCCCAACAAATTCCAAATAAATATTCTATTGATTTTACTCTCCTCTGCTGTGTAAGGGTATTTAATTTTCCATTCTTAAATTTCAGTGATAGTCTTGAGCAAGGCAATAAAAGAATATTGGATGAAATTAACAAACTCAGTTCAATGTACTGATAAAAGCAAAAAATAACTCTGCAGCTTATGGTGCCAAGCTCATAACAACACAAGCCACAATTCTATGCATTTTTAAGAGAGAAGTATTATTGACTTGTTGTCTGGTAGTAATCAAAGCAGAAAAAAAGTACCATATAATTCTCACTCTTACATATTATCATATACGTGTCTTAAAATATATGTATGAATATATTGTAGATTGATAATTTGGCACTCGTGTTCAGAAAAGTCATCTACCACTGCTTTAACAATTGAAGTTCTGTGCTAATTATTGATCTTCAAATATAACTGCCAGTAATTTCCCAGAAATGTATTTATGTGAAAAATACCATATCAGTCATTCAGTGTAAGGTACAAGCACAACACTGGAGAAACTCAGTAGGTCATACAGTGTATTTTATTGAGCAAAGATAAAGATCCAATACCAATGTTTTGGGATTGAGCCCTTCATCAAGGTATGGACATCCAGTGTACGGCATTGGTTTTATCTGAGAGGTTTGGTAGTATCTATAATGTCTGTGCCTTGCTTCAATTAATATTCTTCAACAAATGAGAAATTGAGTAAGTGGCTGGCCACTATAGAGTAATTAGTTATCTGATTCTTGCATTATCTTTTTAAAACATCCTGTGCATCGGTTAATTTCAATGAACATTGGAGCTGTTATATACTTCAATGTTTAGTTCATTCTGGTTTACGAATTCTAACTTGGCTGTTCTTGAAAGTGCAGTATTCTCTTTGCCGTTGCTGATGTAAGTTGATTCCTATTATTTGAGGAGGGAAGGAGAACAGCAGATGTCTCTGAATTCTCAGCCTACAACATCTCACCATGGGAGGAATGTCCACTTTTTTTTTTGAGATATCTGTGAAACCTATATATTTCTACTATCAGGACCCAGGAATTATATATGTCTTAGAGTGGAGGCATGTTGTGCCAAGTCTCAGAAAAAGAGATGGCCTGATAGCTCCTTCAAAAGTAAGTATATCTAGAAGATATTTTTCGTCAAGAATAGTGGGAGACAGCAAAACCTGAGAATAATTGCAAAGGCATCTCTTTTTCTGAACAAATATCTACCCAATCGACTTTGAGAAAACAATTTTGAATCAATTTTTGATCAATTGCAGAAACCTGAAAGCCTGTTAATCGGAGGCCTCTTCAAAGCAGGAATGAGGTCTGAGTGAACCTCTGGTACTTATGGCACTTCGCCATTCATTTCTCGCCTACATCTCAATAACTGTAACAATGGTATATCTGCATCCTTGTCACATGTCCTGGTCACTCCCACCAACAGGGACATGCACTTACTGTTGAGAGGGTGTCCCTCATGCCCTCATGATCTTGGGTGAGTCCATCAGAGCTCTTCAGCCCACTGTGTCTACACCATTCATTAACCATCTATTTTACATGTATCCTACATTAATTCCATTATTTATTCTCCTCAATTCTCTTCAAATATGGTGGCTAACCAAAGCGGAAGATATTGTTTCTACTAACTTCTCTATCTGATATACACAGCGACTCTGTTCACTGGTGTCTGAGAGGATGGCTCCACCAGAGCTTCACTTCCACCACTTCCCATTTTCATTTCAGATTTTTGCCTTCAAATTTGGAAGGGCCTGGTTCCTATATCTGTGCAGCATAACACCAAATTTACCATATAAAATTTGGTAACTACTGTAATTCTTTCAATGCTGAGTAATGTGGACTTTGTCCCTGACCAATTCCTCCTTTTAAGAAAGGCTTTACTCTTATTCTCTGGGGACATTGTCCAGAAATGCCAAATGGCACAATCTCCTTACCGTTCTTTTATGCTCTGTTGTCAATCAAAAGTGGGCTCGGAGTGTCACTTTATTTTGATCATTGAGTTCATTTCCTTCTACAAATTTTGCATCAAATGTCGAATTATATTGACTCAAAAAGCCTCGTAAATGGTTGCTAACTGCTTGAGCTTTAAATCGTAGAAACTTCCATCTGGACATGAATCTAAGTCATGGCTTTAAAAATTATAGTAATAGTTGATATCTCCTGTATGCCAAACACATATTGTGGACACAGTTAAATCAGCAGTCTGCTTTGTATTTCTAGTTACAGTGGGGCATAATGATTTTAGGGGATTTGGTCACTCCAACAATGCCTGGAGATTTCCGCTTGAAATGTAGATTGACTGGAAAGTTCCCTTTTAAATAGAAAATTTCAAACCATTTTAATAATGCATTCAGCCTTCTATTTTACGTTCCAGTTATTGTAAATGGGGTAAAATATTTTGCAACCATGAGGCACGGTGTCATTCTCTTGCAGTTCTTGAAACTGATTGCAAAATGTATAAACTGCAATCTTCTTTGTTTTCGCATAAGGGAATCTAGGACTAGATTATTTAATGTGCAGGTTGTTGGTCCAGTTAGAACAAATAATTGTGAATATTAGTTCTGATGTTAAAATGAATACAAATGTTATAAATAACAACGTGGAAAGAAAGGGAAGAAATCCTTGGATGTAAATTTGAGGCTCTGGCATCAATTTGCAGCTATTCTAGGAGTGAGATGTTGAAGGATGGTGTACTAATTATGCAGTAATGTAGATATTCTAAGACTTGCTTTGGGAAGACTGAGTTGGACAAAGGTTTTTGATCATGAATGATGCTCACTAGTTCCACTGGTGTCTGATCATTTTCTTTCTGCACTGAGCTCGGTAATTGATTTGCTACTTTAAATGAAGGTTGCAGCAAATTCTGAAATCTGCACACTTTCTCTTTTCCCATCATCCAATATGTATGTCTGTATGCTTGTTTTAATAATAAATTTAATAATAATGCATGCTATAATTCTCAAAAGAAGCTTGAAGTGGACATCCCTGTTTCTATGTGCCTTCCAACATGTTTTCGAGTGACTTCTACATCATAAAACTCTCACATTCAGAAAGCTCTGAGAGAAATACTAAGGTGTGACAATAAAATCCAGATCACACATAGTATT
This sequence comes from Narcine bancroftii, assembly GCF_036971445.1. NCBI lineage: Eukaryota > Metazoa > Chordata > Chondrichthyes > Torpediniformes > Narcinidae > Narcine > Narcine bancroftii. The sequence continues at coordinate 427,467,891 of NC_091469.1, forward strand.
TAAACACACTCATTATCCTGACTTTTTCTTCCATCAATCACTTGGGATTCTGTGATTTAGTCAGTTTGAAGTGTTTCATGTTGTGTTTGGGAAATGGCCGTATTTCTAATGATGTTTGCAACCTGGAAAACAAATATATGCACATACAGTTAAAATTAGTCTCCAAGCGAATGACAGACATGTTGTGATGGTCAGACAGAGCTATAATACTCTTTAACAATCAGAGACCTTTAACGATCATATGGAACATTTCATATGCATTCATTTAGTTTTTGCTCTTATCAAACACTTGATATGTAAGACTACAGTAAATGAAAAAATAAATTAAAAAAGTTATAATTTAGCATTTCTGAAAGAAACTGAAAAATAAGTTCTCACTGCTTGCCTATTTCTCTAAATAATTCTTGGTAGTCTTTTATTGTGGAAATTATATTCTGTAAACCAGCATTTTAGATTTTTTTTCTAAAAGCTGAGTGAATTAGTTTGTGAAAGGCTAATGTGCTTTTCCTGCACAGTAAAAAACATAGGTCTGATTCAGCAAAGTTGTTGTTATCATGGGCATTCAGTGGATGTGAAATATTTGGTTCCAATTTCGTTTTCCTTTTGCAAGATATCATCATCAATTTGAGGTCATAGTTCTAATTCACTCACTCTATTTAATCAAATCTCAAGGCTCGATCTGTTATGACCGAATGCTGTCGAAAGAATCTTTTAAATATAACAAGGAATGCACAGTTGTTGGTGAATTCAAAGCCATTAAAGCACGTGTCCAGCTCACACTAACTAGCACTATCCACACAACTAAATACTGATACACTGAGTGTTCTTCATAATGTTATGATATGTTATCATTCAATACAAAATCTTTGTTTTTACTCCATTCATATTGGAAAACCAACATTTTTTTTTAAATCCAGTTTTGGTTTAATGCTGCTGCTCTCATGCTGAATGGCAAGACAAAATGTTAAGAAAACATAACAAACTTTCAAATATTTGTTTAACATGTTGGGGAAGAAAGTCTTTGTTGTATACATGTCATATATGGCTTTTTTTTTCTTTCTTTAGCTTGGCTTCGCGGACGAAGATTTATGGAGGGGGTAAAAAAGTCCACGTCAGCTGCAGGCTCGTTTGTGGCTGACCAGTCCGATGCGGGACAGGCAGACACGATTGCAGCGGTTGCAAGGGAAAATTGGTTGGTTGGGGTTGGGTGTTGGGTTTTTCCTCTTTTGCCTTTTGTCAGTGAGGTGGGCTCTGCGGTCTTCTTCAAAGGAGACTGCTGCCCGCCAAACTGTGAGGCGCCAAGATGCACGGTTTGAGGCGTTATCAGCCCACTGGCGGTGGTCAATGTGGCAGGCACCAAGAGATTTCTTTAGGCAGTCCTTGTACCTTTTCTTTGGTGCACCTCTGTCACGGTGGCCAGTGGAGAGCTCGCCATATAATACGATCTTGGGAAGGCGATGGTCCTCCATTCTGGAGATGTGACCCATCCAGCGCAGCTGGATCTTCAGCAGCGTGGACTCGATGCTGTCGACCTCTGCCATCTCGAGTACCTCGACGTTAGGGGTGTGAGCGCTCCAATGGATGTTGAGGATGGAGCGGAGACAACGCTGGTGGAAGCGTTCTAGGAGCCGTAGGTGGTGCCGGTAGAGGACCCATGATTCGGAGCCGAACAGGAGTGTGGGTATGACAACGGCTCTGTATACGCTTATCTTTGTGAGGTTTTTCAGTTGGTTGTTTTTCCAGACTCTTTTGTGTAGTCTTCCAAAGGCGCTATTTGCCTTGGCGAGTCTGTTGTCTATCTCATTGTCGATCCTTGCATCTGATGAAATGGTGCAGCCGAGATAGGTAAACTGGTTGACCGTTTTGAGTTTTGTGTGCCCGATGGAGATGTGGGGGGGCTGGTAGTCATGGTGGGGAGCTGGCTGATGGAGGACCTCAGTTTTCTTCAGGCTGACTTCCAGGCCAAACATTTTGGCAGTTTCCGCAAAGCAGGACGTCAAGCGCTGAAGAGCTGGCTCTGAATGGGCAACTAAAGCGGCATCATCTGCAAAGAGTAGTTCACGGACAAGTTTCTCTTGTGTCTTGGTGTGAGCTTGCAGGCTCCTCAGATTGAAGAGACTGCCATCCGTGCGGTACCGGATGTAAACAGCGTCTTCATTGTTGGGGTCTTTCATGGCTTGGTTCAGCATCATGCTGAAGAAGATTGAAAAGAGGGTTGGTGCCAGAACACAGCCTTGCTTCACGCCATTGTTAATGGAGAAGGGTTCAGAGAGCTCATTGCTGTATCTGACCCGACCTTGTTGGTTTTCGTGCAGTTGGATAATCATGTTGAGGAACTTTGGGGGACATCCGATGCGCTCTAGTATTTGCCAAAGCCCTTTCCTGCTCACGGTGTCGAAGGCTTTGGTGAGGTCAACAAAGGTGATGTAGAGTCCTTTGTTTTGTTCTCTGCACTTTTCTTGTAGCTGTCTGAGGGCAAAGACCATGTCAGTGGTTCCTCTGTTTGCGCGAAAGCCGCACTGTGATTCTGGGAGAATATTCTCAGCGACACTAGGTATTATTCTATTTAGTAGAATCCTAGCAAAGATTTTGCCTGCAATGGAGAGCAACGTGATTCCCCTGTAGTTTGAGCAGTCTGATTTCTCGCCTTTGTTTTTGTACAGGGTGATGATGGTGGCATCACGAAGATCCTGAGGCAGTTTACCTTGGTCCCAACAAAGCTTGAAAAACTCATGCAGTTTGGCATGCAGAGTTTTGCCGCCAGCCTTCCAGACTTCTGGGGGGATTCCATCCATACCTGCTGCTTTGCCACTTTTCAGTTGTTCGATTGCCTTATATGTCTCATCCAGGGTGGGAACCTCATCCAGCTCTAGCCTTAGGGGCTGTTGAGGGAGCTGGAGCAGGGCGGAATCTTGGACTGAGCGGTTGGTACTGAAAAGAGATTGGAAGTGTTCTGACCATCGGTTGAGGATGGAGATCTTGTCGCTGAGGAGGACTTTGCCGTCTGAGCTGCGCAGCGGGCTTTGGACTTGGGGTGAGGGGCCGTACACAGCCTTTAGAGCCTCGTAGAAGCCCCTGAAGTCGCCAATGTCCGCGCTGAGCTGTGTTCGTTTGGCGAGGCTAGTCCACCACTCATTTTGGATCTCCCGGAGTTTGCGCTGAAGATGGCTGCATGCGCGACGGAAGGCTTGTTTCTTCTCTGGACAGGACGGCTTTGTAAGGTGAGCCTGGTGGGCAGCTCACTTCTTTGCCAGCAGCTCCTGGATTTCCTGGCTGTTTTCGTCAAACCAGTCCTTGTTTTTCCTGGAGGAGAAGCCCAGTACCTCTTCAGTGGATTGCAGTATGGTAGTCTTCAACTGATCCCAGAGGGTTTCAGGGGACGGGTCCGTGAGGCGGGTTGCAACGTCGAGCTTTGCTTTGAGGTTTGCCTGGAAGTTTCCTCTCGCTTCGTCTGACTGCAGTTTTCCAACATTGAACCTCTTTCTGGGGGCTTTATTGTTCCTGGGCTTTGGCTTGAAGTGAAGGTTGAGCTTGCAGCGAACCAGCCGGTGGTCAGTGTGGCATTCCGCGCTAGGCATGACCCTGGTGTGGAGCACATCTTGTTTGTCACTTTCTCGCACCAGGATGTAGTCCAGGAGGTGCCAGTGTTTGGATCGGGGATGCATCCAGGTGGTCTTAAGGCTGTCCCTCTGCTGAAAAAGGGTGTTTGTAATGACAAGCCGCTGTTCTGCGCAGAGCTCCAACAGGAGGCGCCCATTGTCGTTGCACTTGCCGACGCCATGCTTGCCCAGGATTCCTGGCCAGGTTTCTGAGTCTTTGCCGACACGAGCGTTGAAGTCGCCCAGGATGACAACCTTGTCGGCTGTAGGGTTAGAATAAATGGCTTAAATTAATTTCTGATTGTTCGCTAAACCACAGATTATTGGTTATATATGCTCATAGAAGATCTTCCTTTCTTCTTGCAAGAACAAGTTGCTTTCTTTAAGGTATGATTAGTCAATTTAAAATAATCTCCTTGAATGTAAGGATGATTAATTCTCCAATTAAAAGAAAAAAAAACATCTTAATTATTTAAAGGTACATTCCACTGATATAGTGTTTATTCATGAACCTCACCTCTCTGACACAGAACATATAAAGTTAAAAAGGGATTGGGTCGGGCATGTTTACTATTCTTCATTTATCACAAAGGCAAGGGGAGTTGATATACTCATTAATAAAAATGTTAGGTTTAAACTAATATCAACAAAAAAAGACAAGAATAGCAGACTTATTTTAGTTAATTGTGAACTGAATATGAACAGGGTCACAGTGATTAATGTATATGGCCCCAACCATGATGATCTTGTTTTTTTTTAATGATTTGGTTTGAAAACCTTTGACCACTTGACCAATTTGGTCCCAGATCCAGCAATGGATCAATCCAAACCAGGATCTTTTGATTGTTCCAGGGCAGCATTGGTTCTGGATCAGGGAATGAGGGACTTGGGGTTATGTGATATTTGGCATCAACTTGATCCTTCTTTTCAAATGTCCATGGCTTCTATTCTAGAACTGACATGTTTTTAATATCCCAAAGTATGGATATCCAGGTTTAGTGAATGTCCCTATTTACCTGCTATACATTCTTACCATAAACTTAGAGCTGGAGATTTAAAATATTCTTTATATGCTTAATGATCCCAAACTTCTCAGATTAATTAACGGCCACATTGATTTATTTATCAAAACCAATGTAGCATGCAGAATTCAAGAGAAAAAAAAGGAAAATTCTTGAATCTGTTGAGGAAGAGATTAGAAATCTTGAATGTGAACATGCTTTTACTAAACATGAAGAAGTACTTAATATCTTGGTTTTAAAATGGATCCAGTATAATAATTTATGTACAAGTAAAGCTGGGTCAGATATGGCCAGGACTAACTATCCATTAATTATGAATTTGGAAACAAAGCTATTAAGTTAATAGCCTAGCGAATTTTAAAAAAGAGACCGATAGATTTATCCAATCTATTGTTACAGATGATGGCAGATCCCTCATTAATTCACAGGACATAAAACAAGATTTAGAAAGTTTTATGAAACACTATATAAGATGGGTCCTGATATAGAAAACACCAAAGCAACACATTTCTTGAACTCATTAAATATGCTTAAGTTAGATTCTAAGGACAAAGATCATCTTGATGCCGATATATCGGAAGAAGAGACCCTCCAAGGTTGTCCAAGTGCTCCGTTGCTGTTCTCAATAGCCATTGAGCTGTTAGCTATTGCTATCTGTTCCAATCCCATCACTATCGGAATTAAATTTGGCTCAAATGAATACCCTTTATGCCCACAATATTTTAGTTTTCTTGTCTGATTCAACAAAATCATTACCCTCCCTTTGACATTGTTTCCAACAATACAGTGCTGCTTGTGTATACAAATTAAACCTTTTTAAAAAATGAAGTCATATCTTTTAATATACAGGATAATAACATCAAGAACCTAGTCAAACCCATGCAATGGTGCCTGAATGGATTTATATATTTAGGTATAGAAATTAGGAGATCTGCAGACAAAATCCTCAAAGATAATTACATCAAATTATTGAATCGGGTTAAATTAGATCGACAGAAATGGAGGGAGCTACCATTATCTTTAATTGGAAGAGTGGACTTAATTAAAACGAATGTACTCCCCAAATTTCTATATTTATTACAGTGCATCCCAATTAAAATTCCCAAAAGTCTATTTAGTGAATTAAATCAATCAATGTCCAGCTTCTTATGGAAAGGTAAAGCCCCTAGAGTCACTCTCAATCCTTCAGGCCCCATTCATCAAGGGAGGAGTAAATATTTCTAAGTTTAAATGTTACTACATTGCAGATCAATTCTGTCCAATATGGTGTTGGTTGCACTCTGAGGACAATGAGGCTAGAGGGCTTCCTATTGAACAATATCAACTAAAGAATGTTCACTTAAAAGTTCTTCCTTTTTTTTAACATCTAAGAATGCACTTTTAAATATTGCTAAGAACCCTATAATTCCAAATTATTTTCCAGTATGGCAAGAAGCTCACACAGTTATTGGTATAAATATCTCATTATTTTGGAAAACTCTTTTGTGGAATAACCCCAATATCCCCAACTGATTGCAGATGATTTCTTTTAAAATTGGGTTAATAGTGGTGAACAAAAACAGTTGAAGATTTATATAGCCAAGATAACTTTGCCAATTTTCAACAATTGTCTGGTAAATTCAATCTACCAAATCATAATTTATTCAAATATTTTTAGATTAGACACTGGGCCTGTAGCAGTTGTCTACATTACCCTCAAATTCCAACAGAATCCCCATTTGAAAAGTACTTGCTTCGTGAAGCCCGGTACACAAAATAAGGATCTAACATCTATTTATATTATTTTAAACAGTAGCTTGCCAATCTATATTAAGAGTGATATTAAAAATAAATGGGAATCAGATCTTGAATGCAATTATGATGATGTTAATTGGTGTAATATCCTTCAAATGTCTTAAACTGTATTAATCTCGATGAAACATAGATGAATACAGTTTAATATCTTCAGTAGCATCTATTGCACTTCACAGAGACTGCACAAATATTCCATAACCTCTCTCCCAATTGTCAGATATGTAAAACCTGTGATGGAAATTTACTTCATATGCTTTGGAATTGCTCTTATCTGGAAGATTTTTGGAAATACATTGTTAGAATAACCTCAGATATTATGAAAACCAAAATTTAATTTCACCCTAGGGTCTGGATTTTTGGAGATCTACAAGGCCTTAATGTGAATCACAATAATAATTTAAAAAAAACTTTACATTCCTTGCGTCCACAGCTGGGAAAAAGTGTATCTAGTGTATCTTACAAAACTGGAAATCTGAATTTCCTCCTTCACAGAGGCAATGGTTAAATTAGTTAACATCCTATAGTGAACCTAAAAATACCTTGTATAATGTGAGGAGGAAACCAGCAACATATGAAAGAAATATGGGATTCTTTTTTGGCCTTATTACCATCATCTACTACCATCAGCTACTGAATCAGTACGGATACCTGTCCGCCCATGCTCCTGCTATATGCTTAATGCAGCAATATATACCTTATTAATATACATTAGGACCTCATCCCTTCACTTGATCGAATTTTATTTTTGCTAATTTTTCAATTGTGAATGTGGAAGAAATTTCTATCATACCAGGGATGCGGGGGGCGGGGGGGGGGGAGGAGGAGCATTTTGCTTGTTTACTTTTTTGTTTGTGTTTTTCTTATCTGTTTATAAAAATATGGCTATTTTGATTCAATAAAAACACCTTTTTAAAAAAAAAACACATTCTTGCTCCTGAATTCAAAATGACAAGGTTCAAATCCCTGCCAGAAATTTGGCTCAGTCATGAGAAAACCTCAGTGAATCATGCCCAATGGATCTGTGTGTCCTCAGTTAATGTGTGAGCATAACTCTCCTTGGAGGAGTTCCAATATTATTGATATGATCATGGACAGTATATCGTAGTGAGATTTGTTTTTCAGCCATAAACCTTTACATTAACACCATTCTTCACAAGGAGAGTAAAGGGGATATTTATTTTACGTTGTCTATTTGACTGCATGGGGATCTTTCTTCCCAGGTTTAAATTGCTTTAAGAAATGAGATGGTTATTTCTCAAAGATGCAAGAGACTGCAGAGGCTGGAATCTCAAACAAGGAATAATCTGCTGGAGCAGCTCGACAAGTTGAGCTGCATTTGTCGAGAGGGCTGAAGGAAAGGAATGTTGATGTTCCAGGTTTGAGACCCTACATCAGGACTGCAGAGAATGCAGAGGAAAAAATAGCAATGTAAAGAGAGGAGTGGGGTTAGGGATGAGACCGCAGTCGGTAGGTGATACATGGACTGAAAGCAGATGAAGGATGATGATCGATGGAGCTAGGAAGGGGTGATAATTTCTTACCCTATTCTTAAAGGGAAGGTCCAGAATTGCACATTTCTGTGCTAAATATTATTGGCTTTCAAATCTCAGTCATAGGATTCGGAACAATTACTGGAGTGAAAATTAGATTTACTGAGTGTACTCACATATAATATAGCAGTGTTTGATATTCTGTTTTCTCTCATTGCCATTCTTTAGCTAAATAGCCTCCAAACATATTTTCAGCAATTGCTTTTGAAAAATATTCTTTCTTTTTCAATACTTTTGCATTCCCTAAAGTGCCTTTTCCCTCTCTAATCCATGGGCTATTTCTATTTATGGATAAGCTACCTATGTTTGTATTTAGATAGAAACATTTAACAGTGAACAGATTTCACGAATGGTTTAGCAATGCATCATAAGATTCTGTTGGCAGATAATGATTAGGCATCATTTAATTCCATGCATGATTCTGGGATTTCTCTCAGGAGGATGAACAGGAAGTCATTTGGAAAGGTCCTATATGAACTAATGATTGCCTTTTGAAAATATGATGCTGCATTATCCATGGTTAACTTAAAAGACTAGAAACTAACTTTAGAAAATATTCCAAAAGGATTAAAGACAGCACATTTAATACTTCTTGTGCCTTAGAGCTCCAGTGACTTGAGTTCAATCCTGACCTTTGGCGTTATCTGCGATTCCCTTTCTCCCTGTGTTCATGAGAATTTTTTTCATACTCAGGTTGGCTCCCAGATCCCAGAGCAGTATTGGCTGATGATTTAATTGGTCATCATAAATTGCCTCTGGGTGCAGGTGGGTGATAGAAATTGCAAAGGTTCATGAGGGATGTGGGGAGAGTACTGAGATTATTATAGCTGGGCGCTTGGTGGTCAGTACAAACTGAGTGGACCAAAGAGCATGTTTGGTGTATAATATTAGGACAACATTATTCCATAAATTAAAAAATATATATGACACTATGCCCTTCAGTTATTGTCCACTCCACAAAGTCCTTTGTAAAGTGGTTAGCTCAATGCCATTATAGCTCCATTGACCTGGGTTTGAATCTGAAGCTGTGTGTAAGGAGTTTTTGTCTTCTCTTCCCATATTTGTCTTCTCTCCCCATGTTTATGTGGATCTCCTCCTCCCATCTTTCAAAACCTACAGGGGTTGTAGGTTAATTGGGATATTTGGGCAACATGAGCTCATGTTAACATGGCCTGTTAGCGTGCTGGATGTCTAAATTTAAAATGTAAAATAATTGGTGGAAGGATTAGAGGAGAATTGAGGGGAGTTTTAAATTAGAGGGTTGTGTACCTGAGAGGTAGGGACACTCATATAATTGTGTGGGTGTGCAAGACCAAATGCATAGGAGCTGCAAGATGAAATTGGAATGGATTGTTAGTTTTTAACAAAACACAAACAGAATGAGCCGAATGCCTTTGTCTACTCTATATTCAAGAAAACGTGTTTGTATCTGAGAGAAACTAAATGTGACTTAATTTTACTTAAAACATCATAATGTTTCTTTTAAGTGTGATATCTGATATATTTTATTTTATTCAAACCTGTCAATCAAATATTGGTCTAATATACTCTTAATGAATAGCTTGAGAACCATTTAATTGTGCTCCACCATACATTAATGGGTAAAAACAAAATAACTTTCAACAGCCATTTGGGAATTCTGGCCTTATTTGCCTACCCCATTTCTCATCCCTCTCTACTAATAGCCTGCACGTGCATAAGATCTAAAATCGGGAACAGTTTCTAAACTTTGCATAGCCTCCTCCACATAGTTAGTCTTTTCCTTTATAACTCAACTTAAAACTTGAATCAATTACCAATATTTTGAACAATTCTCTTGCAATGTCTATCTATGTTTCTCTTTTTGGGTGATTGAAATGGATAGCTTCAAAATACCCTCATCAAATGGAAATGATTTCCATATAGTTTCCTCGTGTTAAATTTGCCACAAAGTTACTTATGATTTTTTTTTGTTTTAACACCGATCATTGCTATAAATAATGTAAGTTTTGTAAAACTGTTACTAAATGATTACAATTAATTAGTTTGATCATTTTGCACAAAGATCATTACTTCGCGATGCTTATGGAGCAGAGATGATAACGTTCATGGAGAAGTGCTTCATAATTGTTGGAGATCGTCACACTAACAGCATGTTCTATCAATCAGTAAAATAACGTTGACTATAACATTATTCAGGCTTTTATAGTTGAAGCAAAATTAGCAAGTATTAATTATAAATAATTTAATAGAAACATTTTACAGGGGTACAAAACCATCTTCAGTTAGTTGTGCTGGATAGTTATTTTTTTCTATGCAACACTTTATTTCTGTTGAAGTCAATGGGTTGTTGAGAAAACATAAAATAACTAATACTCCAGTGCATCTAATGACAAAAGTTGAAACAGACACCCTTATTGCATTCAGTGAATTGCTACATAGTTCACTATGGTCTGGCATTTCAGCCAGGCACTTAAAAGTGTGCTTCCATTTATTTCTGGCACGTTTGGTAACGTCTCCATGTGCTCTCAGCAGCACCTAGAACGTAAAATAATGTTAATGTCACAGATATAAATGCAACCTGCAGGTAGTTTTCTTGAGTTGTTGCATTCAAAAGAACAAGGAGCAAACAGGGAAGACAATTCCATCTGTTTATTCCTTTGGCAGTTCATGGAAAAGTGAAAGTAATGATGCCAGATCCAAAACACAAAATACGTTTACTGAGACTTTCAGCGCAATAGTCCTTTATAGTTCAGTGGAATTGCACTAGAAATGCTGACACCAAGATGTGGGATTCAGTGGGTGATCAGTATCATCTGGTGTGGGCAGGGCACCAACTTCCTCCTGTCTGCTGTAATCATGATTTCAACACCTTCCCAGTGATAACAGCTGCTGATTGTTTCTGCTGTCAAGCTAAAGAAAATGTCATGACTATTAAGTAACTGTTCAAGTAAGATGGCATTGCTTTTAGATGGAATATTTTGGCTGTAGCATATGCCAGATCTTTCAGAAGGTGGATGCAACTTGGCGGAAAATGCATGGAACAACGTGGTGAGAGACAGCACCACCATTCACAGATGCTGCAATGAAGGGGGAGTGGTGGCCTCCCATCCATAAGCAAATACAAAGCCCTCCTTGTATTTGATGTAAAGGTGGGAAGGAGAAAATAGGACTCGTGCAAATTAATGTGTGCTGGTCAGCAGGCTTGATGGGCCATGGGGCCAGTTTCTGTGGCATAGGATTCATGTCTGTATTTTAGCAGAATATTTGGATCCTGATATCAAGATTTGAGGTTCAACGACTTGCTAAAAGTTCCTTCACATCCTACCATTTGGACTTTTAGTCTTAAACTCAATACAGTGTTCAATATCCATTTCATTAACTGTTTTCATTCACCACTCAGAATTGAACGAAATTATCACCACCAAATCTTCACATATTGCTTCTACCATTCATACTTGTGTGGTGGTAGTTAATGTTTGAATACCGGTAGTTAGTCAAACTTGTTTGATATTTACTAAATTTGCTTCACTTTCCTGAAAGATGGTGTCAAGCAAATACCATCAACAGATGCAAATGAGCAGAGAGAAGTTGGTTTCCTGACTGTTAACCATTTGCAGAGGCAGACCTTGCCAAAATTGGCCCAGTCGAGCTAATGACCATTAGCAGGCTGATGAAATTATTGAAAATAATTATATAATCACGACTGATCCATGGATTTTGGAAAATAACGTGTTTGACAAACATTGATTCCTTTTGAGGATGAAACTGGTAGAATATACCAGGGAGAACCAGAAGGAATGTTGTACTAGGATTTTTCAGGAAGTCTTTCAAAAGGTCTGTGTATAAACTTATAGTCCATGATATTGAGATGATATATTGGCATGGACTTAAAATGTAATCCTAAAAGGAAACAGAGGAGGAATAAGTGAACCTCTTTTTCAGGATGGCAGTCTATATCCAGTGGGATTCTACAGGATTCTTATTTTTCATAATTAAAATTAATGATTTCAATAAAAGAGCCAAATGTTATCTTTTGATATTTGCCATGAAACTAATGCCAAAGGATTGAGAATTGTGAGGAGGAAGGAAGAGACTTCAAGGAGATTTAGATAGCATTAGCAAGTGGGCACAAATGTGGTCGGTGCAGTGTAAGGTGAATACTTGCAATGTTACCTACTTCGGTAACGCAGCATAAACTGTAAATAGTGTGCACTTGGAAAATAGTAATGTACAAAGAGATTTGGGTGTCCTTGTGTTCATTAGCTTCTGAAAGCTGGTGGAACAAAATTCAGAAAGCAAATTGTATGTTGCCCTTCATAGCAAGAGTATGGGAGCAAGGATTTTTTGGCAACAAATATTTTGTCTTTGTGAGACCACTCTCAATTTGTGCACTTTTGGTTTGCTTACACAAGTATAGAAATTATTGTAATAGAGGCAGTACAGCAGTTGTTCACCAGACTATTGCTATTATTATGCAGAGGCCAGTGAACATGTGTAAGAGGAAGGTATATAAATTTCAAAGCTGCAGTGTGCGTGCTTCCGCAAAGTGTGGAAAGAATGACGTGCCCAAAAAGTCAAAGTTGAAGACTGATTTATCGCACTGGCAGCTCTGCTTGTATTCTCTTCCCTTCTCTTCCCACTGCTGATGACAGGAGTGACGTCACAGCAGCACTGACCTTGATCTGGTCAGCATTGGCCCACGTGGGGCCTGCGCGGTTGTCACGTTTATCAGCCATCTTGTGTACTGGGTCGCGTCCTGGTTAGCAGACCACTACAAAATATAAAATACATCACTAGGTTTGGAGAAAGCATGGGAATATGGTATAGAGATGAATAATCAGATTTGGCCCAGCAGATTCAAAGGGCCAAATACCATAATCCTGGTCCTATGTTCTCAGTTGCTTTACTGGTTTGAGGTATACAATCATGTGGACACCTTTTCAGCATTCACGTTTACTGTTTCCTTGCACGGTTAGATTGAGCTGCTATTGCTGATCCTCGTAAATTGGGTTCAATTCTTACCTTGGTTGCATAGAAAATAGCTCATTACTTTCAAGGCAAATACGGTTGTTCTGTAATCTTCTTAAAATGGAGGGAATCTGTGATCTCGTTTGGTGAATTATGGTGGTTAATGATGGTGTTTAGAACACTTCCATGCATGTGCCATTAAATGAAGAAATCTTGGCTTTAATGACAGTTTGAATGTAGTCTCATTGAGAATCCCACTATTATGTTGTGAATTGTTTTTTTACATGGCAGGCTAAGCCTGGCATAGGATTTGATATTCTATTTACTCCAACCAGGATTTGAGGGCCATGGATAAGGGGAAAATTAGAAGGTAATTTGTTTGCTTATTAATTTCATTTAATGTGGTGAATGGTTTATTTCTGTTTTCAGTGAACTATTTTCAAAATAATTTATACATTTTGCAGTTAATTAAAATTTTATTTTTTAATGTTCCTGAATTACAAAAATAAGGATAATAGAAATTGTTCACATTTTACAGGGAACAACGGGGACTGTTTTTTCCTGTCTCTCAAAGTTAATGCTGCAGCTTTAGGGTAGGATCTTGTCACTAGAGATCCTGCTGCCACACAGCCTATAGTGTTGTAAATTATGGTTTGGGTCAGTGAGGTTGGCCCATTTCACCGGTCCAGGTAAACTGTGACTCAGAAGGACTGAGGGGAGTAGAAAGGCAAGATCTGAACCAATGTGTGACAGCTATCTCCAGCTTCACATTTAAATCAGTTTAATTTGTAGAGGTTGATGGCCAACACAACCATAATGGTCACTGGCAAAGCATTTCTCATTTTCTTTCTGACATCTGGAGTTGGGCCATATGAAATATGACAATGATGACATTTCACTGTCTGCCTGATAGATCGCTTGTTGCTGGGATGTATAGGAGAGAATGTTCCTTTGGTGGAAGTGGCCTGTTGATTAGAGTTCTTGTATTTTCTTTGTGGCAGGTAGCTCTTCTCCTCATTCACTCTATACCCCATTTGCTCATCCTTTTTACACGGCACTTCAGTAGTGATTGCCTCTAAAGCATCCTTATCTAGGAGCCAGGGTTAGGAAAGCAAGGTGACCTAAAAGAGATGAGTACAATTGTGTGTTAGGTAGGTGCAGGGAAATCTTTCCACAATGGTAAGTTAAAACTAAATGATGTAAATCTGAAGGTTACCTACCAATCCAATGTTTACAACAGAACTTGCCCCATAGATTAGAATTTTTTAGCAAACTCTGACCCGATCGGCATCTTGTCCTGTACCCATTATACTATATATTTCAAAGGATGTGAGTACTTGAGATTTACAAATAGATGTAATTCACTACCACAGCATTGCTATTTATAAGTGCCATCACAATTAGTTCAGATATTAGGGAAAAGCTGAATTTTTTTATGAGCATATAAAAAAAGATAAAGAAGATTTTTAATTGAAAAAGCATTTTCAATAGTTTTGATGTCAGTAACATTTTATCTCATGATTTATTGTCCACTTCTTGTAGCAGACAAATCACATTAACATCCCCACTGTGAATGATGAGGATGGGTACGTATCACAAACTGGAGAGAAATGGATTTGTTTAAATTACACATTTTTATTTATCTTGCATAAAGAAACAAGTGCATTGTAGATTCAATGTTTTGGTGATGTATATTTGTCGTGTTTCTGTAATAGCACATCTAGAATACATATTTGTGGTGCTAAGGATGAGACCGTGCTTGCCATGAAATTGGATATATATTTAAAGGAGTTAAGAAGATTGGGAGCGAGAATAGATCTAGTTCAGCTAAGGGAGAAAAGAACAGTTATTTTTGGCATTTATTCAATTTTTAAAAATTGATTTAATCTTGTATAAACTATATAATGTTATATAAACTTTAAAAAAAAAGTAGCAGTTACAGGTTTTCCCTAGATTATGAATAACCATCTTGTGGATGCCCTGTATGTAACCAGGCTTTGGAGGTCAATGAGATGGGTTAAAATGGCTGGGGGCCATAGATAACTTCTGATAGGTGGAAATGGGACATTTTCATGTGCCTTCTCTTCCTCTCTAAGTTGCACTGATTGGGAGCTGAGTCAAGCCCAACAGAGTTGGGAGTGCTGAGCAGACTCCGTTGCTCACTCACCGATAGCTCAGCTGGAACCTACTCTTTATCACATCTCATTCCCACACATAGTTTTTATTTCATTTCCAACTTACAAACACTTTTCAGGGACAGAACCTTGTCATACCTGTGGTCTTCCTGTAATGAAAGTGATAACATCTTTAAATCTGGCCTAAATTAATGATGATAAATTAAATTTCAGCTGGCAAAACAACCCGTCAAGATAATAGGCATTTCCTTTCAATACTATGGTTCAAGAACAGTTTCTTTCCCCCACAACTATAAATCTCTTGAACCACACTAATACTACCCTGACCTCACCATAAACTAATCCTGGATCACCAAAAGATTTGCTAGCTCTATTGTCCTCTGGATGTGCCAGTGCCGAAATGAGATAAATAAACATCACCAAACCATTGAATATACAACACAGCTCCAAATACTTATTTATTATTTCTTTTTTCTGTCTTGCCATACTACAGTAGTTCAATTGAAACTGTTGTAATATCCTATGTACCTGTGTGGCTGCAGCAAGTAAAACTTTTGGTGCATCTGTACTTTGTATTTATGTAGTTGACAATAAATTCCCATCTCTCATCTGATCTATAAGAACTCTTGCATTTCTTTACAGTTTTCAAATGCCTGTGATTGAGAGAATGCTCCCTCTGGCAAGATATGTGACTGTCCCCTTTAACCCTTCAATTCCTCATTATCATGTGTCCCTTTCCTTGACCATGGCTATTTCTGTGAATGTTTAGCATGTGATTTATAGATTTATTCAAGGGGACGCATTGAAACATCAAACTTTGAATAGCAGTTAAAATAGAGCATTAACAGAAATGGCATTGGTTTTAATATTTAGGTATGGTAAAAAATGTTCATGATTCTTTCAAAAAGTATTCAATTTTGCTGTGCTGATATCTTTGCTTGAACAATCATTTCAGAAACTTGAAAGTGCATGACAGGTTCATTATATTTGGATCAATCAGATAGTTATCCAAATCATCTTTTCTACTATCATTGAATTCCCTTACTTGTAATAAAAGACTCCTCCATAAGCTTAATTAAAGTAAGACCTGAAGTTTACTTACCATTTTTCTTTCAAAATCTGCCTGATAGGCGATTTGCTTTTCAAAGGATTGTGTTTAAAGTCTGCAGAGTAGATTGAACACAATTTATGCCAATTATTTCTTGCAGCAACCATTCAGTGGAAACCAAATCAACCAACTTATTAAAGTCAAATATTCCTCTTTTTTTTTCTATTTTTATTATCCAGATGTAATTGCTTTCCCTTCTCTGGGAGGTCAGCTGAGAGATGTAAATGCTGAATGGCTATCAGTTTCATTTCATCCTTAACTTTGTCCTATCCTTCTGACCTTTCATGATTGGCCTCTTGCACTAGCAGAAGATTTAAAATAGCAAGAATGAAGAGGTATAAATGTGGAATAATTCTGCAGGAAGCACATTTTCATGGTCAAATGTCAAAAAAATTAGGACTTCTTTAGAACCTTGTCAAGTGAAATCAAATAACTGCCCAGCTTAACAGCCTGGCATGCCATTATCTGTTAGTTCAAGCTGTCATCAATGACTGTGGGTGGAAACTATGGTCATTAACTTAAGATGTGCCAGTAAGCATGCACTTTTCTGTCTGACAGTATTTTACAGTCTCAAAATATGTACAATGCTTGCTGCTTCCTGACAGGGGCCGAGCTCACCCTTAATAATCATCCCTTGGCAGCCAGAGGCGACTGGATAAATACTCATTTAAAGCAATCACTTTATTTCAGCTCTGTAATGACATTAACAAGGTTGGAATATGAGAATTACACAAGTCAGAACAAATAATTGAATATTTCATAGATAAAGGAGATAGTAAGGACTCATCTGAATAATATTATGATACTCACTTGCTCTTGGTTCCGAACAATTACATGACTAGGGAAAAGCATTGGTAAATGGTTTCTTCTTCCCCAATTATCTGGAGACCCTTAAATGATTGTTAGATGTATTTATTTAGTATTGCTTCTTTACTGTGAGGGGAAAAATAATCACAAAAATAAAGAAAAAGAATAATCTAAAGTTTAAAGTGCCAACACAAGAAGTACATTATTTGGAATATTTAGTGACTCAGTCAATTTAAAAATTATAAACTGGAAAACTGTATTTTCACTTAAAAATCCCTGGTGAATATTTTTCATCTTTGTCATGCAGGTTCCAGCTATAATGTGTGAGGATTGAGTTAAGAGTGACAAGGAGATGAGCACAAAGCACATTATCTTGACAAAATCAGGCTCAGAAAATTAGTTTGTGCTTGCATTATTAAAATAACAAGGAATATTTCATTCAGCTGTGCAAAATAGTCATCCTAATTGTCCACTTTAGCTGATTTCCTTCAGTCCTCACGATCAGTCAATTTATGCTGTAGGTTCTGAGATTCCAGAAATCCCATTAGGGAAAAGTGCAATGGCAGTCTAAAGCACCCTCATTTATTTTAATAACCTGCCAGGAAGGCAAAAAATGTTAAAGTTAGAAGTCTATAACATGACAGTAAACTGACTTGTCAGATCCAGATTAAAAATATGTTTCAAAGCACCTCCTCCTTCCTATGTGTCTTGAAAGGAAAATTAGGAACTAATTGGGAAATTACTTAGTTGGCTGCATTAATATTAACAGCCAAAATCAACAGTTGAATTGGCATGTTTATTTCTACAATCTCAATTAATAAGAATAAAGATGGGTGATGACAAGTTGGGTGGGAAAAAAAAACAATTTAATTTTGATACTGCAATTATTAGATTAATGCAAATGAATTGAATTAATTGACATTCACCACAAGGGCAGTTACAATCATATAGTAAACTCCTGGCAGGGATGCAAGTGAAAGAACATGGCCCAAAGTAATATGATGCACAAGAAATCAAAGCTACAATATTAGAGTGTTTCCTCCTCTTTCTACATGCTCTGAGCATAGTTCACTGGCGAGAATGTGAGATGATGAATTTGCTCTTCTCCATTATCTTCACTCCTGAATTGAAACAACTTAAATAAGCTATTCAAGTATTACAGGGTTTATGGGGGGGGGAGAGTCAGACACATCCTGAGATGGTGGTGTTAAAAGACCCACAATATTGTGAGTAGCACTGGAACCCTTGGGAGTTGTAAAGTGGCGATATGTGTAAAACCGCAGATACTGAAATCTGGAGCTAAACATAGTCTTGAGGAGCTCAGAAAATAAAGCATAATTGGAGGGAGGGAAAAAAAGCTAGAATGTTGACCATTTTTTCTCTCACTGATGCTTCATGACCTGCTGAGTTCCTCCAGCAGATTGTGTCCTGCATAAATGTCTTCAGCCTCTCGTGCCCTCAGCTTCACTGTGAAGTCTGTACAAGGCACTCTGACTTTGAAGAAACTTTCCCCCTGTCAGCAAGTCCTGTTTCACTGCTCTGCCCTTTATGGTTTCTACTGCTCCCCAGCTCTTTGACCACATTCTGATCAAGTGTTCTGGCCTAAAAAGTTGATTGTTTTTTCTCCCACTGATGATGCTCAACCTGCTGAGTTCCTTGTATTGGCACAAGGAGTTATTGAGTGGGATTGAAAGCCATGAAACCTTTTGCCCATGCTTGTAACCATACTTACCTTTACTGCTCCCATGGGTGGAAAATACCTAGCCTCTGGATGACACATAATTCCACAAGAATAGAAACAGAAATCAATTTTTTTCTCTAACATCAGCAACTCCGTTCATTTGAATGGGTAAAGCTTGTGTAAAGCAGAAGAATCAGGTGCAAAGTTTGCTGGCCTATTGATAAGTTAATTTGAAAGTGTCCCAGCACCATTGACATGTCTGGAGGCAGAATGAGATGTTGGATCCCCATATGCAACCTCCAGAGTACTCTGTACTTCTGTGTTGCAGAGCGAAACCAAAGTCCAGATTGCACTGACTCATGCACTAAAGTTATCTGGCAGTTGTCTACAGATGTGCTGGTTGGCTGTCAATCGGATGTATTCCAATATTTTATTGAAGATTAGAAAAGTATACAAATGGATTATCTGAAATGCTGTAAGGTTTGATCACTTAAGTTCAATACTAAGGAACACAAACATAATTTAGATATTTTATATGGGAAGATTCTCACTGCCATCTGGATGCAGAGAATACGTTGATCAATTCTATTCTAATTCTATTTTTAAATGTTCCTGATTAGGAAAGAGATGGGTATTATATATAAATAGACATGGAGATGAATGAATATTCCATAATTCATTGGCAGAAGTTAGAATATATTTTATAAAAGTCAAGCTTGTTCTGTGGAAATATGTGTTGGAACTTCGATTATGGAAGTAAAGAGCTACATAAGAACTCTTGTTCCAACTACCGATATGCATGTTTGAATTACAAGTACCTGGAAAAGATGGACAGCAGATGTATCAATTAGCTTAAAATGTCTATTATTGATGAAAATAACTAGACACAGATATCTAAAATACTGTTCTAAAAATTTAGAGTGCATTAGGTGAGGGGGAATTCATCTGCCAAGGAATGGTCTGGCATGCTATCACTAATTTTGGAAGACCACTCCTTTAGTATTTTCTATTGCAATTGAGCAGATTGTCTGACCTAGTGATCCATTTGTTGCTCAAATTTGACATCCATCTACACCCAACGCATCACTGAATTTCCTATTTTACATCTGTGCGAAAAACACTGATGAGCCATTCCTACATCTTGTGGGGACTATTATCTTCAACTGAAATGACAAGAACTTTGAAAAATTACTCCATCTTGAAATCGTGTTTAAACTTCATCATTAATAAGTTTGTCTCGATAACAATTTTATGTTTTGATATCCTGAATGATACAGAATGAAAACCATGTTTTAATAATACCAATATATCAGTTAGTATTTTATTTGCTTTTATCTATTGATAGAAGAAAGGACATCTCCTCATTGATTATTTCTTTGTTATCTAATGGTTGCTATAGGAATTCAAGGCAGCAATATCCTTACCTCAGTAAATATAAATTTTGCTCCTCTTTCAGATATTGAATGACAAATGCCTATATTGTCGTACAAGTTTGGAAAGTGCACAATAATTTTTAAAAAAAATCTAAGATGCAGATTCAAGTATAGGAGTGAAGAAGGAAAAAGGACAAAATATTAATGAGCAGAAGCCAAAATGATATTGAAGTGAAAAACATTTTCAAGATGATGGCTTGGATGCACTTCAGTGAGATCCAGAATCTTCATGCTTGTGAGAAAACATGGGAATCAGATCAGATTACAGAATGGGTCAGATGTGAAAGTTAGTCAGCACAAGTTGGTAAAGTGTGCTGATAAGGAAGTTGTCAAAGCTAAATATGCAATATGATTGCATATTAAAGGAGTATATACAGTGCCGACAATAATGTGACAAAGAATTTTTTTAAAATTTGCCCCTGTGTTCCACAATTTTCAATTTGTAGTCAAACAATTCAAATGTAATTAAAGAGCACATTCAACATTATTTAAGGATATTTTGGTTTCACCATGTAGAAATGACAGCACTTTTTATGCATAGTCCCCTCATTTTGGGACACCATAATGTTTGGGACATTGGGCTAATGTTTATTTGCTTTATTGGTAGAAATATAAGAGAGCAAGGCTTTCTTTTGAGCTCTTGATCACCTTTGGAATTTGTAGTTGCCATTTTTCACCATGAGGACCAGAGTTGTGCCAAAGAAAGTTGAAGAAACCATTATGAGGCTGAAAAACAAGAACAAAATAGTAAGAAACATTGGCCAAACCTTAGGATTTTACTAAAATCATCTGTTTGGAGCATCATAAGAAGAAAAAGTGAACTGATGAGCTGAGTAATTGCAAAGAGATTGATATTCCAATGAAAACCTCCACAACTGATGACAGAAGAATTCTCATTATAATGAAGAAAAATCGCTAACCTTATGCCTGACAGATCAAAAACGCTCTTCAGGAGGCAGGTATGGATATGTCAATGACTACTGTCTATAGAAGAATTCATGAACAGAAATACAGAGGCTACACTACAAGGTGCAAACCACTAGTCAGCCACAGAAATGATGGCCCGATTACACTTTGCCTATATGTTTTTCAGAGAGCTTGTGGAATTTTGGTAAAAGGTCTTGTGGACAGATGACACTGGCATCAGAGTGAGGGGAAGCATCAAGATTCAAAGCATACCACCTTTGCCATGGTTTGCATCTTGCAATATAGCTTCTGTATTTCTGTTCATAAAGTCTTCTGAAGACAGTAGTGATTTACATACCCACACCTGCTTCTTGAACAGTGTTTCTGATCTGTTGGACATACATTTGAGGATTTTCTTCATTATGATGAAAATTCTTCTGCCATCAGCAGTGGAGATCTTCCTTGGAATACAGTTCCTGTGTGATGACTGAGCTCACCAGCACATTTTCTTTTCTTTCCTAATGATGTTCCAAACTGTGATTTTGGTAATCATATGGTTTGGGAAATGTCTCCTATTGTTTTACTGTCTATAAGTCCCTGGTATGGGTGGAACAGTTTGCGTAGCGGTAAGCGCAAATCCTTTACAGCGCTAGCAATCTGGACCAGGGTTCGAATCGCGCACTGTCTGTAAGGAGTTTGTACATTCTCCCCCTGCCTGTGTGGGTTTTCCGTGAGTTTCCTTCCACTGTTCTAAATGTACTGGGGATGTAATTGGGTGTAAATTAGGTGGCAAGGACTCATGGGCCGAACTGGCTTGTTACTGTGCTGTATGTCTAAATTAAAAAAAAAACAAATTTAAATTATTCTTGTTTTTCAGTATCATAATGGCTTCTTTGACTTTCATTGGCACAAACTTTGTCCTCGTGTCAAAAAACTACAGACAGCAAAGATGATCAAGAGCTAAGAAGCAAGCCTCGCTCTCTTATATCTACAAGCACCTGTGAAGCCAAATATCCCAAACATTATGGTGCCCTGAAATGAGGGGACTATATATATAAAAAGTGCTGTAATTTCTTCATAGTCAAACTAAAATATACTGAAATATTGTTGAATAAAATCTGGAATGTGCACTTTAATTACATGTGAATTGTGTGGAGCACAGGGACAAATAAAGGAAAAAAAAAGTTGTTTTGTCCCAAATGTTATGGAGAGCACTGTATGCTTGTAATGAATATATGGTTCTTGAAATGTATGGAAAAGTAGAGGATGAGGAAATTTTCTGAAGGAAAAAAAACAGAAATAGGCTGTGGGGCATGTGCAATGTTGGCAAACTTATTAGCAAAACTCTTGACAACTTTATTGATAAAGTAAAAGAAAAATTGTGAAATTATTTTACTATAATGTACTCATAGATTGTGAAATTCTATAGGCCTTGAATTAGAAAGGCCAGAAGAAACTCACGTGTGACTTGTATATTCTTTATAATGTTATGGGTTATTATATTTTATATATTTTATATTATGTATAAATATGTCTTTAAAAGAGATAGATCATGGGAGTTTAGTGTAGGTCACTTCACAAATAGACATTAACATTTCACAAAAGACATCTCATTTGAAATGCAAGAGCTATGCATAAGTAGAGCCTTCATGTCCACAGTGACTTTACAGAAACTTTACAGAATGCCTATGGAGATTTCACAAGAAGCTGTTGGACTGATTTTGTGAAGTAAATGGATATTGTCTTTAAAGGAACAGATGCCCAGACAGAAACTGATTCCAGTGCCAGCAATCTGTCTGGTTGCAGTTTGCTGTTCTGGAGGGATCATGTGGTTTGGCAGAGAGAGAATTCAGTTTGACATTTCTGCAGTAGCTTTCAGAGACTGCAACATGGTAAGCTGGCAGGCTTGTTGAAACCCCATTTTGAAAATGGGTTATGAGTTCTGAGTTCAACTTGGTGAAAACTCTTGTATCCCTTAGAGAAAATGGCTGGCTAGAGTGTTTCTCCTGAAATAAGGAAAACAAGAGGAACTCTGTAGTGACCTGGAAGAAGAGGTTATCATTTGGAAAACCCATAATGGGGCAGGTTTCTTCAGCAAGACACTGAAGTACTGATCAGAGGAAACTAGTTTGTGTGTGTCCAACAAGCAACAAATCTCTCTGAAACCATCAAGAACATTCCTGAGCGGTAACCATTTAACTTTAAGCACCAGAGCCTGGTGAAATTTATAAATGTTAAATTCTGTGTACAGTATAAGAATTACCTGTTATCAGTGAATATGGAGGAGTGGTAAGTGAGATTGGACTGTGAATCAAAGAACTTTCCTGAACATATACACATTACGTATACATATGCCTAGAATTAGAAGGGAGTTAAGTTAGGTTAAGTTAATAGTAATAAGGTAAAGTTTGATACTGCTTTTATGTTTAAAGAAAATTAAAAGAAACTTTTGTTTAAGTAACCATTTGTCTTTGTGAATTTCTCTTGTTGCTGGGTTTTGTGGTCCTCTGGACTCATAACAATGTAAAAACTATTGTGGCATTTTATCTTGGGTGATCGTGGGCTGTGGGGTAAGTTTAAATGTTGACTAATTGACAAGCACATTTAGGACATATTATTAAACATTCAAGGTAATTTTATCAATGGAATAGCTTCTGAAAGTGAGAGAGAATTTCAGCCAATGCATTACTCAATGCTAATGCTGCAATGGGAGGAAAGTTGTCCTCTGAGGTTATGTTACATTAGACAGATTAGTCCAAAAGGTAAATCTGGAGGGAAAATCACTCAGCACAAGTTTACCCATTTAATTGAATAAGATATTTTAATTGCAAAAATCAAAAATAAATAGTCTCCTCACTTAAAACTCGATTTAGAACTGGAAGCCAAAGTAATTTTGCTCATGTAGTTTCCCAATAGAAGTTTTAAAAATTATATATGATCCCGCAAAAAGATTGGATAATGTTGCAGCTGATGAGTAATATGAGGAGCAGGTTTTTAAAAAAAATCCAGACACATTCATAAGGGGGTGGGGAAGAAGTGTGGTAATTTGAAAGTTAAATGTTAATAGGTAGGACATCAATACAAATATAGATACAGATAACTTTCTTGCTCATGGTTGACCAAAACTGCACACCATGTTCCAAGTAGGGCCTTATCAACATCTTGTACAGTTGCAACACAATGTCCCTCCTCTTGTGCTCAGTGCCCTGGCAGATGAAGTCAAGCATGTTAAACACCTTCTTCATCATCATGTCTACCTTGGAATTATAAGCCTGTATTATTTATTCTACAATACTAACCATGGCCTGACCATTCAATGTGTAAGTACTCCCCTGGTTTTGTCTGAGTTAACTTCTATCTGCTATTCCTTGCTCCACTTTTACAGTTGATCTAGATCCTGTTGTAATCTCAGATAACCTTCTTCACTGTTCATTATATCACCGGTTTTGGTGTTATCTGCAAACTTACTAAGTGTGCTAGGTCATTAACATAGATGTCAAACAACAGTGGACTAGCACCAGCACTTGCCTACCTCTGTGCTCACAAGCCTTGAATTTAAGTAACAACCCTCCACTAACACCCTCCATCTTCTTCCAGCAAGCCAACTCTGTATTTCATTCAGGACCGCATGTGATCCCATAAGTGCAGCCTCAGCAATAATTATGAAGCTCATACAGAACATAACAGCCAGCTTGATAGATACCCCATCTGCAGTACATCCGTTCCCTCACTCTTCCACAGTAGATTTCATTTTGACCACTTACAGGATGCACTGCATCAAATCACCAATACTCCTGAGATGGTATTTTCCAAACCTGTGACCTCTACCAACTTGAAGAACAAGGGCAGCACTAGCACCAAAAGTTGTCTATCATGCCCCACACCATTCTGATTTGGAAATATATTGCCATTCCTTTATAATCATGGATTTCCTTTCCCAGCAGTACTGCAGGTATACCCAATCCTCAAGGACTACAGCACATCAAGAAGTTATCTCACTGCCACCTTCTAAAGGGAAATTCAATGCTGGCTCAGTCTGCGAAACCCATATTCTTTGAAAGAGTTTTTTAAAAAATCTCAAGAGAATCAATGAGAAATTCAGAAGGCTCATGTAGCAACTTCAATCAATAGAATAGTCACTTGGAAGCTAAGTGAGGTTCGTCTGGGGCACATTTCTTGAATGAATTGGTAACAAAGCCCAAATGAATTTTCTTAAACAGTTTTTATTAACAAACACAAAAGGGCTAACATCAATATTAATATTCAATATCAATAGCATAAAAATACTCTAGAAGAAAATGATGCTCCAGTGAAACACCAATTAATCATAACATGTATTGTTCCATGTAACAGTCCATGTAATATAATGGTCGACAGAAATTATCAAGGCCTAACTCACCCTCTTCGGATCACCCAGCTGACGACATGGGCGAGTGAACCTCCTTTTTGATGCGCACAACTCTCCGTGTATGCACATTGAAGGATGCGCTGTCCACAGTTACACCTGCTCACTGCCGGGGCCGAGCAGAGTGTGCATGTGTTACTACGTTCCATGGCGCATGAGTACTGGTGGGCATATCGTCGTCAGCTGAAGCTGCTGCTGCCGGGGCCGAGGCAAAATGCGCTGCCATGCTTCTTCCTACTCTGTAAACGGTACTGGCCCTCGAGCATGCGGCCAACGGGAAGAGACCTACAGACCCAGGGACACTGCCTACGACTGCAGCAAGAAGCAAACCTTTTGCTCTTACAGCTCATATAAATCACTCAACCTCAGTATCAGGTCATGAACAAAAAAGAGAGGAAGAAAGTGTGTTTGAAGCGACTCCTCCAAATTTTCAATAATGCTGAGGTAAAATCTATGTAATTGACTTCTGTTGAATCTCTAAGGTCAGCACAAGTAACACCAAAGTGGTTAAAAGCTAGAAACTTAGTTAAAAGTAAAATTCATAAATATGTTAAATCAGTTTTCATGGATCAGTCTATTTATTTCGCAATATGCTTCAGGTAGTAGCTCAGGATCTTCTGGGGCACATCCTTTAGATTCTTAAATGCAACGTTCAGTGGAGTGAATCTCTAACCTAAAGCAAATTTTGCCAAAGATAGATCTGATATTTTGAAATGATATTGTTGGCAGCAGCTGCCATTGGCTGCTCTTCACCTGCTGCAATTGCATTGCAGCCACCATACTTGCAACAACGCACTGCAGAGGCATGAGCACTGTGAGGGTGCATTAGTTGAATCGAGAACTAGCAGGGAGCAGACACCACACTTGGGCTCTCTCTCCTTACCCTGTTTATCATGTTTGGTTGTGTTCAGTAAAGTCTTTGGTTTATCTCACCTGCCGACTCGATTAAGCACACAATAACGAACATGAAGTCTTCCAATTGTAAATCAGTCACGATGAGTAAGCACAACCACGTTTTGTACAGTCACCGTAATGGTGGATGGGTTCAGGTGGCCTGACCCACTCATGTTTGATGGTAATGTGGCAAAAAACGGGCATATCTTTGATTAGAAATACAACATATTCAGAGCGGCAGCACAGAGTGACAAGTCTGCCCGTACCAGGGTATACATTCTTTTAAACTTAGCAGGCCTGGAAGCCATTGAAGGGGAGAAGTCACTTGGGTACTCAGGCTAAGAACGTGACAGGAACTTCATTGCCAGCCCGGTGGAGTCGAGAGATGACCCCCAATGTTTAAAGTGTAAATTCAGAGAAATGTGTAAACTACAGAGAAATGTGACAAAGGAAAGGGACAAATTCAACATGAGAGACCAAAAGCCCAGTGAGTCGATACACTCTGACATATGAGTGATTTAAAAATCAGGGTGAAAACCTGCAATTTCAGCATGCTTTATGATGATCTAATTAAAGACAGAATAGTCTGTGGCATTTGTGACAATAGCATGTGGAAGACGCTCCTGCGAGAAAGCGAGCTGAGACGAGCAAAGGCCATCGCAACGTGCTTGGCATACAAAATTACTGAGGAAAACAGTAAAAGGCTGGCCTCTCCACAATCATTGATACAGGCGGGACCAGTGAGCAGACAGTGGCTGGAGGCTAGAAGGAAGAGCCAGCCAACCCATCCAGGCCACCCTACCCCCAGAACAGGATGTGGGAATTGTAGAGGAGACCACATACTGAGGAAGGGAGATATGCCCGGCATTCGAGCAGCAGTGCAGGAAGTGCAGCAAATGGAAACACTTCAGCATTTGCTGCAGATCCAGCCAACAGACTGCTGCACAGATGAGACTCAGGAGGACCATCAACCATTTCGAACTGGAGCAGAGACGGAGTGACCACGATGATGAGTACTACATCAAAGGGCTCACCATGAGGATGGCAGGCAGCCAAGCAGAAACCTGGATCAGTGCGTACAACAAGGTCTTCATGTCCATGGAAGTCAACAGCAAGACAGCCAAGATGAAAGTTGGCATTGGGGGCCAAATACAATGTCATGTCACTGCGGATATTCATCTGGCTGAGAAAGACAGAACAAGTCAAACCATGCACATGACTACGAACCTAGTGGCTTATGGAGGCAGCAAAATCCAGACCAATGGCATGTCTCAGCTGTCATGCTTCATACAAGGACAGCTCCACGTGCTAACCTTCTTTCTGGTCTGCAGGATGTCATGGCTCTGCTAGGCTTCAGTGCATGCATGGACATGGGGCTTGTCTCATTCAATGCATCAGATAAGCCCATCTGAGGTCAATTTCTCACAGAATATCTTTTCTGAGTACGGTGAACTTTCCAAAGATGAACTGGGGAGACTGCTGGTGATGTACACCGTGCGGCTTGACCCAGAGGTAAGACCCGTAGTCCGGCCGGCGCACCACATTCCAGTAGTAATGAAGGATAAAGTCAAAGCCAAGCTGGACAGAATGCACGACTTGGACGTCATCACTCCAGTCTCGGAACCAACCGAATGGGTGTCCTCCATGGTGGCCACCAAGAAAAAGAGACGGACAGGAGATCCAACTTTGTATAAATCCACAAGACTTCAGTGTGGCCCTGAAAAGACCACATGTGCACCGAAGAGGAAGTTGCCGCAGAGATGGCCAGCACCATGGTTAATGTTGAGTCAGATCAGGACCACCCCAATGGCAAGGAGACTTCTGGATCCCCAAACAAAGGACCCACAAGATGTCAAAGCCCAGCTGCTAAACAGAAGGCTGGTGAAAAAGAAAAGTTATGAAAAAAACCAGCCGGATGCCAATCCATTGACCAAAGGGGAAGTCGTTAGGATGCAGACTCCACAAGGTTACGACCCCCCTGGGTATAGTGGAAATGAGCTGCCAGGAACCCAGGTCAAACCTGGTCCATTCAAGGGGGAAAATATACAGGAAGAACAGAAGGCACATCCTCCCAGTAAGAGAGCCAGCCCATCTCAAACCAACCAGAAAAATTGATATTTGTGGAATTGGAACTTGAGCCTGGAATTGTTGAACCTTGGTAACCACAGGAGAGGAGAGGCAATGGACAATGCCCCTGAGACTATGGACAGTAGAGCAGTAGAGACAATCAGAACAAGATTCCCCAGGCCTCCACATCAGCAGAGAACTATTACAAAACGCTCGCCCGGCTTGTCTGTAAGCCAAACCCAAAATACTGGGATTGAACTTGGTTGTTGTACTAGTGAAAGTTAAATATGTTCTCTGTATCATGCTGGGGGGGGGGCGGGGGGGTAGCTCAAGAAAGGGGATGTAGCCTGCTGCTGCCATCAGCTGCTCTGCACCCGCTGCAATTGCATTGCAGCCACTGTACTCGCAACAGTGCACTACGCATGCGTGAGCACTGCAAGGGCACTGCAAGTTGAATTGAATGCTAGCAGGGAGCAGATGCCATGATGTGGGCTTTCTCTCTCTTTCTCTTCCCTACCTTGTTTATCATGTTTGGTTGTGTTCAATAAAGTCTTTTGTTTGGTTTACCTCACCTGCTGACTCAACTTGTTATCAAGCACATAATAACAAACAGATATTATTTGAAAGATTTGATGGCAAGGTACACTGGTTTGAGAATGTAGTGGAAAAGGCACAAAGAGATGAATATTGATACCAGTAACTGGAAATTATGCTGTAGATATGAAGAGAGGTTGAGTGCTTAGTGGAGTGTGTTTCATTTCATTCCCTCCCATAGTTCCTGCAGCAAGTTCCTTCTCATCTTTGGTCATCTCATGCTTTTTCACAATTATCATGCTCTTTGTCCTTGGAGTTCATTGGTCTCCAGTTTTCCTTTGAACTCTGCCCCCCCCCCCCAACACATCCATGTAAAATACCCAGCCATGTTATCAGTTAATTGCTCGACTTTGCTATCTCCTATGCCCTTACGGTACTTTCATCTCAGTCCTTGATTGGGCTATTTCTGATCACTCACTTGTTGAACTTGGGGGAAAAAAATTCTGTTGCAATTCTTTATATCTGGTTTTTCAAAATCTATTTACTTGGCCATTCATGAGAACTTTTCAGAAGTTATTGATCCACTTAACCAAACCTATGCCTCAATTTATGTTCCTCTTGCTCTTATTAAGGGTATTATCATTTCAGCTTGACTCTTTCCCGCTTCACACACTTAAATTCAAAAGGCATAAACTTCAAATGGATCTAACAAACAGCTGGTTTAGTTATTTGCAGGTGGATCAATCTGGACTAGAAAAGGTACCATTAGTTTGATGAACTTGCATCTAAGAAGAGATGCCAAGTATCTGGTTTAGACCCAGGTGCATCAGAGTAAATCACAGTGTAGCAAGCTAAGCTTGGATTAATATTTTCTTTGGTTAACTTTGTTCATAGTTGAAAGATTGGATTTTCATTGAAGCAAGTTGTTATTTTTTTGACTTGTTGGCTTGTGAAAAAAAATACATTTAAAAGGAGCTTAAAGGCTATAGAGAAATATTATTTATTGAATATTTTATTTCTCATTTGTTAATGCTTCTTCTGGAAAGAGTTTAACCAAAACTATTATTAAACATTTATTTTAATAAGAAAAAGTTTAACATTACATATGTTGAAAGAAGAGAAAACATGCAGATGTTGTTGAAAATTTTCAATAAATATTTAGTTTGGCCCACGACTTAGTCCAAGTTTTTAATTTTGGCCCTCTGTGAATTTGAGTTTGACACCCCTGTTCTAAGTGGACAGCAGCCACAGGCTCGCCCCAGCTCCCACTGGACCTGCATGTACTCATCCACTGACTCACCAGCCACTCATCTATGACTGCCCAGAAGGTACCTAGCATAGATAACATTCCTCAGGGTCTGATACTGTTTTTGTAGGAGCTCCAATGCAGCCAAGTAAATATTGCAATCCGTTATCATGTGAAAAACGAGGTGGCCAACCTCAGTGAAGTGTAGATCTTGTTTGACTTCTTCACTCTGAACTCTGAAGGCATTGAGGGAGTGCAGCCATTGATCAAATTTGATGGAGACCTCTGGATCGTTTGGGTCAGTGTCCAGTTTTTCTGCCTGTATTGCCTTGTAAATGGCCCAGAAATTTAAGGTGATTAAATTATAGCGCTATCGATCATCCTCATTAGACAGAAAGTTGTGATTAATAGGCTTTAATCAGCTTAAGACATCAACACATCTCACATGTTGCTGTGCCGGTTCCAAGGCAGGTACTGAGGGAAGAGTTTGGGCGTAACAGCCTTTATTTGGATTTCTGGAGGAGTCGCAGGTGCAGGGTACGGGCCAGCTCATAGAGTAGATTCAGACAGAGAGTGCTAATAGCGTTATAGTTGTTCCACCACATTCAATGTCACTTTTTTTTCTCTCCTCATGCATATGATGAATATGTAGAGAGCACAAAGAAGATCCACTCCCTAGTCCCCACTTCCCATTAATCACTGACTCCTCTTGCCTTGCTGTTACTTTTAATGATTTCTTCATTTTAGAGATTACTCTGTTCTGCATTCCTGAACCTCAAAGAATAAATAATTGAGCTTGTTTTCATAGCAAGGACTTCCCTAACCTCTTACTTCCAAAATTGATTCTCAGCACTCATAAAAGAAAACTTGTATGAAACCCTTCAATTAGGTTTCCACCTCAGATGTAATATCAAAGTAATGATCACTCTGTAATTTTTGACATGGTTTAACAATGGGACTCTCTCCAAAATTCAAATGATGGGAGTATATTCATAAGTACCATTCTTGGCAATTCTGTTGCAGTTTGTGAAGCATCCATGGTATGTTTCAAATCCTGTACTTGCACAGTAACTTCCAGTGCTCCACAAGGATCTATCCTTGTTTTTTGCAGTACACAAATATGCTGGAGAATCTCAGCAGATCACACAGCATCCATGGAAAGTAAAGGTTGGCCAATGTTTGAAGCCTGGGCCCTTTTCCAGCACATTTGTGTATTGCACACAATCCCAGCACCTGCAGAATTTCTTGTTTAACTCTATTCTCAATGGCTGCCATTATCTGACAATAGTATATCATTTTCTATGTCTACGTTGATGACATCCATTTTGATATCTAAACACCACCTCCCTTGAAGTGACTCTTAAATTCAGAAGAATTTTAGTCAGACATGTTGTATTGAATGAGCAAAGTGAGGTATCCTGATTGGTATCCATCACCAAAACGCTTTGCTCCGAGCACCAACTCGATCTGTCTTTCTTCCAACTGCCTGGAATTGAACAAGACTGTTAGCAAGTTTTGGTGTCATATTAGAGTGCCATACTTATTGGTGGCATGAGTTGAAGTTTGGGGACCTTGTATCGATGCTGATCTCTAAGGCTGCTGACCTCCATCCTGTAACATTTAGACTTTCATCAGCTCATCTGTTGATTGTTTTTATTCAAAGATATACTTTATTCACAATAAATTCACTATAAATTATTTATATTACAGAAAAAAATTCTTCAAGACTTTTTACATTCATAATGTTAATCATATCGATACATACTCATATCATACATTTTACAATTTACGTTCATCTCTTAATACTTGATGCACGATGAATTACACAAAGACTGAAGTTGCTGAAGCTGAAGGGTTTTATTTGCAAGAGATGGACAGGATCCATGTGTTAGTCACTCACACTGACCTAGACTCGATCTGGGGGTAAGCTTGTGGCAAAACAGCCTTTATGGGGAAGAAAGGAGGAGGAGTCACGAGGTAAGTACTGCAAGCAGGGTCAACCAGGAAAGGTCACGTTATTTACATTGCAAAATATGTACAACAGTGGTTTCACCACATTCACCCTCTCTTTTAAAAAGAAATCCCTGGGTGTGTGGTGTGGTTATCTGCCCCTCATAAGTTCAGTTTGTCTGGCAGTCTTCTTTAGCATTGTGACCCGTCCAGGGGTCTGTAGTGGTCTCCATCAGTTTCAGCTGATCCAACCTGGTTGGCCTGGCGGGGGTACTTGGCTGGGCAGGGGGATGGGTATGTGTGTCGACTGTCAGATTGGCAGGAGTTGTGAGGGTTTGGAAGTTGGGCCCTGAAGAGCTGGGGGGCATGGTTTTGGGGGATGGGGGGGGGGTAGTCCAGATGCTCCCATGTGTGTCAGATCCCAGATAGAAACTGCATCCTCATACCCAACTGGGAATGCTACATAGCTTTGTGGAAACAGCTGGACCTTCTCGACTAGGGGTTCAGACTTGTGTGTCCTCACATGCGTATGGATCACCTGGGGAATGTAAACAGTCTCTCATGAGGTGTCTTATTGGTGGCTGTACACAGGAGGGACTGGATAACATGGAGCACCTCTGGGAGAACCTCTTGCCAGTGGGGAACGGGGAGCCCCTTGGACATTAAGGCCAGTAGTACTGCTGCTCTACTTGGCCATTCCCTTTGGGATTATAGCTGGTGGTCTGGCTAGAGTCCATGCCCTTGGATAGAAAATACTGATCTAGCTCATTGCTAATGAAGGTCAAACTCTTATCTCTGTGGACATAGCAGGGGTGTCCAATAATTGTGAACAGATTGTTCAGAGCCTTTACGACAGTAGCTGCAGTCATGTGCAGACAGGGAATGGCAAAGAGGAACCACAAGTACTCATCGATAAATCGATAATGTTGATGAAGTACACGATGCGGTTCATGGAGGGTAGGGGTCCTTTGAAGTCCATACTTAGATGTTCAAAGGGCGATATATTGATAATGTTGATGAAGTACACGATGCGGTTCATGGAGAGTAGGGGTCCTTTGAAGTCCATACTTAGATGTTCAAAGGGGCGAGTGGCCTTGATCAGGTGTGACTGATCAGGCTGGTAGAAGCATGTTTTGCACTCCATGCAGACCTGGCAATTTCTGGTCAGCCTCCTGATGTCCTCAATAAAGTAGGGGAGATTATGGGCCTTGATGAAGTGAAAAAAATGGGTGATTCACCGTAGCAGAGGTAATCGTGCAGTGCCTGCATTTGATCCTCCTGCACATTTGGTGCAAGTTCCCAGCGATAGGGCATCCGAGGGCTCGTTGAGCTTTCCGGGCCCGTACAGCATGTCATCATTGTAGGTGGAGAGCTCGATTCTCCACCTCAGGATTTCTTCATTTGTAGTTTTACCCCATTGCTGATTGTTAAACATAAAACCGATTGCCTATTGCTCCGTCAGCAGGGTAAAATGCTTTCCGGTGAGATAATGTCTCCAGTGCCGTATAGCTTCAACGATAGCCTTGGCCTCTTTCTCAATGGGGAAGTGCTGGATCTCAGGGCTCTGAAGGGTGTGTGAAATAATGCTACAGGCCTGCCCACCTGGTTAAGTGTGGCAGCCAGAGCAAAGTCCAACACATTGCTCTCCAGCTGGAACAGGATTGGTTCATCCACTACATGCATCGTGGCCTTTGCAATGTTGGCTTTGATCCATTCAAATGCCTTGCGGGCTTCTGCTGACAGGGGGAAAATGGTGGCCCTGATGAGAGGTCAGACCTTCTCTGCATAGCCGGGACCCAATGAGTTTAATGAGAAAAGCCCCAGGCACCTTTTCAAGGCCTTGAGTCAGTGGGGGAGTGGGAGTTCTAACAGGGAGCGCATGTGGTCAGGGTCAGGGCCGATGATTCCATTCTCCACAACGCAGCCTAGTATAGCTAGGCAACGTGTGCTGAGACACATTTCTCTGTGTTATACATCAAAATGAGGCATTTTGCAGTGTGGAGGAATTTCCTGCTGATCAGGTCCATAACCATAACCATATAACCATATAACCGTTTACAGCACGGAAAACAGGCCATGTCGGCCCTTCAAGTCCGTACCGGTTCACTAGCTCCTCCGCAAACTCCTGAGGAAGCAGAGGCTCTCTTAGGTCGGTACATCTTGAGATTTTCCAGGTCTTCATAGATTCTCTTTATAAGACCCCATTTTCTTGGATACTTTACTCCATTCCATTTCTCTTCATAAATCGCTGTTCTCTGGGAATCTTTACACATGTTCCTTTTCTCTTTATAAGTCCACATCCTCTAGGATTATTTACTCCATTCCTTTTCTCTTTATAAATATCCGTTCTCTGGGATTCTTTACTCTGTTCCTTTTCTCCGCAGATGGTGACATTGTCGAGTTGGGGTAAATGGCCCACAGCTCCTGTTCGTCGACCATCTGATCCATTTCCCTCTGAAAGACTGAGACTCCATTTGTGTCTCCAAATAGGATCCTCAGGAAATGGTAAAGCCTGCCATCCACCTCAAAGGCAGTATACTGGCAGTCTTCAGGGCGAATGGGGAGCTGGTGATGTGCGAACTTAAGGTCTATGGTGAAGAACACCCTGTATTGTGCAATCTGGTTCACCATGTTGGCTATGCAGAGCAGGGGATATGCATCCAACCGGGTTAACCTACTGATGGTCTGTGAGTAATTGATGACTATCTGGTGTTTCTCCCCACTCTTCACCACCACTACCTGGGCTCTCCAGGGGCTTGTACTCTGTTCTATCACGCCCTCAGCAAGAAGCTGTTTTACCTCTGACTTAATAAATTTGGGGCTGAAGGGCGGCCATGTGGTGAGTGGGGGAGCAGGTGGTCTACAAGCTGCTCATTGTAGACCGTGAGGTGAGGGTGGAGCCCGTCGTACTCCATGGTGATGCTCTTTATGTTATACTGGAAGCCTAATCTCAGTAGGATGGGTGAACAGAGCTGTGGCAATACGAAGAGTTTAAAGTCCAAGGATGCCCTGGACAGTCAGTCTTACTGTTCAACTGTCATAAATCTTTGCTGAGTGAGATTTGGATGCCATAGAGACACTGTGGTTCACAGACTTCATCCCAAGGGAGTAATGCTATGTAGTATCTGGGTGAATTAAGCTTTCTGTGCTTCCACTGTCAAATAGGCAAGCAGTGGGGGGGCGACCATTTACCTGAACATCCATCATGGACCTGAAGAGTTGATGAGGTCTGTACTGATCCAGGGTTGCTGATGCCAGCATCAGTTCGCCATCTGAAGAGTTTCATTGGCTGCCAGTGGTCTGGTAAGATGGCGCCAGAGATGGTGATCCCCATGGTGCACACACAATCCCATCGTTTTTAAGCAGAAATGAAAGTGGAGAATCCGGAAGTGATGTTGTCGCAGACGGAGAACTCCATGGTGCACATGCGAAGCCATCCCAGGTCCCAAGAAGTGACTGCATTGAAGATGACTGCCCCCACTCACACGCGGTGCTGCTGGAACTTGGGATTAGTTTGGACTTGCAGATCTTTGCGAAGTGTCCTTTCTTCCTGTAATTGGACCAGATGATGTCCCTCAGATGTTTAGCCTGCCCGCAGAAGTAGCACATTGGGTTGTTGCTCAGGACGGGAGGAGGTTTGCAATCCCGCCTCCCAAGATGGCAGCCCCTGTGTTTCCCATGAGGTGTTCACTGGAGAATGATTCGGCATTGTTGATGGATACCTCTAGAGTGTTTGCCAGTTCAATAGTTTCAGGTAGGCTCAGTTATCTCTGTTTGAGTAGCCTCTGCCTCACATAGTCAGAGCGGACGCCTTTTACGCAGGCATCGCTGATTAGCAGTTGTGTGTGCTGTTCTGCAATCAGAGCCTGGTAGTTGCAGTCCCATGCAAGTTCCTGCAGAGCCCTGACAAAGTCATTGAAGGTTTACCCTGGTCTCTGCCTGAAAGAATGGAGTACATGCTGCACATAGACCTCATTCACCTGAACCTTATACGGATCCTTCAGGATGTCCATTGCGACTCCATATGTCTGGCAGTGGAATGCTCCAATTGAAGCATGTGAGAAATCTGAGACAGGACAAATGTCCCAGATGACCACATCTTGTAAGAGGGCTATCAAACTGCAACTGCTTACAGATCACTTGAGAGTCTTAGAGGGTAATAGACAGAAGCTATAAGGAGACAGTCACACCCAAGAGGAAAGAACAAGGAAACTGTTAGGAGAGGAAAGGGGAATAGGCAGTTCCCACAGAGCACCCCTTTGGCTATTCTGCTCAACAATAGGTATTCTGCTTTGGATACTCTTTGGGGGGGGGGGGCGGGTCAATCTATCAGTCTCTGGCACAGAGTCTGCTCCTTTGGCTGAGAATGGAAGGGGGAGAAGAGGAGAACTAGAAGTTATTTGGGGATTCCATAGTAAGGGGAATAGATAGGAGGTTCTATGAACAAGACTGAGACCCCCCCAGATGGTATGTGACCTCCCAAGTGCTAGGATCAGGGATGTCTATCACACCCACTGCAATTTTCTGAGGAAACCACAAGCAAATTTAGGCAAAGGAGATGCAGTGAATGTTTTATATTTGAATTTTGAAAGGGCTTTTGATAAGGTGCCACACATGCAGCTGCTTAAATAGATGAGATCCCATGGAACTACAGGAAAGATGCTAGCATGGGCAGATTATTGGCTGATTGGCAGGAAACAGCAAATGGGAATAAAGGGATCCTATTCTGGTTGGCTACTGGTTACCAGTGGTTTTTCACAGGGGTCAATGTTGGGGGAACTTCTTTTTACATTGTTGTTCATTATATACATTAATGATATAGATGATGGGGTGGTAAATTGGATTAGTAAATATGCAGACGATACTAAGATAGGTGGAATAGTGGATAATGAAGAAGGTTTTCAAGGATTGCAGAGGGATTTAGGCTGCTTAGAAAAGTGGGCTGAAAAATGGCAGATGGAATTTAATGCTGATAAGTGTGAGGCGCTTCATTTTGGTAAGAAGAATCAGAACAGGACATACGTGGTAAATGGGAGAGCATTGATGAATACAGAAGAGCAGAAAGATTTAGGAGTAACGGTACATCGTTCCCTGAAGGTAGAAACTCACGTGAATAGGGTGGTGAAGAAGGCTTTTAGTATGCTGGCCTTTATCAATCATTGCATGGAATATAGGAGTTGGGAGGTGATGTTGAGACTATATAAGACGTTGGTGCGGCCTAATTTGGAGTTCTGTGTGCAGTTTTGGTCGCCTAATTATAGGAAGGATATAAACAGAGTGAAGAGAGTGCAGAGAAGGTTTACCAGAATGTTACCTGGGTTTAAGCATCTAGAGTGTAGGGAGAGATTGGACAGATTAGGTCTTTATTCTTTGGAGCGTAGAAGGTTGAGAGGGGATTTGATAGAAGTATTTAAGATTATGAAAGGGATAGACAGAGTGGATGTGGATAGACTATTTCCGTTAAGAGGAGGAAAGATTAAAATAAGAGGACATGAGTTAAGAATTAAAGGGCAGAGGTTTAGAGGTAACATGAGGGGGAACTTCTTTACTCAGAGAGTGGTAGACGTGTGGAATGATCTTCCGGGAGAAATAGTGGCGGCGGAGTCAATTGTATTATTTAAGAAAAGGTTGGACAGGTATATGGATGAGAAGAAGATGGAAGGTTATGGGCATTGTGCAGGGAGGTGGGACTAGAGAGGGGTGTTTGGTTCGGTGCGGACTAGAAGGGCCTAATGGCCTGTTTCCGTGCTGTAAATTGTTATGTTATGTTATGTTAATGCTTTGGATTCTGGGAGAAATAGGTTTTGCTAAATTTGCTGATGATACAAAGATGGTTGGAGGGGCTGGCAATAAGGAGGAAACAGAGAGGCTGCAGAGGGACTGAGATAGAATAGGAGAATGGACAAAAAAGAGGCAAATAAAATACAATGATG
Organism: Narcine bancroftii; assembly: GCF_036971445.1. Classification (NCBI taxonomy): domain Eukaryota; kingdom Metazoa; phylum Chordata; class Chondrichthyes; order Torpediniformes; family Narcinidae; genus Narcine; species Narcine bancroftii. Next base: position 427,505,905 of record NC_091469.1, read on the forward strand.
ATAAGTGTATGGTCATGCACTTCGATAGAAGGACTAGATGCAGACTGTTATTTGGATGGGGAGAAAATTCAAAATTCAGGGATGAAAATGAACTTGAGAGTCCTCATTCAGGATACCCTAAAGGTTAACTTTCAGGTTGAATCAGTGGTAACGAAGACGCATGCAATGTTGATATTCATATCCAAAGGAATAGGATATAATTGCAGGGATGTGATGTTGAGGCTTTACAAGCACTGGTGAGCCCTCACTTTGAATATGGGGTACAGTTTTGGTCTCCTTATTTAAGAACTCATGTGCTAGCATAATAGACATTTCAGAGAAGATTCACAAGAATGATTCCTAGAATGAAGGGATTAGCACATGAGGAACATTTGATGGCTTTTAGACTGTTCTCCATGGACTACAGAAGAATAAGAAGGGACATCAGAGAAGCATTTTGAATGTTGAAAGTCCTGGACAGAATAAATGTGACAAAATTTTTTCCCATGAGAGGGGAATAGGACAGGAGGACACAGCTTCAGGATTGAAGTGTGCCCATTTAAAACAGAGATGAAAAGGAGTTTCGTCAACCAGACAGTAGCAAACCTTTGGAACCTGCTACTATGGGTGGCTTTAGAGGCCAAGACATTGTGTGTATTTAAGATGGAGATTGGTAGATATCGGAATAGTCAGGGCATCTGAGGTAATAGAGAAGACAGGGGAGTGGGGCTAAGTTGGAGAATAGATCAGCACATGATGGAATGGTGGAACAGACTTGATGGGCTGAATTGCCTACTTCTGAATTGGGTCCTGGACTTCCTAATGGAAAGATCACAGTCAGTCTGGGTCGGTAGCAGAATGTCGAGCATTGTCACTCTGAGCACTTATGCACCTCAGGGCTGCATGCTCAGCCCACTCCCATTCACCAGCTCCAGCTCCAAAAGTGTCATCAAGTTTTCAGATGACACAACAGTTGTTGTCCTCATCAGGAACAACAATGAGTCACCCTACAGGAAAGAGATAGAAAATCTCATGAAATGGTGCAAAAATAACAATCTGAGCCTCAATGTGGACAAGAGGAAGGAGATTATTGTTAACTTCAGGAGGACCAGGAATGACCGCCCTCCACTACACATCACCAACTCTGTAGTAGAGAGCGCGGAGAGCATCAAGTTCATTGGAGTTGACTTTACTGGCAACCTATCATGGACACTCAACATCTCCTCATTTGTCAGAAAGGCACAACAGCAACTGCACTTCCTGAGAAGACTGAACCGGGCAAGACAACCAGCCACCACTATGCCAACCTTTGTACGAGTTCAATCGATACTGTCCTGGCCATCTGCTTCACAGTGTGGCCTGGTTGTTGCAGAGAAATGGACCAGAGGTCAATCCATAGGACCATAAGAGCGGCAGAGAACATCACTAGAGTCTCCCCTCCCCCATTAGCTGATCTACCAGGATAGTTATATGAAGAGGGTGTGCAAAATTATTGAAGACCCTTCCACCCTGCACACAACATCTTTCAGCTGCTCTTGTCAGGGAAGAGATAGAGAGCCAGCACCACCAGGCTGAGGAACAGCTTCTTCCAACAGGCAATGAGAATGTTGAATGACTGTACAAAACAATATGTATGAATTTATTTGTAGATAAAATACTTGTCGTGCATATGCATTGTTTGCCTGAATATGGGTTATGTCTGTGTGTCTACAGGTTTTGACTGAGCATCGGAGAATGCTGTTTCGTCAGGGTGTACTTGTACAATCAGATGACAATAAACTTGACTGTATCTTATGGACTTCACATACAAAATATAATTTGTTCATCTTTGCTTGATTACATGCCCTGGCTCTCATTTAAGCAGCAGCCTGATTTTAAAATTCCCTGCCGTGTGCAAGAATCCTTCCAAAATTCCACCCAATCACTGAAATCTCCTTCAGTCAATTAATTCTTCAAGTATTTGTGTCCTCTAATTCTAAGTTCTTATGCATCCTTCAAATGTAATAACATGACCATTTGTAACTGTGCCTTCAGTTGGAAAGATCATAAACTTTTAATCTTCCTCTGATATGGTCCACTTGTTTTAAACTACTACAAAATGTATATTGATAAAAATGAATGGATCACAGGCATTCACCTAAGCATCGGATTCAGATCTGACAAAGTACAGCCGATTCAATTGATTTTGTGAAGTCTTTTGCAAAATTATGTAAAATCTTCTTCCACAATTAGAAGAATTGTCTTACACCCTGATCAGGAAACAGAATCATACTTTGTAGTTAACATTTTAGAACCCATCAATATTATCCCTGATGCACTGTAAGGACAGGCAAAGCATTTGCATGATACATTCAGGAAGAAATGATCTGGGGAATCTACAGCAGTGGTACAAGGTTCGTGATAACCAAGCATAATGGTCTGCAGTGTACTGTTAGATTTCCTGCAAATATGCGTGATGTCTTGCAAGGATTCTCTTAAATGCAAGGTTCATGTTATTCAAAAAAGGTCAATGTCTGACTCTCCAAAAAACTTTTTTTTCCACCTCAAGTTTTTTGGCTCAGTCAAGTTCTCCTTTTCAACTGATGTGTTTTTTGTTTCTGATTCACTTCTTAATGATATGGGCTGTACTTGTGAAGGAGAATTAAAATCCATATCAGGTTATTTAGGGTAGTGTAAATCCTGATACATTTTTCTGTTACTTTTAACAACACCAATAAAATGCAAAGCCAAGAGATTAATGTGCTGAGGAGCAAATTCCATGTGAGTGGCTTGAAGAGTTTAGAAAATAATTTGAAATATAGAATGATTTTTTAAATAAATAAAAAACTGATGGAGGAACTCAATGTGTTGGACTGCATTTGTGAGGCACAGGGATTTTTAATATTTTAGGTTGAGATGACATTTAAACAGTTAAAAAAAAGACAAACTGGCAATGAACCTGGATTATCCTCCTTTTGCCATATTTGAGCACTTTTCTGATCAGCTTCTGGGTGCTCTGGTTTTGTCCCACCTTTCAAAAGATATAGGGGTTGTAGGTTAATTTGGTGTAATTAGGTGGCACTGTCTTGTGGGGTGAAAGGGCCTGTTACGCTGCTGTACGTCTAAAAAAAGTCAGGGAGAATATAATTCCGATAAATTTGTGGTGAAGAGCATGCCAAAATGGTGACTCCAGCTTCTGGCAGGACTAAATGGATTGTCAATTACCTTATCATATCTCAAGAGGTCATTTTTGTTCATAGTTAACACCACTTCAAGTATGTTTGCAGTAAAAAAAAATAGCTTATGCTTCCAAAAGCTATTCATCCATGACAAAGGCATGTCTCAAGTATATTTTGTGAGATGTTTTGGCTCTGGAGAAGAGTTGATATAAGGCAGTTCACATTGATTGATGGGGCAGCATGATGGGGCAGGTGGCCTCCTCCTGCTTTCTGTTCTTGTTGCAATGGCCCCTGAGATTTTTGTCAAGGAGCTCAGTCTATTATTGTTGAGATATGGGATACTCTCTCAACACAATGCAGTTCCAGTTCTTGAGCTCCAACCAGGTTTCCATTAGAGTGGAGCTAATCTAGAGGACAAATGGGAAACTCTTTATCCTATGTAGCCCCATTCCAGAACTAATCTTAACACTGTGTCAATTATGTTTTTGAATAATCTGCCCTGACGCCCTCCACCCCTTGTGCAACAAGGACAGGATTTCCCTTGCCATCATCTACCACTCAACTAGCCTCTGCATCCAACACATCATCCTCCACCATTCTATTATGAGTTCCCACCATTGGACTCATCTCCTATCCTCCTCTCTCCACCTTCTGCTGGGTTTGCTCCTTCCATGACTCCCTCATTTACTCCTCCTTTCCCACCAATTGCCCCATTGACACCTACTCCTGTGATGGAAGGATGTGCTACAGTAGTGCCCAACCTCCTAACTCACCATCATTCAGGGCTGTCAACAGTCATTCCAAGTATAGGAACACTTATGAATCAGCAGGGGTCATTTACTATATCTGATGCTCCCATTTAGTCTCCTCTACATCAAAGTGGCTGGATACAGAGTGGGAGATCACCTCATTCAGCATGGTAACTCTGACTGTGGAATAGCAGAGATTTTCCAGTGCCTCTTGTCCACAATCTCCATCAATGTAGTAGCACCACAAGGCTACATTCTTAGCCACCTGCATTACTCGCTTTACACCTAAGATTGTGTGTCTCGGAGCAGCAATAACACAATCTACAGATTGGCTGATGCTATCATGGTAGCAGGTTGTACAAGTCGTGATGATGAGTTAACAAACAGGAGGGAGATTGAAAAATTAACTGACTAGTGTACTAACAACCTCACACTCAATGTCACTGTCATGCGTGTTGAAAGAACCAAAGACTTGTTGATCCAAACCAAAGCTTTTATTAACTAAAAGACTGGAGCATATCACAAGTAGGTCAACCAGTCTAGAATGACCTAGTCTGGCTAGGAGAAATCCCTTAAGATCTGCCAGTAGGTGTGGCTACACTCTCAGCCAATCACAGTCATCCTACACTACCATTTGTACATATGTACATATAGACATTAGTGATAGAATCTGTACTGTCACAGTCATCAAAACTAATGGTGGAATATAGGAGGGCAAAGCAAGAGGTGGACAATCTAGTGATCACTGGGTGATCAGAGGTGAAGAAGGTGAGGAAATTTAAATTCCTGGGATTCACTATTTTGAAGGAATTTTCCTGGACCCAGCTCACGAATGTTATCATGAAGAAAACATGTCAGCACCACTACTTTCTCAGAAGATTGTGGAGATTTGGTACAACATTGAAAACCTTGGTAAACCTCAACAAATATGTGTGCTGACTGGCTTTATCATAGACTGGTACAGGGGCATCAATACCTCTATGCGGAAGGCCCTGCACAAGGTTGTGGACAAAGCCAAATACATCACAGCAAAACTCTGGGCACCATTGAGAAAATAGTTGGAGAACAGCAATAATCCTCAAGTATCCACATCACCCAGGACATACTCTGTTAAATTAAAAATTAAAATTTTATTCACAGCATGGCAGAAACCAATTTTGACTATTAAAACCCATGCCACCCAATTATACTGACATTAATCTACAACCCCATATGTTTTAAAAGGTGGGAGGAAAATGCATGCAAACATGAGGAGAATGTACAAACTCATTACAGACAGTGCCGTATTCAAACCCGGGTCACTGGCTCTGTAATAGTGCCATGCTAACTTTTCTTGCTGCTGCCACCAAGTAAGAGGTATCAGTGCCACAAGACTAGTACCACCAGGTTCAGGAACAGTTGTTACCCCTCTAACATCAGATTCTTAATCAACACTGAATCAGTCTTCCTATCTGTGTCTAATTATCATCTTTTGTCTATTGGCCTGTGCTCTTCTCCCCTGCCCTTCCTTCCCTTCACCCCCAAACCTTTTTTATTCAGCGGCCTGTCTGTGTTTAGTTCATACCTTGAAGAAGGGCTCAGGTCAAAAATATTGGTGATATAACTTTACCGCCTCTGAGCACTGTGAGTCTTGCTGAGTTCCTCCAGCATCTTTGTGTTTTTACCATAATCACAGCATCTGCAGGCTCCCGTGTTTCACTTTCTACTTACAGATATTTTTCCAATCTTTTCCAAATGCTTGACACCAATTTCCAATAATAATCACCCTGAATGAGATCCTGGAAATTGTTGACATGTTCCTAGATCTCAGGAGCCACCATTCCTGACAGGCAGATATTATTAATGAAATTCACTGCCATCTTCTACCAGTACAATCTTTGGCCATCAAAGGAGAAGAGTATTAGAAGTATAGGATATTCAACTGTGCAGAAAGTTCATGGTCCACCCAAAGGTATTATCTCACACTTGAATGGTACTCACCGTGCTTTGCTGCAACAATTTGATTTTATATATTGACCTTGCAACTATTTTTGGGCTGAACAGTAATCGCTGATTTCTTGCATGTTTCTGAACAGAGGCTACCTGTACCAGGCACCTCAAATCTCTGGAGAGATACCACCAGAGCTGACTTCTAAAAATCTGCTAGTTGGATAAGCAAGTCAATGTTAACGTCTTCTGACAGGATAACATTTCATTTTAAGATTGTCAACTCCAATGGTCAGCTGACCCTGCTCACATGTCTGACATCTAAGAAGTCTACAGAAGAGGTGGAAAGAGAGCACCAGGTTTCAAACTAACCATCCATCCAAGCCACAAAAAAAAGTACACACCTTGTTCCACCTGCAACAGGGTCTGCAGATCATATACTGGCCTCCTCAGCAGACAGAAGTTGGGTGAAAGCATGTCATCCTTGAGACTGTAAGTACCAAAGATAGAGAAAGATGCAAGTATTCAATGCAGTCCAGCAATTACTCAGAGAAGGGATAAAGTGGTTTTGTTCAGATCAAATTTTCACTTTGGATGTCTGTATTTGTGAATCTACCATGGCCAATCATTTTACACCATTGTTATATCAAAGCATTCATGCCTGAATTGTTACTCATCATATCAAGATGTGCTGTCTGATGTTTGACCCCTATGACCTTGATTAGTCATCCTCCAATGTCTTCCATCATCTCCTCCATTGGAAATTACCAACTATAATTAGCAAAGCACATTATAATAGAACCTGGAACAGGGGGAAAAAAACTATGTGGAAGTTGGTGAATACAGCTCAGAACATCACACCAACTTCTCCCACTCCCTGGGGAAAGCAACCACATACTGAACATACCCTTACCACCTCCCTACACACTCTCTTCACTCTCCTCCAATCAGGGAGAAGGATCAAGAGCATGAAATCATGCATCAACAGGTTTAAAAGCCACAACAGAGCTCTCATATTGTTCTTGTTAGTTACAAACTGATCTCTTCACTGAACTCCATACTCTGTAATTGTGCTCTTGCCCTTCTTCATTGTACAGTTCTGTGAATTCTAGTGATGAATTGTTAGCCTCTTCACAGAAGAACCCTGCTCACTTCATCAGATGTAACTTGAATTGGAAGACAAACTTGCCCAGGAGTAATATCTAACACTGGAATTAAGTTCATGTTTTCTTCAGCAATTTGATTTTAGACGTGGACTTTTTGAGTTTTATTTTGGCAAAACAGATACAATGATTGTTAAGAAGATGGGAATCTCATATAACAACTTGTGGAATTTGGGGCAACAGCTAGTTTTATTTCTGGTAGCACAGCCTTATGAGTTGGTCACCATTGGAACAGTTTAAAAATTGATGTTTCAATGATGGAGACTGATTTTTGGTGGTTCTGGAGCAGGTTATGGTTAGAGTAGTACGTAAAGGTTCAAGAGTCTGATAGTTGTTGAGAAAAAAAAATGCTCTTGAACCCAGAGGTGCTAGACTTCTGTTTCTGTACCTTCAGCCTGAATAAAGCAGCAAGAAGAGAGTGACAAGGCTGATGGGGATTGTTTATGATGTTGGCTGCCTTCTTGAAGCAACATCTCATGCTATTGTCTTTGTTGGATGGGAGATCAGTGCATGTGTTGGGCTTAGCTAGATTTACCATTTTTTGAAGCCTTCAACATTCCTGGACATTTGAAAATCTAAATAATGCAACCAGTCTGTACACTACTAACAGAATACTGCTAGAAGTTCATATCCAAGTTTATTATCACCTGGCTGCACATATTACTACCAGACACAATAGCATTTTTACAGACCATTGTACCAACACATACAATGCATTTTCACACAGCACATAATAGACAAGAACATGGCATAAAATAAATATGTTTAAATATTCTGGAATTATTCACTCAATTTATTTCATAAGAACCTAGTTCTCAGCCAAACATACTTAATTTTTATGTTCTTGTGCCGCCTTCCTGATGATACTAGGGCAAAAATACTATGTGATGGATGGGAAGGGATCCTCAATAATTATTTGAGCCCTATTTAAGCAATACTTCTGGTGAATGCAGTCAATCAAGGAAAGGTAGACCCCACTGATCTTCTCGGCCATTTTAATGATCCTTTGTATTGGCTTCTGTCCAATGCTAGGAAGCCATGATACCACACAATGATGCAGCCAGACAGGACAATCTCAGTTGTGATCCTGTAAAATAGAAGTTTGGTAGAATATTTTATAATGTGCTAAATCTCTTCAGACTTCTTAGAAATTAGAGGCATTGATGTTCCTTCATAATGGTTGCCTCAATGGCCTGCCTCCAGTAGAATTCCTCTTAAATGTGAACTAATATGTGGCTCAGGATACAATGTATCATATGCATGGAAGCACAGATGTCAGGTCTACCATTTGTTCTTCCCTGAATGACCAAAGGAACTGCTCATACTAACCATTCGAGACTCTCGTATGTACAAAACAATTTATTTATAGATTTGTATAGATGAAATACTTGTCCTGCATCTGTTTTTTTTTGTCTGTATGTGTGTTTATATCTGGTTGTGTGTCTGCATGTTTTACACCGAGAACTGGAGAACACAATTTTGTTGGGCTGTACTTGTAAAATCAGATGACAATAAACTTGACTTGACACGGCATTAGACACCTCATTCTGAAGTGCAAACATTTGAGAATCTCAGCAAAATGGAGCATTATTTATGGGCTCCATTTAAAGTTTACTCGCAAAAAACTTACAGTAGAAATGTGATGCCAACTATTATCCTTGACACTTCCCTCGTTGATTGTACATGTATGGAAATCTTAGAGCTGTTCAAATTTCTCAGAAAAAAAAAAATCCAGGCAGATGACTGAACATCAACTTCATGTTTTAATTTAAACATTTCAGTTCTATTTTAAAAATGTAATTTTTTAAAAAAAATTTAATTTCTTTATTTTGTTTTTTTTTATTTGTAGAGCAAATTATTCAGACTGCAGAATTAAAAATAAATGCTGTTAAATTAATAATAAAATATAGAGAGAATGATAATGTATCAGAATACCATAAAGGCTATGTTCTTGTTTTAACCAATACCATCCCCCCTATATGTTTTACAGGTACATAATTTTGTAAATGTGTCCCCTTTTGGTATGATAAGAACTAACTGAAATCATGCAGATTTTAATTTACCCACGAATATTGCCTTCAGGAACTATGTGTTGTTAGCACTTGTCAGTCAACGATAATATGATGTAAACGAGACACTCTGAGTTGTCAGTACTTTTTCTTCTAATCCTCTTCTATTCTTCTAATCAGTGAACACACAGAGGACAATATCTATTTTCATCTATCTGGATAGAATCGCTGAAGGAATTAAAACTGTTTTCCAGTGAATAACAGTAGGTAGGGACTTGGCTGTAATCTCAGGCTTTAGGGAGTTCTCATTAAGTGCAGATACTACGATCGAAGAAGCAAGGCTTGGCTACTGGATTTTTAATCCCTGGTGCTCTATGTCAGAAGCTGAAGTTATTTAGGATCTTTGATTAGCCTGAGCACTGCTCTTTGATTAAGAGAACTTCTGAAGATGCTGCTGTGTTGCTATGATTTGGGGATAGACATCTTAACTGGGTGGTGGAAAATAAGAGAAACACTTTAATTCAAAACTCCACTATTGGTGTTAGTCCTTTCTGAGTGCAATTCAAACTGTTGGAAAATAACATTTAAGGGATTTACAAACCTCCTTATAAGCCAATTGACCAGGGCAGCTTAGTGATATATGAACTTGGCAAAAAGATTTGGAGAAAACATTGATTTCTGCCTGTCTCCCAAAGTCAATCAAATGCATCAACATTTATTATTTGCTATCTATTACATATGTCTGTATTTTTGATGAACATTTCTTGTAGACACACAACTAACTGTTCACTATACAGCGTGATCATTTCATTTCCATACATCAATGGTATTTTGTCATATAATACTTCAGTGCCAAATGGGGACTTCTTACTTTGGAGCTATTTTGTTTGAAAAAATGTAATTCGCCTTTATCTTCCTGATTTACTAAAATGCAAAGTCCTGTATCTGCAAACAGTTCCATTCAGTTTACAATGCCAGTTCTTCGATCACTTCTATTCAAAGCTTAATAAAATTAAAGAAAGCTTAAAACAAAATGTTGGAAATATATACAGCTCTGGGAAAAATAGAGATGGGATCATTATTACAAAGGGTAGATGGGCTTTTTTTATGCAGTAAAAATAAAGAGGTGGAAAAATACAGATGTAATTGAAAAATGTAGAAAAAGTTAAATAAAAATCAAGTTGCCACATTTCAATTCTATAAAACCATAAGTGATGTAACAGATAAAAGAAAGAAAATTGCTCTTTGTTTCTTTTAAATCTTTTCACTTTGTCATTGAGTTATACAGCAAAGAAATAGGTTCAGCCCATCTCATCCATGCTGACCAGATTTTCTAACTGAGCTAGTTTCATTGCCTGTGTTGGGCTATATCCTTCTAAGCATTTCTTAATCTATATCCTATCTAAATGTCTTTTGAATGTGATAATTGTATTTGCCTCCACAGCATACTCTGGTAGTTCATGCCATGTATGCACCACCAGCTGCGTGAAGAAGTTGCCTCTCAGGTCTCTATTTTGCACTAAACCAACTCAGCTTCTTTCTTGTCTACCCAGTTCACTCAAAATCAAAATCTTTAATGTGGAAAATTGTAAAATCATTCATCTGCTGCAGTTGCAGCCCTTTTTCACACCTGGTCTTAACTCAGTGAATCAGTGCAGTATGCTTTTCATATATGGATGTCTTGCCTTTAACAAAAGTGCAAACAGCACAACAATGCTCAGTCTAAGAACTTTTTTTTTGCAAATTTACTCTTCCTCATTCTTTTTGAGGGAAGCTTTAATCCTCCAAATTCATGCTTCGTTGGGCAGGTGGGAAGTTAAAATGTCAACCTTAATTTCTGTTCCCACCTACCTCAAACTTATCCAGGCCAAAGACAGTTGACAATTTGCCTTTGGGAGGTAGGCCAACAGGACGAATTTAAGGATGTTGTGCATGATTGCTTTGATTTTTAATTACTGCCAAATGTGTTTCCCTCATCTTTAAATCTAATGAGTGGAATCAGAAGACAAATGTATGATCAGTTGCTTCTATATCTCAGCTGCTGGGTCAAAAGGACCTTCAAAAGAACAAGAAACATATAGCTTTAACAGTCAACCCAGCTAAGAAAACACCACCATTATCACTCATCCATTCACAGTCTCTTTATGTTTCCATGCACTGTGATCTCTCCACTATGCCTTATGTTGCTGGATGACCAAATTATGCATGATTTCATTTAAAGGAGGTGGGACAATGACCACGGCAGCAGACCAGCCAGGGTTCTGAGGCTGAAGAACACACAGGCAGCCAACTGTCGGTGACTCAAGGGTGAGGAACCCACACAGGAGGTGGGCTGCAGGCTGAAAGGCTGCTGGCAACTGTGGTCAGCAGGCTGTGGTCTGCTGGAGATTGGCTGAAGTGGTACCAGGTATCAGAACCAAGATTCTAGAGGGTGCTGAGGATATAGAGGACTTCCTGATCATGTGGGAGGGTTGGATCTGGAACTGGATTGGACTGAAGGCTTTATGGCTGCGAGAGTGCTAGAGGCAAATTCATGGGCACTCATTGACTCTGGGGTCTCTCTTTTGCTTTGCTTTCTCTGACTGTAAGGGGTGCTGGGCAATTTGTGCTGATGGCAAATCTTTATCTGCCTTGCAGTAGACTAAAATAAGTTTCATGAACTATCACATTTTTTGATTTATTACATGAAAATAAAAGTATCTTAAATCTTGAAATGGTAAAATTAAAAAACTGGAGTTCCAATCCCAGCACTTGGAGGAAACCAGTGAGGCAGGCTATTTGACTTTTACTGCAGGTTGCATGGACTATTCTCCTTATTTATATTGTTGGTCTCTGTTATGATCTTGAATGACTGCATTAACTTTTTAGAAAATAATACAATTGAGCTTCCAGATTGTTTTGACCATCAGCAACCATTTCAAATTTATGCTAAGAGTAAATTATTTCCACTCAAAAATGTGAAGAATGATTCTGCCCTTCCATCCTACCAGTCTGTCAATGCAACAGATATTCATTTCCAATGTTACCATAACTTATGCGATTCCATCACTGGAAACCTACATCCTTTCCACATTTCAAAGAGACTCTTCTATCCCTACCAAACACTTCACTTCTCACAGCACATTTCCATGTAACCACAGGATATTCACCACTTTCCCTTTCAACTCTTTCCTTCCCAACATTCTTGACTATAGCAGCCTTTTCATTTGCACTGCCAATCTCATGTATTGTGGTCAGTGGCCACAATGTGGTATTCTTTACTTTGGAGAAACAATACTCAGTTTGCATGTCTTTTTATTAGAGTACCTGTGTTCAAACTGCAGGAGAGTGTCAAAGTCCCCTGTTTTTTGCTACTTTAATTGCCCAACATTCTAACCTATCTATCTGTGGCTTCTGGCAATATTATAATGAGGTCCATTGAATGGTTCAGGAACAGTACTTCATCTTCAGCCTTCCAGACATCACATTTCACAACATCAGACACCTTGCAACCACACAGTCCATGAGCAAAATGTCCATATCTGTAAAAAGATCATCCATGAATGATTGCTTAGTTTTTCTTTCCCCATTAGCAGCACCTGCTGAGCTTATTCAACAGTCCTGAATTTTCCCTTTGTTTTAATTCTCACTCTTGAGACAGATTATGTTATATTATATATTCTATATAGATATGTTTTGGAAGATAGATTGTGGGGTTTTTAGTTAGGTTACACACATCAAAACATCTCATTTAAAATGCCAGAGCTCCGCTCAAGCCAGACAATCCAGGCTCCCAGTGCCTTTGTAAAGGCAATGGAAACTGTTTTGCTAAAGGACTTCACAAGTAGATGTTAATTGGACATGCAGTGATGAGTAATGAATTATTGTTTTGGAAAGAAACAGGTGAACAGACTCAAAATATTGGGTCCATTCCCAGGGTCTGAGTGCAGTTTTCTGTTCTAAGAGGGTCATGTGTTTTTCTCAGAGAGAGAGAGAGAGAGAGAGAGGGGGGGGGGGCGTCGTAAAACTGTAAATATTTCTCAATCATCCATTAGAAACAAATTGAAACAATGTATACACATAAACAACAAAGATCCATTGTGTCTCAGGTTTGAATCCAGTTGTATCCATAAGGAGTGTGTACCTTCTCCCTGATTCTTCATTCTTCATGGGTTTCCTCTGAGGGAAGGGGTCCAGTTTCCTCCCACTGTTCAAAATGTACCAGGGTTCTAGGACATTTGGGTGTAATTGGGCTGCAGGATGGCCTGTTACCATGCTTTATGTCTAAATTTAAATGTATCTCAGAAGACCTTTCCTGAACATTAATGGCATTATGATGAAAGCACATCAGCACCTCTACTTCCTCAGGAGTTTGTGGAGGTTTGATATGACATCAGAAACGCTAGCAAATTTCTACAGAGGTGTGGTGGAAAATGTGCTAACTGGTTGTATCATTGTCTGGCATGGAAACATCAATATCCCTGAGAGTAAAGGCCTCTAAAAGGTAGGACATTACAAGCAAAACTTTCCCCACTATTGAGTACCTCTACAGGGAACACTGCCAACAGAGGGCAGCAGCAATCGTCAAAATCCTCACCACCCAGCACACACTCTGTTCTCACTGCTGCCATCAGGAAAGAGGCATAGCTGCCACAAGACTTGCACTATCAGTTTGTTCAGGTACAACTGCTACCCCTCCACTATCAGATACCTCAATAACAAACACATTCATGGACTCACTTAAGGACTCTTACTGGTGCACTTTATTGATTTTCTTTTTGTTCTCTCTGTATTGCACAGTCAGTTTGTTTACATTTGTTATCTGTTTACCATATTTTGTTTATGTTTTACACTATGTAAAGTTATTTTTTGCACTATCAATTAGTGGTAATTCTGCCATGCCAAGAGGAAAAAAATAATCTCAGGATTGTAAGTTATGTATGTACTCTGAAAATAAATCTGAAATCTGAAAATTTATAAATAATTCATTCAGTTATTCCCTGGTCGGTAGACATTTTCATATTTAAAAAAAACAATTACATCATCTAATGGCTCTGGCCTCTAAACAATATAGGGTTTGGTTCACTACTTACAGAGGGTGATATGAACATTTACATTATACGTGTGTTTATACTTGATATTGAGTAAACATAGTATTCCAAGATGTGTTAATTTGATACCAAAATGCTCACTGCTTATATTAATATTTGAAAGCACCAAAGACTGAAATACTTCAGCTGTTGAAAGTGTGAAATTAACCAGACAATATTTCTGATTTAAATGTTCTGACAATATCTAAGGAAGGAGAAAAGGGGTCAATATTTTATGGTGAGATCTGGGAAATAGTCACAAACCTACAATGTAAACTTTGTTATTGACCTGATTCACATAATTTCCAGGATACTTAACTTCAAATTTAGATTAATGCATTAATATATTTTTGAACACCAGGAATATCTCAAATATCAACTTACCGTGTTGTTTTTTTTTAAATTGTTGATTATGGATCTATAAATTGACTTCCAAGGTTGCATCAACTGAATTGTCTTCAGATGAAACATACCTTCCTCCATGAGATTTGTACAGATCTCTTATGTGACTCTGCTTGCTACAAATTTCTGAAAACCTATTTCATCCACAGCAATATTGTAGAACTGTTCTTCCATTAACTTCACACTGACACTTTCCAGGATTGGCAAGTTATACAGAATGCAACATACCATATAATTTGACATACTTTGTTTGCTGTAGGGCACTTGCAGAGCTGTCTAAGCATCAAATTACTATATTAAGGTCCTAAAGGTCCTTTCTTCAATGATTTGTGTGCACTTATTCATTTGCTGCTTCCGCGCTGCTAGAAGTTGAGACTGGTAGACATCCTTTCCTTTAGAAACAACTCTTCAAAATTGCAGGAAAATAAATACAGCAAATTGACTAAAGAAAAATCTGTGGATCCCATAAATAGTTTTGATATGTCATCACCATGGTTGTATTACAAATGTAGCAACAACTTAATACAATAACTAACATACAAATTTATTTTATAACATTAGTTGAGAGATGAATGTTGATTAGGATAATGGAAGATGTCCCCTACTCATCTCTGGATGCTGTCATGTAAATTTTAATGCTCATTTGGGCTGACTGGCAATAGTTTATTTTAACATCTCGTCTGAATATGGACAGATATAGGTTGGTTAAGAAGTCAAACAGCAGGACTGGCAATTAGAGAACACTCAAAATGAATTCATATGGTGAAAATTAAATTGAAATGATCAGAAAGCATGAATAAAAGACACTAAGATGCTGTTGGCCAGTTTTACTAACACCCTTTAGGGAAAGAAGCCAACTATTGAGCCTGGCTGCGATGTGACTCCAAATCACATCTAGCATTTTACGAATCTCTTCAGAAAAAAATAAGTAATTGTGTTATTATTTTATCAGGGCAACTTTGGATGGGCAATAAATGCTTGTATTCTAGGGCATGAGGCCATATTTAAAAGAAAATTACAATGTTGAAAGAATGGGAATTCTTAAAACTAATGAGTTGCTTGTATTTGCACAGGATGCAGTAGGAGGAAATTCTGCAATTGGGCTCCATTTTCATTAGAGCTGGCTGCCTTCTCACGCATCTATGGGAATGTAGCAAAGGGTCCTCCAGCTGGATGAGTGCATCAATCACCTCTTGAATACAGATGGTCATGGTTCACTGTGCAATGTTATTGTGGTCTGCAATTGCTTGGGTAAAGCCGATGGCATAAGAATTTATAGCTCATACTACATTAAAGGCCACAGGCAGAGTTGATGTGAATCAAAGACTAGTTTCATTATCTGAGTGATGTTTTCTTTGTATTGTTCTATTAAGCTTTAACCTCTGTACGTCCTGCACCTTTGACAGGCTAGTGCAATTTATCCTTGTACAATGAATGCTATGATTGGGATACGATGATACTCAATTGACTCCTTTTTGCTGGTTGCAGTCTTGATCTTCATGTTCCTTTACTAACATTCAATTTTTTTCTAACAGCAATACATTTAAAATTGTGGAAATGTATTGAATTCTCAAAATGCATGGAGAGTCTGGTTTAGATTAAATTAATATACTCGAGGTCATATTATTTAAGATACAGAAAAAAGAAGACTACGGAGTCACACGATCATCTGGACAAAGAGCAGAAAGGAGATTTTATGCAGGAAGGTGAAACACCTAGAGCAATACTCACTGGAATTTTTTTTTCAATGAAAGTAAGCTTGTAGCTGATGCCAGGGTTTTCTTTCTGCACTTCACCTGGGCGGTATGCAGCATGGGGCCAGTCCAAACCAATAATGTGCCCTACCACTAAAAAAAATTATTTCTCCATCTTCATCTGCGCATTTTGTCCACCCACTAACTTGAAAATGTAGCTCAGCCATAGTGATTAATAGCTGATGGCTTATTTCGTCCATAAATTGTGTGGAGTCTCAATCTTTCAACAAAGCAAAACACTTTAATTATTGCTTTTAAAATATCTTGTTAGGATTGGAGCCATTACCCAGAAAGAACCCTGCCTCTTCCTACATTTTAATAAATTATTGATCATTATTTTACTGGGAAAGGAATTACAATGTAAAGTTAATTTAGGACAGTATGGTGGGACAACAGTTAGAGCAGCTGCCTCACAATGACAGAAGCCAGAGTTTAATCCTAACCTCGGAGCTTGCATGTTTTTCCAGTGACCACGTGGATTTCCTCCTGAATCTCTGACTGTAACTGTATACTTTTGCTTTTAATTTAAGGTACAGCATGGAAACAGGCCCTTCCAGCCAGAGCTCATACCACCCAAATACATGCCAGCGACCAATTAACCTACTAACCCCATGTACTGTATCATTGGATTATAGAAGGAATCTGCAGCACCCAGAGGAAACCCATGCAGACACGGGGATAACATACCAATCCTTACAGACCTTGCTGGATTCAAACCCTGTTTGCTGCCAGTGTTGTCCTAACCACTACACTAACTGTGCCCTTCCTACATCCCATAGATTGGTAGGTTAATTAGTCATGGTAAATTGCCCTAAACGTGCTGGTGAGTGGTGGAAACTGGGGTTAGTTGACAAGAATTACAGGAAGAACGAAGAAAGGATCAATGTGCAGTTAGTCTAAATAAGTGGTGGATTGTCTCCATAGATTTTTCAGCTGAAGGGCCTTTTCTGTGCTACAGCTGTAAGACTGTAGAACAAGTAATGGACTGTGGTACCAATATAGAGTTTTCCAAAGTTTAGGTAAAGTTGATTTATATAAATTAATGGCCGCATCTGCCAGTGAAAAGATTTATTGGTGTTTGGTTCGAGACTGTTTCAGGGAAAGCTGATTATTCAGTTAGAAATCCACAAACTAACATTTTGGTGATGCATCCCTTCGACCACATTATTTTTTTTTTGTAATGTACAGAAATACATTGATTGAAATAGGAATATTCTATTCAACCTCTATTTCAACTAGATATACAGAATTGTTTATTCTTTCTGGATTGTTATACATTGGAACTTAATTTAGTTTTAGGGTTAAAACACCAGGTACTTGAGCTATGTGGCCTTAACCTTTGTGAGAGAAGGTCAAGAGGCTGTAGTAATCCTTCCCATAATTTAAAATAAAAATAAAATGACAGACATATGAATATGTGGAGAATGGAGACCATGATATAGGCAAATTAGTTTTGTTTAAATTGGTATCATGTTTGGCACAGACGAAATGGACTGAAGGGTCTGTCCCTGTTCTGTTAATGGAGAATTATGGTGAGCATCTCTGCGATTTTCTGCGATGTGTTTCTGGGAGGCCAATTCTCTGAGAGCTAATGTTCACCTCAGGAATAAATTAAGCTCATTTGTTCAGTTTGAAAAGGAAAGTAGAAAAGAAAAGAAAATGATTGAAATAGTAATAGTTTCTGCAAAGCATCTTCCGGCCCTAACTGTGCCCAGTTGTGCATTAAGTGTGAGCAATTATGTCATTTAAGATTCATTCAGCAAACTTTATTTTTGTCTATTTGCACCCAGCTTTATTTTTGAATTAACTTGGTGAATATTGATTAATTGATCCAATGGACCTTATTTGTTTTGCTTTCCTTTATTCTCTCTGCATCAAATCCTCTACTTAGGCAGAAAGTATTGCTTGCAGTGAAAAGCATAGTGAATCCTGCAGTTTGGTATTTGCACCATGTTTACAATATTAGTTATGACAAACAAGAAACAGCAATAAAACAGGAATAAAGAGTTTCATATCCAAATGTGTTCAACTGCAATAATGCAATACTAATTAATATAATGTGAGTTACATTTACAGAAGTGGGCAAGAATATTTCTCTGTTCCTATTGAAGGAATCCATTTTTTAGCAGGTTGGTGTCAGCTTCAGTTTACAACCTTTAGCTATGAACAAACATTTGGATAATACCTATACAAGTGAAAGTTAGCACTTTTTATCTGATATTGCTTCCAAACATCAATAATAAATACCATTGCTGTTACCCATTCCTAGCATCAGAGATGAAATAGGTTCTCTTCTGACTGGAGTGATATAATGCAATTTGATAGAGAAGAGACCACTTGGCGCATTGCCTTTCAGGGGAACAATCCTGTTTGGCCCATTCCCCCTCTCTCTATTTCGATGTATCACTGCAAACAAATCTCTCTTACACATACCTATCAAATTCTCTGATTTATTTATCTGCCAATAAATGAATCTAACATCAATTTAATGTTACTAATTAATCTGCCAGGATGCCCTTGGGATGTTGGAACAAACCAAAGCACAAGGAAAATCATGGAGTGAATAGTAAACACTGAACAGACTTCACCCAAATTCAGGATTGAATCCAGATCCTGGATGTGTGAGAAAGCAGCACTAACTGCTCTGCCACTGTGTTCATACATAACTTGTGTATATGATGCCTGTTATAAAATATTGCCATAGGAGGAAATAGATGCTTGCTTGCTAAACAATATAATTATGAGTCTAGAGGACCCCAAATCCTAGCAGCAATAGAAATTCATAAAGACAAATGGTTACTTAAACATAAGTTGCTTTTAATTTTCTTTAAACATAAAAACAGGATCAAACTTTAACTTATTACTATTAACTTAATTTAACCCCTTCAAATTCCAAGCACATGTGTATGTAATGTGTGTACAAGTTCAGAAAATGTTCTTTAATTCTCCGTCCAATTTCACTTCTCACTTCTCCAAGTCCAGGCATTTTTTTTTTTTGCACAGAATTTAACATTTATGAATTTTCACCAGGAGCTCTGGTGCTAAAAATTGTTACTGCTCAGGAAGGTTCTAGTTGGTTTCAGAGAGGAATTTGTTGCTTGTTGGACATACACAAACTGATTCCCTCCAATCAGTCACTTCAGTGACTTGTTGAAAAAATTTGCCACATCATGGGTTTTCCAAATGATTACCTCTTCTTTCACATCACCACAGAATTCTTTTTGTTTCCCTTATTTCAGGAGAAACATTCTGGCCAGCCATTTCCTCTTGTAAGGACTACAAGGGTTTTTCATCAGGCTGAACTAAGAACTCACAACCATTCTTCAAAATTGGATTTGGATTTTCAACAAGCCTGCCAGCTTGCCATGATGCCAGCCTCCAAAAGCCACTGCAGAACTGTCTAACTGAATTCTCTCTCTCTCTCTCTCTCTCTCTCTCTCTCTCTCTCTCTCTCTCTCTCTCCAAAACCACCTCTTAAAACAGCAAACTGCAACCAGACAGATTCTGGCACGAGAATCAGTTTCTGCCTGAGCATCTGTTGCTTTAATGATAATTGTCCATTTACTCTGCAACATCAGTCCAATTAACAGCTACTTGTGAAGTCTCCATAGGTATTCTTCAAAGTTTCTGTAAAGTCACTGTGGACATGAAGTCTCTCTTTCAGCAAAGCTTTTGCATTTTAAATGAGATGTGTTTTGTGAAGTGTTACTCTGTTTGTTAAGTGACCTACACACTAAACCGCCACAATCTATCTCTTTTGAAGACATATTCATATATAATATAACCCGTAACAATAGGTTCAGCAAAGCAAGCCACTGGAAGGGGTCAAAAAAAGAATATGACCAACTTTCCATTACTATAAGGCTCTGGTGAGACCTCACTTGGAGCATTGCATGCAATTTTGGGCTCTTCATTTAAGAAAGGCTCTGCTGACATTTGAGAGAATTCAGAGGAAATTCACAAGAATGATTCCAGGAATTGAAGGGTTATCAAATGAGGAGCGTTTGACAGCACTTGGCCTTTAGTCATTGGAATTTAGAAGAATGAGGGGGGATCTATATGAAAATTTTTGAGCATTGAAAGGCATGGACAGAGTAGATGTAAAAAGGCTGTTTCCCATGATTTGAAAGTCTAGGACAAGAGGGCACAACTTCAGTATTGAAGGGCATCCACTTAGAACAGAGATGCATAGGAATTTCTTTGGCTAAAGGGTGGTGAATCTATGGTATTTGTTGTCACAGGCAGTTGAGGAGGCCAAATCATTGGGTGTATTTAAGGCAGAGATTGTTAGGTTCTTGATTAGCCAGGGCAGCAAAAGGTTATGGGAAGAAGGCTGAGCAGTGGGGCTGAGTGGGAAAATGGAGCAGCTCATGATTGAATGGCAGGACAGACTTAATGGGCTGAATAGCCTATTTCTGCTTCAATGTCATATGATCTGATGGTCTTATTTCTCACTAATTATTGATGAGAGTAACATCGTAGGTTGAGCTCTGGATAAAATAGTTTCCTTGAGATCTTTACTCAGTTTTTTAGTTCAATTGTTTCCAAATACCTTTTAACATAATTGGTAAAAATCAAATAACATAATTTGCTTCCTAATTTGTCATTGTAGAAGACAAGCATCTCTGCAGAATTTATTTTTTAGATTTTATTATTTTGCACCAAGACTGTTCAAAGATGGAGTATTCTGGCCAGTGCTAAAATGGTTAAATACTTTCAAGCAGTTGTTTATCAGTACCAAGCTGGTTTGATCAGCCCTGTCTAAGCAATGGGATTTGTTATCTGAAGTAAGCTGCAGCAATAGGCTTCCCATCTTGATGAGTATTGGAGAAAGTAAGCAAGGAATTTGAGATAAAATTCTCTGAAGAACAGCGAGGAACTTCTGGAAGTTAAGCATCAAAGATTGAAGTTTGATTGAACTCTGACTGTCGGGTGTATTAGCAAAACCTTATCTATCTCATTGAGTGAAGAGATTAGTGGCTTCCTAATGAAGTGGCAAAATAGGAAAGGTCTTAAGAGTAATGTAGATTACTTCCAACATTTCCCACTGGTTATCAAAGACAGACAGGCTGTAATTCCAGATAGGGCTCTGACCTCTGACCAACAGATCTGATGGTGAACCTACAGCAGGAAGATTTCCTCATCTGCAGACTCATTTATACAAAGCAAGTTCATTAAAAGCTGCTTGTGCATCATTTATATTAACCAATTCATGGAGATAATATGGCCTCAAATACCATTCTGATGAGACAATTATGCCATTCTTCCAAGACACAATATGAATAGAACATTTCAATTCAAGAATCACATTTATTTTTACTTCAAACGTGCTAAGAAGCAATGTTCCTATTACAACACTTCCAGACCACATGTACCAAACTGGCGAAATGCAGCAAATATTTAGTAATGAAGGAAAAGTGCAATCACATTGAATGTACAAGTCTAACCATGTTCTATTTTCCATATCAAATGAAATTTATCCACACATCACAAAACATATCGCATTTTCTGACTGAACTGTGAACACCAGTAAGTCCTACATACATTACTGGTTTATTTTCAGTTACATTATAGATTCTGCCTACCCGATTTCCACATCTTTATAGGAGACAAATAAACTGTTAAATGGTCTTTGGTGAAAAATTTGTGGAAATGTAACATTTAGACAGAGATTGCTCATCAGCCATTGGATCTATCGCAAGAAATATTAGTTCAGAAACTGTGCAAATGTAACCTAGGCAGGGATAGAATGGCTTTGGCTAAGATGATAATCTGTTTGAATCAACATCTCATAGTCTAGGCCCGTGTCAGGTAAAACCACTTTGGTGTATCATCAGAAACAATACTGGCTTTGAAAATATATTCCCTTGGAGTAACCAAGGTATTAAAGAAAGAAAAAGCAGTAACTACAGCAAAATATATTTTTGGGACATGAATCACAAATGTTCAAAGATCAAGTCAATTTATAACATGTCCATTCAGAACCATAAACTCATAAAAATGCAAGATAAAAGATTCATATTATTTGTAAGGCATTCAGTAATGTCGGAGTAAAATCTTCAGGAGTATTACATGTTGCCTCTAGCTAAATCACTACTTATAAATAAATGACATGGAGAATTATAGTGTCAGGAGCTGCGGTGAAATGTGCTTGGTGTCTTGTCATATTTCACACCACCTTGATGGCAAGCTAGATACTTTGCTTTA
Source organism: Narcine bancroftii (assembly GCF_036971445.1). Classification (NCBI taxonomy): domain Eukaryota; kingdom Metazoa; phylum Chordata; class Chondrichthyes; order Torpediniformes; family Narcinidae; genus Narcine; species Narcine bancroftii. The sequence continues at coordinate 427,528,321 of NC_091469.1, forward strand.
TAAATTCTTCTTTATAAATTAAGGAAGCCAATAAGCATAGCATTATTCCATTAATTTCATATTTAATGTACAGGATTAGTGAATAAATAAGACAGGTTAAAACTCAGCAACCAGCACAGTGGTGGCACCTTACATCTGCCTTGTAGTAGTCTGCATCCAATTGGGTTCACAGTAGATCCATCTCAGTGCAGATTGGTGTCATATGCGACTGTGTCACTGTCTGTCCCAACACTTCCTTCACTACAATGCTGTATATCATCTCCAGTGGATTTTCAGTTGAAGTGGAGCTAATCTACTCACAAATGGGAATTTTTTTTAACCCCTGTCACCTCCATTCTAAAATCAAATATCTGCAGCATCCGCAGTTTTTTTACTGATTTTCACAAGGGATGACCTCTTTGATCTACTTGACCAGAGCGTCATTGAATCTTTTGTGTCCAACTGATGTTGCAGGTAGGGCCTCAGTTTCAAGTCTCAGCAAAAAGTGCAGCTCTGGCAGAGCAGAAGTCTCTCAGCACAGCAACAAGTCTCAGCCATGCTGCTCATAAAGCATGATTTCTCATGTTCAAATTACTGAAACAAGACTGCAAGGGGATCCTTCTGGCTTGTAGATGGGATACTATCAACCCTGTTGCAAATGACAGTTGCAATCAGGTCTTCTCATCAGTAGTTTGTAATTAAGATTAATCTTTTACTGTATAAATAAATCTAAAGTAAAAAAAAAACCCAAATGAACCATATAGGCAAATAGCCTAATCTGGGGAAAAAAAAGAGAAAATTAAAGACATTTACAAGCCAAACAAGAAGGAAAACAGAATTGACAAGTTCACTGAATAAAATATAAGTTTGGTATCAAGAGTCTCAAGAGGGAATTGTTTGTGTGTATTTTGGTTAATATGGTTCATAGTGTGAAATATTAAAAAATTTAAAAAAACAGTCTGCATTTGAACAGGACTTCAAAATATTTGGGGATCAGCTGGATGGAATTTAATGTAAGTACATGGACTGAGATTAATAAGAAATGCAATAATCTAGTGTGGCGGCTCCAAATATTAGTCTAAGAAAAACCTGTAAACATGAAAGCTAAATATAATAATTTATAACATGGCCAAGAAAAACTATAAAGTCAATAAATCCCAAGCCAAACCTTTAAGCTAATTCAGTTACAAACGGGAATATTTAAAATCCTAATTTAAAGAAGGACATAAATTGGGGAAACCTTGGTAAATGCTGCTTAATGACAGAGGGAATGTTTTGACTATCTGAAATAGGTGATAAATGGTGAATAAGAAATGGAAGTTGCATGCTGTTGAGTGATTGAATGATATGGTGGTTCAACTCTAAAAATTGCCTTTGGGCCCACTTACTAATCATTCAGCAGATAGAGAGTCTAGCGATACCAGTTCTCTTCCAAAGTTTGAGTGATCTGCTACTCGCAGATTAAAGAACTGTCAATGGCAGCCAACAGCTTTCCTCAGGCATTAAGCGATTACTTCTTGTACCTTCTTAATAATGTTTCGTATTCCACTGACTTCTCAAACTGAGTCTCTCTTAGTTTCTCGGGGAATTTTATGACCACTGGCAGCTCCCCACAAAAAAAAAAGAATATATCATAGTCATGGTCAACCAGACTGTTATTATAATTAAGGACTGAATCTGCACTCATATGAGATAATTGAAATGGATGTCCTGGGTTTGTGTGCAAAACAGGGATAAAATGAAACAAAAGCTTAGATCATTGCTGTCTTATCATTTGAATTAGGAGTGTATGTTTTGAAATCTGAATGTGAGCAGTTTGGGATTTAATTGTACAAGCAGCACTCATTTTTCAGAGGTTGCAACAATTGTTTAGGCTGAAATTGGCAACTCAGAGACAGAGCCATGCTTCCTAGTAGATATATGATTGATAATTTTGGAGTCAAGGCAAATAAGGCATTTATAGCATAGCCACCGCCGAGGTGAGGTGAACCTACACTAGGCGGTGGGCCAGTCAATATACCTGGTTGGTTACTGAAGGACCGCGCAGACCAGTTGATGGAGGTCTTTATGGACATCTTCAACACCTCACTGCAGCAGTCTATTGTTCTCACAAGGTTCAAGACAGCAACCATCATCCAAGCAGGTGACAATAACAGGCCTTAATGACTACCACCCTGAGGCACTGAGCTCTACCATTATTAAATTACTCGAGTGTCTGGGTATGGAACACACTAAAGCACATCCCTCAGAGATGCTAAATTCATTTCATTTCATCTATGGAAGAAACCGTTCCACAGATGACTCTTTCCTGGCCTACCTGGAGAATGACGCCTCATATGCCAGGCTGCTGTTCATTGACTTCAGCTTGACATTTGATATGGTCATTCCCCAGAGGCTGGTGGAGAAGCTTTCCTCACTGGGACTCAACACCCCTGTCTGTAATTGGATCCTGAACTTCTTAACAAGACTTTCTGAGGAACAGCTTCTTCCCACGGGCAGTGAGAATGGTGAACAGCCAAAGGCACTGCTCGCACTAACCATCTGAGACTCTCATTTGTACAAAACAATATTCATTTATTTGAATAGATAAAATATTTGTTGTGCATTTTTTGTCTGCATGTGTGCTTATGTCTGGTTGTGTGTCTGCATGCTTTGCACCGAGGACCGGTGAACACTGCTTCCTGTGGTACAAAATCAGATGAAATAAACTTGATTTGACTATTATATCCACAGGTAAGTCAGGGATCTCACATCTAATTTGGGTATCTGATGCAATTTTTGTTTTCACTGAGATAGTCAGAGATCTCAGAGAGAGAAATGAAAACAACTATAAATAATATGAAATCAACCAGAAATGGCCATGTGGTTCCTCAAGCCCACTCCAATCATTTAGATGTAGCTGATCTGACCTTTGTTACTTTCCTACAGGTTCCTATTATCATTGTACCACCCTATTGACTATAAATAATGTCGAATTAGGCCTTGCAATAGCTCAATTCCACAGCTCACTGCAAGAACCACAATGATTCAAAAACCCTTCAAGAGAAGAAAACACTTTCATCTTCATTGTAAAGCGAGACTCCTCATTTCAGGTTCCTCTGTGAAAAGAAACCTTCTCAGTATCTACTTAATCAATCATCTTCCAATGCTGTATGTTTTAATGAGACCACTTCTCATTCTATCAATTCCAATTCCAATGAGTGACAGCCTAACCTGTTCTACGTTTTCTCACAGTATACCTTTCATTTCAGGATACAATCCAGTGAGACGTTATTCAATTGTCCTTGATGCAAGTATTCTAATGTGATGTAACCAGAACCCTGCAAAGTTGCATTAAAGCTCCCCCATTTTTATACTCCAATCCCTTTATTAAATAATGAGTCAAAATGTATATGGTAATAAAATGTGGCTTTACCAACACTCTGCATAAACATAGCAAACATTTTCTACTTTTTTATTCCACCCATGCTGTAAATGTCAACATTTATCTTCCAAATTACTTATTATATCAACATGCTTCATGTATGAGACATTCTAATTGCTCAATACATTGTCCAATAAACTACAATCGTGCTCTTCTGTTCTTCCTTACAGAGTCAATAATCTCATATTTCTCCATATTACACTCCATTTACCAGCTGCTGTGCACTTACTTAACATATCTACTTCCCTTTGTAAGCTTTTTGTGTTTTCATCATGGCTTGCATTCGCACCTCTCTTAGTGTAGCACCAGCAAATTTGGCTGTAGTACAGTCACATCAAGCTAAGTCATTATCATTGATAGTAAATGATTGCAGCTCTACTGCTGAGCCCCATGGCACATTCTAGCTCGAGCTTGCTGACCTAAGAATGATCCATTTATCCAAATATTTGGTTCTCTGTTACCCAATCATTCATCCATGGTTAAAATATTACCCCCAGCAACACGAGTTATTATTCTGAGTTGAAATCTTATAGGTAGCATATTATTTAATTATTTTATTGAAGCTGTTTCCTTGCTTCATATTATCACTTCTTAAGTTTCATTATTGATGGGTCCAGTGTACAGTTGGCACAGTGGTGTCGTTGGTAGAGCTGTTGCCGCCCAGCTCCAGTGTCATGGGCTCATCACTGACACTAGATTTTTTCCTGTGTGGAGCTTGCAATTTTCCATTGTTACTGTGTGGGATTTCTCTGGGTTTTCTTAGGTCCTACAAAATATGTGGGTGGGATTTATAGGTCAATTGGCCTCTTACAATTGCTCCTCTGGTGTGCAAGGGACTAGTAGAAGATGGGAAGAATTGAAGAGGATTTGAAGAGAATACATTTGGGATTAGTGTAATTGAATGCATTAGGATCAGCATGGACTTAATGGGCTAAAAGGCCCCTGTCCACATTGGATGATTATATAACCTGAATGGTTACTTCATCTATTTTTTTTTCATGTTTGATCAATTGTAGAAATGCTTGCTCACTGTTTTGCATTTCTTGTAAGTTTATTTTTAACATTTTTAAAGTAATCTTTTGCTGGTTTCCAAAATCTCTCAATTTTTTTGGCCTCTAAATGATCTTTGTAACATTACATGGTTTTCCATTTGATTTACTACCCTTTGTGACAGAGTATATAGATATGTTTTTGAGAGATAAATTGGGAAAGGTTTGTTAGTGTAGATCACATACAAACACTTTAAAACACATCTTATTTAAAATACTGGAGCTCTGCCCCATGCTAGACATATCGGCTCCACAGCTTTTGCGAGACTTCACTTATGAATTGTTGTTTACAAAAGGCAACAGATGAAAGATCTTGTTTGAGCCGCAGATTGTCAGGAAGATAACTTGTTGTACTAAGAGGGTCATATGGTTTTGCAAACAGAGAGAGTCAAGCAGGCTTTCTCTCAGAGAGAGAGAGAGAGAGAGAGAGAGAGAGAGAGATCACTTGTACAGTGTTGCAGCCAGTAACAGCAGCTGGGACTGGAACAGGACAAGCTGGCAAGCTTGTGGAAAGCCCCATTTGGAAGACGGCCTGGTCAAAGCCCTTGTGGTTCATTCAAGGGGAGAGGACTGGCTTTCTAATCTTTCACTTGGAATAAGGGAAACAAAAAGGAACTCTGTGGTGACCTGAAAGAAAGAGGTTATCATCTGGAGGACCCTGAAGGGGCAAGTTTTGTCAGCAAGACACTGAAGTGGCTGATTAAAAAGGAACAGCAAATCTCTCTCTGAAAACCAACAAGAATCTTACTGAGTGGTAACCATTTACCTTTCAAGCACCAAAGCCTGGTAAACTTTAAAAATGTTAATTCGGTGCACAGTATAAGAATTGCCTGCAACCAGTGAACTTGGAGGAATGAGAAGTGAGATTGGACTGTGAACCAAATAACTTTTCTAAACTTACACACACATTACATACATGTGGACTTAGAACTAGAAGGCATTTAAGTTAGGTTAGTTAAGTCAATAGTGATAAGTTGAAGTGAGATTCTGTTTCCATGTTTAAAGATAATTAAAAGCAACTTTTGTTTAAATAACCATTTGTCGATGAATATCTGTTGTTGCTGGGTTTTGGTGTCCTCTGGGATCCTAACACCTTCTTGTACCAAATGCAGCTTAGGCAATATTAGGTGAGCTGCCTTTCAAACTACACCAGCTGACTAATTACCATCTGTGTTTATGTTGTCACTGTTGAAGGTCCAGCAACTATTTGTTTGTATGGTACTGGATATATGGGGAGCCAGAAAATAAATTCTCTCTTTCTCTCCCTCTCTCTGACATTTCTCTCTTTGCCACTCCCTCATGCTTACTGTCATGGTATGCTCTCAGTGAAAACAATCTTGCATCATATAAACAAAAAACTAGAGTGACGACTCACATCAATCACTGGCCCTCAATTTCTTGGTATCCCTTTCATTCGACAATCAGGCTCTTCAAATTTTACTTGGCTATTTGACTATGTTCACTGAAGATCCAAGATCTGTCACCCTGTAACCACATCAATTTCTGTTTAATCTTCTCCTTGAACATCACCACCCTGAACTCCCTATGCATACTCTGCATGCACTCACGATTTGATAGCTTTCCAAAAGTGGATCTGCAGTGCATGGATCAGCAGGCCATCAACAGCTGAAGATGCCTAGGGGGAGAATTATGCTTGTGAAAACAGATGAATGTAAATGCCTGCTATTAAGACAAACAAAAAAAGCAAAGAAATATGTGAGAATTTCACTGCCAGTAAACAAAAGGTTTTATTCAGTGGTCTCAAAATGCCTAAAGCACAATGAAGAAATGTTCTTAAATATAAAAGTTGGAAATGTAATCAGAAATATAAGAATTAGGGAAAGGGTGTGAAGAAATTGGAATATTGTTAACTAGAACAGGATCTTTCTTCTTCTTTGGCTTGGTTTCGCGGACGAAGATTTATGGAGGGGTAGGTCCACGTCTGCTGCAGGCTCGTTGGTGACTGACAAGTCCGATGCGGGACAGGCAGGCACGGTTGCAGTGGTTGCGAGGGAAAATTGGTTGGTTGGGGTTGGGTGTTGGGTTTTTCCTCCTTTGTCTTTTGTCTAACGCACCTGAGAATCACTATATTTTTTATTATGTGTCCCAGAAACTAACAAAGGTGCTTGCATGAAAAAGCATGACATGGCAATCATCGAATTCCATGTGATGATCATCCTGTCATGGAATTGAAACTTGCTCCATCGACTTTGAAGTTCTGCTCAGTGCAGAAGGATGAAAGGTACAGTAAAAACCCCAGTATTCGGCACCTACTGGGATCGCAGATGCTGGATATGTGAATTTTCTGGTTGACTGAGATACACTTTTACAATGCCTAACTAATACACCTGCATTAAGAATAAACAGTTTTTGTTATATGCCATGTCTATCTATTAATATTTTATAACTTGTATTAAGTTTATTAATTTTATGCATCATGGTTTAAATTTTAAATTAAAAAAAGAATAAAAAATTTAAAAGAGAAGAAACAGTTAAAAATGTAATTTGAAAAAAAAAAATCAATATTGTAGTCCATAATTACTTAAAGTTACCTTTAATTAGGTGATTCCTGTAACTGGCAAAATTTAAATTTAAATTGAACCCTGGTCACTGGTGCTGTAACAGCATTCCACTCACCTCTGTGCTAACTGTGCCACCATCATAATTAGCCCCCATTCCCCCAAGTTTACAGATGAACCTTTACTAATCTATTTAATACTAATAAAGTCAAAGACTCTCAACAGGCAGGGATAAGGAGACACTTTGATTGAGTTGCCCCAGCGGCCAGCAGCATCGGCCGACTCTTCATTCTGGGTTCTGCAATTTTATTCATACACAACTTTGTGGAATCTTTATTCAAATGGCTGCTGTGGTGAGGCATAATCAAGGTGGATCACTGGCTGAATGTCTGTTCCCATCTTCACCAAGGGCAAATGTTTTTCTTCAGAAAAGATTTACAAGTTTAAACTTTAAAAAAATATATTCTTATTTATTTAAATTAATTTATGAATTTTTTTCCTTGATTTTTTGCCGGTTGATTCAGTTGCCATTTGGTTCAATTCCGGATACCAGTAATTTTTCAGTATTATGCTGTTTGAATGTGATTTTTTTTTCTCATTTATTTTCTGCTGAATTCATTGGCCATAAATACAGCTCATTTGACTGATTCAACATCTGGTCCAGAATGCTGAATGTGGTTTTGGAGAGGTTGAGTACAACTTCAGCCTACATTCCTCCATCTCCCTCTACACCTTGAGCTCCATCACATCTAAGTTCCCACTTCTCATGATGACTGAAAACACTCCACAATCGCATCCACATCACAGGACTCACCTCCATCAAAACACATCAGCACCTTAGCTAACTGCAAATCACAACCACATACCCAATTACATCATTTCCATCACAACATCATTCTCTTTTCACAAACACAGCCACATCACAACTCTATGGCCATCACAACTCCCTCATAAAACCCCATCCTAGGTCAGAACCCTGACTTCACCACAACATCACCTGGATCACCACACCCATACCCCAAATCCAATCCATCCTCATTTGTGATCTTACCACCATCGCAGCTTCACCCTGGATCTCAACCTTACCTTCACCACCAACCATGCTCACATAAAAACCTCATCTTCCATCACAATTTTATCTTATGCATCACAAACTCACCTCATCAAAACCTTTCCCCATGAAAACTTCACCCTTAATTTCTACATCAGCCCTTGCAGCCTTAACCTTGCCTCTCTCCCTGATCACATGCTACCATCTGCTCCCAATTCCAGCCTTAAACATCCTGGTCTTTACTTGAGCCCCCTCAAACTTAACCCTAGCCTCATTACCCACAACCCATGCCATCTAATCGCACTCTTGAAATCACCAAGCAGAGCCTTCCTGCGCATTGATAGAACTTATCTTTAACCATAAGATTGGCTACTAAAGCAAAATTGTACTAGGTAAAATCTGACAAATTTAAAAATAAGTCACTACTAGCGTGTGAAGAAATATTAGATCAGTAGTTTAAAGGTCGATAGATGGAGGCATCACTTGATGGTCACAGCTATGGTAGAAGACAGGTGTTGGTGGTGGATACAAGAGCAGCGGGTGAGGTGGTGGTTATTTAAAGAAGACGCTCTGGTGGAGAAAGCCAGTATGACCATGGAGACCAAGATGGCTACTTGGGTGGTACCAGAGCTAGGACAGTTAATGAGGCTGCTTGTAGCTGGATTATAACTAAGAGAACAGCATGATTGTTTATATTGGATTCCCACCTGTCTCCATTGACTAAGTGTCTCCTGGAATGGCAGGAAATTAAAGTCCCCTTAATTTTCAATGTGGTAGTTTAGAACAGAAATGGGTGAAGTCTTAAATAAGTATTTCTCATCTATATTCAAAGTACTATATGCAGTATATATGTTATAATACTGAGAGTTGAATAAATTGTTAGTGTAAGAAAGAATGAAAGTGAAATTTCAGATGTATAGACCAGGGGGGTCAAACTCAAATTCACGGAGGGCCAAAATTAAAAACTTGGACTAAGTCGAGGGCCGAACTAAATATTTATTGAAAATTTTCAACAACATCTGCATGTTTTCTCTTCTTTCAACATATGTAATGTTAAACTTTCTCTTATTAAAATAAATGTTTAATAATAGTTTTGGATAAACTCTTTCCAGAAGCATTAACAAATGAGAAATAAAATATTCAATAAATAATATTTCTCTATAGATGATTTGTCAAATGTTGTTAGTGTGCTGTTGAATAGTAAAATCTGAGGGCTATTGAGAATGTGGGAGAATAACATGATTCCTGAAACAATCAAATGGGTGACTGATTGTGGGCATGAACTCTAGCAGGGTTATTTGCCATGCCCTTTTTCCATTGGTACAGATATCCTTTGATTTACACACTTTTCAAGTTTTATGCCTAATGAGCTTGTATCCAGGTGCAGGACCATTTTTAACCAGGAATATATTTATCACTGTGACATGAAACTATTGGAAGATTGTTTTATCCTGAGATTAAAGTTCATAATACTTACTCAGGCCTGTGTGCGGAAGGGCGGGGTTTGCGGGCGATCGGGTTGGACAACGACATTGCGGGGGCATCGGCTCTCGCTGCAAGGCGGCATCTCGGCGGATCAGCGGCCCCATCACCGTGAGTCGCGGATCGGCCTGCGGCAGGGAGGGGGAGTGGGCAACGGTCCTGGTGAGGTCAGGCCCGAGGCCTCCGGTTCCGGGCACTGGGAAGCGGCCTTGGCTTCCCCTGACACCGGCCAGGCCCCAAAACCAGAGTCCACGGTGAGACCCTGCAACGTAAACAGAGGAGGTGGGGGCAATTAGCAGGCTGACGCCAATGCATTCTGGGATTTGTTGTATTATTGTGCATGCGCTATACTGGCGCGGCGGCCAGCGGGCCACCTCTAATACATTTTTGAAATGATCTTGCGGGGCAAATATAATTATATCGCGGGCCAAAGAGTTTGACATGTGTGCCCTATGCCATAGGAACTCTGTAATTAGTAAGGGATTGCTTAAGGTGGGATGTGAGTAGGAAGGAAAGGGTGAGAATCACTGCTCTAGACCCAAACTGAATATTTTGCTTGAGAAAAATTGTCATTGGCCCATTTCCTTTAGCGTTCTGAAACCGTGCACATGACGAGTCAATGAGGGATGATTAAAGCAGTGGTCTTCAAACATTTTCTTCCCACCCACAGACCATCTTAAGCAATCCCTTACTAATCACAGAGCACCAATGGCACAGGGACGCGAGTGGAAAGAAAAAGGTTGAGAACTGTTGTATTGTAGTAACTCCACACCTGATTAGGTTAATTGTTAGGCAAGTGGTCAGAGAAGGACCCCCCCCCCCACCCCAAGAAAGGCTTAAATCACAGGAACAAAATAAGCTTCCATCTCACTGCTCCCAATCTTACACACAGTCCTGATGTGGAACCACGTTAACCCGAGTTCAGGTGCTGTCTGTGTGGAGTTTGTACGCTCTCCCCTTGTCTTGGACCAACAGGTCGGTCGCCTAACGAAGGCACCCAAACCCCCCGTTGAAACGCCGGCATCCGGGGCGGTGGAGAAATTGGTTGAGAAGAGCGCGTTGCTCCCACCCCCCCTCCCATGGTTGGAGAGGGATTAAACTGCGATCTCACGGCGCCGGGCTCGTCACCAACAAAAGGAGCGGGAGGCAGGGTCCACCGCGCACGGAGCGAGGGGGAAGGCATCGCCAACGAGACGTTCGGTCCGGCGTCGCCGCTGAAGCGCAGACCCAGCGAGGATGGTCCCCAACTCCAGCCGCGTCTGTGTGTCCGAGAGCCGGGCGGGCTGAGTGCGGTGCTCCGATCCCCGGGATTCGGGACTCTGAGATCCCTCCACACCTCCAGCATCTTCATTTTCACCTTCAGTGTGCATGCGCTATACTGACGTGGTGGCCAGCGGGCCAACTCTAATATATATTTAATATGATCTTGCGGGCCAAATATAATTATATCGTGGGCCAAATTTGGCCCGCGGGCCAGAGTTTGACAAGTGTGGTATAGACAGATCTTTTGGCTGACCCGGGGTAATTTATGGTTAAGGTAAGAGTAGTACGGGAAATTTCAGGAGCCTAATAGCTGTTGGATGAAAACTGGAGGTGTGGCACTTTAGGCTGAAGTGAGCAGCGAGAAGTTGTGACCAGGGTGACGGGGGTTCATTTATAATATTGGCAGCCCTCTTGAGGAAGTGTCTCACATAGATGCTTCCAGTGGATGGAAAGTCAGTGGCTGTGAAGGAATTGGCGAGGTTCACCAGTTTCTGCAGCCTTCTACATTCCTGAACTCTCCAATTTCCAAACCATGACATGATGCGATCCATCCATATACTTTCCAAAATACTCTGTAGAAATTTGATAGAATTCAATGACATGCTAATTTCCCTCAGATTTAACAGAAAGTAGCGGCATTTGTGCGCATTCTTAACAGTTGTCTTGATGTGTTGGCTCCAAGAAAAGTCTTCTAATATGTGAACACCCAAGAACTTGGAAGGATGTAGCCCTCTTCACCTCTGTCCTTGAATGAAGTCAAGGGCATGATTCATTGGCTTCCCCTTCCTAAAGTCTACAATAAGTTCCTTGGTCTTGCTGACTGAGAGCAAGATTGTTGTTTTCAAGGTTCATATTTCCTTTTATTGTCACACAATAATACATTAAAAATATAAATTTTGCCTGCTATAAGGCAAAGAGTTGCCATTGGTGTTGCCTGGCACTCCTGACTGTACAAGGGAGAGAAAGAAGCAGAAGTGAGATCCCTCGCCTCCAGCTCATCCACAGCCTCTGCAGCCACACAGACTCTTCTTCGATTACCGGCAACCCAAGCTCCAGATTCAAACCTTCGACACGATCAGGAAGCCTTCAGTGCCCGAGGCCCATCAGAAGCCATCCTTCCCTGATGCACCCTCTCAAATTCTGGCTCTGATACTTGCTTCCCATGAGCCAGTATCCTGCAGCCTGCAGCCCCTGCAGGTCCCTCAGCTGCTAAGCCCCTCACTAGTCCACTGCCATGATCATCTTCCCTGTAGGGTACAGCCACTGAGCCCCTTGCTGGTACATTGTTTTGGTCACCAATCTGTAGGGTCTTCTCCTCTGCTTATCCTTCTCCTCGGAGGTTGTTCTTCTCATTATCTGCTGCCCCAGAATCTGCAGCCACTCATAGCTGCTGCTGAGCACAGACCTTGCAGTTGCAGGATTTAACTTACAAACACCATAGGCTTCTCAAATAGATCATTTAAAGCTTTTATGGAGCTGCTGACATTAGCCCCGGGCAATTGAGACCTTTGGATCAGTGTTATATCTCTGTTCCCTGCTCTTTTGGGTTTTCACCAGCATTTCTGGGCAGCACTGACTTTTATTTTGGAACCACCTACCAGGTTCTTGATCTCCATTCTTACTCATCATTTGCCATTCTTTGGTCAACCATGTCAATGCCATGAACAAAATTATAGATAGGATTGGAGCTAAGCTTAGCTATCCAATTCTGAGTGTACAGAGCAGGGGACTAAGCACGTTGGTTGAGGTGCTTCTGCATTGATGGACAACGAGGAAGAGGTGATGTTGCCGATTCACATTGATTTGGGTATGCCAATGAAGAAGTTAATGATCCAATTGCAGAAGGATGAAAAAAGTCGCATATCCCTGAGTTTGATCATTAGTTTGGTTGGGATGGTGGGGTTGACTGCCAAACTAGAAGCAATGAACAACAGCCTGACACAGGTGTTATTGTGGTCTAGATGATTTAACGTAGAGTTGGGGGAATTACAGACTGGTGAGCTTAATGTCAGTGGAGAAAATCATGGAGGCTAAAAAATGAAGGGAAATTAATAGTGATGTCTTGGAGCATATTTAAATTATACAAGAGGAGGGGTAGGAGATTAAAGGCATATTAAGATGGATAAATCCCTGTAGCCTGACTAAGTGCATCCTTGGATATTGTGACAAGCTAAGGGAGAAATTGCTTGGACCTTAGCAAAGATGATATTTGTATGTTTTGATGGTTGGCATTAACATTATGGGCAGAAAGGACTATTTACAGACTGCGTGCTCTATGATTCTCTAATGCTATGATGTGGTGAGAACACTGTGAGGCCCAGAACATCACGGATTTGAAATTATCAGAGATTTGGTAAGCTCTTTGCACTGTTTTTCTGATGTTTTCGTGCAATAATATCGAATTTATACTGAACCATGAATTCAAAGCACGGGAAAAAAAATACTTCTGTTTGCAATGAGCTAAAGTATATGAAAGTTGGTCAAATTGATTTGAATCCTGTCTCCTGTGTAAAACATCTAAGCATTTAAGTATTATTAATTGTACTGGTAAATAACTTCAGCTATTTGGCAATATAAAGACAATGAATACAAATAAATATTGCAGATTTGGTTAAGTAGTATTCTGAGATATATTTCTGAAGTCGAGCTTAACGGTGCTTTTAAGTTTGTTAGGTAATTTATCCAAAGGGATTTAATTTTTATAAATTTGTTCAATGGATTTAAAGTTAATATGGAGAAGAAACCACTCAATAATTTTTAGACTGTGATAAAAGAAGCTTATCTAGCTTTTGGAGGAGTCTTCAGAAGGAATACACTTCAAAGCGTCTGGGCTGAGAGCTTTTATGATCTGTCTTCAGAACCGTGATCTGAACCTTTTTAATAAAGTACAATTCTTTCTGAGCTTTTGCTTTATAGCTCACTTTACAAATGGATTTCTAGTTTAAAATTCCACCAATTAAAGAGAGCCAAAAGGTTTGGATTTTCCAACGCGTTCAACTTGCTCCACATTTCATCTGTACAATATTTAGATTCTGTTATCAAACAGGAGGAAATTTCCCCTGTGTTTTTTCTTAATTATTTTGTGAGTTGTTCCTTAATCTCCTTGCAAAGGTATTGTTAAGCCACTTTCTTTTTTTTTAATTTTTTTTTTTTTTTCACACCATAAACCACATTGACCATGATACATACATTTTCCTTTTCAAATATATAGTGTCATTTTCTCCCCCCCCTCCTCCCATCCCACCCTCCCTACCTCCCCCCATCCATTTAAAGTACAAAATCTAAGATACATTAAACCAGTCAAACAATGTTGTCATTCAATAAAAATAAACAAGAAATTCCACTGAGTCAATTTGATGCCAACTCATACCTTTTCTGAAAGTATTCTCATAATGCTGCACTTAGGAGTTCTGTAAGGTTTAATGCAGCAATGTAAGACTGACATTACATATCCAAGTTAGGAAGGTATGTGTCTTGAAGAGGAACATCCATCCACCTGCTGTTCTTTTCTTTCCATGTGGCGGAGAGCTCAGATTTTGTAGGTGTTGGTGAAGAATCCTCTGTGAGTTGCTCAATGCATTTTACAACTATGGCTTCATCCACAATGCACTGGTAATAGAGGGAGCAAATTATTATGAAGCCAAACCTATAGTTTTCTTTCTCTTGGACAATGTCAGACATCTTGCCCGTTATTGTCCAGCTGCACCTAGTGCAGGAAAGAGGCGCTCTCTGGATTACAAGTTACTTGATTGAGGGATATCTGATTTTATACACATTTTCCATGTATTTTAATACATTTTTTTTCAAATTAGTAAGACTAATAAAATGTCTCATGGTATTTCTTAATGACTGGATACAGTACATAGTCCATTAGCTAAATCATAGGTAGCATTAGAGGGATTATTAAATAAAATGAAAGAATTATTGCAAGTGTATGTAGAGCAATGGAGTATGAAAATGGACATTTCTTTTACCTTTAGGAATTACAGCTACCTTCCATTGTAAAGTTCACAAGAGATTTACTCAGAAATTACCACGGGAAAATAAGTTATGAGAGGTTGAAAAATGAGAATAGTTTTTGAACAAGAGGTCAAGAGACGATCCAAATACAATTTTTATATGATTAGATGCTTGATAAAGTAATTGAAAACAAAATAACCCTTCTGGTTGGAGGAGTGAACACTTGAACGGATCAGCAGGAGAGAAAACTGGATTAAAATTCTTTGATGGAGTGGGCCAGAAGATGGCTCTGACTGGTCAGGTCAGGTATATTTAAAATTCAACATACAGCATGGTAACAGGCCCTTCTGTCCCGTGACCCCATGCTGCCAAAATACACCAATCAACCTACAACCCCTTATGTTTTGACGATGAGTTGAGTTGATCGGAGGTGACAGCATGACAGTTAGTGACAAAAGGCCACCATCTGTGCTGACTTCCTGAGATTTTAGGTATCTCTTTCATGCTCTCTGTTGATTATATAACCTTCAGCCCAACAAATGGCTGGACAGAAATATTCAAAGTTACAGAAAAAAGGGGTCAGCTAAGATAAAAATTAAATTACTTTTAAGACAAAAGATATAATGGATTGAAGTTAGAAACAAGGATTGGATAGTTGTTAGTCTTTCAAAGTTATGACTGTTTCTCGATGGCATCATGGCAAAGTTCAAGATTGAATTGGTTAGGTAGTTGACTTCAGAATCAGCCTTATTAAACTGATATGGGCTCTCATCTGTGAGACACCATTTGTCAACAGCTATTCACACCCATTGAATATCTCCTTTTTTGTGAGGACAGTTTACATTGAGTGAAGTACTGAGTAATTGAGTGAAGTTGCTTCGGAAATATCTTGGGGAATGTAGTTTAAGCTTAATACGTAAATATTTAAAGCAAATATTTTGTCAATTAGATATTCCCATTTTGATCTTTTATATCAAACTCAGGAAAGTCTTGCCATGTAAACTCTGACCCATTTTTATTGATTTAAATAAAAACTATGCTTCCCCTTTGTCTACTGATCCCTTGAGATTATTCTTTTTAATTTTTTTTAAATGTTTCACACTATGAACCATATTGACCAAAATACCCTCTTGAATATACACAGTGTCATTTTCTCCGCTTTTCCCCCCTCCCTTCCCTCCCTCCTTCCCACCCCCCTCCCCACCCACTAAACGTTACATTATACGATATATGATACACTATACGATACATTAAACCCATTAAACAATGTCATCACACAATGAAAATAAACAAGAAAATTGTGTCATCTACTTTTACTCACTGGGTCAGTTCATTTCGTCTTCTTCTCATTCTGTCAATTTAGGTGGTGGAGGTCCACGGTAGGACTTCTCTGTTGTGTTCCATGTACGGTTCCCAAATTTGTTTGAATACTGTGATGTTATTTCTTAAATTATATGTTATTTTTTCCAATGGAATACATTTATTCATTTCTATGTACCATTGCTGTATTCTCAGGCTAGAATAAACACGAGGTTAAGCATGATACAATATAATTGGTTACACAGGCTATACACCATACTCCAAAAGTTAAATAAATGGGACCCAACAGTATCAGACAGATGTTTTCGCTGTAAGAAGGAAACGGGAACAACAGTACAGGCAATTTGGGAGTGTGAGAAAGTGGAAAAGTTTTGGGAAGATCTAAATCAGGTATTAAATAAAATCACAAAAAGCAACATTCCAAAAAATCCAGAGATCTTTCTTCTAAGTAATATAAGAAGTAAAGAACTTGGCCTCGATTTGGATGGAGCACAAAAAAGATTTATTATGATAGCCTTTGCAGTAGCAAAAAATGTATTATGTCAACTTGGAAATCAGAAGATCCCTTGAGATTATTGAGTCAATGTCACTTCTTCATGCCATTTAATTCAGTGAGATCTCAGCAGCTTAAATTAATTTCTTATTTAGTTCACTGCAGCTACTGTTCCAAGTTAATTTTATATAATTAATTTACAATAATAATAATAATAAAAATAATAATATATATAATAGAAAAAATTGTTCCTTCTATTATTGTGTCAGTATTGAATTAATCCTAATCTTTAAAACAGTGCCATTTATTTAAATGGTGATTAAAAACTAACAAAATGCGCTGGTTTTCTGAGTCCTTTGCAAAATTTCGGTTTATTTGTTATTGTTCAATTTTCCCATCTTTGCCATTAAAGCACTGAATTGTTTATCAAGGGATCCTGGTCCATCGCATGCTCTGACCTCCCATCCATTGAATGCATTTATAGGCCCTTTCATGCAGTGAAAAAGCCCAAGTGTAAAGGTGGGGATTCTTCGCCCTTACATTGAGATACTTCTCATCATGAATGTTCCAAGACATTGACTGCAATCCCTCTCTGGGAAGGATCATTGGATAAGTGCTGCGCTCCGCCACCCAGCATGAATGTAATGCCGCTGCAAGCAGCTGACTAGGGGCAGGCTGATGACATCACGATGATGCTGTCAGCCCATGACCCATCTCCCTTCTATCTCCCACCCACTCACACTCTGTCGTTCCCTCAGGGAATGGGCAGCCTGTGAGAGCTATCAGGGCAGGGGCCATCAGGGTGGGGGGTGCCAGCGGAAGCCGTCATGGCAGGGGTGGCTGGCAGGGGCCATCAGGAGGTGGCCAGTGTGGGCTGTGACAGCCTCACTGGCTGCTCTAGCATCTCACTGGGCTGCATTAGCCTTCCTGGCTGCTCGTCAGCGTCAGCAGTTCAAAACATGGCAGAGCAATGGCCGTCTTCGCTACCCATAATCCCCAATGCAACTGGAACCATTCTGGGAAATTCAGAGTGGTTCCAGCTGCAAGGGGAATTATGGGTAGGGAAGACGGCATTGCTCTGCCACATATTTATAACATATGTCACCAATGGCACCAATCTTCTCACCTCCATCGGCTTCGGAGGGCGCTATGAGGTGCTGCTCGCCATAGATGCAATGCAAAGCAGCCATTTAGGGCTGCTCCTTGAAAGGTAAGTTTATATTTTTCCCTCCGAACTTACCCAGCTAAATGTGTGATGCTACCTCAAGAAGCCAGCCAACACCATAGAAGACCCATTCACCCTAATCACAACCTCTTCTCACTTCTTCCTTTGAGCAGAAGGTACAGAAGACTGAAGACCAGCATGTTTAGGTTCAAGGACATTTTATTTCTAACAGTCATCATTTCTCTTGAACCTTCCCTTGTTACAGGAACTGCTCTGACACTACAAATGGACTGTCTGCACTATTGCTAAGCCTCTTTATTTTGCACAAGATAATTAATTATCAATCTATTTGTATTTATTGTCTACAATTAAGTTTATGATTGCAGTTTTTTTTATTGCTGTTTTTGTCATTGTTTTCAGCTGCAGCAAATTAGAATTTAGGAGAATATGTACATAGTACAATATACATGATAAGAAACTTCTTAGCATTATGCAATGTTTAATTCCATTTGAAAATTCTTAGAGAATCAAGCAGTTCTTGGCTGCATGCAACACGGCAGGTCATATTCAGTCATGAAGTTACACGTGGAAAATAAATTTGCAGTCATGCAAATGCTAGGCAGTGATCATTTCCCACAAGAAATGGTCTTAATATTTGACATTGATCAGAAACTCAGCTGGATTAGCCAGACAAATACAGTGCCTGTAATAGCAGATCAGAGGCTGAGTATCACACATCAAGGGACTTGTCCTACTCTCCACCAACATCTTGACCACCTCTATAGTAACTTTCAGGGAAGTATATGAATGTTTGTATAATAGATGACATACAGAAAAATGGTGGCATGCCTTTTTAGTTCACTGATACCAGTGATAGATCCGCCATAATGTTGGTCCCAAACATGTGGAAGGAGAGAAATCAGAGGAAGTAATTTGTAATAGTAATCTCAGCTGCTTTCCTGTGGCCAGATACAGCCTAGAATTATTATTATTTTTTTAATTTTTAATTTTTCACACTATGAACCATATTAACCAAAATACACACAAAGATTTCCCTCTTGAATATACATAATGTCATTTTCTCCCCTTCCCCCCCCTCCTTTCCCTCCCTCCTTCCCACCCCCCTCCCTACCCACTAAACGTTCAACATATACATTTCAATAAACCCATTAAACAATGTCATCACACAATGAAAATAAATAAGAAAATTGTATCATTTACACACTGGATCAGTTCATTTCGTCTTCTTCTCATTCTATCATTTTAGGGGGTGGAGGTCCGTGGTAGGCACTCTCTGTTGTGTTCCATGTATGGTTCCCAAACTTGTTTGAATACTGAGACTTTTTTTTTTAATTATATGTTATTTTTTCCAATGTAATACATTTATTCATTTATATGTACCATTGCTGTACTCTCAGGCTCTCTTCTGATTCCAGGTTGACATTATACATTTTTTTGCTACAACTAAGGCTATCATAATAAATCTTTTTTGTACTTCATCCAATTTGAGGCCTAATTCTTTACTTCTTATATTACTTAAAATAAAGATCTCTGGATTTTTTGCTATGTTGCTTTTTGTGATTTTATTTAATACCTGATTTAGATCTTCCCAAAACTTTTCCACTTTCTCACATGCCCAAATTGCATGTACTGTTGTTCCCATTTCCGTCTTACAGTGAAAACATCTATCTGATACTGTTGGGTCCCATTTATTTAACTTTTGGGGTGTGGTGTTTTGCCTGTGTAACCAATTATATTGTATCATGTGTAACCTCGTGTTTACTGTATTTCTCATAATTCCGGAGCATAGCTTTTCCCATTTTTCATTTTTTATCTTTACGTTTAAATCTTGTTCCCATTTTTGTTTTGGTTTACAGCTAAATTGAACTACCAAAATTGCAAGAAGAGGAGCAAAACAAATTGATAAAACCATTCAAAATAGAGGAAATACAGGATATATTAAAAAAGCTACTGAACAATAAAATGCCTGGAGTGGACAGACTCCCAATAGAATTCTATAAAACATTTAAAGAGTTATTAATTCCTCCTCTCCTGGAAGTAATGAACCAGATTAAAGAAACACAAAACATGCCAGATCCATGCAAAACAGCAATAATTACAGTAATACCAAAGACGGGGAAAGATCCACCAACACCAGCAGCATACAGAATAATATCTCTACTTAACTATTATAAGATAATAGCAAAACTATTAGCAAACAGATTGGCCAACTGTTTACCAAAAATAGTAAAACTGGATTTATTAAGAAAAGACTAACAACGGACAATATCTGTAAGTTCATTAACTTAATCCATGCAGTACAAAGAAATAAGACACCAATAGTGGCGCTTGCTTTAGACACAGAGAAAGCCTTTGACAGGGTAGAATGGAATTATTTATTCAAAGTACTACAAAGGTTCAGTCTACCAGAGAATTATATTAATTGGATTAAAGCATTATATAATGGACCATTGGCAAAGGTGACTGTAAATGGATATATATCGAACCAATTTAAATTAAGCAGGTCAACTAGGCAGGGATGTCCAGTATCTCCCTCACTGTTCACTTTAGCTATAGAACCCTTGGCAGAACTGATAAGAACAGAAAATAAAATAAAAGGGATAAAAATAAAAGAGAAGGAATATAAAATCAGTCTATTTGCAGATGACATCATAGTATACTTAACAGAACCAGAATTATCAATAAAAAATTACATAAGAAATTGAAGGAATATGGAGAAATATCAGGGTACAAGATCAACGCAAATAAAAGTGAAGCGATGCCAATGAATAATATGAATTTCACAAAGTTTAAGAAAGAATCACCATTTAATGGCAAACACAAGCAATCCAATACCTAGGTATTAGACTAGATAATAATCTAGGCCATCTATACAAATTAAATTATCAGCCATTAATGAAGAAATTACAAGATGACTGAGAACATTGGAAAGATTTACCGCAAACACTGATAGGAAGGGTAAATTGCATTAAAATGTATATCTTCCCAAGGATACAATACCTATTTCAATCGTTACCAATTCCCTTAACAGAGAAATTCTTCAATGAGCTAAAGAAAATAATAAGGAAATTCTTATGGAAAGTGGGGAAACTGAGGATAATGCTAGATAAATTAACAGAATGGTACAAACAAGGGGTCTTACAGCTACCAAACTTTAAGAATTATTATAGAGCAGCACAATTAAGATATCTATCAGATTTTTATCAAACAAGGGAAAAACCAGATTGGACCAGGATAGAGCTAGATAAAATAGGGGAGAAGGTACCAGAACATATACTTTATAAGTCGGATTAAAAACTGGTGCATCATAGAAGTTCACCATCTGCTCAACATTTGGAAGAAAATTCACATAGAAAGGAACAAAACAAATTACCAACATCCAAAATTATTACTGACGCAAAATCAACTAATTCCTTTCACAATAGATAACCTTTCCTTTAGAGAATGGGAGAGAAAAGGGATCAAAAGAATAGAAAATTGTTTTTTGGGAAATAATTTATTATCTTTTAAACAAATGAAGTACAAATATGGTATAACTCATGGTACAATGTTTGCATACCACCAACTGAAAACCTACTTAAAGGACAAATTGGGAAGCAGGCTGAGGTTACCAGAAGGAAGCAGCTTTGAATATGTAATTACAGACACAATGATAATTAAAAGATTTATAACAAACATGTACATCAACCTGCAAGAGAAAGAGAATGATGAAAACAGCCTAGAATTATTGATGCAGTTAAAAGCTTCAGTTGTGCATACTTCTGACATTCAAGGCAGATGCACTTGGAAGTTTAGTTTATGATTATTTATGATATTGAAATGATGATCATTTAGCATGGTTTATCACTAAATAATAGAGTTGGCATTATATTTTTAGCTCTGGGCTAAAGAAGAATAAACATTTGGAATTCCTTCCTGAGGCTACTGTTGAAATCTTCCATTTTATGATCTTCCAGAACTCTAACATCTGATTTTGTAGCTGTCATGTGTTCACAAGCGAAGCTGGCAACCCTCTGGGATTGTTCTGTGTGGCCCTTTCAATCATGTTTCATTTTATGAAAATAGAATTGTCAGCATATATGAAAAATCTATTTCTGTCAACAGAGTTCAGTAGAGATTTGGGGAATAGAAGAATTATAGGTGGATCATTTTGATAATGGACATGTCATAATTATATTTTTCCATAGACAGAGAAAGCCCTTTCTGGAAAGATGACATTCAAATGAATTCTGCTCTCCACAGTCTGAAACATAAAAAGCTCTACATATGTATTCACAATTACTCACATTATTTATCATGAAATAGTTTTATATTTCTCATTTTTTGTGCATGTATTAATATTTTCTTTTGAATTTTACCACACATTTAGTAAATGCAGTTATAGCATTCAAAATAAAGGATTGGTTCACTTCAAACATAATCCCTTTATACAAGGAATATATAACTTAAAATAAATCAGAAATTAATAGTTAATTTACATTATATTTTTGTGAGAAATGTATCTAAGAAATGTAATGAATATTGTTCACACCTTCCAAATTTGTTGACAATTGCATATTGTGGATGGTTTTCAAGGAAACTGATGAACTCTTACATTAATGTTTCAGTAAATTTCAGCCATGCATTTTAAAATAATGTATTGTAAAAGAAAACTAATTTCAAAACAAATGAAATTTCCTGCCTTTGAATTAAATAGTTTTGAGCAACTTTATTGGACACATGTTAAACCACGTTATATTTTCCAGAAGTATATTTTCTTATGGCATTTGTAGATATTGAAAAAAAATGATCAGATACAAAAATGGAATTGAGATTTATGCTCTAACAGAAAAGGGCTAAATCCTGTAATTGTTGTAAAGTTCTGGGATTATTTTAACTTAATTTTCACAGTCCGATGTCAGTAAAGTTAGATCAGCTGTTGTTTTTTTTTCCTCTCTTTTTTGATTTTACTTTGCACTGAATGAACTAATTTAAAACTATTTTGGTTGTACAATCTCAGTTCATCAGCAGGTTTGAGGGGTGGGAGGTATTCATTTTTTTTAATGAAAAATAAGCATTCTTTGAACTTGTGAAGATGTATTTTCTACACATAATTTTGTCTGGTTCATGGTTAAAGATCCAATGATGTCTAAAATATGAATTTAACCATTGACCTCTTACATTTCTGGACCTGATCCAATAAAGTTGTTAGGATGATAACACTGGACAACATTTGTTTTCAAAAGGTTTGCTTCCTGAAAGAAAAATTAGAGATTATGATAGACAACTTCAAGCTGAACACAAAGATAATGTCAGATTTGCCATATCATGTAGGGAGTTGGAAAAGCATTAAATTAAATTTTATTGAAATTTGCATGCACAATCGTATAATGATGTTGACACAAGATCTCAGGTTGATGGCACATGCTACACAACAAATATAAGGAGCCCAGGGTTTGTTTTGGTCACCAATTTTACAACTGAAATAGAGCCCATAGGCAGGGTCAGTGCCAAACTATTTTGCACCATAGGCAAGGCCAAATACTTGCACCTCCCCCCAAAAAATATTGCCAACTTCAATTTTCAAAAACAGATGTTTTGTAGAAAAAATGAAATGCACAAAACTTCAAACTGCTAAATTTACTTTAAATTGCAAGAAAGAATGTTAAAATTACTGACCTAGAAGATTTTTGCAAACTTTTCAGCTCTATTATATTTAACATAATACAAAATATATAACATAAGAAGTATTTTTCATTACCAGTTACAAAAGATAAAAACAAGAGTGTATAAAACACAAAAGACAGCACTGAAAAAGAAAGTTATTAACAAAAAAAATTAACTTAAAACATAATAATGTATCTTTTATCAACAAGCATTGAAACTACTCACAGGCCTGACTATTCAAAGTGATAGCATTTATCTGTGGTCAAAACCAAGTTTCTTTAAATTTAATAAAGAGATAGATTGTGGCATGAGTGTGAGTGGGTGCTGTGAAGGCTCAATGCAGATATCTATTTATAAACCAATTACACAACATAACAAGTATATGAGCATGGAGAAATTGGTGGGGGAAGACATGCTCTATCAAGCTATTGCCCAATAGCAAGGCAGACACAATCACTCATTCCTACATGATGCGCATACATGACAAGTATTGTGGCAGTTGTGAATAAAGTGGGAAAAGATTCTATATAATTTTATTTGTGTGTGTCGCTATCACAAGCTACATATCATAAATCAAATATAAGTAGGTTTCTGTTAAATGCATTTATTTATCTATATTTCATCTTTATTCATCTTTTATGAATCTTCTTTAAAATATTAATATTTTGTGCCAAAGGATCCCCCCTTGACCCCCCTTTGCCTTGGTAAAGAGCATTGATATTGTAAAGGATCTCCCCCTTTTGTCTGTACTAAAGGGAATAGGCTTCATTAAAATCACAGGGCTGTGCCAACTGGCCCATCTGCTACCCCCCACCCATTCTGGCAATTCCCCCCTCTGTTCTGGCCTCACCCTCCTTCACCTCTGTTCTGGCCTCCCACCCTCCCCTCTGTTCTGGCTTCCCCCTCGGCCACCCCCATTCTGTCCTAGCTTCAAAGCCTGCCACTGCACATAGTACTTCACTTGATGAACACTGAAGCACTAGAGTCACTGCTGTTCATGCCAGAATATACTCCTGTACATAGCTGTGCTAAACATTCCCCTGTCTGTGGGCCCACCATGCATGCACCTGTCAGCCCCAGTTTTTGAATCCATTGCGCATGTGCTAGCTGGCATTTGTGACATGAGCAAAAGAATAAAGATGGCCACGGCCAACCAGCCAATGGACCGCAGGACGCCCACTGATAAAGTAAGTGCATAGTAACTTTTCACATTTCACCACTACACAGAGGATGTCTGGCCATCTTGATGGCACCCCTCCAAGGCCTGCACCCTAAGCGGATGCCTAGTTCATGTAGTTGTAGCACTGGGCTTACCCATATATTTTTTAATAAGTGTAGTCATGCTGTGTCTTTGAGCCTTAAGCGTATACTCACCATAAATGTTGCAGAATGTACCTCAGTTGTGACACTGATGAGACATTTCTGCTGTATTAAATCTTCCTGAAAACAATAAATGCTATTGTTAAGTACACTCAGTGTGCTATTGCCTGAAGTACATACATTAACATGTGTTCATCTATATCAATATAGATGAATATATCTATATCAATATAGATAAATTAGCACTGCTGACTAAGCATATCAGGCTTAAGACAACATTTGCACTGACCTGCCCAGGCATGCTTGCACTTAATCACAAAATTAAGTTATATCTAAAGGATGGCATGTGATATGAAAATCTGATGGTGATTTTTGTGATCAGAAGCAAAATTTTGATTGTCCAGTGTTATCAGAACAACTTTCACCTTGACTGGGGGAATCCAGTGTAGACCATCAGTATAACTAATAGATGTGTTGTGCCATCATCTATCGCATGAACTGTGGTTCTTCCTCATGGAGTTTCTTCTCCTTCAATTCATTCATGGCATTCTTTTCCAGGTGAAAGAGATTCCATCATAAGAAATGTATCTCTTAAATCTGATCTACAAGTCATGTCTCTGCAATGATGAGGTTCTCCAAATGAAAAGTAGTTCAATCTTTTATTCATTGTACAAATGTTTGGAAATATTAATCCATATCTAATATGATGTTGTTATTTCAAATATTAAGCAAAAAGAGATTTTTCAAATAGTCTATGTAATAGATTTTCTAATGGGGAAATTCAGTAGATAGTTAGCATTGACATTAAAAGTAAGCAGATCAGTGGATTTAGTTTTCCAAAATTCATGAGAATGGGTGGCCGTGGTCTAGCTTGGCAGCCCTGACCTGACTTCCACTGCATGGCCAAATGGGACTATGCCATTCCTCTTACAATATTCGTTTTGGAGGACTAAAGGGACCTTGGACTATAATGTCAGCGGAGAGCCTTCCTAAAATAGCATGGTGCTTTTTGTAGGAGGTCAAGAGCTTTCTTGGTAAATACAGTAATTTTCAAAACACTTGGACTGAAGAAATATTCCTCCACCGCACATATGCACACTTGTGCTCCACAGCCCACTCAACCTAATATCTTACTTGCCTCCTGATACTCCAAATTTTTTCTCTGAATCTATGTATTTCACCCAACCTTTGCTATTGCTCACATAGCTTCAACATTTAAATCACTGCTCTGTTTCCTGTCCATCTGCCAGAACATGCTGGAAAACACTGACATCATCCCTTCTCATTACCATCCCAATCTTTGTCATCCTAAATGCCAGCCAATCTGTTTTCACTCTCATCCACCAGCTGATTCTCCAATTCCTTTCCTTCCAACCACAATCTGATCCAATAATTCCTTCATCTCCAACGATAATTTATTTTCTGGTCCTTGCCCCTCAAATCTTTGGGTGAATTTCCAAGCATAGTCTCAGGAAAAGATAAATGAGCCACATAGTTTTCATCAACAAAATGTTCAAAATAATGTTATAACATTCAAATGATGAAAGTTAAATTTATTAGATATCAGTAAGACGTACCACAACAAAAATGGTGTTTCTCAATGCCATTGTAATTGAATTTCTGAAATTCAATATTTTAATTATTTCCAATTAATCTCTGATGATAAAGAAATACTTTTAAAACTGAGAATCTTATTCCTTTTGGTTTTAATTACTGTTGATGCTTCAACACATCAAAATACTTTTTTTTATTTGAGTCTCTCTTAATCCCTTCTTTGTTTTCTCATCTTCATTTGAGTTATCCTTGAATTAAACACTCTAAATTACATTTTCTATTTTTCACCCAACCTTTGCTATTGCTCACATAGCAATAATATAACCTAAAGAAACCTACAAGTTTGTGGGTAGGAAGTTAAAATGGGCTAAAATTCAGGTTTGTCAGGAAAATGGTTCCAACCTGCAAACTTTTGATTTAAATTCATGAACCAAATATATAGTACTTGGGTAAAATCAAGATTTTTGGATCAAGAGAATTAAAGGATGAGAAAGCATCACGTCTCCGAGTCTTAATTGTCACCACTGTTGTGTATGCACTCACACAATTAAGACTCAGGGATGTGATGCTTTCTCTTCCTTTAATTCTCTTAGACTAACCTGGCTACTGACACACAGGGTTATATATATGGAAGGGCACCATGATGACCAGTAGAGGGTGGGCATACCCAACACTCTTCCCCCCTCATGTGATAAATGCTGACTGAGCCCTTCAAACTAATAGCATTACATCGGGCCCTGGACTACAAGTGAGAATTAGAATATATCTCATGAGTAATTATAATTATAAAAGTGAAAGTATTTAATAATAATCAGGACACATAGTCCTTAAAGCGTTCAGGTGGTCTTTCTTTTCTCTTTTGGACTGCCTTGGCGTGGTTTGCTATGTTGTTCTTTGCTCGGAACCCAAAGATAGTCAGGTCAACAATCGAGTTGGCAGCAACTGCCCACCTTCGCTGACCTTTGGCTGTGACTGCCCATTTTTGCTGCCTTCCTGGCTGTATATATCAGTTAATTGACTCCTCGGCTCCATGACCATCTCTGTCCACCCCACACTCAACCTGAAGGGTGGGATAGTTGGGACAGGCCACAGCAGGTCTGGTTCCACCTCCTCCAGCTCATGAGGCAGTTCATGGACGTTAACATCAGTCAATGTTCATAATTGGTTAATGTGTTGCTTCCACAATCTGTCCCCCACTAGAACAGAGTATGAGCAAGAGCTCAATTTTTATAAGATTACTCCTAGCACCCATGGGTCTTTATATTGTCTATAATCTCGTACCAGAACTCTCTCACCCACTTCCAATCTTCTAGGTGAGCTTTGTGGCAATGCTGTTTTTTGCAATCGGAGACCCAGATCTCCTGCTTGCAGCCAAACATTTGTTCTGCTAGGGTGCATTTTGTGGTAGAATGAGTTGTGTTTCTGTACCCCAATAAGAAATCTGTGATTTTGTGTGTCCAGGAGGCATTTAGGTTTCATGGTTTTCATTGCTTTTTTAAATGTTTGTACAAAACGTTCTGCCTCCCCATTAGTACTTGGGCGATAGGGTGTGGACAAAATATGTCTGATATTGTTGTCATGCATAAATTTAAAAAAATCTGCTGTAAATTGAGGCTCATTGTCTGTAACTAATTCATAAGGCAATCCGTAAGTGGCAAAGGTAGCTTGTAGACAGTCACTCTTGGGATCTGCTTTGATGTTTTTCAGCTGTGAAACTACTGGCCATTTGGAGTGTGGAAAGTTATTAGGAAAGTCTCACCCATGAATGGTCCAGCAAAGTCTGCATGAATCCGATGCCAGGGTTTGGATGGCCACTTCCATGGGTTAGCTTTGGCTTGCAGCATTTTTGGCTGCATTGACTGACATATTTTGCATTCTCTTACTATTGTTTCAATGTCTCTACCTATGGAGGGCCACCAGACATGCATCCAGGCCTTCATTCATACCATTCCCAGATGGTTGTGGTGCAGTTCTGATAACATGGCAGTTTGCCATTTGGTTGGAATAATTGTGCGGGTACCCCATAGTAAACATTCTTCTTCAATTCATGGTGGTATGTGTAGTAAGGTTTTAGATCTTCTAGGATGATTTCAGATTCAGGCTACCCATTAAGGGTGAAGTATAGGATCTTGCTTAATGTTGTCTCTTTTTGGGTTTCCTTTCTGATCATCTGGGCTGTAATGGGCAGTTGTTTAAGTTGTTCTTGGTTGATAGATGCTGCCTCTGCTGTCCATTTAATAACTTATTCTCATTCTGTCTCGGGTAGCGGCATGCGTGAGAAGGCATCTGCATGACTGTTGAGTGTTCCTAGTTTGTTTTATATCATAGTTATATGCCACTATTAGCATGGCCCATCTTTGAATTCTGGCCGCAGCAAATACTGGTATACCTTTGTGTGGCCCCAGAATTAAACTAGGAGGCTTGTTGTCTGTGATCAGGGTTAATTTTCTTCCATAAAGATATTGCTGGAATTTTTTTACACCAAAAGCTATTGCCAGTCCTTCTTTTTCTGGTTGGGCGTAATTGCATTTGCTGTGGTTAATATTCATGAAGCATATGCTACTGGATACTCATCTTTTTTCTGTGATTTGGGATAGTATCACTCCTAGTCCCACTGGTGAAGCCTCCACAGCTAGTGTAACTTCTTTACTAGGGTCGTAGTGGATCAGCACCTTATTTGTTGACGTTAGTATTTCCTTTAGTTGATTTGCTGTGTTTTTAGTTTCTGTGTTCCAAAACCATGTTTGATCTTTCTTGAGTAATTGGTTCAGCGGGCTGCCTAGCGTAGATCTGTTTTTGGTAGTGATTAACAAGTCCAAGGAAGAACTGTAATTCCAATTTGTTGGTTGGTTGGGTTAGGGTTATGCCTTGCGCCTTGCACCTTGCGAAAGGCTTCTGTTCCTGCTGGATTCATTCGCACCCCCTCGTTGTTGATTTTAAACACAACATATGTTACTGAGGGGCACATGAAGACACATTTGTCCTTTCGTAATTGTATATTAGCTATTGTAGTCTGGTTAAACCTTTTTCAAGGTTTTATAAGTGTTAACTGTCGTTTCAGCCCGTGATGATGATAGATAACACCCAACTGAGAGTCCCTGTAGTAATTTGTCCGTTATTACTTGAAAAAAATTGCAGGTGTTGCTGAAACTCCGTAAGGCGCATTCGTGTATCGGTGAATAGTCCCAGCTGGGTATTGATTGTCACATATTCCCTTGATTTTTTTTGTCTAATTCTATCTGTTGATTCTTCTTTGGCTTGGCTTCGCGGACGAAGATTTATGGAGGGGGTAAAAAGTCCACGTCAGCTGCAGGCTCGTTTGTGGCTGACAAGTCCGATGCGGGACAGGCAGACACGGTTGCAGCGGTTGCAGGGGAAAATTGGTTGGTTGGGGTTGGGTGTTGGGTTTTTCCTCCTTTGCCTTTTGTCAGTGAGGTGGGCTCTGCGGTCTTCTTCAAAGGAGGTTGCTGCCCGCCAAACTGTGAGCGCCAAGATGCACGGTTTGAGGCGTTATCAGCCCACTGGAGGTGGTCAATGTGGCAGGCACCAAGAGATTTCTTTAGGCAGTCCTTGTACCTTTTCTTTGGTGCACCTCTGTCACGGTGGCCAGTGGAGAGCTCGCCATATAACACGATCTTGGGAAGGCGATGGTCCTCCATATCTGTTGATATGCTTGTGACAAATCTAGTTTTGTGAATTTTTGCCCTCTGTTTAGTGCTTGGAACAATTCTTCTGCCTTGGGCATGGGGTATTCAGGTATTTTGGTGACTTTGTAATCAACACAAATGTGAATCTCATCGTTTGCTATTCATACGGGTATGATGGACACTGCCCAATCGTGTATTCCATTGGTTCTAATATGCTTTCATGTTTTAGTCTGTTTAATTCAGCCTCAATTTTTCCTTTCATAGCAAATGGGACTGTTCTGGCTTTGAAGAATTTTGGTTCTGCATTATCTTTTAATTGCAGTTTAGCATGAACACTTTTAATTTTCCCCAATTCTTGTTGGAAAACCATTGCGTGGTTGTTGAGGATTTGGTTGAGTTCTGGCTGGAAAGTGTCCATGTGGTTTACATTTAGTATTGAACCAATTTCCAGCCAGTCTAGGGGAGTGTGTTGTAGCCAGTTTCTTTTGAAAAGTGCTGGTCCCTGGGTATCTTCGACGTAGAGAGTGTTTTTAGTTGCCATTGTTTGTATTGTACTTGGACTGTACATTTTCCAAACACTTTCATTCTGTCTCCTGTAACAGATCTTAGTTATTTCAGTTATTTTTACCGGGAGGTGTGGTAGCAAGCGTTCCTTTGCATGTAACGGCATTAGGGACACCTCTGCTACTGTGTCTAACTCTATCTTCAGGGGGAGTTCATTTATTTTTAGCTGTATAAAGATTGCTGTGTTTCCTCCGTTTATTCCTCAGATGTGTAATATCTCACGAGCTGAAATTTCAGGAGCTTGCAGGTCAGACGTTGGGCTGTAATCATCATCGTTGCTAGGTTGCCTCTCTCTCTCTCTCTCTCTGCAATTGTTTTGACTTTAGCTGCTTGCTTATTTGCAGGCTGTCTGCGCTTTAGAAGCAGACATTTAGCCTTGATATGTCCTGTTTTGTGATGGTTGCATTTTGGATTTTTGAAGAAACAGTTTTCTAGTCGGCGGTTGTATTTCCCACAATGGAAGCATTGTTGGCGAGTAGACCTCCCAACCAGTAGGTCTGGTTAACCCACATCCAAGTTTTAATCTGCTGTTTCAGAGCTGCAGACATTCTTGTATGCAATTTGTAATGTAACATCTTCATCCATTGCTAATAATTTTTGCCTTGCTTGGAGATTTGCCAGCCCCAGCACTCATCTGTCTCACAGTGCCTAATTTAGAAACTGTTGGGAATAACAGTGCTCTGTCAGTTTGTGCAACAATTCCAGGTATTCACTTACTGCTTCTCTTGGTCCCTGATTCCTTTCATAGAAACATTGCCCTTCTGCCATAACTGATGGTTTGGGGCTTAAATGGTTCCTTAGAGCTGTGCATAATTCATTGAATGTCTTCATTCCTGCATCCTCTGGGAACAGCAAGGTCCATTATACCAAGGAAGAGGGCACATTTGCGGATTACTGGGCCTTCTACAAAATTGTGGGCATCGCAGTAGTGGTTAAACCATTCTATGTAGTTATCCCAACTTTCTTCTACTTTGTTGAATTCCCTGAACTTTCCCTTTGTCATCTTGGCGTGCTTTTAGCGGGAACTTGTTGGGGTTGTTAGGTAGTCATTTTCCACCTTTCTTCTGTTGTTTTCCTTCTCACAGCTGGTGCATGGACTATATGTAGGATTGGTTTCCCATCCTTGTCGCCACTGTTGTGTATGCCCTCACACAATTAAGACTCGAAGACGTGATGCTTTCTCATCCTTTCATGACAATAAATTCTGATTCTTATTAGACTAACTTGGTTACTGACAGACAGAGTTATATATATGGAAGGGTGACATCATGATGTGGGTGTCATGATATCGAGCAGAGGGCAGGCTTATACCAAACAGGGGGTATGTCAACTTTTGCATGGGTTATACATTTGACAGGGGAAATACCTGTGTCATTCATGGACTGGGTGGTAAGTCCATATTCAGGGCATCGGGAATGCAGATGGGTGGGCTGCTGAGCCGAGGATCTGCAGTTTGGTGCCAGGAGCTCGGATGGCCGGAAGCCCAGTGTGAAGATCTGTAGACAGAGCATCAGGAGTCCAGTGGATGGGCAGATGGTCAAGGTGAAAATCCATGGTCGGGGCATTGAGAGCTCAGATGGATGGGTGGCTGAGGCAAGGGTTTGAGGTTGGGGCATCAGGAGCTTGGATGGGTGGGTGGCCGAGGCAAGGGGTCATGGTCAGGACATTGGGGGTTTGGATGGAAGGATGGTCATGGGCCAAAATGGGGGAGGGGTCAACTTTTATATGGGTCATAAAGAAAACACACGATTTTTGGACGAAATGTGGGGAAAATTATAGTGTTACACAGGATTGACTATTACACAACTATATATGGTACATTAATGACTATCTTGCCTGCTAACCCCTCAAGAGAGATAGATTACCTGACATTTTCTAATCCATCAATTAGATTATGATTTCAAATTATTTATAAAATTTTAGTACTTCTTGGAGTTCCATGAAACTACCAGTGGATATAACAATAACACTGTCCAGAACTCCCTGTTGATTTCTTACTTGTCTATGGGATTGGATTGCTTCATAGACCTTTGCCAAAGGACTCTCCTAAACTTCTATGGATGTACAGTGGAGAGCATTCTGGCTGGTTGCATCACTGCCTGGTATGGATGAACACTCAGGGCAAGAATAAACTCCAGAGGGTTGTTAACTCTGTCAGTGACATCACAGGTACCAGAATTCACTCCATCAAGGACATGTACATGAGGCGGTGTCTTAAAAAAGCTGCCTCTATCCTCAAAGACACCCACCCTCTTCACTCTGCTACCATCGGGAAAAAGCCCATAAAACGGAGCCTAAAGACGAGCACTCTGCAGTACAGGGACAGCTTCTTCCCCACTGCCATCAGATTCCTGAATAATCAATGAACCCAAGATACTGCCTTACTTTTTGCCACTATTATTATTTTATTTTATTTTTTATAGTAATGTCATAAGATGATTATATGTATGTTTTCACTGAATTTCATGACTTGTTCATGACAATAAATTCTGATTCTGATTACTTTCTACACTTTGGGGATTATTTGCACTGGTTGTCATGAGTCGACACGTGGTAGCAATATGTAGCTCACCACAGGTACTACTCATGATAATATGCAGATGCCTTGCAAAGGATGATATGTAGCTCACAACAATACTACTCATGACAAAGGTTACATTTCCATGAGATGTCTGAGAAGACTGTTTTCAGAGGACATGTTCTGATACCTGCCTTTAGCCTCTTACCTCAACATGTGGTCTGTGTTAGACGTATTGGACATGTGGGCTTTCAAATAATGTACCATATGCTATCATCCTCAACCCCTGATTCTTGTAGAACTCTTCCAGACAGACTTTTGTGATCTCACATTCATCAATACACAAATATGTTAGCCATATACTTGATTGTTTGCTTGTATGTGTCAGCAGGTAGGTGGTTTTCTATCTCTTTGGAGCATTCCACATGTGCAGGGTGCTAGTGACCTCGCACACACAATATCTGTATCATCCAGGATGTTTCACTGAAATGATTTGCACTCTTGACATACAGCTAATTTATCTTTACAAACAATGCACCTATGCACAATGCTTTTCAATCGACATAAAGCATTTGTCCAATGTCCTGATAGCTTTAGGTTAGCCAGCACAATGAAGATATATATTCCTTGGAAACACAGAATACCTCTTCAACATTGACTTATGGCATCCTTTAGAAACCTAATCATTGCAATCAAACAACCAATACTGAATTAACCACCTCTGATGATCAAATGATGCACTTCAGATGCTTGGGTAGACACGTTGGTGCCTTTCAATATTCAGAATGACCAGAGGCACACGTGGTAAGCTCAGCATCTCTCCTTCTGGTCCCACTAATTTTTTTGCTGATCAAGTTTACAAGCAATTATATGAACGAAATTAATCCAACTTACAAAATTGCTGTGAGCTGCGGATAATAAGCTGTGTCTGTGGTGATATGTAATGACACCACTAGGGCACCAGGGGTCATCTCGGTGACCTTGTATATAAAGCAGTCCAGAGCTACAGTCTCGCCTTCCAGGTTTGTCTTGCAGAGAGACAAGATTTCTTAGTGTACATATCAGTTTATTAAAGCTATCTTATACTCGCACTGCTGGTGTGGTTATTGTCACCCCCCCCCTTAAAAAAATGTTATTCCATGCCCCCCCCCGCCACCCCCCTCCTCCTTCCCTTGTTTGTAAGTTCATAAATCCAAATATTTTTGTGGCTTCCGTTGCCTTCTAGAGCTCCTTGGTAACGGCATAGGGGTGGGGAGTGCGGTCTGCCTTTTGGCCTTTCTTGGTGGAGGTGTGGGAATGGGAAGTACTAGATGGCCATGTGGCCGTGTGGGCTGGGGATCCTCTTG
The DNA here is from genome assembly GCF_036971445.1 of Narcine bancroftii. NCBI lineage: Eukaryota > Metazoa > Chordata > Chondrichthyes > Torpediniformes > Narcinidae > Narcine > Narcine bancroftii. Next base: position 427,562,642 of record NC_091469.1, read on the forward strand.
TATGGGATTAGGTCCTGCCATCAAGTCCAGGGTGGTGATATTTTGTAGGGCAGGCGAACCCAGGGTCTTGATTTCTGGGGTGGGTGGTCTAGTCCTCTGGGGTGACTCGATAAGACGACTGTTCTAGTGACTGCTGCTGCGCTCCTTGTTGATCCATAGACATCCATGTTTGCTCCACGTTGTTCACACCTCTGGCCGGTGTGAGATCCCTGGTGGCCACTGAGTCTTCTCTTCCATCTGGGAATGTGACGAAGGCGTACTGAGAGTTTGCGTGCCACAACTCCACTTGATCCACCAGTGGGTCTGCTTTGTGGGGTCTGCAGTGCTTCCGGAGGAGAACAGGTCCCGGTGTCATCATCCATTTAGGCAGCACTGTGCCCGTCGTGGGTTTTCTTGTGAGAGAAAAGATATGGTCATGTGGGGTCATGTTAGTGGTAGTACACAACAAAGAACGTATAGAATGTAGGACTTCTTGCCATCTAGTAACAGGCAGGTCTTTTGGTTTTAAAGTCAAGAGGACCATTTTCCAGATAGTGGCATTTTCCCTTTTGACTTGTCCATTCCCCCTGGGATTGTAACTTGTAGTGCAGCTGGTTGCAATCCATCTCTCGTGCAGATACTGCTATACTTCTGCACTTATGAATGCAGCTCCCCTGTCTTGTGTGTATGCAGTTCGGGTACCCAAATATGCTTAAGATGGGTTGGAGGCATTTTATAACAGTGGCTGCTGATACATCAGAACACGGGATTGCGAAGGAGAAACAGGAATATTCATCTATTACGTTTAGGAAATAGACATTTCTATTATTGGACGGGAGCGGGCCATTAAAATCGAGGCTGAGGCGCTCAAAAGGTTTTGTAGCTTTTATCAGGTTGGCTTTGTCTGGCCGGTAAAATTGTGGTTTGCATTCTGCACAGATGGGGCAGCTCTTGTTCACTGACCTCACTTCCTCTACCGAAAATGGGAGGTTTTGGGTTTTAATGAAGTGAAACAGTCCAGCGACCCCCGGGTGGCCCAGTTCATTGTGCAAGCTCTGCAACTGGGATGTGTGGTTAAGGATGGCACAAGTGCCTCTGGACAGCATGTCTGGGGGCTCGTTGAGTCTCCCGGGGCGGTATAGAATGTCGTAGTTAAATGTAGACAATTCTATCCACCAGCGCAGGATTTTGTCATTCTTAATTCTTCCCCTGTTCTGGTTATCAAACATAAAATCCACAAACCGTTGGTCCATGACGAGGGTGAAGTGTTTGCACGCCAGATAATGTCGCCAGTGCCTTACTGCTTCCACAAAGGCTAGGGCCTCCTTCTCTACTGCTGAGTGTCTTACCTCTAACCCCTGTAGGGTTCATGAGAAAAAGGCCAACGGTCGTCCATCTTGGTTTAGGGTCACATCGGATGCATCCGTTTCTACTTGAAATGGGATCGACTCATCTATGGACCACCTGATAGCTTTACTAATATGGTCCCTAATGTCCCTGAATGCTCTGGTGGCTGCTGGGCACAGTGGGAAAACTGAGGCTTTTATAAGTGGGCAGGCTCTGTCGGCGTAGTTGGGGACCCATTGGGCGTAGTAAGCGAACAGTCCAAAACACCTTTTTAGTGCTTTCAGCGTGTGTGAAACTGGGAGGTCTAGGAGAGGGCGAAATCAGGCTGAGTCTGGGCTGATTTCCCCGTTCTGCACTATGTTCAGGAATGGCAACTTCCTGGCGCTAAAGACGCATTTGTCCCTGTTGTATGTTAGGTTCCTTTCCTCAGCTGCCTGAAAGAAGCGTTTTAAATTCGTGTCATGATCCTCCTGAGTGTTGCCACAGATTGTCACGTTGTCTAAGTAAGGGAACACCGCTTGTCACAGAAATTGATACAGCCTGCCGTCTGCCTCAAATGCTGTGTAAATGCGATCACTTTTTCTAATGGGCAGTTGGTGGTATGCTGCCTTCAGGTCTATGGTGGTGAACACCTTGTACTGCACAATGTTGTTGACCATGTCTGCTATGCATGGCAGGGGGTAGGCAACTAGTTGTGCAAATTTGTTGATTGTCTGGCTGAAATCCACTACCATGCACAGTTTTTCTCCTGACTTTACTATAACCACCTGGGATCTCCAGGGGCTGGTGCTCTGCTCTATGATGCCCTCCTGTAGTAACCTGCGGACCTCTGTTCTAATGAAGTCTCTGTTCCTCGGGCTGTACCTCCTGCTCTTTGTGGCTATTGGTGTGCATTCTGGGGTCAGGTGTGTGAACAGCTATGTTCAGGACAGACGGGCTGCAATGTTGTTTCTTCGTAAGGTGTAGTGGGGGGGGTGGGTGAGGCCTGTTGTGCACTATTGTAATGCTTTCTAACTGGCACTGAAAATCTAACCTCAATAGTACCAGGGCACAGAGGTGAGGGAGTACTAGTAATTTAAACCCTTCGTATTTTGTGCCCTGGATTTCTCGAGTAACCCTGCAAAACTGTTTTACCTCAGCTGCAAGGCTGCTGGCTGCTAACAGGATCTGGTGCTCACTTGGGTGTGTGGGGAGGGCAAAGTGGCTGACTAACCCCTGGTCAATAAAACTTTCAGTGCTTCCACTATCTATTAAGCAATTTACCCTCACATCATTAATTTTGATGCACACAGTGGCATCAGATAAATTGTGTGGACTCACCTGATTCATGCGTAGGGAAGCAAGTCTGACATTTCCTTCGTGTCCTTCCATCCGATAGTACTTGGCGTCATATTCATCTCCTAAAGACTGTGTCCTCTGCTTTGTAGCATTTGTCCAAGATGGCCGGCTGCACATGGCATTCGTCTTCTCCTGTTTGTCTGTGGAGAAAGAAGAGCTTTCCTGCCTCTCATTAGCATGAGAATGGGGCTTGGCTGTGGCCTTGGGGCTTTGGCAGACTTTTGCATAATGCCCATATTTTCCACAGTTGGAACAGACATTTTCTCTGGCAGGGCAGAAGGCTCTGGGGTGCTTTCTTTGTCCACAGAAAAAGCACTTGGGACCCTCAAGGTGTGCTGCTGCTGTGAATTCCTGTGAGGCAGCATACTTTTCTTTCTGTGGGGCTAGAGAGTCAACCAGTGTGACATTTGTCCCGGCCCCAGGGTCCTGTGAGTACTCCTCCAATTCTTTCCTGGTGCTTTCTAAAGCTTCTGCAATAGTCGCTGCCTCATCTAGCCCCACCATTCCTTTCTCCAGCAATCGATGTCTCATTTCAGTGGACCGTATGAACGCAACAATTCTGTCCCTAATAAAGTCCTCCGTATACTCCTGAGCTGATACTGCCTTAAAGTTGCAGCCTCTCGCCAGGTCTTTCAGAGAGATTACAAAGTCTCTGGCAGACTCCCCTACTTGTTGTGACCTGGTCATGAGTCTGTACCGGGAGTGCAGTTCACTATGTCCCTTACTGTAATGCCTCTGTAAAATGCTCATTGCCTCTTGGTAGGACCTGGCATTTTATATAAGGGGTAAGGGTGGTCTCCCAGCTGCACTAACAGCAGCATTAATAGCTCTTTATCCGATGCCTCAGCACCCTCCACGTAATTCAGAAAACATCTCTGCCAGCGTCCGAAGTGCGTGCCTGCTCCAGGATTTCTGGGGTCAAGCTCCATTCTGTCTGGTCGCAGCACATGGCTAAGCTGCAGTCTCTGGTCCCTTAGGTGTAGCAAGGGTGGAACCTGGGGTACTGGGAACTGCTGGTAGAGCCTCTGTGGGGCTTGTGTGCTAGAGGAGTAACCTGGGTGCTTGGGGTTGTTGACTGAGTCTCTGGCTTTGGGACGTTAGCAGCGGGCTTAGGGGGGAATCCCAGCGGTAGTGTCAGGTCTCCATGGTACTGGGAAAACTGCTGCTGGGGGAGTGATGGTAGTGGTTTCTGCTTTCCCTGGCTCTGAAGTGGTCGGGAATTCTGCACATACGTGGCGATTGAGAGCACGACTTGTGGAGATCCTTGCACCCGCATTTGTAGTGACCCCTTTCTGATTGGACTGGGGTTTAGGGTCGACGGTGCCTGTACTGGCGAACCCATGCGCAGGCATGGCTCTTGGTGGTTTCTTACCTGCCCTATCGTACTTCTGTGGTCTTCTCCGCATTCCACCATGTTTCCAGTACAGTGGTCCCTTGCCATCTCTGTCCTCAGATGCACGTGCATGCTAGTCATCCCCGGATTCCATTCCTCAGGAAGAGTCTCCAGGTGGTCGTGAATGCACATTGGAGCAGAAGCAGCTTCCATCCTACTAGCTATCATATTAGTTTATTAAATTGTACTGACAATAACTACACCAGCAGTGAGAGTATAAGACAGCTTTAATAAACTAATATGTACACTAAGAGGTCTTTTCTCTCTGCAAGATGAACCTGGAAGGCTAGACTGTAGTTCTGGGCTGCTTTATATATAAGATCACTGGGATGACCCCTGGTGACCTAGTGATATAATTACATATCACCACAGTGTCATTGAGAAGTTTAACTTTCCAATGGGCAGGAATGCTGAAACCTAATTGATTTCCAATGGTGACTCTTCCATATTCATGAGCTGCTATTTCTGAATTATTATCTACAGTTTTCTCCCTCTCCTCAATCGCTTGCAATTTTTTTTCTCCAGCAGCAAGTGAAAGAACAAATCTTCATGGCCTAATGGATGGAATGCATTTGGTGAGGCTATCTGTCAATGAGAGGCATAAAACAAAGCAAGGATAATAATGGATGCATTGAGGGGTATGTGGAAAAAGTGGACAGAAACCTAATAGTGGATATATTTATGACAGTTGCCTGGTTCTGAGGAGTGACATGATGAAGTAGTGTGGAGGTGGTGGGAAGGTGCAGGCATCTGTACTAACCTTGTTGGGTCTGAAGTATTGCAATGTGCTCAACATTGACCTTATAAGTCATCTTCAGGCACATATTATTGGAGTTATTAGAAGGTTTCTTCCTGCCATTTCTGGAGAAGAGTATTTCTCTCAAATTTCTCATGAACTCACGCAATATATCAAGTAAAGGGAACATTGGACCTCAAAGCAAATATGACCATCTGCAATCCATTTTCTTGTTTCCTTCTTTTAGACAATGAAAATAACTTCAGCATGAAAGATTCATCTTTAGATTGACTGTTCAAATAATGAACTAGAGTTCATGTGATGTGGATACTCATCATACCTGCTGCAATGCACTGAATTGCAAATCTGGAAGTAAAATTGTGAAAAAGCTACTGACAGAAATTAACAAACTTACTTCTAAGGCACAATGAAGTACCAGTCCAAACATCTTGACGTTATTATCTGACCTTATATTTCTTAATCTGCTGGATAGATATCAATGCCTGAAGAGTCTTCTGTGATCTCACCTAAAGATTATCTTTGCAATCTGGGAGACAAGCAGCAAATCATTAACCATAAATTATGAGCTATGTGAGAATGGACCAAAGATACGTTCTTTTTGCAACATTTACTGAAAGCTAACATCATCTTGTCATTCTTTTCCAAATTATTACAAGATGGCCTATCAGTCCAGATACTATTTTAATGCTTCTTGTGAAGGACTTGATCTTCCAGCCTTTGCAACTGAAGTAAAACTATAACATACTGAGTCATGGCCAATTCCATATCTGATTAGTTTTGCAGAGTCACGTAGCTGTTTTCCCTGCTCACATATCTCCTGAAGGCACTGCTCTCTTGTGAATCTCCAATAATTTCCTTAGATCTTTAGGACAGAATAAGACAAATAAAGTCGGATGCAATTTGTTCATCCTTAACTTCAAAATGCAGCCTAGGAATTTTTGGCAAAGGAATAACACTCTCAGCCTATTAATTGGTTACCTCTTGTTTTGGTTATTTTTAACAAATATTAGAAATTGAGAGGAGTATACCAAAATTGAGAATCTACCCCAGTGTTTAATATTACCATGAAACAAATGTAAATAATGCAAATTTATTCGCTTGCGCACATAGAGCAAACTATATCTTTATACGCTCCTCTGTCATTAGGAAAAGGAGCAAAATGCTGCTGGAAAATACTTTCTACCTTTTCACAATTTCCGTATTCATATATTCCCCAGCTGCTCCATGTGCAATTTCTAAAATCATTTAGATATTAAACTGTTGAATATTTTAGTTATTTTGCAGAAAAATGACTGCTGCAGAATACAGATAATAACATTGCTTTGCTTATATAAAATAGAATATATATATTGTTAACAACAAGTTTATTACAGCCAAGAATAGTAAGAGAGCAATCAATGCAAGTTGCTTTGTTTGATACCTACAGCTTTCATCAAGACATGGATCAGATCATACTGGGAATTGCTGTAGCACTGCAGACTTTTATCGCTTTCCCACCATGAGGCCAATTTAATATGTCAAGTGGATTAGTATTCACTTAGATTAGCTTTGCATGTGTAGTTTGGGTAGAAACCTTGTGTACTTAGATGACAGATAATATTACTCGGAATTTCTAATCAATTGCCATACCATTCTTCTGAAAGAGATTTTATTTCCTTATTATGTGATTGTCTATATATTAAAGAATCTCATGAATGAAAGCCTGGCTAAAGTACACTCGGATTTATTTGATTCATCGGGTGAGAATACCAGGAATGTGTAAGACTCCCTTGATCTGTTTATTTTGACTCTTTCATCTTTTTTTCCCCTCAATTGCTTTGTTCAAATAAAATAATGTTTCTATGATTTGATTCAAAATCGGATTCACTCTGTCTGTAACACATGGAAAATGTATGACAAAAGCAGATACAAGGCAATCTTATTGCCATTTGCAACTAATTGCAAGAAACAGGAAACTTTTAATTATCCAGTAGCATAGTCACTTGAAAAATAGCCTTTGCAAAACTGAAAATACAAATTGGATCACTGGATTTAAAAAAAAAACATCAATTTAAAATTTGTTCCAATTTTTTTAGCTCCAGGCAATATAAAGCAATGGGAATAGCTGATTTCCCCAAATAGAGGAAGGTGACTATTTTAGTATCTCAGCTTTGATGTCAAATGAAAATGCATTGTAAATCTCTTTTTGGTATTTGTCAATGTTTGTATATTTTGGTTTTGCAGAAAATCCATTGGCATTGTTATTTAATTTTCAATGAAAATATTCAAACTGTGGAGAAAGAAATAAACATCTGAAGTGGTTCATGTGCCGACTGCATTGAAAATTGCTTCCCACTGGCTATCAATTCAACGTTTATGGCTTGCAATATTTTTGGTTTCGCAGTATGATATATTTTTGGTGTTTTCCCTCATTTTGTCAAAATGTACTTTTTGCCTCGTGCCAAAACGCAGTGAGAATTTTGTCAAAGATTGGTCTTTTGTGAATCAGCCTAAGAAGCAGAGATCTGTTTAAGAAGGGAACCTTCATCTAATGTTTTTAAACTACTGGCCCTTCTAAAATACTTTATGGCAAACTCTTAATATAGGAAACAAAGTGAAATATAGAGGAAATATCTTTTTTTGGGTATATGAGCTAAAATCACTAAGTTACTTTTGTGGAATGTGTTTAAAATTCAACTTCAAATGCAATTCAAGCTCAGATATCTCAGTGAATGGACTTCATGCTCACAAATCTTCACGTTACTTTTGCACTTCTGAAGGAGACAAAAACATTATGTAAATTTGAATCAACAAAATATTGGAATAACTGTGGCTGGAACTTTACAGATAGTTTATGAGAGACTCCAAGGCAGTTGTGTTGTGGAAATATTGACACAGATTCGCTGTTTAAGGCTTTATTAAATCATACTTAGCACATTTAATGATTTTTATATCATCACAAAAACTATGTTGTGCCAAGCTACAGGACTCTATAAACAAAGCCGCAACATATTGATCTGGTTGACCTTTTGTGATGCTTATGGAGAATATCAGTCACAGGCCGGCTGCAGGGTAAAAGGGAAACACATAAAGCCATTGACAGATTGAGAACACAGTCACCATTTGTTACACCTTCTGCTGGTCACTTTCTGATTTATTGTTACGATCCTTCAATGACCCAAGAACCATTAATAGGGTCATTGTATTTGCTCTAAGTTATAGGTTTTTAAAAAAATATAGTATATTCTTGCACTTATACATCTCATTATTTGTAAATCTATTATATTTTCAGGTATTTCGGATAAATAATTCTGAAGAATCCACACTCAGACCACCAAAGCCTTGAATGCTTTTGTGTTTGTGAAAATAGTGCTGACCTATGCCTGGGGTCTCTCTCCACTCTTTATGTTATTAAATCCTCCTCAACATGTCTGTTCTGATGAAGGGTCTCAGCTAAAATTGACCTTGTCTTTCTCCTTCAAATATTGACTAATGCCTATCCCCAATATTTTCTATTGTAATTCCAGATTTCACTGTTATTCTTTTTTGCTCAGATTGCACTAATGCAAACTTGGTAGAAAAGTTCTTCATTCTTCCTTCCACATTGAATACTTAGAATAATGGAAGCTATTGTGCAAATCTTGTTTGAACACTTTTTTTTGTATTTTTTGCACTAATTATTTTTGAATATTGTATTCAATATTGTTATTTCTAGCAATTTTGAACCTGCAAAGCAACAAATCTTGTGATTTCATATTCATGACAATAAACGTGACTCTGATTGAATGTTTCCACTCTTGTAGCATTCTAATTCCATTTAAAATAATTATGGATACAACTTCAGTATTCTTCTGGTGGAAAACCTCATTTTAACTACTCTCTATAATTTTGCATGTGATTATGAGAAATTATGAAAAGCATCAAAAATGATTGCTCTAAATCATCTATTGTTTTACAGATTATCTGCAGATGGGTTCAGAAGTTGCATCTTTTTCATTCCTTTTATATTCTTTCATTTAAACTCAAAGCTGCTTGAAGTTCAAATGTGCTGAAAGATCTTATCCAAATTTAACATTGTCATCTTGCCTCTGAGTTCTGTGCCTCAAAAATATCTTTGCTTTATTTATGATGGTTACATTTGTTTTGTGTGTAAGCATGTGTGAAATAGAACTAGGAAAACTTGCAGTTACAGTATTTAATAAAACCATGATTAATCCCAATCCAGAAGCATTTTGTGCCTGACCATTGTCTACTTTAATACACTGATACTGAAACATCCAATAATCACAACAACTGAACATTGACTAAATTCTGTGTTACAGAGTCACAGAGATTTACAATCTTCTGTGAGTAGAAATTCCATTGAATCAGTGCAGCAGAAGGTCAATATTCCCTTCATCAGGAATATTACACAAGATCCCTTACAAAACAAATTGTCAGCTATATGTTTGCCTTATTTGTCTGTTCTTATGTGCTTCCCTATTGTGTCTCCTTTAATTCACAGGTGCAGATTATTCCATATGCACACACTTTATTTATTTCTAAACCTATCCTACTTCCAAATTCTTCCTACTAAAATGTACAACTCCACTTTTGCAGACTGTAACTTTATCATCCATCTTTTTTCCATTCATTCAAGGGATGTGTGAATAAGTCTGAGCCAGCATTTAATTGCCCATCCTGACTTGCCTTTGTAGTGGTGTTAGTGGTGAGATAACTTCTTGGATTGATGCATTTCTTGAAGTTTGGATGTAACTACAATGTTATTAATGAGGGAGATACAGGAGTATGTCTCTGTGACAGTGAATGATATTGCCAGGACTTGAACAGGTTAGGACAGATTGGTCAGGTGAGGACTTCATTCCCTGGAGCATAGAAGAAAGAGGGACGATTTGATAGGTATACAAAATATGGTGGGTATAAAAAGACTAAAAGCAAGCAGGCTTTTTCTATTTAGGTTAGGTGAAATAAAAACTAGAGGGCATGGGTTAACAATCAAAGGGAAAAGATTTAAAGGGAACATTATGGAAAACTTCTTAATGCAGAGAGTGGTGGGAATGTGAAATGCAGGCTCCACTTTGACATTTTAGAAGAATTTGGATAGGTACATGGATGCAAGAGATATGGAGGGCTATGGTCTGGGTGCAGGTCAGTAGGACTAGATAGACTAATAGCTTGGCACAGACTATTCCTCCTTCAATCTCTAACGCTGCAGAGGAATCAGTCCAAGTATGGCCAATCTGTCCACATTGCCAATGCACTCCAATCCCGGCAACATTCTGGTGAATCCCTTTTGCACCACACCAAAGTTGCTGAAGGAAGTCAGCAGGTCACACAGCATACATAGAATGTAAAAGGCAGTTGGCATTTCAGGCCTTAGCTCTTCTTCAGGAGTTCTGTAAAATTAAGCAGACTCATGGGTAAAAGGAGGGTGGGGGGAACCACAGAGGCTAATATGCCTGGTGAATGCCTGATATGGGCTTTGATATCACTGCATGCCTGACTTTCAATGGTATAAGGCCTTTAGGACCATGGTTGAAGAAGTATGCCTGTCTCCTTTTGGCCATGTCTCACTTGCTACATTTTGTTAAATGCTTGGTTCTTTCAGCCTTCCTGTTGTTGGGAATAGACAAACATCTTTGAATGGGAAAACTTGCCATGTATTGTGCTGAAGTTCTGTGGAAGTTGAGGAAAGAATGTGTGAGTTTAATTGTGATAATTTAGCCTTCTTCAACTGCTCTTGGTCATCTCCAAGATGTTCTCTGTCTTTCCATTGCTCGGCAGAAAGCACTGGACAATGAAAATTTTGCTTCTGGAACACTTTGGGGTGTATCCTATGAATTATGGGCTGCTGATCATGAACATTGCCTTAAAAAACTCCTTTCACATATCTTTCATGAAAATATAACCTATTTTTGTGATTTCCTGTCATATTTTAAGTCTACCAATATTTGCCCACAAAACAAGCTGCTTTTGGTCAGTCCAAGCATGCCTGGACCTCCACTTAGTGCAGGTGCAATGCAAATATTGTCTTTGGCCTGTGCATACTTAATCAGCTGTGCATTACATAGATTGAACACATGTTGATTTGCATCTTCTTCAGGCAATAGCATAGTGAGTGCACTCAACAATAGCATTTATTGTCTTCAGGGATACAGCAGGAATGTCTCATTAATGTTGCAACAGCTGCGATACATTCTGCTCTATTTGTGGCAAATGTATGCTTAAGGCTCAAAGACACAGCATGTCTGCACTTATTAAGAAAGCCTATGAGCTCTACTTTGGTTGTAAAATTGGCAACCAAGACAAACCCTGGGCTTCTCACATTTGTTATACAACAAATGCAGTCAATCTGTGAGCTTGACTCAGGGGTGCTTTGTGCGATTAAACATGCTAAATTCAATAAGGGTTAATTTAATGTTTCTCAAACTGACATGATACAGCAGATCTGAAATTATCTTTGTGTACATCTTGAATATGTCTGTCATAATCTCCACCTCTTTTTTAAATCAGGAAGTAAAGCTTTTGAAAAAAAAATCCAGTGAAATGAAGGAATATTGTTGGGTGATCACCCTGCTCTCATATTTGAGTCATGTTAGTTTTACCTAACAAATGTTCACTCATGCCTAAGTGCTTTCTCAGAAGTCACCTTCCTAGAACACCCCTCCTGGAGTTAATACATAAGAAATCTAAAATATAGCCAGCTAAGAAATGTTCTCTGACGTTGATGAAACTCTAGCATCAAGATTGACCTCTGATGAGCAGGTCCTTCAAATCAGTGAAGTACAATTAACTGCAAACAATTTTAACCTTGTTAAGGTACCAAGATGGATTCTCCTTCTCCTGAATGAAAGTAAAGAACTGGAATTGACCAAGTGTTTTATTTCCAGACAGCAAGCAACATGTTTGTTCTGCACTTAAACATTCTGTCAGAATGCCAGAAAAAATAGTCAGTAGCTGTTCACATGAAAAAAAATCCTTAAATCCATAATCTGTTATCAATTTCTTGAAGGAAGATTCCATTAGTATAAGATGCCTTGAAATGTTTAACTATACTTTTTTTTTAAATTTAACACCATATTCTGCACTTTTGTGTGGCACCACATCCTGCACTTTTGTTCTATTCAAACATTGTTTTCATTCTTGCATTGCATTCTTGCTCTGCAGTATGTGAAGGTTGAATTGCCTGGATAGCTCACAAACTAAGTTTTTCACTGTATCTTGTTACACATTGCAATAAACAATTCAAGTCAAGGAGCAATCACATCAGAGGAACAGTTATGTGCACTAACCAATATTCTATTTGTCAGTGGAAGACTGAGAGTAAGAAGGATTATTACATTCTCAAAATAACATCATATGATTAAATGTGTCCCCAAGGATTTTTGCTGGAGTTCCAGTTTTTCATTATATCTGACTTGGATGGAAGTATAAATAGCCACGTAGACAAGTTCCCCAACAAGTTGGTTGAGTAGAAAGGAAGATTAGATCAGACCAGTAAATTAGCAGTGTATGGAATAGAAGATGGAGTTTATTGTAGGAGAATGAAATGGCTTCCTGTCTTCTCTGAAATACTAAATAAAGGAAGATTTCCGCATGAAAAATTAGGAAAAATGGAAAATGTATGAGGTGGATAACTAATAGTAATTGAATAGATTAAAAAAAAATAGCTTAAAAGCTAATTTGATCTTAGTGTTTGAAAAATTGGCTGTAATACACACACATACACACTTCAAATTGAGTGAGCAATATTCTTCCTAAAGCAAAATAAACGTGATCCATTTTCAACTCTCAAAGTTGTCAGCAAATATTGTCCAGCCCATGATGACATCATTTGATACAACACATGTCTATCTTGTGCTGCATTATATAACTACAGCAGGCACCAGTTTTAAGAACTCTGTGATTCTTGTTGTGTTTTCTCAATTTGTTGCAGTGCCATCAATGTTCAGTTGTGTAGTACTTATTCACAATCATCATTTCTATCTTTTTGTTCCATTTGTAATCTTGATTTATCATTGAATTTACTATTCTAAATGATGCTTCTTAATCCAGAATCTGTGTTGCTACTAGTTTGGTGTAAAAGATCCCCAGATGTTGGACTTGTCCAGTCCCAGAGCCTTATACTTTACAAAGGTTGGCTAGCAGAAATATTTAATGGAAATGTCCAAAGAAAGTTCTTTAGAAAATACCATGATCAGCTCACAAGATCAACCAGTGATCTATTCTAATATTTTCATTTTCTTTTAATTTCTTTATTTAAAAGTAGTCTACTTTATGGTAGAAGCCGAATCCAACCATTAAAACCTGTGCTGCCCAATTATCCTTCACTCCTGTAGGTCTTGGAGGGTGAGAGGAAACTGGAGCACCTGGTTAAAACCAAAGTAAGTCTTTGGGAGAGCATAAAAACGCTTTACAGATGGTGCCAAATTGGAACCTGGTTCACTAGCATTGTAATAGTGTTGTGCTAACCTCTATGTAATAGTGTCGTGCTAACCTCTATGTAATAGTGTCGTGCTAACCTCTATGTGATGGTGTCGTGCTAACCTCTATGTGATGGTGTCGTGCTAACCTCTATGTGATGGTGTCGTGCTAACCTCTATGTGATGGTGTCGTGCTAACCTCTATGTGATGGTGTCGTGCTAACCTCTATGTGATGGTGTCGTGCTAACCTCTATGTGATGGTGTCGTGCTAACCTCTATGTGATGGTGTCGTGCTAACCTCTATGTGATGGTGTCGTGCTAACCTCTATGTGATGGTGTCGTGCTAACCTCTATGTGATGGTGTCGTGCTAACCTCTATGTGATAGTGTCGTGCTAACCTCTATGTGATAGTGTCGTGCTAACCTCTATGTGATAGTGTCGTGCTAACCCCTATGTGATAGTGTCGTGCTAACCCCTATGTAATAGTGTCGTGCTAACCTCTATTTAATAGTGTCGTGCTAACCCCTATGTAATAGTGTCGTGCTAACCTCTATGTAATAGTGTCGTGCTAACCTCTATGTAATAGTGTCGTGCTAACCTCTATGTAATGGTGTCGTGCTAACCTCTATGTAATAGTGTCGTGCTAACCCCTATGTAATAGTGTCGTGCTAACCTCTATGTAATAGTGTCGTGCTAACCTCTATGTAATGGTGTCGTGCTAACCTCTATGTAATGGTGTCGTGCTAACCTCTATGTAATAGTGTCGTGCTAACCCCTATGTAATAGTGTCGTGCTAACCTCTATGTGATGGTGTCGTGCTAACCTCTATGTGATGGTGTCGTGCTAACCTCTATGTGATGGTGTCGTGCTAACCTCTATGTGATGGTGTCGTGCTAACCTCTATGTGATGGTGTCGTGCTAACCTCTATGTAATGGTGTCGTGCTAACCCCTATGCAATAGTGTCGTGCTAACCCCTATGTAATAGTGTCGTGCTAACCTCTATGTAGTAGTGTCGTGCTAACCTCTATGTAATAGTGTCGTGCTAACCCCTATGTAATAGTGTCATGCTAACCTCTATGTAATAGTGTCGTGCTAACCCCTATGTAATAGTGTCGTGCTAACCTCTATGTAATAGTGTTGTGCTAACCTCTATGTAATGGTGTCGTGCTAACCTCTATGTAATAGTGTTGTGCTAACCCCTATGTAATAGTGTCGTGCTAACCTCTATGTAATAGTGTCGTGCTAACCCCTATGTAATAGTGTCGTGCTAACCTCTATTTAATAGTGTCGTGCTAACCCCTATGTAATAGTGTCGTGCTAACCTCTATGTAATAGTGTCGTGCTAACCTCTATGTAATAGTGTCGTGCTAACCTCTATGTAATAGTGTCATGCTAACCTCTATGTAATGGTGTCGTGCTAACCTCTATGTAATAGTGTCGTGCTAACCCCTATGTAATAGTGTCGTGCTAACCTCTATGTAATAGTGTCGTGCTAACCTCTATGTAATAGTGTCGTGCTAACCTCTATGTAATAGTGTCGTGCTAACCCCTATGTAATAGTGTCGTGCTAACCTCTATGTAATAGTGTCGTGCTAACCTCTATGTAATAGTGCCATGCTAACCTATATGTAATGGTGTCGTGCTAACCTATATGTAATGATGTCGTGTTAACCTATATGTAATAGTGCCATGCTAACCTATATGTAATGGTGTCGTGCTAACCTATATGTAATGGTGTCGTGCTAACCTATATGCTAATGATCCACCATCAATAAATTCAAAGACTAGAAGTCTTAAATCTGTGTGTACACTCATGTTGCTTGTACTGAGTCCAGAGCTCATTCTGGGGGAGGACAGGTCTGGGCATAACAGCATTTATTGGGGGTTCCAAGGGGAGGAGTCACTGGCATAGTCAGCACAGAGGCGGACCAGCCATACAACAGAAGTAATATAGAAGTATCACCACATTCATCCCCTCTTTTAAAAGAAAGTCCAGCAGGGGAGAAGTGGGTTCATCACAGGTTCTGTCGGTCCAGTGGTTTTGTCTGCCTCTGCGTCCGCCGTAGTGGCAGCTGTGTGTCAACTGCCGGTTCCTGGGCAACGTTATGTGTGTCGGCAGGCTGAGTGTCCGGAGGCCGAGATGGGGCAGTGGGGTGTGATTTGGGATTGGCGAGTGGCAGGTGATCATGAGGGGAAGCCATACTAGGAGGTCAGTGGGAATCCCGGGGTCTCCCGTGCACACTAGGTCCTGGAAGAAGACTGTATCCTCTGCCCACCCAGGTATGCCAATATAGGCATATTGGGGTTTTCATGGTGGAGATGGACACTTTCAACCAGGGGGTTGGACATGGCTCCTTATGTGCCTCCAGAGCAGGGCTGGTCCTGGGGTCATTAACCAGGATGGCAGTGTGTTCCCTGACGCAGACTTCCTGGGGAAGGAAAACAGTCTTTCATGTGGGGTGGCATTGGTGGTGATGCATAGGAGGAATCTAATGGCGTGGAGAGCCTCGGGGAGGACCTCCTGCAAGTAGGATCCTGGTAGGCCTTTTGACCAGGGCGAGGAGGACTGTCTTTCAAACAATGGCATTCTCCCTCTCTACCTGGCCATTCCCTCAAGGGTTGTAACTAGTAGTCCTGCTGGTGGTGATACCCCTTGTCAACAAGGACTGACACAACTCGTTACTCATGAAGGAGGACCTCGTCGCTGTGAATGAGGCTTTGGTACCTGAATAGGATATCTAAATAGGGTAAAGATGTTGTGCGGTGCCTTCACTATGGTGGCTGTGGTCATGTACAGGCAGCGATGGCAAAGTGGAAACGGGAGTACTCATTAACAATGTTGCATAAGTACACATTGTGCTTAGTGGAGGGCAGAAGTCCCTTGAAATCGATACTGAGGTGTTCAAAGGGTTGGGTGGCCTTTATCAGGTGTCACATGTCCAGTCAGTAGAAGTGTGATATGCATTCCATTCAGACCCGGCAGCTTCTGGACAACACCCTGATATCTTCAGAAAAGTAGGGAGGTTTTGGGCTTTAACAAAGTCGAAAAGCCTCGTGACCCCAGGATAGCAGAGGTTGTTATGGAGGGCTTGTAGTCAGTCAGATTCTGCAAAGGCACAGGTCTCCCAGGACAGGAAAATTCTATACTCCACCTCAGAATCTTGTCGTTCTTGATTTTACCTCACTTCTTATTATTAAACATAAAAGCGACTGCATGTTGGTCAGTCACCAGGGTAAATCATTTCCCAGCCAGGTAGTGCCTTCAATAATGAACTGCCTCAAAAATGGACTGTGCCTCTTTCTCATTGGAGTGTCAGAGTTTGGGGCCCTGGAAGGTGCAGGAGATAAAGGCGACAGGTCTACCAACATGGTTAAGAATGGCAGCCAGGGCAAATTCGGAAGCATTGCTCTCCACCTGAAACAGCATGGATTCATCCACACATGCATCATGGCCTTGGCCATGCCTCCTTTGATACAGATGAAGGCCACCCAGGCCTCTGATGACAGGGGCCGGGCCTAATCTGCAAATTGGAAACCCACTGTGCATAATATGAAAAGAGCCCCAGGCACTCTTTTCAGAGATGTGAAGCTGTGAGGCTGTGGGATTTCGAACATGGGGTGTATGCTGTGAGGATTGAGGCCAATGGCTCCATGTTCCACAATGCAGCTGAGGATAGCCAGGCAAGAAGAGCAGAATATGCACTTGTTTTATTATAAGAGAGGTTCAGGCTTTGGCTGTTTGGAGGAATTTGGCTAAGTTGTTGTTATGGTCCTGCAGGTTGTGGCTGCAGATAGTGACATTGTCTAAATAGGGAACGTGTCGTGGAAACTGTGCTCTATCTTTCCCTCTGAAAGAGAGATACCATTTGTGTCCCCGAAGGGGACCCATAGAAAGTGGTAGAGGCAGCTGTCTACCTTAAATGTGCTAACGTACTCTGGGCAATTTAAGGTTAATGGTGGAGAATACTTGGGACTGAGAGAACTGATTCATTACATCGGTGATACGGGGAAGGAGGTACACGTCCAGCTGCATGAAGTGGTTGATGGTTTGGCTATAGTCAATCACCATGCAGTGTTTCTCCCCACTCTTGATCACTACCACCTGAGTGGTTGAAGGTCTTGTGCTAGGTTTAATAATCCCCTCAGTCAGAAACCATTGCACTTCTGACTTGATGAAAGCCCTGTCTCCATATCTGTATCGCCCGATGTTAGTGGCTATGGGCTTTCAGTCTGGAGTTAGGTTGGTGAACAGGCCTGGGGGGGAGGGGTGACCCAGAGTGTCGACAACCCGCAAGTCGGCCGTGGTGGAGGGGCGGACAGTTTAAGAACTTGTGGTGTGGACAATGAGAGGGGATGAGGTCCGTCACTTCCATGTGATGCTCCTGAACTGACATTGGAAGTCTAACCCCAGTAACATGGGCACGCGGACTTGTGGCATTATTAGGAGTCTATATTTTTTTGTATACTTCATGCCACATGCTGTCAGTGTTACAATACCAATTGGTAATTTGAGGCCATGGAAATTCTGTAGGTTACAGGGTGCACCGCAAGGGAATAATCCTGTACTGTGTCGGGGTATATTAAACTCTCCAGGCTCTCAATGTTGAATAGGCAGTTTATTGCAAAACCATTTACATCAATGTCCATCATTGCACGGGCTAGTTGGTGAGGGCTATTCTGGTTGATTGTGACTGAGGCCAGTACCAGATTGTTGTCCGAGTCGATACTGTGGATGAGTATGACCGATGGTAAAGTGTGGTTGCTGAATGATCAGTAGGGTGGTGCTAAAGATGGCAGCCCTCATGGCATGCATGCGGTGTTGTTACTCTAGCTGGAAGTGATTCCAGAAGTGACGCAAGAAGTCTTTTAGAAAGTACCATTGAGAAGAACATATTTAACCAAAATTAATCTGGAATTTAGATTATTAATGTAATTTAGTATGCATTCCACTATGTCAGAACGTTTAGTAGCCTGAACAATATATATCAAATTTTAACAACTTTGAAAAAAATCAGTCTATGTTTTGGAAGCCTCGTGCATGAATTTAATTCTTTGTTTGACCTGTTAAAAATACCTGAACAAGAAACAGGCCTGTTTTATAGTTCTGTTCATCTCCTGACAACAGAAGAAAATTCAATCAGATGACATGATTTGTTTGCCCGTTCATTGACGAAATCGTTTGGGAAGTTCATGTAACATATTTATAATTTAAAAATGCTGGAAACACAGAGCAGGTCAAAGAAAAGAGAGTTAATATTTCAGATTGAAGATTTTCATCAGAAATTGTTTAATTGTTTTCCAAGTTCTGAATAAGAGAGATTATACTTCTATCAATACTCTGAATCAAGTGCTGTATCTAAGATTTATAGATTTATTAACCAGTACTTCATCATCCTCTCCTTGCACTCTCTAAAATACAGAGGCAGTGGTATCATCACCCCCGTGTCTGCCCTACTCATCAATATTTGAGAGAGCGAGTGAGAAAGGATGTCTAGCAGTGTGCCAATTCATTTCATAACATCCAGATAGGTGCACTGATGGACTGAACCTAGGAACCTCATCTCCCAAATAACTTTTTTTCTCATTTCCTGTGGGTGTCTTCAATCTACTCCAAAGGAGGGAAATTCCTCTGATATCAATATAATTCAGACAATAGCATTTCACTGTACATTATGTGAGTTTCTGTTATGTCTCTCAGATAATTGGAAGGCTTCTTAAATAACATAGAAATGCAAGATTCAAATAACAGAAGAGACTTTACTTACTGATGTCTTCCACCATCTCAGGAAACTGTTCACACACTCAATATACATTCGCCCCACAGTGGTGCACTACAGTTACTACAGTGAGAAGGATGTTTCTTACACGGTTACAAAATAGTTCACATTATTCTGATGATATAACATCCCTCCTTCTCAAGATAAAGAAAAATGTAGTGTTCTTTATTACTTTCTTTCCAGTGCAACTTAAGTAACTGAACTTGAACACTAGTTTATTTAAAAAACTATTTTTAAATAGTTCTTATCAATATCATGCTGGCCTTCGCCATCTTTTGGATTTGGCTGCAATCATTGGGCTCTGTGTTTCTGGCACGTGTGGGTGATGTAGCTTGTTGTGCTTCACCTGACAACTGCTGTGTTGATGTTTCAGTATTAGTGGTTGTGGTCTCTTCACTGATACCTCACTTGATATTGATGTTACAGGCCTTGCTGATATTAAAGCTTTCTGGTTCATCACATTTTGTATTGGCTGGATGTGAATTCTGTTCCTCCTCAGCTGATTGCCAGAGTCTGTCTTGACAATGTATGATCTTGGTGTCTCAGCTTCTCTGATGACCTTCAGTGGGTCCATATTTTCAATATTGGCTCTTGAATATACACATGCTGCCCTGTGAAGAGTTTTGGCAATGTTGGTGCATGTTCATTATAATGCTGGCATCCTTCTTATTGTGTGTCAGCCAGTCTGCTTCTGGTTTCCTCCTGGTCATCTCCCAGTGATCATTCCTCCACCGCTGTATGCGGCAATGAGTTCCACAAATCCATGACCCTCTGACTAAATAAGTTTTTTCTCATCTATTTTAAATGGATTACTTCTAATTTTAAGTCTGTGCCCTTTTGTTTTGCTTGGCAGAGTTGTTTTATATCTCCTGCCATTTAGAAGTTCTGCTGGGGTCTTTATGTCAGTCCTTAAAGGTGTTGCTCATAATGATAGAAGAGCTAAGTATGGGTCTTCCTTTGTTTCGCGTCACTTATCTACCTCATTGTTTGCACCCGTGACCTTTGGGGTAGTATGGGGATGATGTAGTGATAACAAACCCATACTCTGCTGCCAGCTTTCTGAATTCTTGTGATGTGAACTGTGTTCCATTGTCACATATTACTTGCTTGGGTATTCCTTGTTAAACAAAGAGCACTCTCATTTCTGAGGAGATAGTTGACGCTTTTGTGTCTTTCATCCTTTTGACAAATGGAAATTTAGAATAGTAACAGGCTACTATTAAATACCACTCTTGATTCTCAGTGAACAAGTCTGGTCCCTCTGTGTGCCATGGCCTGGCAGGTACTTCTGCGGGAATATTTTCCTCTGTTTGTTGTGTGGGTCTATTGATCCTTTTGGATATCTTCTTCATTTGGATCTCATAATTGACAGAGATCATTTGCAACTCCCGGCAGCTATCCAGACCTTGAATTGCTGGTCCGTCTGTGTCTACCATGTAGAACGCACGGAGGATGTTCTTTCCCTTATGGCAGCCATTTGTCTTAGCTCTCCCTAGCTACTTGATCATGGGTCCACCATAGGCCGTTAAAGTGACATTTGCTGTTTCCAATGCTTTGTCTTTTGGATACCCTTTTATTAAGTTCTCTGGGAACATCTGGTGGTGGAGTCTGAGTGGAGGATGTTGCTCTATGATCCAGTACCCAGCTTCACATTTAGGTTAATTATCATAGGATTGTTCTAGATTGTCCTCTGTATTTGGATCCTTGTGTGTAATACGCTTCCTTCTTTCATCTCACCCAACATCTCGTAAAGGTGTATGGATTCTATGTCCAGTATCTGGGTGTCAGAGTCCACATTCCAGTTTCTTTTTATGTGATGGTTCTTGTTTATTTTCTTCACTGGTATTACTGTTTTCTTCATACCAGACTTACACATCTTCGCCCAGTGGTTTGCTTTACTACAGGCTCTACATTCAGGACTCTATGTGGGGCATTTGCTTTGGTCATTGAAGGGGTGTTGTCTGCCACACTTCCTGCAGGCCTTGGGGGTTTGCCCTTTTTTGATTGTGTACTTTATAGCATCAACCCTTCCTTCTCTTTGTTGTGGGTGGGTCTGCATAGATAGGGATTTCATTTGCATCCTCATGGTTTTAAAGTCTCTGGCCAGCTTCAAGCTATCCTTCCATATAAGAGACTTTTGCACTTTGGGATGGGCACTTCCCCTATTAGTTGAACAACTAATCTTTCCTCTTTATCCTTAAATCTGCATTTTGCAGTAACAATTTTTAGTCTAGTGAGGAAGTTATCAACAGCTTAATCAATCTCTTGCATTAAGCCTTGAAATTCATAGCATTTAATTCTATGATTAGAGCTGGGTTCAAGGTGAGAAGCAAACTTTGCAAATATCTGCTCTGGATAATTTTTCTCCAACTCTGTAAGCTCCCAGCTATTAAATAAGTCAAGGCCTCGCTCCCCTTGTCCAGAGAAGGATATAACTGACCTTCTCTTCTGCTGTTGCATTTTTAAAATAGCTTTTGAATACTAAATTGCACTTCTGCTAAAACTATTTTTAACAATTCCACAAAAGTATCTTCAGCATCCCAATGCATCATTGGTTGAACTGCTGTTGCTCTAGCCATTTTTTTCCCACAGTAATATTTTTTCTCCTTCTCCTTTGTATTTCAGTAACTTACAATCTATTGTATGGCTTTATTCTTGTTCTCTTATACCGCTGCCACCATGTTGTGTCTCTGTGTTACTTGGGAGGCTTCTTAAATAACTTAAAGATGCAACATTAAAATAACAAGAGATTTTACTTACTGATGTCTTCCACCATCTCTGTAAACTGTTCATACACACACATATACAAAACATACACCCCATAGTGGTGCACTACAGTTACTACAGTGAGAAGGGTGTATTCTTACATGGTTACAAAATAGTTCACTTTATCTTGACTATATAACAGTTTCCAATCTACTTCATCATAATGGCTTAACCAAAGTGCATCAAAATATTAATAAAGAATGAATCTTGACTGCGCACAAAGTAAGATTGTCCAAGGGAAAAAAAGTCTCAGAGTTCAGTTACTTTTGGTGAAAAGATTACCACTTTATCATGGAGGCTAATAACTTCCTGATAACTGTAGAAATCAGACATAGAACAGTACAACATTGGAAAAGGTTTTTCTACTCACCATGTCTGCATTGAACATGATGCCAAATTAAACAAAATCTCTCTGCCTACATATCTCTCCACTCCTTGCATATCCATGTAGAATCTTATATGCTACCCTTGTACCTACTTCCATCACTCCCCCAACAGCCAATTCCTAGCATCCACCCCTCTCTGCGTAAAATATGTACCCATATCATCTTTAGATTTTCCCTCTCTCACTCTATATACACACCTCTAGCACTTTAACCTATTCTATGAAAATGATTCTGACTCAACCCTTTGTCTCTCCTCATTTTATAAACCTCTATCTGATCTTCCTTCACATTCAGAGACTACATAAACCCAAGTTTGTGCAACATCTCCTTATTGCTCAAACTCTCTCAGCCAGGAAGTGTCTCTCTGCACTCTTTCTAAGGCCTGTATATCCTTCCTGAGATGACCAGACATTATTTTGGATGCAAAAAATAATTTTATTTAATCTTCAATCAGATAATCTTCATTTTCTTAGGTTCACCACTGAATATTATCTGATTGCCATTATTTGAAAGGGCACACATATTTTGTGGAAGCGGGTACCAAGTATTCTGTTAAATGTCATTGTTCCTTCCCATCTGTTGCTCATAACATTCCACTTCAGTGAAGTGCTCCACCTAGTGGCCTAGTCTAAGCATTGATAGAATAAAATCAAAATCTTCTCCGAACATTCGGCAAGGTAGTCAGTATCTGTGGAGTGAGGAGTTATCGTTTCAAGTTGATCACATGTTTATGTTTCAGGTTTCAAGCATCAGCAATATTATACTTGTTGGGATATAATTGAGATAATGTCAGATTTCTCAAACTTTTTTTTACAATCATGCCAATTGGAGTTTACTTGATCCCACTAGTACACCAGCTTAAAGTCCTCAGCATCGTCATCTCATTACATTATTCCAAGGACTTACTTCAGTCTATCAAATCCAGGTCTATTTTCCTGTATGTATCCAATTCCCTCTTGGTTTGGTTGAAGACATGTTACCCTTCAGTCAAAAGAATACAGTAGTTCCTGAATCACGCACTGCTTTCCTCATCCTTCTCCATTGTCATACAACTCATACCCCATTATCAGGAAACTCCTTCCCTCATCACCAGGGAACACCTACACCATCCTCAGGCAACACTGACCCATCATCAGGAAACTCCTTCCCAAACATCAGGCAACTTCTCTTCCTTCATCAGGGATCTCCTTTCCTATCATCAACAACTTCTACTCCATCACCCGGAAATCTCCCCAGCATCAGACATCTCCAACCACATCACAAGATCACAAGATAAGGGAACAGAAGTAAGTTGTTTGGCTCAATCCTAAGATGGAATATACTCACACCTAGTTCCAATAGCCAGCCTTTTCCTCATATTCCCTGATGCCCCAACCAATTAGATGCTTATCAATCTCCTACTTAAACTCTCCCAGTGATCATGCCTCCACCGCTGTATGCCGCAATGAGTTCCACAAATCCATGACCCTCTGACTAAATAAGTTTGTTGTCATCTATTTTAAATGGATTACTTCTAATTTTAAGTCTGTGTCCTCTTGTCTTTGATTCACCCACCAAGGGAAACATCTTATTTACATCCACTCTTTCAAAACCTTTCAAAATTCAAAATGTTGCTATGAGATCCCCTCTCATTCTTCTATACTCCAATTAATGCAATCCAAAGGCTGCCAGACGTTTATCATAAGTTAGCCCTTGTATTCCAGGAATCATCCTGGTAAATCTCCTCTGCACTCTGACAACATCACTTCCTTTGTAAGATAGGGGGCCCAAAACTGCACACAGTACTGCAAATGAAGTCTCACCAGTGCCCCATACAGCCTCATCAGCACATCTTTACTCTTATATACTTTTCCTTTTGAAATGAATGCCAACATTGCATTCACTTTCTTTACTACCGATCCAACCTGGTCATTAACTTTTAGGTTTCCCTGCACGATGGAACTCACCAGGGAATTCCTACTGCCATCAGCAGGCAACTCTTTCCCCATCAAGAGCCAGCTTCTTCTTTCCCCGGGGTGCTGTTCACTGGAGTCTGCTCCTTTTCATGGTCACTGCTGAGCACAGGCATAGCCATCTTGGGCATAAACCTGTGGTTGCAGGATTTTAGTTTTAAAAACACCATCAACTCTTTTAACAGGAAGTTTAATGCCTGTACAGAGCTGTCAGTGTTGCCCTTATAGCAGCTCTGGCTGTCAGAAGTGATAAAAGAAGGAAGAAGCTCAGCAAGTGGGCCAGAATCGGGGTTAGACTGACAGTTAACCCTTTCAGCCCATTGCTCCTGACAATCTTATTCATAAATATAAGATCGGTGGAGAAGAAAATGGATTACCCGCGACTGCATCTGAAGCAAAAGCAACTGAAAGGCTGCTGTGCTCTGGTGATTGCAGAAACATGGCTCCAGGACTCCATCCTAGACTCAGTGATCCAGCTTGATGGACTTATTTCCTTCAGGGCAGACAGAGATACTGTTGCTTCTGGCAAGACACAAGGAGGAGGGTCGATGCATTTACATCAGTGAGAATTGGTGCACAAATGTCTCTGTTATAAAGACTGTCTGCTCAACAGAGATAGAGGGCTTAATGTTGAAAGGAAGACCCTTCTTGCTGCCCAGTAAATTCTCAGCCACGCTGATTGCTGCAGTTTATGTTCTACCTTCGGCTAATAAGGGTGAAACAATGAGGGAGCTTGATGGTCCCATCTGTGAAGCCCAAACATCTCACCCTGGCTCAACAACACCAATCTAAAAACAGACTTAACACAGCTTCACCAGAGGAGAGAACACTCTGGATCAGGGGTACACCAACATACCTGGTGCATACAAGGCTGCACTTCACCCCAACCTTGAATACTTAGATTACTTATCTGTCCTGCTAACCTCATCTGCAGGGGTGGGGGTAGTGGGTGGGTGCTACAACAATGCTACAGGATTGCTTTGAGACTATGGACTGGAGCTGTTTCTGGGAGGCATCCACCTACAATGGTCAAACTCAGTGACTGGCTACATCAGCAAGTACATTGAGGTTGTCATCAAGATCAAATACTTCACAACCAGGGGTAACCAGAAACCATGGTTGGATGCAGACGTACAGGCACTTCTCAGAGCCCAGAATGCTGGCTTCAGTACAGGAGACAGGATACCAGGGATGAATTTTCCATCCAATCAGAATGCAAAATGTGGATATGCACAGAAGATCCACGGACAGCTGTGCGACACCAGCGACACAAGGCACAAGGGATCGAGCAATAAAGAGATCACAAGACAACTTTGAGAGTTAAAGACAATGACACCACTGAAGAATCTGATCTTTTATGCATGGTTCAATGAGAAGAACAGGCTGATGCCGAAGAAAACTCTGTGTCCCACTAATGAATGGGCCCTCATGAATAGCTAAAGCCGAGGTGTGGAGAACCCTATCCAAGGCAAACCCACACAAGGAAGCAAGACCACAAATCTAGTTGGGTACTGAAGGACTGCACAAACCAGATGGAGGATTTTACAGATATCTTTGTCCCCGCAGGTTTCAAGACATCTACCACCCAGTCACACTGACCTCTACCATTATCAAATACTGCTAGAGTCTAGTGATGGACCACATCAAAGTCCACTTCCCAGAAACACTGGACTCATTTTAGTTCACTTACAGAGAGAATGATTCCATTGATGATGCTATAGCCTTGTCCCTCTACTCCATCCTGACCCACCTAGAGAACAACATCACATATATCAGGCCAGCTCAGTTCATTGACCAGCTCAGTTTAATACAATCATTCCCCTAAGGCTGGTGGAGTAGCTGTCCTTGCTGGGACTCAATAACCATCAGTCCAACTGATTATGTATTTCCTAATGGAAAGCCCACATTCTCACCGGATCAGTAGCAGAATGTCAAGCACTGCCAAATTGAGCACTGGTGCACCTCAGGGTTGTGTGCTAAGCCCACTTCTGTTCGGGCTACTGACCAATGACTGCAAAGCCAGCTCCAGCTCCAACAGAGTCATCAAGTTTGGAGATGACATGACAATAGTCAGCCTCATCAACGACAACAATGAGTTGCACTGCAGAGAAGAAATGGAAAATCTTGTGATATGGTGTGAGGATAACACCCTGAGTCTTAACGTGGACAGGGAAAAGGAGATGATTGTGGACTTCAGAAAGAGAATCAGGAGTATCATAGCAAGAAATATCACTCTGAGAAGCAGCTTCTTCTCATGGGCCATGAGATTGCTAAACAAATGAAATTAACTGTTCATACAAACCCTCTAAGACTCCACTATTTATTAAACAATATTTATTTATTTTATATATGCATATACATATTGTGGATGTATTATTTTTTCTGTATGTGTGTTCTGAATGGATGTGTGTTTGGACATTTTTGTAATGTGAAATATGTGCAAAATAGTTTTTTACAACAATATGTAGAGGTGCCGACCAGAGAAGGAGCAGTGTTAGATCTACTGTTGGCAAATGGGATGGGTCAAGTGACGGAGGTTAGTGTTGGCGAGCACTTCGGGTCCAGTGATCATAATGCCATCAGCTTCAATGTCATTATGGAAAGAGAGAAATCAGGGCCAAGGATTGAGGTTTTTGATTAGGGAAAAGCTAGATTTGAGGAGATGCGAAAGGACTTGCAGGGTGTGCATTGGGACAATTTGTTTTATGGGCAGGATGTAGTAGAGAGATGGAAGTCTTTTAAGATCAGATTTTGAGAGTGCAAAAGCTTTATGTTCCTGTTAGGTTAAAAGGAGGGGCAAAAGGTTTGAGAGAGCCGTGGTTTTCAAGGAATATTAGAAACTTGGTTCGAAGAAAAAGGGAGGCGTACATTAGATATAAGAAGCATGGAGTTAAGGAGATGTTTGAAAGATACATTGAATATAAGAGGAATCTTAAGAGAGGAATTAGGAAAGCTAAAAGAAGGTACGAGAAAACTATGGCAAGCAGGGTGAAAACTAATCCAAAAGAGTTCTACAAATATGTTAATGGTAAGAGGAAAGCTAGAGACAAAATTGGTCCCTTAGAAAATCAGAGCGGAAAACTGTGTGTGGAGCCTAGAGAAATGGGGGAGATATTGAACAGTTTCTTTTCTTCGGTATTCACTAAGGAGAAGGATATTGGGAGATGTGAGATAAAAAAAGCAAATTGGGTAAATATGGGGAATATAGAAATTACAAAAGGTGTAGTTTTAAGGTTTTTGAAGAATATAAAGGTGGATAAGTCTCCGGGACCAGACGGGATCTTCCCCAGGACATTGAGAGAAGTGAAGGAGGAAATAGCAGAGGCTCTGGTGGTAATTTTCCAAATGTCATTAGATATGGGGATAGTGCCGGAGGATTGGCGCATTGCGCATGTGGTTCCATTATTTAAAAAGGGTTCAAGGAGGAAGCCTGGCAACTATCGGCCTGTAAGTTTGACGTCTGTGGTAGGTAAATTAATGGAGAAAATTCTTAGAGATAGTACTTATAAACATCTGGATAGACAGGGTCTGATCAGGAGCACTCAACATGGATTTGTGGGAGGAAGGTCATGTTTGACCAATCTGATTGAATTTTTTGAAGAGGTGACTAGGAATGTGGATGAGGGTAGCGCAGTGGATGTTGTCTATATGGACTTCAGTAAGGCCTTCGATAAGGTACCACATGGAAGGTTAGTTAGGAAGGTGCAGTCTTTAGGTATAAATTTTAAGATAGTCAAATGGATTGAACATTGGCTGAAAGGGAGAGGCCAGAGAGTGGTAGTGGATAATTGTCTGTCAGGTTGGAGGCCGGTGACCAGTGGTGTGCCTCAAGGATCTGTATTGGGCCCATTGTTGTTCATTATATACATTAATGATCTAGATGATGGGGTGGTGAATTGGATTAGTAAATATGCAGATGATACTAAGATAGGTGGAATAGTGGATAATGAAGAAGGTTTTCAAGGATTGCAGAGGGATTTGGGCTGCTTAGAAAAGTGGGCTGAAAAATGGCAGATGGAATTTAATGCTGATAAGTGTGAGGTGCTTCATTTTGGTAAGAAGAATCAGAATAGGACATACGTGGTAAATGGGAGAGCATTGAGGAATACAGAAGAGCAGAAAGATTTAGGAGTAACGGTACATCGTTCCCTGAAGGTAGAAACTCACGTGAATAGGGTGGTGAAGAAGGCTTTTAGTATGCTGGCCTTTATCAATCATTGCATGGAATATAGAAGTTGGGAAGTGATGTGGAGATTGTATAAGACGTTGGTGCGGCCTAATTTGGAGTTCTGTGTGCAGTTCTGGTCGCCTAATTATAGGAAGGATATAAACAGAGTGGAGAGAGTGCAGAGAAGGTTTACCAGAATGTTACCTGGGTTTAAGCATCTAGAGTATAGGGAGAGATTGGACAGATTAGGTCTTTATTCTTTGGAGCGTAGAAGGTTGAGAGGGGATTTGATAGAAGTATTTAAGATTATGAAAGGGATAGACAGAGTGGATGTGGATAGACTATTTCTGTTAAGAGGAGAAAAGATTAAAACAAGAGGACATGAGTTAAGAATTAAGGGGCAGAGGTTTAGAGGTAACATGAGGGGGAACTTCTTTACTCAGAGAGTGGTAGCCATGTGGAATGATCTTCCAGGAGAAATAGTGGCGGCGGAGTCAATTGTATTATTTAAGAAAAGGTTGGACAGGTATATGGATAAGAAGAAAGAAGATGGAGGGTTATGGGCATTGTGCATGGAGGTGGGACTAGAAAGGGGTGTTTGGTTCGGTGTGGACTAGAAGGGCCTATTGGCCTGTTTCTGTGCTGTAATTGTTATGTTATGTATGTTATGTTACTGAGGGCCAAAGAATACTGTTTTACTGGGTTGTATTTTTATGGGTCTAGGAGATTTTGGTGCCTGCATTTTTGATCCAGACATTTTGGCCTCCACTGTTTGTTGTCCACAATTTGGCATCAGATATTTTGCCACCCACAGTTTGGCGCTGGACATTTTGGCTCTAACAAATAGGCTACAGCAATTTATTCACTCATTATGAAGTGAGGAATGGCATATTGGGCTGTAGTACGGAACCCTGCATGCAGGGCAGTGGCTATCGCTCTATCATGTCAAGCTGACCAACATGGCACCATGGGTGCTGAAGGCTTTCCAGAGACTTGCGGGGAGTAAGCAGCAGCGTTGGACACTGGGAGGGAACCTGTTGCCAAGCCCTTTCAAGGTAGCAGAAGTGGGCTGTCTGGGGGCTGTGGAGCAGACACCGATACCCTCGTGAGCCTTGATCACCTCCACTTCCATTCCACTTCTGCCACCCAGTCCCCTCCACCCACCCCCAGCCCTCTTCACCCTGTTCCCCTGGTCCCAATGACTCATTGACTCAATCACTGTTAAGCCTCCACTGCCTGATGTGCCATGTCGGTCAGCTTGACATGATAGAGTGACAGCCATTGTCCCAGTGCAGAGTCCCACACAACAGCTCAAAGCACTGCTCCTTGCTTCATAATAAGTATAAGTGAATAAATTGTTATAGGCTAACTGTTAGCACCAAGAACTTTAATCAATGCTTAATATTTATTATATTTAATGAAAATTATAATAAATTACATGTCTGTGGTCAAATTTGAGAGCAGGCACCAAACTGCAGAAGCCAAAATGTCCAAGGGACTAAAAAATATATTTTTTTGTCAAAACGTCCAGCACCAAAATGTCCAGTTCCAAAATGTGAGCTTCAAAATATCCACTGCCAAACTACAGGTGTCATAATGTCATATTCTGTACTCATACAATCAGATGATAATAAACTTTTTTTTTGGAAAATTCCATACATGTTATAATATCCAAGTACAAAATATAACAAACACGTATTAATATCCAATCTATTACATGGTGATATAAATCGCACCTCCCAACCCCACACCCCCACTAAACTAACCCCAAAAGCAAAAAAGGAAAATAAAAAAAGTGAAAGGAAAAGTGAAAAAGTATGAAGATACAAGGGAAAAGTAAGAAACTATAATAGAAACCTGGGTGACACACATTTCCCCTGAATATTATAATCGATAATATTTCAAGGAGGTTGATGAAGTTTGAGGCTCTCAATTCTTAAGTGTGGGCATCAAATTTTCAAAAATACATCAAATTTATTTCTCAAATTGTAAGCAATTTTCTCCAAAGGAACACAACTATGCATTTCTGCATTCCAATGTTCCATACCAATGTGGATATCTGATTTCCATGTCACTGCTATACATTTTCTTGCTACTGCTAAAGCAAGCTTTAAAATTGTTTTTGATGCATAGATAGTTTCAGTTTAAGTCTTGTCTCCTCAATATTAACTAATAAAAATAACATTGAAGTTTTTGGAAATTTAATTCCCATAACCTGTTCTAAATAGAACACCAAATTTGACCAAAATGTCTTACTTTAAAGCAAGACCAAGTAGAATGTAAAATAAAAGTACCTACCTCCTGACCACATCTAAAACACTGATCAGATAAATCTGATTTCAGTTTATTTAGATTTTGTCAAGTGAGATATACCTGATGTAAAAATGATGTTGAACTAGCCTATATCTAACATTTATAATATTTGTCATACTATCCCGACACAACTCTGACCAATTTATTTCATCAATAACAACATTTAAATCAGTCTCTTAACATTATCTGGACTTGTGTATCTCCTATTTTATAATTTCTTTCTGCAATAAAGTATACATAACCAAAATAAATTTCTTAATATATCTACTACATCTCAATATTTCTACGTGACCATATTTCGGTAATGGCATTGTTGGTCCCAGTTTATCTCTCAAATAAGCCCATAAATGATAACAAAAAGAGTATTATTTTGTATCCCATATTTGTTTTTTTTTCAATTGATCCAATGTCATTAAACTTCTACCAACATAGCAATCTTCTTTACATCTAATTCTTTTCCAAAACCAAATATTTCAAAATTGATTATCCATTAAGTCAGTTTTTTTTTCATCAAGGGCATTTTAGACAGGACAGCCCTCCTCATTCCAATTTTAGACAGGACAGCCCTCCTCATTCCAATTTTAGACAGGACAGCCCTCCTCATTCCAATTTTAGACAGGACAGCCCTCCACATTCCAATTTTAGACAGGACAGCCCTCCTCATTCCAATTTCATCATTTACTTTATTGGGTAGGGTTTATTGTATTAAAATAAATATATTTCCTAGGGTTCAATACTTGAACTTGAAATTGAACTTGATCATTTGTAAACTTCTACCTGATCATGAGGCACCTGCTATCCCATCATTAGGGAACTCCTTCCCCCATCATCATGAAACTCCTTCCCTATCATTAGGCAGCTCCCATAAAATCAGTGTTTTCTTACCCAAATATCAGACAATGCCCAGCTCATCATTAGGGAACTCCTATCCTATTATCAAGGAATTTCTTCCCCATCATCATGGAACCCTTACCAGATCACCAGGAATCTCCTTCACTCATCATTCAACAGCTACCCCATAATTACACTCCTTCCAATCATCAGGCAGATGCTAACCCATCAACAAGCAAGTCCTTATCATATCATCACAAAACTCCTTCCGCCTTCACCAGGCAACTCCTACCTAATAATCAGGTGAGCCTACCCCATTATCAGGCAACTCTTCTCTTATAATGAGGCAACACCGATCAAATGATCAAGCAACACCTACCATATAATCCAAGTTTATTCCTATCAAATCATCAGACAACTCCTAATCCATCATGGTGACAGGCCATTTCAGCCCACAAGATGCTCTATCATCAACATCAGTGATTTCCCACCATATCATCAGTCAACTCCTACCCCATCATCAGGGAATTTCTTCCAATGATCATGCAACTGCTAGCCTATAATCAGAAAAGGCCTACTGCAGCATCAGTGAACTTCTTCCTTCATCGAAATGCAACTCCCACCCAATCATCAAGCTTCTCCTACCCCATTATCTGGAATATCCTTCCCCATCATCAGGTACATCCGACACCATCTTTATAGAACTCCTTCACCAGATTCAGGCAACTTCTACCCACATCATCAGGAAACTCCTTCTGTCATAGCCATGCAATTTCTACCCCATCATGAGGCAATGCCTACCCTATCATCAGTCAACTCCTATCTCATCCTCACTTAATTACTTCCCATCATCATACAACTTCGACATCAACATCTTGCAACACCCATGTCATTCTCAAGCAATTCTAACGTCATCATCAAACAACTTCTACCCATGATCAAACCCCATCATTTCCAACCCTTAACCCATTATTAGGTCATTCCTTTCTATCCCTTATCAGGCAATGCCTCCAACATCATCTGTAATCTCCTTTACCAACTTCTACCCCATCATCAGGCAACTACCATTCAACCATAAGTCACAGCTTGATCATTGAATCAAGCAACACCAATGTCATCATCAGGGAACTCCTTCCCCCATAACCAGGCAATTCCTCATTAGGCAACACCTACGCCAACTTCACACAACTCCTATCCAATTATCAGATAGTGTTTACCTCCTCATCAGACAACTCCTACCGCATCACCAGGGAACTCTTTCCCCATCATCAGACAGTTATTACCCCATCATCAGTGAATTAATTCTACTTCATCAGGCAAGTCATACCATGCCATCAGGGAACTCCTTCCAATCATCAGGCAACTGGTACCCCATAATCAGACAAGTTCTACTCCATCATCTGGAAACTCTTTCCCATCATCAAGGATCTCCTTCCCTGTTATCAAGCAATTTCTATCCATTAGGCATCACAGACTGGCATAATGGTTAGCACCAATGATTGGGACTGGACCTAGGTTCGAATCCCGTGCTGTTTGAAAGGAGTTTGTCTGTGTGGACTTGCTCCAGGGGCTCTGGTTTCCTCCCACCCTACTGGGGTGTAGGTTAATAGAGTGTAAATTGGCAGGCATGGACTCATAGGGATGAATTGGCCTGTTACAGTGCTGTATGTCTAAATTTAAAAATAAATGATCAGTCAATGCCAACCCCATCACCATGCAACTCCTATGCCACCATCATCACTTTCCCATCATCATGTAATGCCTATGCCATTATCAGGAAATGTCCACCTCATCACCAGAAAACTTTGACCCCATTATTAGGTGACTCCACTCCCATAATAAAGCAACTCTTATACCATCATCAGAGAACTCCTTCCCCAATAACCGAGCAACTCTCACCTCATCAATCAGGCAACATCTATCCCATCATCAGGAAACAGCTACCCCATAACCAGAAAACTCTGACCCCTTCATAAGGGAACACATTCTCCCATGATCAGGAAACTCCAATCCTATTACCAGGGAACATACCCCATCATCAACAGCCCATATCCCATCATCACAGAATTCCTTCCTCATCATCATATAACTCCTAGATCATCATGAAGAAACTCCTGCCAGATCACCAGGCAACTCATATCCTATCATCTGAGAACTCCTGCTCCATCATCCTAATCCATCATCACTGAATTGCTTCTCCATCATTAAGCAACTTCTTCCCGATCATTAGGCAACTGCAGCCCCATCATCAGACAACTCTTACCCATCAAAGAAAGAAGACAGTGGGATAGGGAAGAGATGGAGAATGGGGGAGTAGATGATGTAAATGCCATCCTGTTGGAGAGTGCCCAGATGGAATTTTCGGTGTTGTTCCTCCAATTTGCAGATGGCCTTGGTTTGGCAGTGTGTCTTCTTTCCTCCAGTTCCTCCAGTTCTGACCTCCAGACCATTTAAATTCTCTGGTAATTTGAAGCTGGTTAAGTTAGGGAGTACTGTTATGCTAAGTTTCATCTTTTTTTAAACTGCTTTGTGGCTGGGGCTTGTACTGTCCTCACACACAACTTCTCCAATCCCTCTGCTGCACTACACAACCTTCTGCAGCACTCTACTGCATCACACAACATCCCTCATTGTTCTGGTTCATCACACAATCTCTCCATCACTCTACTACATCTTGTAACCTCCTCTATCGCTCTGCTGCATCACACAGGACACATGTTTTAAGTGAGGTCCATAGTGTCAGTAGTTGTCACCATTTCTTCCTTTGTGAATTGTTCAGAGTTAATGTAATAGTTTATTTTTGAATGCTCATTGCTGATCTCACATTACTCGCCATTATGTAAAAATCTTATCTTGGTTTACAACAACATTTTATTTTTCTAAGTTAGTATTTAGGCACTTAAGCATTTCCCGACAATAAGAGAAGAAGACACTATAGAAGTTGACAACTATTTGATTCTTATCATAGATCCATGATGAGAAATAAACAATCTAGACATTCAATGACCAATCTCAGCCTGATGAGGACATCTTTTAAGGTAAAAATCCAGTTGCACCAAATCTTAACAATAATACTTCTAATGAGCAATATCAAATAGAAATAGGGCCCCATGGCAGTTTAAGATAATCACAATCCAACTGACTGATCTTTTACATTTTGACTGTGCAGAATCAACTCAGTTTTGTAGAAGGTTTTTCATAAACCATTTCACCAATGCAGTGGTCACTCCGGTTGCATGACTGGGAAAAAATAAATGAATGAATGATCTGACAGAAAACAGATAATAAATAGGCAACCAATATTCATTGTTAACGTAGGTGCTAGATTTTTGTCACCCTGGGTGACAAAATAATATTGAAGTCATTGTGGTTATAGAGTGAAGATGGGTAATGTAATGAATGTATTTAGCTTTCCAAAATGTCTTTTATAAAATACCACAAAATAAATTGAATAAGATCAGACCATGAAGAATAATGAAACAATACGAAAATGAATAGTTAGTTGATTGGAAGGTGGAGAGTAGAGAGTGGAAATTAAAGAGCAGCTTTTCAGGGTAGAAAGTAGGTTCATAGACAGATCAGTCTTTGAGTCTCATTTGTTCACACATCATGTTATTGGCTCATATTTTGAAATCAAGTATATAAATTTAAAATTTTCAAACAATACTAAATAGGGAGAGATATACAAAATGGAAGAGGCTGCCATATATTATAAGATGTTAATACATTTTCAGTGGTTACATAATTGGATTTTGAATATAAATAAATATGCGGTGTTATGTTTGATTAAGAGCAAATAAGGAGGTCATGCATTACCTGAAATCCTTCTAGGTTGATGAGCAAAGGGATTTGGGAGCACAAATTGCTAAAGGCAATGATGAAGGTCAATACAACTGTAACAAACACAAAACTATCACTAGGATGTATTCCTGGAAGGATAGAATTGAAAAGTTAAGAAGTTATATTTTATGTCTATCAATCCTATCTTCACTCAAAGGTGAAGTGTTCCCCATCCCCAATTTCTTACAATATATTGATTACCAACAATTTCCTGTAACAAAACATTCCTTTGACCAAGATCCCAGGAATTATATATCCCATTCTCTCTGCATTTTCAGAGACCATAGAACTTGATTCTCAAAGGAAGATTAATAGCTTTCACATTTTCTGTGATCATAAACTAATGCAAAAGCAGATCAAAGAATGTATCCATCACAAATTCAGATTAAAGGCCAAGTGACAAGATAGCTGAAATGCTTGTTAGCAACATGCTTTCACTTCAACATGTGCACCCTTATCCCATTCGATACCACCACCCAACCTCTGGTGCTTTGATTGTGTAAATGACTTTTGAATGAAAACATATTCTGTCTCCCAATGATGAATGGGAGTCATTCATAACATTGATGATACTTGTACACGATAATTGTGCACCTTCTGACATTTACCTCTCTGATGAAACTTTGACTTTCTTAGAAAATGACTCAGATATCTGAAACCACCTTTAATGGGAATTGAGAATCCCTGCATTCTTTGTTCCCTTGGAATTGATATTATCAGTCCAGACCTTTCTTGGGACATGCAGCAAAGTAATGGAACATCTTCGCTTCGGAGATTATTGAATATCACAAAAAGAATGCAGTAATTAGGCATTTACTGGATTACATGCCATACCTTATTTTACTGAGATTTTTGCTAGCACCAATTCCTCCTTCAGCAAAAATAGCAGACAATATTTTTGAAAGCTTGTGACACCTAGCATAAAGGTAGTTTTTTTTTAATTATGTTGAATTTTAATGCTGAATGATTTTAAAAGTTTTATTGCTGAATTATTAATCCATTTATAAAACAATTAAATTACTTTCTTCAATGGTTTTGCATTTTAAAATAAATCAAGTTTCCTTCAATGCCTATTCAGGACAAGCTTAATTTTATTTATATTGAGACTTAAATTGAACTCACAGCTCAAATTAAATTGGGTTTTGATCAAAGGGATGACATGGTGATGCAGCAGTCAACACTGCTTCCTCCTAGCTCCAGGGACCTGGGTTTGATCATGACTTCCTGTGTAGGGCTTGTATTAGCTTGACCTTGACCACATGGGTTTCTGCTGGGTGCCCAGGTGTCCTCCAACATCCCAGATTTGTACTGGTAGCAGAAAGAGCTACTGTGATTTACTATTTAATTTGAGTAAATAGCAAAGTAGAAATCAAAAGGTAATTATTGGTTGTGCATGAGAGATAATTAGTTGCAGAGATATAGAGATATAAGAAACAGAGGAATGGAAATGAATGGATAGCTCTGCTGCCACAAGGTGAAATTACTTTCTATCGCCTTGTAATAAATAAAACAAAGCAAATGGCTCACATGGAAAGCTTCAATGATCCAAATTTTCTGTGTTTTCATGATTGTAAAAAATGAAGCAGCTTCTTTATAAGTAGGGTCCAATGAGAACGCAATTAAACAAGGTGATCAATTCATTCAACTCTCCATGTAACCCTATGAATTCCAGTGTTTGTTCAGTATAATTTGGCATACAATTGTTTTTTTTTTGTAAAGTAGGCTTTTGAAAAATAGATCTGAAATTGTTATTGATTCTCTTCTTTTAAGAGAAAATAATTTCTCATTGCCCATTGGTTATGCCACTTCTTATTGGTGATATCCACACAAAAGCACATTCAAACCAATGTTTCAATAATGTTATCTTTCTGTTAAGATGATGGAAATGTGGGAAGAACTAAATACAATCCTTGTGAATAGGTGCTTGATATTCAGCATGGACACAATGGATCATAGGATCTGATTCTATGCTGCAGGACTATGAATGAAGAGCCACAATATTTTGTAGATTCTCATCCTGCAGATTGTCTCCGGGTGTCATTGAGAGCCCTGGCTTGATTTCCCACTCATTTACTGTGTTCTCGTTAGAATGAGCAGTGTGTCAAAGAAGAGTTGCTGCTTGGTCCAATTTTCACTTTGCTCTAAGGAGCAAAATATTTTATTTCAATAGTTGTATGTTGTGATTGAATTTAGGGCCAAAAAGGAAAAACCTCATTGGAGGAAATAGTTCAAAATGCCTTCAGTCTCTTGCATTGTCCAAGTTACACACCACATTCATGACAATCTCTCTGTAATCACAATGGTGTTCATGAAGTAGAGATCACCTCAAAGCTGGAAGAATTTGGATTCAATCCTTCACTCCAAGTGTTGTGCTTTCCAAGTTTGTGTGTTCTTTCCATGATCTTGTGTGTTTCAAATTGGTACTTTGCTTTCCTTACACATCCTAAAAATGTTGATAATTTAATTTACTACTGTAACTTGTCCAATGATAAGGGTTAATGGCAAAAAAAAATCAAAAGAGGGGTTGGTAACCTCATGTGAAAGAGTAAATAAATTGTAGTTAACACAGAGCAGAACACTACTTAAGTTGCAAGCTGAATGTTGATGTGAATCCAATAAGCCTCTTTCTGTGCTTTGGAGCGATAGAAAGCATAGTAATTGGATCTTTGACTAACTATATCAATGCTGACCTTCTTTCCCCTCCTAGTTGTGCATATTGGGACTGTATCCTTCTATACCTTGCCTATTTAAGAGTTTGCCTTAATGGATTTTAAACATTGTGTAAGTATCCCATCACCTCCTTTGGCAGTATGTTCCAGATAGCAATCACTGTGTGTATATAATAAAAGCATCTCTTGAAAACTCCGTCCTCTCACTTTGAACCTGTTTCCTTTTACTTTTAATCCAATTATTATGGGGTAAAGGTGTTGACTATCAATCTATGCCTCAATCTTTCTATCAGATCACACCTCAGCCTTGTTGGCTCTCAGGAAAACAAGCCAATTTCTCCCTATGAATAAAGTACTCTAATTCAGGCAACATTCCAGTGAATCTCCTCTGGATGGTCTCAGCACAATAACAACTTTCTTGTAGCATAATGTCCAGAACTGCCTACAATCATCCAATTATGGCCTGACATGTGTTTTGTAAAGTTGCAGTATAACATTGTAGGAAGTATGAGCTAAGAAGATAGTGCTTGGTGCAGTACTCCTGATGCACATACTGGACCTTAACTGCTCCCTCATTGATTACTTTGGCTGCTCTCCTCCCATTTACCTCCTCCAGCTTTGAGCAAGTTGTCCTGTTCTGTAAACCCTCCCCTTACTTTGCTTTGCAAACTCTATACCAAAATGAAACCCTATGAATTCACTCATTTCAGGGAGGAGAAATTTTGTGAGAAGCCTTGGTATCAGGGAAAAAAAAACTTTCAGCATCTGTCATAGCATTCTTCAGATTTAAAATAAACTTTAGATGACCCTACTGATAAAGTTAAGGTCTCATTACAAAAATGCAATTTTTTTTCTGAAATTAATGTTGCTGTCAATGTAAGACTCACATTCAAGATTTTCTTGCATGATTTTTTGTTAAAATTTGCCAGGAGATTTTTTTTATGTAAAGGTTGGAATTTTGCTGAACATTGTGTTCAAAGAGAATCTTCCTTCCATGTATGCAGAACCTTTGGAGAAATGAGAAACTCAAGAAGAAATAACATGGA
Organism: Narcine bancroftii; assembly: GCF_036971445.1. Taxonomy (NCBI): domain Eukaryota; kingdom Metazoa; phylum Chordata; class Chondrichthyes; order Torpediniformes; family Narcinidae; genus Narcine; species Narcine bancroftii. The sequence goes on from NC_091469.1 coordinate 427,601,608, forward strand.
AAGGGTTAATAGACAGTCAGCTCTCTGCATGTAAAGTATCTTAATTTCCTCAGCATAGAGGACAATTAATTTTCATTTGTATGCTTAACACAGAGTCAGAGCAAACTATCATTTGCTTCATCGGTGACAAGAACTACAATTAAAATGCCTTTTCAAATCTTATCTGACAATAAAACAGCACAGTGCTCACACAGCTCATTCACCCAGCCTGTACATCTGAGCTAAAGCTTTCTTTGGTGATTGTCCAACGACTCTCAAACCCATTAATGCTCTTACAAAAACAGATTATAATACTTTTGTGATGGAGTAAATTGCAGATGATCATTTTAGTAAGAAATGAATGGAGCAAGTCTGACTCAGAGGTTCCAATTGGGAAACCATCCCTGTGGACATGAGCCCATCAAACAACTTGGCATGCTCTTACAAGTACCAAACATTGGGGGGCAGTGCAAGCTAAATGTTGCTCATTTCACAATTTGCCAGTAGACTTCATCTGCATTATGTGCTTAGGTTTTAGTCAATGCTTATATTAATATTCAATTATTCAATTATTTATATTTAATGGTATGAATAATATAAAGGAAACCAGTGTGCTGTCACTTCCCTTTTGGAAAGAACAATCAGTCAAGTAAGGTATGAGACATATAAAAGCCAGAACAATTTTCTTTCCTTTTACATAAATGCACAAATATTACATGCTCATTCCATTCCTCTTGTTATCACTGAGCATAATTTCCTATGTTTTTTTTTGTGAGACACATGATGAGAAGGTATATATGCATAAGAGTTTGGGTATTGCACACTCTTGCTGGGTTCAAAGCAGCTTTTGCTGAAGAGCTTGGGTTGTTTTCTATGTGGGAACTGGAGAGAGCCATTGGGTTAAGAGTTACTGACTTCTGTAACGATTATGTTTGGAAAAGTAAACAAGAGGAACCAAGAGAAGTGCAAAGTTGGAGTTCTGATCTCAAAAGTCTTCAACAGCAAAAAAAAGTATCTGCCCACAATTGACACATTAAAAGGAACACTCCAGTTCTAGTTTTGTTTACTGGGCCTGAATTTAAATTCTAAGCACAATAGCAAAAAATATTTTCCCCTTCAGTTTTGTTTAATATTATTGTTTCATGACACAATTGGATGAGCCATTATATGTAATCTCTGAAGAGATGTCACCTGGGAGTAAAGCAGCTTCCACTCCTGGCTGCTAATTGATAGCAGGCAATGTAAAAGAGCTGATATTTCCCTTTTGAACATTGCAGTAAATGCAAAGTACAACAAAACAACCACCACTTACAATTGGAGAGGTTGTGGAGCAAAAAGATAATCCTTGATGCCTTATTATATGCAAAGTTTCAGATTGCACCATCAGCTGAATCCTTTAATGAGGTTTGTCAAGTTTGTAACTTCCATTTGGACAGCCTTAAACAGATAGAACTGATGCTGCACTCAAAGAGAGGAAAGGTCTGAAAAAAGGGCAAAGAAGTACATGAGGGTAAATTCAGCATGCTTCCACTAATAGGAATATTGGGATTTGAGCACTCTTCCACATCTGCGTGTGCCCCATGACTGGGGACCATTCATGGCTTCATTAAGTCACCAATTTTATTTCTCGCTCTTATTTGCTAACAAATGCATAGAGTGAATATGGCGTTTTGGTGGCCTTTGAGTGGAAATACTGACATTGTTTTATTGTATGAAATGTCTGACGTTTCCAGCAGTAATCTTGAATTCCCTCAATGCCCATGTAGTTCAAGCCACGACTTGTAAGTATGTCCATCTTCTACCAATTATTTCCCTGACCACTTTCATGTTAAAATGGAAAATCTGCAGTTAACACTTAAAGAATGAAAATAAGCTTTTAGAAGCAAAAATATTCACTATAAGGCTCTTTTCTTAACTATTTGCTGAATTCACTAAACTTGTAAGTGAAAATATGAAAAATAGGACTTTCAATTTTTAAAATGTGGATCTTTTAAATGAATTTTAAAAAATATATAGATGTCACAATTAGCAAACAAAGACATTTGTAGAAAATGTTTTTTTTAAGCATGGAGTAATTTTGAAAGCAAGTTGTAAAAGACATGCATGATTTTGTAGGAAATAGTGGCTAATTAATTTCCTTGCAGCTGTTGCACTGAAATAATGCAGAGGTACAAATCTTCTTCGTGGACAAAAAAAAACTGAGTGATTCACTGTTGTTAAGTGGGTTATTTTCCCCAGCTGGTACAATTAATTATTTTTTTTCCCTCTACTTTCTCCCTCTCTTCCTTTCCTGAAGCTGATGACCCCTGCTGAGTTCCAGTTCTCTATACAGTTCTCTGTAAGCCTCTCTCTTGTGCTATTCTCAATACTATTGTATGTATAGTTAATGCCAGGGGTGCCATCAAACTCTTTTTACTGAGAGCATCATCAGAACCAACCTGGATCTTAAACCTACCTAAATGTTTGAGCACCCACACAAGGACTGCTTGAAGATTTTGGGTTTTGCAGTTTGCCCTTTTAAGTTCATCTAACTCAATACAAACATTGTAGCACTTGCTTTCTCATTCTTTTAATGCTAATATTTTATCTTCATAAGTAACAGAGCAAATTTACTGAATTCTCCCTAATCTAATTTTTCTTCACGACTGAGTTCAGTGTGGAAAGCCAGGAATTATTAATGTATTTTGTTATTGTATTTAATTGTTTTTCTGTAAATCAGAACAAATGTTATGAGCAAACTTTATATATATAATTAAAACAATGGAGTTCAATGAGAAACAAAATTCAGGGGGACATTTTGGAATAGTGGACAATCTGCAGATTTATGATTTGTGTCAGATGAACTTACTAAATTCCAAAAGCGGAGACTTGGTCTTATGAATCCTATTAATCACATTTTTATGATAATCTATATATCAGTGGAAAGATCAGAATACCCAACACAAAAAAAAAGATTGTAAACTGGCTAGTCCTGTGTGGACATTATCGGCCTGCTTTATCTATAACATAAAATGGGGCTTCCAAACCTGTCATATTCATCGTTCATAATTGGTTTGCTCCAAAACCAAAACATAACAATGATATTCCAAATGATAATGGACAATATTTTGCAGTAAATTAAGTTTTATGACATAGGTTTCAAAAAATCATGTTTATCTAAAGTAAAATTTCAATCTTCTTTGTTAAATAATATGTATTTTTGAAAATAATTGATCTTGAAATATTAAAATATGGATAAACAGAGTTGATGAATTAATCCATGAATATTAAACTCACCTTTCAGCTTTCTATATCTTTCCAGCACATCATAGATACAAAATATTTGTTCCATTCAATGAATGACAGGATCACAATATTTTTCAATTTTATAAGCACAATGAAGGAGAATTAACATTAAACTGTAAAAGATCTAAAAGAGTTCAGAGATATTTGGAAAAACGTAAAAGCTTTTAGAATCTAAGAATAAGCTGTATATCTAAAACCGATCAAATAGAAAGATTTTGTCTTAGCTTAATTTGAAGTTATTTGAAAAAAAAAAGAAATATTTTCAGCCTTTTGCTCTTTGCTCTGAAATATTTGCCTTGTTTTATTAGGGAATACATAGGAAGTCTAAAGAATACTTTTTACTCAGAAATTTAATACAAGTCACGTGTACATAAAGGCAACTTGCTGAATTGAAAACCAGGAAAGTACAGGTAATGACTTCAGACACTCGGGGAATTACTGAGACATATCAGGAACAATGTCATTACGCTATATTAAATTTCAAAACCTATTCCACTTCTTCACATTTTAAGAATATAATCAAGTGCACAATTCTTCCCAAAAGGATAAACAATATAATGGACTTGAATTGTGTTTTGTTTATTAGCCCCATACACTGAAACAAACAATTGTTAAGCAGAATTATTCAAATTGGTACAGCATGTAGAATCTTGTTAAGTGATGTTAAAATTGTTAATGTTCCCATTAGTAAATGCAATTTTTGTTGTTTTTGTTGCATCAAGCTAGACCAACAGTAGTTTTCATTATTTTCCCCTTCTCCCCTCTGTCTCAAAGTGGCACTATTGAATTCTTAGCAATTAATGTAATTGAAATTTATCGACAAAGAAAGGGGCTGCTAAAATTTCATTGTTCTGAGCACAGGATACATATGCTTTTTGAACAGCACCATCGTGTGTCAGACAGCTAATACTCTGTTCAATTATATCAATAGCTGAATGGCTGCAAGAGGTCCTATGGGGGTATGCATGTTACTCAGTGATAAGAGCAGAGTGGAACAGTATCCCTTGGCCTTCCATAGACAGAGATGTAAATTAAACAGTTATTTGTCTACTGTGCAAAATTAATATAATTGCCTTCTAGAAAAAGCTTTGACCACAGTTCACTTATCTGACCCACCTGAATCTGAAGACAGAGGGTGGGCTCTTTCCATCATTTAATCAAAAAGATTGGGGGCTAGTGAGCAGTAATTGAATTGTTCAGCAAAATTATGTACATTAATTTCATCTGTGAGAGTTTCTGAAAAGCATCTTGGGAAAAAAAAATCAAACTGCTCCGGTTGTGTGGGAGCAGTGTCTGACTTGTAGATGAATTCATTACATTTTAGAAAGCTGTTCAAGCACTGTGCTAATTTTATAATGATTTCCAGAATTAAATTTTCCATTTTTAAAATATATAATTAATTAATAATTAGTTTTTTAAAAACTTTTACTATTTTCTTTACCTCATTATATAATTGATAGACAATTTTGTAGATGACCTGAATGTTGGAGGCATTGTGGTTAATGCACAGATCGACCCTACTTCTGATGGGGTTCCATTCCAGGACATGCATCATAAGGTGAAATTATTGTAAGTTAGGGTCCACCTGTTCTGGTCCCTGTCAGGAAGCCAACATCCTCACTGTTGCGGGTGGGAGGCCAATAGCCCTGTTCCTGTTTACCGGGTAACTAGGGGGCAGCAGCATCACCTCGCAATCTACGCTGTGATTGTAATACATGCGCAGATTGATCTCTCTCCCCCCCTTTCTCTCTCTCCCCCCTTTCTCTCTCTCCCCCCTTTCTCTCTCCCCCCCTTACTCTCTCCCCCCCTTACTCTCTCCCCCCCTTACTCTCTCCCCCCTTACTCTCTCCCCCCCTTACTCTCTCCCCCTTTCTCTCTCCCCCCCTTTCTCTCTCCCCCCCTTTCGCTCTCCCCCCCTTTCGCTCTCCCCCCCTTTCTCTCTCCCCCCCTTTCTCTCTCCCCCCCTTTCTCTCTCCCCCCCTTTCTCTCTCCCCCCCTTTCTCTCTCCCCCCCTTTCTCTCTCCCCCCCTTTCTCTCTCCCCCCTTTCTCTCTCCCCCCCTTTCTCTCTCCCCCCCTTTCTCTCTCCCCCCCCTTCCTCTCTCCCCCACTTTCTCTCTCCCCCCTTTCTCTCTCCCCCCCTTTCTCTCTCCCCCCTTTCTCTCTCCCCCCTTTCTCTCTCCACCCTTTCTCTCTCCCCCCTTTCTCTCTCCCCCCTTTCTCTCTCCCCCCCCTTTCTCTCTCCCCCTCTCTCTCCCCCCTTCTCTCTCCCCCTTCTCTCCCCCCCCTTCTCTCTCCCCCTTCTCTTTCCCCCCCTTCTCTCTCCCCCCTTCTCTCTCCCCCCCTCTCTCCCCTTCTCTCTCCCCCTTCTCTCTCTCCCCTTCTCTCTCCCCCCCTTCTCTCTCCCCCCCTTCTCTCTCCCCCCCTTCTCTCTCCCCCCTTCTCTCTCCCCCCTTCTCTCTCCCCCCTTCTCTCTCCCCCCTTCTCTCTCCCCCCCTTCTCTCTCCCCCCTTCTCTCTCTCCCCCTTTCTCTCTCCCCCCCTTTCTCTCTCCCCCCTTTCTCTCTCCCCCCTTTCTCTCTCCCCCCTATCTCTCTCCCCCCTTTCTCTCTCCCCCCCTTTCTCTCTCCCCCCTTTCTCTCTCCCCCCTTTCTCTCTCCCCCCTTTCTCTCTCCCCCCCTTTCTCTCTCCCCCCCTTTCTCTTTCCCCCCCTTTCTCTCTCCCCCCTTTCTCTCTCCCCCCTTTCTCTCTCCCCCTTTCTCTCTCCCCCCTTTCTCTCTCCCCCCTTTCTCTCTCCCCCCTCTCTCTCTCTCCCCCTCTCTCTCTCCCCCTCTCTCTCTCTCCCCCTCTCTCTCTCTCCCCCCCCTCTCTCTTTCCCCCCCTCTCTCTCTCCCCCCCTCTCTCTCTCCCCCCCTCTCTCTCCCCCTCTCTCTCTCTCCCCCTCTCTCTCTCTCCTCCCCCGCAATGCCAATCTGTGCATGCATTCAAAATCACCTTTTAAAAATAGTGGTTCAATAATCCTTCAAGGCACAATACAGGTAGACTCCAACTTGCCTTTATTCAAGAGGGATTCTAATCATCGTAACTTCAAAATATCATAAGTTTGAACATTGTAAGTTGGATTCTATCTTTAGAAGGTTGCCGTAGGTTATAATAAGATATTGACATGATACAGAGATGGGAAGAGAAGTGGCAGATGGAGTTCAATCCAGATAAGTGTGAAGTGATGCATTTTGGAAGGTCAAACTTGAAGCCAGAGTATATGGTTGATGGTAGAAATCTTAATAGTGTGGAAAAACAGAGGGCCCTTCAGGTCCAAATCGATAGATCTCTCAAGGTTAGGTATGCAAGTTGTTAGGGTAGATAGAAGACTTGTGCTATGCTGGCTTTCATCAGTAGAGAGATTGAATTCAAGAGTTGAGAAGTAATGTGGCAGCTCTATAAAACATTGATTAAAGCACACTTCTGGTTGTGTCATTACAGGAAGTTTTAGAGTAGAGATTTACCAAGATATTTTTCTCTGGACTAGAGAACATGTTTTATGAGGCAAGATTAACAGAGCTAGGGTTTTTCTCTTTGAAGCAAAGAAGGATGAGTGGTGACTAAATACAGATCTATAAGATTATGAGAGGCATAGATAGGTTGGGAAGCCAGAACCTTTTTTTACCCCCAGGCAAATGTTGCAAATACCAGAGGGTATCGGTATAAGGTGAGGGGAAATAAATTTAATGTAGATGTCAGAGATTAGTCTTTTACCAAATGAGTAGTGTGCCTGGAATGCATTGCAAGAGGTGGTAGTTGGAGGCTGGTACAATTAGGACATTTAAAAGACTCTTGGACAGGCACATGGATGCAAGAAAAAAGGAGGGTTGTGTGTGAGGTAGGGAAGGTTTAAATTGTTGAGTAGGTTTATATAGTCAGCACAACATTGTAGTGATAGAGTGCCACCACTGAGAGGGGACAGAGTGTGTAGCGTCTGGGGAATGTTGCATCTTGTGAATGTTATTGCATTTTGTGTAGATTCAAGATGGATGCCTTCCCAGGAGGTCTACATGTGTGTTCTATTCTTAGTGCTATTTGCTTAGTTAATAAATCTAGTTATTTAAAAAAAAACAAGTTTCTTTGTTGTAATAAAAGAAGCATCACATGGTACCAAGAGTGGATGAAACAGCCAGGAGTGGAAGCCAAGTTCTGCTGTGCACAGGAGTGAAAGAAAAAAAAAATACAGTGTGCATAGTGAGTAACAGTCAATATCTGCAGAGAAAATATGGAGGATTTAAAAACTGCTAACACTGTAAATTGGACTGGAAATATTGACCATGAGTTGAGTCTGTTTAAATTCAGGTTTATGGTTTACCTGCAAGTGATTAGAATCAATAGCCAACCGGATGCATGGAAGATTGCAATGCAACATACTGTGGAGAGACCTCAAGCACTAAAGGTTTTCAACACATTTATTTTTGCCAAGCCAGAAGGCCAGAACAAATTTGACAAAGTTAGAGATGCTTGATAAACACTATTCCCCAAAGAAAAATAAAACCTTCAAAAGGTATGTGCTTTGCTCATGCATACAGATGCTGGGAGAGAACTTCGATACTTTAAAAAAAAAGATTTAAAACTAAAAACAAGAACATGCAATCTTGGACCACTGCAAGATTCAATGATTCATGATCAAATTGTGTCCGGGATTATTAATAAGAAAGTGAGAGAACTTTGATACTTAAAAAAAAGATTTAAAACTAAAAACAAGAACATGCAATCTTGGACCACTGCAAGATTCAATGATTCGTGATCAAATTGTGTCTGGGATTATTAATAAAAAAGTGAGAGTGAGGTTGCTGTGAAAGACAGAGCTCACCTTGCTGGGAATTGTCAAAATATGCCAGATCATCTTTTGACAGTTCCTGTCGGTTTCTGGAGCATGCAAAAAGTTTGGTGATGGTGTAAAATCCAGTGAAAATGAAACCATAGTCATAGCCACAGTGTCTGGACACTTACACTAACAAAAAATAAGACATAGGAAACAGATGGAGAGGCATTCATTTGTAAACAATGGGGCACTAAGCATGTGCCAAAGCAATTTCCTGCTTATAGAAAAGTCTGTAATAAACGCAAAGGGCAGAATCACTATGCAAAGCAATGAAAACAATGGAAACTAAACAGAAGTAAAAATGTATACACTATAGAAGAAACTGTTCTCAGTGATACACTTTTCATGGGCATGGTGGTTCAGGAATTGAACAGTGTCGAACAAGATAAACACATGGTGAGGTCAAATTGATCTGTGAGTGCGATATCAAGGCACTGAAGATAAAGCCAAACATCCATGCAAATCCTGTACTGCTCAAAGCCTACAATGCACAAAGCAACAACACCAAAGGTACAAAGTACCTTCAAGGTGAAAGTTAAAGATAAAGGACACAACCTCAGGTTCACAGTAGTCCCAGATGGACATTATTCACTGCTTGATGACAAAGCATGTGAAAACTTAAACCTAGTCAAGAGTGTGTACCACATTAACAATGACCCTGCACAGAACAGCATTTGGGAAATACGGGATCAATTTCCTCACATCTTCAATGTGTTTGGTGTTCTACCATTCACCTGTAAGATACAGTTAAAAGAGGATGCACAGCCTGTAGTGAATGCCCCAAGGCAAGTTCCAGTGCCACTAAAAGGTAGGCCCAAGTAGGAACCTGACTGAATGATGGCACTAGGGGTCATAAAGAAAGTGGAGGAGTCCACAGAATGGGTGAATTCAATGATGTGTGCCAAAAAGAAAAACAATGACCTACAAGTCACCAAAAGATTTGAATGCCAACATAAAGAAGGAACATTATCAGATTCCATCCAGGGATGAAATTACAAGTGAGATGGTCAGTGCAAAGTTTTTCACTAAATTGGATGTATTCCATGGCTCTGGCAACTAAAACTGCATGAAGATAGCACAAAATACTATGCATTTAATATATCGTTTGGCTGATAATCCTGAGGATGCCTTTTGGAATTTCCTTAGCTCCGGAAATGTTCCACAGGACAATGGAACACATCATAGAAGGCATAAATAGGGTAGACGTGTACATGGATGACAGTTTGGGGTGAAAGAAATCACCTTTCTAGGAGAATCTGTCAGAGGCAGGTGTAGAGCCAGACAATGGCAAGATGAAAGCAATTTTCAAGATGCCCAGACCCACTGATAAAAATGGCGTAGTAGGAGTGCTGGGAAAGATCAATTTCATTGGTAAATTCATACCAAAGCTATCTTCCACAGCAATGTACCTAAAGAAGTTGTTAAAGGACAATGTGAATTTAAGTGGACAGATAACCATGAGGAAGAATGAGATGACTGAAGACCATTCTAACTACAGAAACAATATTTTTGATGTTCTTTGATGCATCCAGAAAGATGAAAATATCCATGAATACTTCAAAAGATGGAATAGGTGCTGTACTACTTCAGGTTGTGGGAGAAGATTGGAGGCCAGTAGCATGCACATCGAGGACAATGACAACATCTGAATGTCAATATGCACAGATTAAGAGAGTTTAGGTCTGGTCTATGGACAAAAAAATCCAGAGTTATCTGCATGATCTATCAACATTTGTGGCAGAGAATGAACACAAGCTGTTTATAGCATCATCAAGAAAATCTCAGTGAAATGTCCATGAGAATCTAAAGACTAATGATGAAGCTACAACATTATGACTTTGAATTGGTGTACACACCAGGGAAACAGTGTTGGCTGATGTGTTGTCCAGGGCAACAACAGAGTGAAACACACAATGAGAATTCCACTGAAACAGATGGGAATCTCCATGTGAAACTGATCACTGAATTTCTTCCTGTATCTGACATGAAATTCAAGCAGATCACAACTGAAACTGAAAAGGACATAGTTTTTCAGAAGGCCATCAAGAATCTGAATGAAGAATGGTCTAGAAGTGAATGTCAGCCACACTACAACATCAGAACTGAGCTGAGTGTTGTCAATGGGCTTCTACTCAGGTATTCCACAATCACTGCAACAAGAGAATGAAAAGGGTCCATGATGGACACCTTTGAATGTAAAAATGCAAGAGGAGGTCCAGAACTGTTGATTATTGGCCAGGGATAAATGCTTCCATTGACAGAATGATTTCCAGCTGTCAGAACTGTTTGAAGAACTGCACACTTAAAGGTTTGTGCTGCTTATGTACATGTTATGTTTGATTTGAACTTTAAATTGAAAGAATACTGTATTGATGTGTTATGTTTGATTAAGCATCTCAAGAAAAGGTGATGTAGTGAATACTACCACCAGGAGTCAGAGATGGAGTGTGTAGCATCTGGCGAATGTTGCATCTTGTGAAGGTTGTTGCATTTTTAGTAGATTCAAAATGGATGCCGTCCCAATGAGGTCTGATGTGTGATGTGTTCTTACTGCTGTTTGCTCAGTTAATAAATCTAGTTGTTTTAAAAAGAGCCCAAGTGTATTTATTATAATAAAAGAAACATCACAATTGCGACCAAAGGGCTTGTGTTGTAATATTCTATGTTGTATGTTCTAGAAAGATGACTCACCCAATTAAATTCATCACCTTTAGATAGCTATTTTTTTTAATGCATTGCCACAAACCTTGCAGACAAATCAATTCAATTTAATGGAGATTTGAAGGATTTTTTTCCCCCGACAGTGTGTGATGATAATCTGGAATGAACTGAAGGAAGAATTGGTGGGGACAGATACAATTACAGCTTTCAGTTGCATTTGGACAGATATTTGGATAGAAGAGGTATGAGGTGATACACAGTTAATGGTGGTAAATGGGAATAATTTCAGTTTTCGGATTTATTGTCGGAGTACATAAATGACATCATAAAACCCTGAGCTTATTTTTCCTGTGGGTGAGGCCGAATTACCACAAAAAGTACAATAATGTACACATGTAAACAAAGAAACAAATGTAAACAACTGATTGTGCAATACAGAAATGAGAAAAACAAAACAGACAATGAAGTGCAAAAGTAAGAGTCCTTAAATGAGTCCCTGATCGAGTTTGTTGTTGAGGAGCAGCAGTGTTCCCTGTTGATATTCTCAATAGTGGGAAGAGGTTTGCCTGTGATGACCTGGGCTACATCCATTAACTTCTGCAGGCTTTATGCTCAATGGTATTGGTCTCTCCATACGAGGCTGTAATGCAGCCAGTCTGCATACTTTCCAGCACACATCTGTAGAAATTTGCTAGGGTTTCCGATATCATTCCAAGCCTCCACAAACTCCTGAGGAAGTAGGGGCACTGACATGCATTCTTCATGATACCATTAGTGTGTTGACTCCAGGAAAGATCCTCTGAGATAGTGACTCCAAAAACTTAAATTTGCTCACACTCTACCTCTAATCCCTCGATGATCACTGGATCATACATGTCTGGTTTACTCTTCCTTAAGTCAACAATCAACTCCTTGGTTTTTGTGACATTGAATGCAAGATTATTATTGGTGCACCATTTGACCAAGTTTTCATTCTCCCTCCTGCATGCTAATTTATCATCTCTTTATTGTCATGTTGTCAGTGAATTACTAGATGGCGGTGTTGTACTGAGTCACACAATAGGTGTGAGCAAATAGAGGATGGAGCTGAGAATGCTGACCTGTGGTGCTTCAGTACTAATGGAGAAATTATTTTTGCCAATGCTCATTGATTGTGGTCTCTACTTGAGGAAATCAAGGATCCAATTACACTGTGGGATGTTAAGTCTAATGGTCTTGGAGTTTGCCGATCATTTTTGAGGGAATGATTGTGTTAAATGCCAAACTGTAGTCAATAAATAGCATCCTGATGTATGCATCTTTGCTGTCCAGTTGTTCCAGGGCTTTATGTAGAGCCAGTGAGATGGCTTCCACCATAGACCTGTTGCTATGATAGGTGAATTGGAACGGTTCCATGTTGCTACTTAGACAGGAGTTGATATGCTTCAACACTAGCCTTTCAAAACACTTCATCACTGTTGATGTGAGTGCCACTGGCCAATAGTCATTAAGGCAGGTTACTATACTCTTCTTCCTGTTTGAAACAGGTGGGTACCACACCCTGCTGGAGAGAGATGTTGAAGATAACTGTGAAAAGATTGGTAAGTTGGTCAGCACTGGGTTTTTACACTCGGCAAAATACTCCATCCAATCAGGCTGCATCCCTTGGATTCACTCTCCTGAAGGCATCCCTCGATACGGACAGAAACGGATCATCAGGAGACATGGGGGTTCACAGTAGTGGTTGTTTCATCTTCTTGTGGAAGAATCAGACCACAAGGTTGAATTGATTTGAAACAAAGTCATGGACTAGGTGGGCCAAATGTATTTATGCTGTAGGACTGATTCCATGATTCAATGTTACTATTTTCAAAGGTGGAAAGTAAAAGTTTCCCTTGAGGTGGTGATTAAAGCCCATTGGTTCTCACTCAAATATTAATACAACTATATTTGCTACTGTACAACGAGATTACATTGATGTGATCTAAAATTGTCTCACTCCTCTGCAGCATCCCTCACCTTTTTTACTACTTTGAAGATGACTCATCACTGTGGAGGTGTCTATCTTCAACCTTTGGCTGAGCTGAACTTCACTCAGTTCCTTTATTTTCCTCTCTAGCTTTGAATCTGAGCCCTCTTTAGCTTTGTGAGTCAGCAGGTAACATGATAAATTCATTGTAATAGCTTCTTTTGAGTTGCTAGAGTGAGTCTGTTTAAGTTAGAATAGTTAAACAGGAAAGCTGCTGAAGCTGGAGACAGAATAATGGCCTGGACTTTGTGGACAGTAGCAAAGCAATGGTCTTTGCAGCTGACCATAGAGAAAGCCTGTTGTTGATACATTGATAATTATAGCTTGATGCAAAATTATAATTATCACTGTATCACCAACTTTTCTTTTCCAGGCTGCTACGTCATTGAATCTTCACAGGACAAGACCAGGCCAGTGCCAGACTATTCTGAGACCTAGGCAAGAACTATTTCCACATCCCCTCCCCCAAAAAGGAATTGCCAACTTCTATTTTCAAAAACAGATGTTTTATAGAAAAAATGAAAAGCACCAAACTTAAAACCATTAAATTTATTTTAAATTGCAAGAAATAGTAATACATCAATTTTTGATCATCTTTCTCAAAGGCAAATAAAAATTTTGGCACACAAATAATTTTGAACTAAAGGGCACTCGATTATATGCATACCTCTGCTAAGGGCAACACAACATTAAACCCTTTTACCTCCCAAACCTTTAAGCGTATATACCTTCAAGTGTCCATTTTATTTTCCCACAAAAATGATGCAGTATGAAAATGTCTCTTTGGCCCATCAAGTTTGCTCTGACTTTGCTATAAACATATAACAACTCCTTCCAGATACCACAACTCACTTACACACTCCAGCAATGGCCAATAATCTACATGCCCCCATCTTTGAGATTGAAGATGAAATAGAAGCATCCAGAGGAAGCTAACATGCTCCTAGGGAGAATGTGCAAACTGCACACTGAGAGGGCCAGAGTTCAGAAGCCAAGTCGTTGTGGTTGAGAGGTAGTCAGTCTATTAATTGCACCACTGTGAGACAGCATCAACTATAGCAATAATAAAGTTGATTATATGTCTCAAAGAACTGCCTGGAAGGATAATATCTCCATATTATGCAGAGGCAGTGATAGAGAGGAGTTACAGGGAGACAGTCACCCCTAGAAGGCAGGCGTCAGGGAATTGGGTGACTGTGAGGAAAGGAGGGAGAGCGCCAGTGCAGAGTACCCCTGTGGAAGTGCCCCTCAGCAACATGTATTCGGCTTTGGATACTGTTGGGGGGAACAGCCTATCAGGGACGAGTCGTGGGGGTCAGGTATCTGGCACAGGGGCTGCCCCTGAGGTTCAGAAGGGAAGGAGGGATAAGAACAGGATACTTGTAGTTGGGGACTCATTAGTCAGAGGGACAGATAGAAGGTTTGTGGGACGAGATAGGGGATCCAGGTTGGTATGTTGCCTCCCTGGTGCCAGGGTCAGGGATATCTTTGATTGAGTACATAGCATTCTGCAAGGGGAAGGAGAACAGCCAGAAGTCGTGGTCCATGTGGGGACCAATGACTTAGTTAGAAGTGGGGATGAGGTCCTGAAACAGGATTATGTAGAATTAGGTAGGAAGTTAAAAAAACAGGACCTCCAAGGTAGTAATCTCTGGATTGCTGCCCGTGCCACGAGCTAGTGAGAGTAGAAATAGGAGGATGTGGAGGATGAATGCGTGGCTAAAGAGATGGTGCAGGGGGCAAGGGATAAGATTTCTGGATCATTGGGATCTCCTCTGGGGAAGGTCAGACCTGTACAAGAGGGATGGACTCCACTTGAACTGGAGGGGGACCAATGTGCTGGCAAGCAGATTTGCTAGAGCTGTGGGGGAAGGTTTAAACTAGTTTGGCAGAGGGATGGGGAACAGAGTGTGAGAGCAGTGTCCAGGGAGTATGGCCACCTAGCTAGGAATAAAAAAGATAACAAAGGTAGGATGGAGATTAGGGTAGAAGGTAAAAAAGAGAATATATGTGAGGGTCATTCTCTGAGATGCATATATTTTAATGCAAGAAGCATAGTGAACAAGGTAGATGAGCTGAGAGCATGGATAGATACTTGGGGTCACGATATTGTGGCAATTAGTGAGACCTGGCTACAGGAGGGGCAGGACTGGCAACTTAATATTCCAGGATACATTTGTTTTAGATGTGATAGATCAGGGGGTAAAAAAGGAGGAAGAGTTGCTCTGCTTGTTAAAGAGGACATTACTGCCATGAGGTGGCAGGATGATATGGAGGGATCGACCAGTGAGGTTGTTTGGGTGGAATTGAGGGGTGAAGGAGGCAAGAGGGTGCTAATAGGGGTGTATTACAGACCACCAAATGGGCCAAGAAAATTAGAGGAACAAATTTGTAGGGAGATAACGTATATGTGTAAAAATCATAAGGTAGTGATCATGGGAGATTTTAACTTCCCACACATTGATTGGGATACCCATACAGTTAGAGGGCTGGATGGGCTGGAGTTCGTTAAATGTGTTCAGGATTGTTTTCTAAATCAATTAGTAGAAGAACCGACTTGGGATGGTGTAATACTGGATCTCCTGTTAGGGAACGAGCTAGGTCAGGTAGCGGACATTAATGTTGGAGAACCAATTGGGTCTAGTGATCATAATTCTGTTAGTTTTAGGGTAGTTTTAGGGAAGAGCAAGGAGAGGCCTAAAGTTGAGGTTCTGGATTGGAAAAGAGCAAATTTCGAAGGAACAAGAAGGGATTTGGGGAGTATTGAGTGGGACAGGATATTTTCAGGTAAGGATGTTAATGAAAAATGGAGGATATTCAAAAAAGAAATTTTGAGGGTACAGAGTACTTATGTCCCAGTCTGGATCAAAGGAAAGGCTGGAAGTCATAGGGAGGCTTGGTTTTCGAGGAATATTGGAAATTTGGTTAGGAGGAAAAGGGAGGTGTACAAGAGGTATAAAGAGCAGGGAGCTGAGAAGTTGAAGGAGGACTACAAGGAGTGTAGAAGGAATCTTAAGAAAGAAATTAGAAAGGCCAAAAAAAGGCATGAAGAGGCTTTGGCTGACAGAGTAAAAATAAATCCAAAGGGTTTCTATAAGTACATTAAAAGTAAAAGATTAGTGAGAGATAAAATTGGACCCTTGTAGATAGCGAGGGTAGGCTGAGTGAGAAGTCTGAGGAAATGGGGGAAATTTTGAATGATTTCTTTGCCTCGGTATTCACCAGGGAAAAAAATGTTGAACCAGTTGAAGTAAAGAAAAATAGTGGGGAGGTCATGAAGCATATAAGAATAACTGAGGAGGTAGTGATGGCTGTGTTAAAAAAGATAAAGGTGGATAAATCTCCCGGACCGGACAAAATATTCCCTAGGACACTCAGGGAGGCTAGTGGACAGTTAGTGGAGCCATTAACAGAGATATTTAGGATGTCACTGGCCACGGGGGTGGTACCAAAGGATTGGAGGGTGGCGCATGTGGTTCCTCTGTTTAAGAAAGAGTCCAAATGCAAACCTGGGAATTATAGGCCTGTAAGTCTGACGTCTGTGGTGGGCAAGTTGATGGAAAGTGTTCTGAGGGATGCTATTTACAAATTTTTGGAGGTACAGGGATTGATAGGAAGAAATCAGCATGGTTTTGTCAGGGGTAGATCATGCTTGACAAACCTGATTGAGTTCTTCGAGGGGGTTACAAAAAATGTTGATGAAGGGAAAGCTGTGGATGTTGTCTATTTGGACTTTAGTAAAGCTTTTGACAAAGTTCCCCACAGTAGGTTAGGAAAAAAGGTGGAGGTATTAGGTATAAATAAGGAGGTAGTGAAATGGACTCAGCAGTGGTTGGATGGGAGGTGTCAGAGAGTAGTGGTAGAAAATTGTTTGTCCAATTGGAGGCCGGTTACTAGTGGAGTTCCTCAGGGTTCGGTCCTGGGTCCACTATTATTTGTTATATATATCAACGATCTGGATGTAGGGGTGGAGATTTGGATAAGCAAGTTTGCAGATGACACAAAGATTGGTGGTGTTGTGGACAGTGAGGTAGATTACCGTAGATTAAAAGGTGATTTAGGAAGGCTGGAGGTGTGGGCTGAGAAATGGCTGATGGAATTTAATACAGATAAATGTGAGGTGCTACATTTTGGAAAGGCAAATTTAAATAGGTCATATACATTAAACGGTAGACAATTGAGGAGTGCAGAGGAACAAAGGGATTTAGGAGTTATGGCAAATAGTACCCTCAAGGCTGATACTCAGGTAGATGGTGTGGTGAAGAAGGCATTTGGAATGTTGGTCTTCATAAATCGGAGTATTGAATTCAAGAGTAGGGAGGTTATGATGAAATTGTACAAGGCATTGGTGAGGCCAAATTTGGAGTACTGTGTACAGTTTTGGTCACCAAATTATAGGAAAGATATAAACAAAATAGAGAGAGTGCAGAGAAGGTTCACGAGAATGTCGACAGGACTTCAGGGTCTGAGTTACAGGGAAAGGTTGTGCAGACTGGGGCTTTTTTTCTCTGGAGCGTAGAAGATTCAGAGGGGACTTGATAGAGGTGTTTAAGATTTTAAAAGGGACAGACAGAGTAAATGTGGATAGGCTTTTTCAATTAAGAAAGGGGGAGATTCCAACTAGATGACATGGTTTAAGATTGAAGGGGGAAAATTATAAGGGGAACATGAGGGGAAATTTCTTTAAGCAGAGGGTGGTGGGGATGTGGAATGAGTTTCCGGCAGACGTGGTCGAGGTGGGATCATTGGTTACATTTAAGGAAAGACTGGATCGTTACATGGATAGGAGGGGACTAGAGGGGTATGGACCGGGTGCTTTTCAGTGGGACTAAGATGGTGGGGATTTGCTACGGCATGGACTGGCCTATTCTGTGCTGTAAGTGGTTATATGGTTATGGTTATGGTTATTACACAACAACTGTGAGAATTTGCAATACATTGATAGAGAATCCTGAGCAAAATATAACTATGGTTTTACACACAATAATTCAAGAATGCTTTTCTATTAGTCTGCCTTTTGAAGTTCTCATGTTTTAAGAAACTTTGACAACTAGGATAAACAAAATCATTAATAAAACAACAAAAAATAACGGAGTATTTGCTGAATTAACTATATATTTTTATGTATCGTCTATGAATGATAATAGTTATTCTGCTATCCTTATCGAGTTACCCTAGGCCATCTTGGTCTCAAATCTGCTCTGTTCCTCTGCGCATGAATTATTATCCTCTATGATCATGGATGGACTGACTGACTTTTCTTTTTGAAATTTATTTATAGTATCTCCATACATTCATTTCAAATTGACTTAGTATAATATTACATAATAGATACTAAATAATTTTCAAATTTTCACCCCCCCCCCACCTCCCCTAACCCCTTAGGAATTCCCAAAAACCCAAATGGGTGTGGTATAAACCACAAGTGGCATATGACTTTCGGGAGCAGAAGTACCACCCCCTCCCCCCCCCCCCCAGGCAGACAAAATACACGTATAAACCGAAAAATCATCATTTCTTATATCCATAAAACCCCGGTCCATCAATTTAACCAATCTTATTCATAAACTCTTTTTTTAGAAAATCCAAACTTGATATTAAATTTTGCACCCTTTCCACCCTCCCAACACTGAGTTAAACATTTTTCAAAAGTTAAGCTTTTTTTAAAATTTTTTTTTCAAGTCTTCCTGAATTTCATCCACTGAATTAAAACACCTCTGAACATCCCAGTTCAACACTGAATCTTCCATTCTTCTCAGTCTCAAGTTGAATTTGTAGCTTACTTTCAAAAAAAGTTTTTTCAAATCTTTTAAAATTTTCTTGAACATAATTCCTTTGGTCTTAATCTTCTAAAGCATCAATGTTATTCATAAGTTGTTTCTTCTATGTTTCCCAATTTAATATCAAATTTTCCACTTTGTCAATCTTCTCAATGTTAAGTTGAAATTATTGTTTATTTTCAAGAAAAACTTATTCAAAATTTTTAACTCTTCTTGGACATTGCTCCTTCAACTTTAATTTTATAAATCATCAATCTTGTTCATAGTTTCTTTCTACTGAGTTTCCAAATTTAATAAAGTTTCAGTTTTTTCCAATTTTCTCAATATTAAACTGATCTTGTTGTTTAGTTTTAAAAAAAACCTTTTCAAAACTATTAAAATCTGTTTGCAATGTATGCATACTCACAGATAATAAATTCACTCTTCCAATATTCCATCCAAAAAAAAATCACTGATAAACCTTATTGCAGGTCAAGGAGTTCCATATATATGTTTATCTTCAGAAAATATTTCAAATATTTCAAATCAACATTCGTCGCCATCTTTCAAAAAGGAGTCTGAAATCAACTTTAATAAGTTCTGTTCTTGAGAAAATTCCAGCACCAACTCCGGCTCTGTCTGGGCAAATAGGTCAAATTTCTTCCAAAGTCAAAGAATGTAATTTTGTTCTGTATTTATAGATAATAAGTTCATCCTTCCAATATTCCATCCAAAAAAAAATCACTAATAAACTTTAATGTTATCTGGATTTTTAAAACTCACGGGCAACCAATGCCAATTACTGCAATTTATCTTCATAAAACATTTCAAATCAATATTCATCACCATCTTTCAGAGGGGTGTCCAAGGCCAGCTTATCCGACAGTCCAATTAATGAGCTCCGTTCTTAAGAAAATTCCAGCCTTGACTCCGTGGTTCTGTCTGGGCAAGTAGGCCGAGTTTCTTCCAAAGTCGGAGAGTGTAGTTTTGTTCTGTATTTGAACTCTATTTTCCTTAATCTTTGTTGCCATTTTAAACATCTTTCAGAGGGGTGTCCAAGGCCAGCTTATCCGACAGTCCAATTAATGAGCTCCGTTCTTAAGAAAATTCCAGCCTTGACTCCGTGGTTCTGTCTGGGCAAGTAGGCCGAGTTTCTTCCAAAGTCGGAGAGTGTAGTTTTGTTCTGTATTTGAACTCTATTTTCCTTAATCTTTGTTGCCATTTTAAACATCTTTCAGAGGGGTGTCCAAGGCCAGCTTATCCGGCAGTCCAATTAATGAGCTCCGTTCTTAAGAAGATTCCAGCCTTGACTCCGTGGTTCTGTCTGGGCAAGTAGGCAGAGTTTCTTCCAAAATCGGAGAGTGTAGTTTTGTTCTGTATTTGAACTCTATTTTCCTTAATCTTTGTTGCCATTTTAAACTAAAAACAATTGATAAACAAAACAAAGACTTTTAACAGAAAAGAAATATTCTTAAAACGGGTATTTATATAACTGCCTGGGGGAGACCGGGAAGGCACGTCCGCTCCCTACGCCATCTTGCCACGCCCCCTGACTGACTTTTCTTGATGAAGTGTTAATAAATTTGTAGCAGACTTCAACCGGAATTTTAAATGAAGGCTGCACCTGGCAATTGGAGTCGGGTGACTCCTACTGAAAAATTCAGATAAGCAGGAAGCTGATTGGGCAATAGAGATCAAGTGATCCAGGGAACTTATGACACAGGGTGGTGTTAATTCACTTCAGCTCAGCAGTCTAGGGAGTTGGTACTATTGACTGGAGTTCCACATGCTGAGCTCAGTTCGTCTTGATATGTATTTGTCAGATGTGATGCAGTACATCAATCCCTCCAGACACCATACACTGAACCATATAAGGCAGTGGTTCTTAATCTTTTTCTTTCCATTCATATACCACTTTAAGTATTCCCTATAATCATAGGTGCTCTGTGATTAGTAAGGGATTGCTAAAGGTGGTATGTGGGTGGAAAGAAAATGTTTGAAAACTCCAAATGTGCCAATAACAATAACAATTTTTCTCAAGCAAAATATTTCAGTAGCAATTGGGTCTAGAGCAGTGATTCCCAACCTTCCTTTCCCACTCACATACCACCTTAAGCAACCCCAACTAATTACAGATCACTGATGGCATAGGGATTAGTTAACGTGGTATGTGAGTGGAAAGAGAAAGTCGAGAACCACTAATATATGATACGCAGGTCTTCCAAGTATTTCATTCTCAATATACAAGGCAAGATGGAATCTGTTAGCATTGACCATCTTAAAGTTGCTTACTTCGAGAATGAATTTTTAGTTACATCAATGACCAGAGATGAATCAGTTGTGCTAATAAGCAGAAATCTACTACCATTACAACTACTACTATGACTTCAGTCAGGGATGACACATCACCACATGCAACACCTCCACCTGTAAAAATGTCTGGGGGGGGGGAAAGCTTATTATGCACAATATTTCAATACCTGAAGGGACTCTTGATATTATACATCTCTAATGCTATCTTTTTTAAAATCTCATTATCAATTGCTTGTGCCCATACTTAGTGATCTTGGAGGAGTTTATTGTAGCAGACTTCAACATGGATTTTATCTGAAGGCTGCACCTGGCAATTGGAGTCAGGTGACTCGGGCAGTTGGAGTTGGAAAGCTCAGATCATTAGGAAGCTGATTGGGCAATAGACATCATGTGATCTTGTGACACAGGATGGCATTAATTCAATTAACTCAGCAGTCTAGGGAGATAGTATTATTGGCTGGTGTTCCACACAATACATGCAGCAGCTGTGAGTAGGAAATTTACAACTAATTGGTATTTTTTTCCTCTACAAATTGCTCAAACCAATGTTAGAATTATTGGAACAATAAATGTCAATATCTCATTTATTCTAACAGCCAAATACACATTTAGGCTTGCATTAGACTCCCCTAGGCACTCAGCTTACAGGCACACAATAGAGCTCCCAAAGCTGACCCTGAACCCTCGCCTTGGCTTACTACTGAACAGGCACACTGGGCTCTGGTGCATGTGTGGTAGGCTGAGAGGAATGGGGAGGGTTTGGAGTTGGGTGACAGGAGCGTCTGGCTCCAGTAACTGGAGCTCCCAATGCCCAACTCTGAACTCTCCCCTCGGTAATCAGCCTACAGGTGCACACTGGAGCTGCTGAGACTGGCTCCGAACCCTCCCTCTGCCTACTTGAACTCGGGGGCACGACATGCTCTCATGGACTGCTCTGACACTACCAAAAAGACTGTCTGCAAGATTTTAACAGCATTTTTTAAAAAAACACCACAACAACTGAATATTTATTATCCATCCTTCATTTGTATTTATTATCTCTTTCTAATTTAACTTTTTTCCTTAGACAAAGTACCTGTTTAGCCTCAGCAAATAACATTTTTGGTGCATATGTAAATGACAATAAAGTAATTATTATCAGAAATTTGTTATATTATTTAAGAAATTGGGATTCCACATGCATTCTTGAACATTGTTTTGCTATTTTTAAAGATACATTCATATTTTTACCCTGTTAGTCACTCTTTCAAAATTATGCCCTTTTTGTTTCTATTTGCTCTCTTTCCAAAAATGTGTCACTTCACTCCACTGGGTTAAATACCTTTTGCTATTTGACAGTCCTTTCTTGAAGACCATATACATTGTAATCTGATCATTTGACTGATATGGGTTTTCAGAAGGGGTTGACACATAAATAACTGTTTCGGAAAACTGAGACCTATAGAATGGAAGAATGTCAACATGGCTATGAAAGTGGGGAAAGGACAGAGACAGAGAGTCATGATACAAAATTAAAATGTTGGGACCTGATGGAGTTGCTACATGCTGTTGGTCAAATCACACTTGGAATACAGTGTGCAGTTCTGGTCACCTAGCTATAGGAATACTTGGTTGGCAAGTAGAAGATAGACTGAAGGGTCTGTTCTGTCCTCCATGCCACAACAACTTAATGATGCACATCATTTTCTCAGATTGGAGGATAGTAGCCCATAGGCCAGGGATGGCCAAACTTGCTTAACGTATGACACATACAAAAAAACTTCAGATGTTTGAGAACCACAAGACATGAAAAAAAAATTACAAACGTGTTTTTACTCTTACATGCATATTTTATTACAATTATTTTAAATATTAAGAAATACGTGAACAAAATAAATTTAAACTACTAATTTGTATTAGTTTCAATAATCATAAAGGACATATAAACATAACAAATATTTTCAAATTTCTGACTGATTTTCTATGGAAATCTCTGCCATAGGAAGCAGTGAACACTGCCTCATTAAATATATTTAAGATACAAAAAGATGGATTTTTGCATCATATGACAATTAAGGGTATGGGGGAAATAGGAGCTGGGTCCATGACCAGATCAGCTGTGATCTCACTATATGTGGGAGCATGCTTGACAGGCCAGATGGATGACTTATGCTCCTGTTTTTGATGTATTCGCTGCAGATTCCTGCACCATTGTAGCATCCATAACCAAGCAAGTAATGCAGGAAGTGACCCTAAGCAAAGCTGCCTCCTGCAGCAGGGCAAGGCCAGGAGACTCGCAGCTCTGCTCCTCCCCATCCCACCCTCCACTCCCCTCTTCCCATTTGCCGGCAGAATGGGGAGCAGCTGCTGGGAATGGAGGCTGGGGTATGGATCAGTCTAACCTCTGAGCTGCCTGGTGCTGACTCTCCATTTGGTGGGGCCATGGCTTGTCCATGGCCACTGACAGGACCTTCAATGCTGATATCAACACCAGCTCTGTCCTGGCTTGATGCCAGGATAAGGTCCTCATTGGAGGCACTCTCTAGCATCTCCTCCCTGTCTCAGTCATCTTGCTTCCCTTCCCCCACCAGAGTGAATGGACAGGCACCCCACCTCTGTGGCAGGACAAGTCGCATTGGAGCCCTGCCAGTCCAGCCCTGGCTTCTTGACTTCTTCAGCTGCTTCCTGCAGAGAACCCTGAGCTTTGCCCAACCATCCTATTTCACAGTCCACAATGGCATCACTCTGCTAAGTAGGCAAGCCACAGCAAGTCCGTGTGCACTGTTTGCTCTGATCTTCTGCAAGGTCATTCCTCCATGTCTATGTTCTCTTCCCTCTCCTTGTCACACAGCCTGGGCATGTGACTGGATCCAGCTGCAAGAATTGGGAGTGTCCCTGGGTAGCTTCAGGAGCGCTGGTATAATGGGGAATAAGGAAATGGCAGACCAATTAAATTCTTACTTTAGTTCTGTTTTCACAAGAGAGGATACAAATAACCTCCAAAGGATATTGGGAAACAGAGAGACAAATGCAAGGGAGGAGCTGAAGGAAATCAGTACCTCTAAGGACATGGTCTTGGGGAAATTGAAGGGATTGAAGGCCGATAAATCCCAAGTGCCTGATAATCTACATCCTAGGGTACTTAAAGAAGTGGACATTCAGATAGCAGATGCTTTAAGAATTATTTTCCAGAATTCAATAGACTCAGGATCAGTACCCATGGATTGGAGGGTAGCTAATGTTAC
The DNA here is from genome assembly GCF_036971445.1 of Narcine bancroftii. Lineage (NCBI taxonomy): Eukaryota > Metazoa > Chordata > Chondrichthyes > Torpediniformes > Narcinidae > Narcine > Narcine bancroftii. The sequence continues at coordinate 427,625,704 of NC_091469.1, forward strand.
CCTACTATTTAAAAAAGGGGTAGAGAAAAAGTGGGGAGCCTTAGATCAGTAGTGGGCAAAATGATGGAATCATTATTAAGGATGTAATAGCAGAGCATATGACTAGCAGAGAAGGGATGGGACAGAGTCAACATGGATTTACAAAAGGTAAATCATGCTTGACAAATCTATTGGAATTCTTTGACATGGTGACAGGTAAAATAGATGGGGGAGAGCCAGTGGATGTGGTGTACCTGGACTTCCAAAAGGCCTTTGATAAGGTCCCACATAAATGACTGGCATGCAAAATCAAGGCTCATGGGATTGGGGGCAAAGTATTGATGTGGATTGAGAACTGGCTGGCAGATCGAAGACAGAGAGTTGGGATAAATGGCTCATTTTCTGAGTGGCAGGCGGTGACCAGTGGGGTACCACAGGGATCTGTACTGGGACCCCAGCTGTTCACAATTTACATTAATGATCTAGATGAGGGGATTGGATGTAATATCTCCAAATTTGCAGATGATACTAAGCTAGGAGGGTTTGTGTGCACTGAAGAAGGGGTCAGGAAGCTCCAGTGTGATTTGGATAAATTGGGGGACTGGGCAGATACATTGCAAATGCACTACAATGTGGATAAATGTGAGGTTATCCACTTTGGTAATACAAATCGGAGGGCAGATTACTATTTGAATGGCAATAGATTGGGAGATGGGGAAGTGCAGAGAGACCTAGGGGTACTTGTACACCAGTCTCTGAAGGCGAGCATGCAGGTACAGCAGGCGGTTAAAAAGGCAAATGGTATGTTGGCCTTCATATCAAGAGGGTTTGAGTATAGGAACAAGGATACCTTACTGCAGCTGTACAGAGCCTTGGTGAGACCACATCTGGAGTATTGTGTGCAGTTTTGGTCGCCTTATCTGAGGAAGGATGTTCTTGCAATGGAGGGACTGCAAAGGCGATTCACCAGGCTGATAACTGGAATGGCAGGAATGACTTATGAAGAAAGATTGCGCAATTTGGGATTGTACTCCCTGGAGTTTAGAAGATTGACAGGGGATCTCATAGAGACATATAAAATTCTGGCAGGACTGGACAGAATGGATGTGGAAGGGATGTTTCCAATGGTGGTGGAGTCCAGAACCCGAGGCCATGGTTCGAGGATAATAGGCAAACCATTTAGGACCGAGATGAGGAGGAATTTCTTTACCCAGATGGTGGTGAATCTGTGGAATTCATTGCCACAGAGGGCAGTAGAGGCAGGTTCATTGAATATATTTAAGAGGGAATTAGATCTATTTCTTCAGTATAAGGGTATTAAAGGTTACGGAGAGAAGGCGGGGACGGGGTACTGAACTTTAAGATCAGCCATGATCTCGTTGAATGGCGGAGCAGGCTCGAAGGGTTGAATGACCAACTCCTGCTCCTATCTTCTATGTTTCTATGTTTCTATGTTTCTATCTCCTCCAGCCTATATATTTCCATGATCGTCTACTTAGCCATGCCTGCCATAGACTGTGATTTCATTTCATACATACAAATGATTTTTAACATAGCTGAGGAGAGTAAAATGCTCAAAGGTTGATATCACTCCAAACTTGGAGTTGAAATCAACAGTGACACAAGTGGTAATAGATTGCTCGAGGAAGGAGACTGACACAATGACAATGGTTTTCCTATCATTTCCATTGTAAATTCAGGCCATTATTTTCAAAAGCTACATTTAACTAGATGGAGGTACTGTATATCCATAAATCCTTCTAAAATGATATTGATGGTTGTTAGTAACTCCATGTTTAAAGATGTTATCGTGGTTGGCACAGACAGGATGGGCCTGTTCATATTTGATAAACTCCTTGTACAGCTATAGTATGGAACAATGGATTGTTATGCTCTATGGTGAACATTAAATGCACCTATATAACTTTTAAACTTGAGAGGAAATATTTCTGGATGAAAATTAATTTCACTCAAGAAGTATTCATCATTTAGGTTTTCAGTCTTACTCCAAATGTTTAACATATTGGTCATTGACACTGCTCCTTCTTTCTTGACATAATATGGTCTAATCATTTGATATGGTTGGAGAAAGTTATGCATGAGTGTACCTGTGACAATAATCTACCATTGGGCATGTGTACAGATCTGAATATATGCAACTTCAGTGACTTTGGCAGGAAAAATAAAATAAATTAAAAATTCATTTTATCCATATAATATGCAAAAGACTATCCAAAATATCATTGTCTCTTGCTAGGAGAATTGAATATAACAGCAAGGAACTTGTGTTTCAATTAGAAGCATGAGTAAAACATTACCAGAGGTGCAGCATGTTAGACCAAGACCAATGTTGTAAGATACAAGAGCAGATGCAGGCCATTTGGCCCATCAGGTCTGCTCTGCTATTTCATCATGAACTGATCCACTCAGCCCCACACTGCTGCCTTCTCTCCCTAACATTTGATGCCCTGACGGTACAGATATACACACACATATGTATATCTGCTTTAAGTACAACCAACGACCTGGCTTTCACAGCTACCAGTGGTAAAAAAACAATTCCAAAGGTTCATCACTCTCTGGCTAAAGAAATACCTCTGTTTTAAATGAGCCCCCTTCAAATCTGAAGTTGTACCCTCTTGTCCTAAACCTCCATAAGATGGGAAATAACTTTACCATATTTACTCTCTCTAAGCTTTCAACAATTGAAATGCTCCTATGAGGTCCCCCTCATCCTTCTAAACTCCAAGGTTTAGAATCCAAGAGCCATGAAACATTCCTCATGTGCTAATCCCTTCATTTCAAGTGACATTCTTGTGAATCTTCTCTGATCCTTCTCCAATGCCAGCATATAGTTTCTTAAATAAGGAGCCCTAAATTCTACTCTGTTCTTCAAGTGCAGCTCACCAGTGCCTTATAAAGGCTCAGCATCGCATCCATGATCTTATATCCTATTCCTTTAGCTAGGACTGCCAACATTGCATTGCAATCACTTTCACCATTGATTCAACCTGAAGGTTAATCTTTAGGGAATTCTGTGCAAGGACTCAAGTCCATATGCACCTCCAAATTTTGAATTATCTCCCATCCATTTAATATTCTGCATTTTTATTCCTTTTTGCCTGCTTGTGGTTTCCTCAAAAAAATGCAGTGGGTTTGTCAGGCAAGATTTTCCCTTGAGGAGACCATGCTGACTTTGACATCTTGAGTAACCTCACCGTTAACAATTGATTCCAACCAGCTAACAGGTATATAATTTCCTTTCTGTTGTATCATTCCCTTTTTAAATAGTGCAGTGGCCTTTGCAATTTTTCAAACTTCCAGAACGATGCCAGAATCTGTTAATTCTTGCAAAATCATTATGAATGCTTCCACAATCTTTATAGCTATTTCTTTCTGAATCCAAAGGTACATTCCATCTGGTCTGGGAGACTTTTCTATCTTTACACCTTTCAGCTTCCTAAGCACTTTGGTGTTCATGATGGCACTCACCTCTCTTTTCTGAGACCCTTGAAAGTCTGGTATACTGCTAATGTCATCTACAGTGAAGACGAATGCAAAATACTCATTCAGTTGCTCTGCCAACTCCTTGTCTCCTATTACATTTTCTCCATTTTCTATCAGTTCTATACCAACTCTTGCCTTTTGTTTACTCTCAATTTAAAAAAAAATCTTTTAGTATCCTTTTTGATATTATTTTCTAACCTCCTTTCCAATTCATCTTTTCCTTCCTTCTATCCTTACTTGATTTTTGTACATTTTTAAAAGCTTCCCAATCCCATTTCTTCCCACTAATTTTTGCTTCCTTCTGTGCCCTTCTGTTTTTACTTTGCCTTTGACTTCTCTTGTCAGCCACAGTTGTGGCGGTTTTCCAGTCAAATATTTCCTCTTTTTTGAAATTTACTGTTTCTGCACCTTATTTCTCACAGAAATTCCAGCTATTTCTGCTCTACTGTCCTCCCAGCTAGTGTGACTTTCCAATTTATTTTTAGTCCCCTTTATTCCACTGGTAAATTGACACCTTTGATTTTAGTTTCTCCCTCTCAATTTGCAGGCCGAATTCTATCATATTTATGATTACTGCCTCCTAAGGGTTCCCTTACCTTCACCTCCCATATAACTCTGGTTCACTACACAATATCCAATCCAGAACTGCTATTTCCCTGGTCAGATCAGCCACAAGCTGTTCAAAGAAGCTATCCTGAAAGCATTTGATAAACTCCTCTTGAGATTCAATACCAATTTTATTTTCCCAATCAACCTGCACATTGAAATCCCCCATTGCTATTGTAATATTGCCCTTTATGACTGCTTTCTCTATCTTCTTCTGTATTTTTCATATGACATCTTGACTACTGTTTGCCAGCCTGTATACAACTCCCATCAGGGAGTTTTTACACTTGGAGTTTCTTAATTCTATCGACAAGGATTCTATATAGTCTGATCTAATGTCTTCTCTCCCCAAAGACTGAATTCCATTTTTAAGTAGTAGAACCACCCAACCCCCTCTGCCTTCCTTCCTGTCCTTCCAATACTCGGTGTATCCATAGATATTTAGCATGACATAGTACAACACCATTACATGGCCAGCAGCCCGGGTTCAAGTCCAGCGCTGCCTGAAAGAAGTTTTTACATTCTCCCATGACCATTTGATTTCCTCTGGGCATTCTGGTTTCCTCCCACCCTCCAAAAAGTATGATGTTTGTAGGTTAATTGATGTATTTGGGTGGTGTGGGCTCATGGGTCAAAAGGGCTATATCTCTAAATTTTAAAAAATTTAAATGAGCATACTAAAACAATGGAAGATACATTGTTATGCTTATATAAAGATGATGTTGATGCAATGAAAGCAGTTCAGAAATATTTTACTATATTAATACCTGAATTGGCCAGATTGTCTTACGAGAAATGGGTAATTGAATCATGGATATCTATGCTGGTGTTTAGAATAATATACAAAAAAAAATGATTGGATTGAACTATATGATATCTTGCAGGATCTAGAAATGCTGTACAAGGAGAACTGTTGTATCAGATTCAGTAGGTTCACAGAGAGATGAATTTGGGCACAAATATTGCAATTACAAATAACTTTATTGAACCCAGAAGACAAATGGGAGAATGCCAAATGATACTTAATTACTCTACTACCAAACAACTAGATAGACATTAACATCAGACCCAGGTTGGACTCCAATACCAGTGGCTGCCTATCTTCTACATGCTTTTGCACGTCAAACATATCTACATACTCTATAGACAGGGACTTTCAAGCACACTTCTAATTTCCTGTACCAACAGCTCTATGAAAGTATTGATCTATTGCAGTACTATATGGCTCTGCTTAAATGTAGTGCACACCTTACTCCGAACTCTTCTAGCAATGTCCACAGCAACAACCTGACATGAAGAGATGTTTGAGGCTTGGACCACAAGGCAGAGAGAAAGAAATGGGGTGTGAATCAATGTTTCATACATTTCTGAGCTGGGTGTCTGGCCAGTGATGACACTAAGTCATTTAAATGAGCCAATGGTAAGATATGCAATAATGTGTGGCTGGAATCCAACCTTGATTGGCAGGTGATGTGACTTCCACATAAATTTCAGATAGGGAGATCATATGACCCTCCACAATCCACCACATTCCAAACTGCGAGGCCAATTTTTCCTCCATGATCCACATAACAAGAAGGTATCTCTTGAGGTGAAACATTGAAGCAATAGACATCCATTTAAGATAGAGATTGTGTCAAGGAAACAGCTTTTATTTTTCTCTCTAAGGATTATAAGTCTTGGAATCTCTCATCCTCAATGGCAGTGAAAGCAGACTCTGCATATATTTAAGGTAGAAGTAGATGGATACATAATAATCAAGAATGTGCAGTTAAAATTGCAATCAAATGTACCGTGAAGATTCAGAGTGTGATACTAATTTATTTGTTCATATCTGTGGATCTAGTGCACTCGAAGGTTTCATGGTAACTCTTATTTTTCAAAAGATTAATATAGGAAGTCTCAGTCAGAATAAATTGTTTCTGGTTCCTTAAATAGTTACTGTTTGTTCCACACAAATTTTTAAATACCAATTTTAACTTTTAGTGAAGGAAGCAGTCTATCCAATGACAAGTGAAATGGCACAACTCAGGCTAACTGTAATGTCCAGTTACATTTACCCTTAAGTTGGAAGACCTGAACTTTAGGAATGATGCCTGCTTCTCTGGTTGAAGATTTTGCATAATGGAAGCCACATAATTCTGATATTAATGAAGCTGTCTGGTTAATTGAGTAGATTAATGAGGGAGTTAGTGAGAGAGCAATCTTAAAGTATGTAAAGCCATGAAATGCAGAGTCATTGCAGAGTTAAATTATATTTAATTTCTGTTTATGCATATCTACCTTTTATTGAACAACAACCCAATTGTTATTTCAATAAATAATTTCTGTTGTTATTGGCTTATGGCAAGAACCAGAAAGTTGGAATATAGGGATCATATTCTGGTTGGCTTCTAGTTGCTAATTGTGTTCCACAGGGGTCAGTATTGGAGCTGCTTCTTTTTATGTGGTATGTTAATTATGCAAAGGGACCTGGGAGTCCTCATGCAGGATGGCCAGAAGGTAAACTTGCAGGTTGAGATGGAGGTGAAGTATGCAAATGCATTGCTGGCATTCATTTGAAAAGGAATCAAATGTAAGAGCAGGAATGTGAAGTTGAGGTTTAACAACACACTAGTGAGCCCTCACTTGGAGTATTTTGAGTCATTTTAGGATGCTCATTTTAGAATGATTTCCTGACTTTACAGAAGGTTCTAAGGAGTTTCACAAGAACAATTCCGGGAAGAAAAAGTTGTTATATGAGGAACATTTGACAGCCCTTAGCCTGTACTCTCGAATTTAGGAGAATGAGGGGAAACTCAATGAAATATATGAATGTTGAAAGGCATAGACAGAGTAGATGTAGAAAAGTTGTTTTCTATGGTGGGAGAGTCTTGGACAAGAGGGCACAACTTTAGGATTGAAGGGCATCCACTTAGAACAGAGATGTAGAAGAATTTCTTTAGCTAGGGGGTGGTAAATTTGTGAAATTTTGTTGGCTCTCTGTGGTGGTACACCACTGGCCTACTGCAGGGGGAAACCTCTGTACCTGTCAAACCCACCTGGTTGGGTTTCAATCACCCTCCGAGATATAAGCCTGAGCCAGCTCTTTGAAGACACCCTCAAAATTTACAGTAGCTCTCCTCACAGCTGGCTCTGTGGAAGTTTATATCGAATAAAGCCTGTTGTACAGTCTTTAGGTTTTGTGTGTTTGCTTCTGACTGACAGTGCATCACACTCTCACAGGAGGCTAGGAAATTGTATGTATTTAAGGCAGAGATTAATAGGTTCCAGATTATCTGAGGCATTGAAGGTTATCAGGAGAAGACCGGGCAGTGAGGCTGAGAGTGAAAATGAATTAGCTACGATTAAGTGGCAAGCAGAATTCCATAGGCTGAATAGTTGATTTCTGCTCCTATGTCTTTTGGTTATGGATTAGATGCTTTTATTTTATAGTTTGTTTTCCTTTAACAACTAAGTATACTGTGTGGAATGATTTCCAATGCATTGTTAGCTGGTAAAACACAAGATTCTGTTGACACTGTGGTTGTGAAAAATCACTTCATGATTTTCCCATGCATTGTTATATCGGTCACTGTTGTTGAGTGATGTCTGCCTTCAATAAAATTATTAAAAATTGAATAGTTAGAAATCTTTTATCATTTAAAACTATTAATCTATATAAAGGGGTATATTCCACCATGCCATTTCCCTCATTTATCCCCTTAATCCATTGATTCTCCTGCTCTGCAGAAATCTGTGATTCTCTGTTCTGAATGAACTCAATGATGAAGCATCTTCTGCCTTCAGGGATTGTTAATTCCAATGATTCACCATCCTCTGTGTGAAGAAATCTAATTTAATCTTAGTTCTATATAACCTATCCCTCATTCTGAAAGTGTGACTCTTGTTTCTAGACTCCTCCTCCAGGGTAATTATTTTCCATGCATCTTATTTGTGAAACCTGCCACAGTCAAGTATATTTGGTTTGAAGTTCTGTTTTGTTACTTTCTTTGGTGGACAGCAATGTAAAAGAAAATATGGAGCCATGTATGCTTTTCCATATGGTCAATTTGATCACAACTACTGTTTGCATTAGTGTCCTTGTGTTTTGATGATGAAATCTTGTTGTTTTAAAATCTCTTCCATTATCTTGACATTCCTTCATACATGCGTTATTAGTTCCTGAATATCTCATCAGTTTTGCTCTTTAATTGCAAATTCATCAATTAATTCACCTTAATTATAAAATGAAGTGAAGGCCTGGATTGTGTTTAACAAAAACTGGTTTCACTTAGGTGAGGGGTCATCAACCAGAGAGCTTGGATTTGAAATTATTGATTGGGGGGGAAAATAGAGGGGTTAAGATGAAAATAGATTTGAGCATGGAGGTGGGAGTTGATTGGAGTTTATTTGCTTGAAGGATGATAGAGGCAGAACCCTCATTACTTTTAAACCATGGCTGAATATGGACTTCAAGAGTGGTGACTAACTTGATGATGTGGATCAAGTGCTGGAAATGTGGATTTGTTTGGAAAACTTTGGTCAGCATGTGGAGGATGGGCCAAAAGACCTTTTCAGTATCAAAAAATTTCCATGACTCAATTCATTTTTTGCAACATTTTTCCGTAATATAGAAATTATTTTTGAAATAATCAGTGAGTCATCCGAAGATTGAAAAAGGTTTGCAGTTTGACTTAAGTCAGCACTTCTTATTTGAGAGGTGGATAAACATCTGCAGGCTGATATTAACGACCAAAAAAAAACTGAATAAAAGGTTGAATTAAAGCTGACATGATAACAAACTTGCTGACACCAAAAGAATTGGCAATGATTCTGTCATTTGCACTATTGATATTATTGATGATTTATAATGGGATTTATGAGACAGTTATTCTATCAATGAAAGGTGGGAATAGGCTACTAATTTAGATAATATCATGTTGATGGGAAACATTGGAGTCACTTTTAAAGTCTTCATCTTAACATCTGTAATCTGGTACACACATTAACAAGTCCCCTTTGTGCAAAAATGAACAACTAAAGTAATTTTCAAGGTAAGATTTTCTTTTTGACAAGTACAGACTGAGGTAAAGAATAACTTGTATCTCCAGCCAGGGTCAAAACAAGAAGAAGCAATAACTTTGTGTCATGGAAATAGTTTTTTGACTGTTGTTACCATGGTCTATCATTTTTATTTATACCTTCCTGAAAGCAAGTATTTAATAAGGACACATGCAATCCTACATGTTATGAAATATTAACAATCCAAATGTATGATTGAAATGGAAGTTTAAGAAAAATAACTTTGGTATCCTGCAGAAATCGGCCTTAAAAATGCTGATGGGTTGTCACTGAGGTCATATACATACTGCAGGCATTGGCAAAAAAAAGCCAAAGAGGAAGAACAGCAGCAGCCACATAATGAGAAGAATAACAATTCTTTAAATCCTGTCAAAACATACACAGATAGTCCAGGTTGGAATCTGCACCTGTATACAAAGCAATAACAATTTACAGCTCATACAAGGCACCTTAAAATGGCTATTGCTTGCAATTAACCAATTCCAAGCAATGCGGAAACTTATTTGGTGCAGAGAAGAGAGAAAATCATGATTTTAAAATGGCCTGATCCATTTTCTGTAAGTTGTCATAGGTGGTAATAACATAAATAGCATAAATAATGGGGTTTGTTATTAAAGTTGCTGACCAAAATGAATGTGTGAACTTGTAAAGGCAATGGATTGATCACATCATTGTTCAAAAGTCAAGAGATCATGCTCACCTAATGCTACAAATAGAGAAAAAAAAAGTACAGAAAAGTATTTGACAAGCTTTATTAAATTAGATTTTGGGCATTGCTTTCAAAGCCACTTTCATTGGTCATCTATAACATTCCTTGAATAGATGGTAGTGAGGAACTTCCTTGAGCAGTAATGCCCCATATGACACCACACGCGTGTAGCCCTGGAAGATAGGGGGATGTACAATCTTTATTTGGTAATAGAAGTGTTACAAGTCCAGAAGACCCCAAAATCCAGCAGCAATAATAATTCACCAAGACAATGCTTACTTAAACAAAAATTGCTTTTAGTTTTCTTTAAACATAATAACTAAATCAATCTTAAACATTTTACTATTTAATTTAACATAACCCTCTTCTAATTCGAAGCGTCGGTGTATATAATATATATATGTTCAGAAAAGTTCTTTGTTTCACAGTCCAATCATTCACGTCTCACTTCTCCAAGTTCACTGATATCAGACAATTCTCATACTGTGCACAGAATTCACCATTTATGAATCTTCACCAGGCTCTGGTGTTTAAAGTTAAATTGTTACTACTCAGGAAGGTTCTTGTTGGTTTCAAAGAAATTTGTTGCTCATTGGACACACAAACTGATTTCCTCCAATCAGTCACTTCAGTGTCTTTCTGAAGAAACTTGCCCCATCATGGGTTTTCCAAATGATAGCCTCTTCTTCCAGGTCATCGCAGATTTCCTCTTGTTTCCCTTATTTCAAGAGAAACAGTCTAGCCAGACATTTCCTCTTGTAAGGACTACAAAGGTTTTGAACAGGCTGAAGTCAGAACTCACAACCAATCTTCAAAATGGGGTCTTTCAACAAGCCTGCCAGTTTGTCATCTTGTAGCCTCAAATTCACTTTTCTCTCTCTGAGAAGAATCCTGTTTGCTTTTTTTACATCTCTGCTTGTAAAAAAACAAAAACCTCTCCCAAGGCTCCAAACTCAATCTTTGAAAATCTAATCAGGGCTTTATTGCCCAAACACAATATATCAGCATTCTTTATTGCTTCTACAAATCCAACCGGAGCCTCAATATCTAGCTTCAGCAAAGCTCTTGCATTTTAAATGACATGTCTTTTGTGAAGTGTTACACTGTTTGTGAAGTGACCTACACTAAGCCCCCCCAATCTATCTCTTAAATACCTATTTATCCATAATCTTACTAATATAACTCATAATAGGAGGAACATCAATACATTTCTGAACCAGGATGCTATCTGGGATGAATGGATACTTGCCTGATGATGGGTTTCCCTTGCACTTTGTCTTTATCTTTTCAGGTGGCAAAATATATAGTTTAGGAAGATGCTGGCAATTATTTCTTTAGTGAAAATTGTGAAAGTACATCTTATAGAATGCATAAACTAAAATTAAGGTGTGGCAGTAGCTGAAGAATGCAAATTTTACAATAATGGATCGAATGACAATCAACCATTAAAACAGAAAATGTCAAAGATTAATAATGAAATTTCAGCTGGAATGTCTTTGAGAAAAAAACAAAGCAATGAGAGGGCATGGTTCTAATTTTATATTTAGAATCATTGATAAAGTCTGAAAAATCTTTCCAGAATGTTTTTATATTAGGGCACTCCCAAAACGTATGAAACAAAAAAGGCTTCAAAGATTTAATACTTATTGCATATTGGATAAATATCTGTGTAAAAATGAGATAATTTGACATTGGATATGTGTATCCTATGCACCATCTTAAATTGTAAAAAACCATGTCATATACAAAATGAGGAGTCATTAATCAACTTGAGAGTAAAAATCCAAACTTGATCTGAAAATAATACAGTATGTTCAAATCGTGTTCCCAATCATTCTTAATGCCAGACATTGAAGCTGCTCAAATCTAATAAATTATTATAAATAATTGATATTAATCCATGCTGGGATAACAGTAAATGAAGAATCAAGAGAATATACTCTTTACTTCAACCCCAAGAGAAATATTTAGCTTTTATCATGTTGATAGCATTTTAATAAAATGGAAGGATGACTCCACATCTACTCATGCCCAGTGATTAGATGACGTTATGTCCTGTTCAAATTTGTAGAAAATAAGATGTAATATTAAAGTTTTAAAAAATCTATTTGACAAGATTTGTAGTCCATTCATAGTTTACTATCATAATTGGAATAACTAAGAAGTCTGGATGCTTCAGTGACCCTCTGTCTGGTCTCTGAAGGTTGCTATTCAATCCATAGGTTCACAATTTTACAAGTTAATCTTTTTTTAGAGGGAGGGCTTAGATTAGTCAGAGTATTTTTTTTCTTTTTATCTTTTAGATTAATTAGTCAAACATGTTTCAATATGGTTTATCATAGATCATTATCATTAAGATAGAATTTTCCCTTTGTTTAATTTTGTCTTATCTATTTTCTATCCAGAAATATTCTGGCATATATTTGAGAAAGGGATAAACATTTAAATACCATATTTATGCTCCAAAATGTTTATACTGTTTATTCCTCCATAGACTGTACCTGACATGTATTTCCAGGAATATGTTTTATTTTCAGTGCCCACAAGTTTTTTTTAATTTGCTTTCAAATTGAGGCCAATCACGCAATTGATTTGTTCCTGATTTTAATGTGTTTTACATCAAGTTTATTGGAGTTCTATTCAAGCAGAGAAAATTTGAAGGTTTTCTTGCCTTGCCTTGTAAAGACTTTGAGAATTCACAAGATTTCTTGTGCATCTCAGAATAGTTGACGTCTTAATCTATAAAGTAACTATATTGTTTATGGCTGTTTTAGTCACATGCCAGGCTCACAGATCCACAGAGTGTGGAGAATTTGATAAAAATAATTATATGGAATTTCACTGAAGTTGGGTGAACTTTTCCTTGTTTGAGATGCTTACAACCTAATCTGTTGAATGTTGTACAGATAATGCAGTATGCAAGTCTTGGGCTGTATGGATTAAAATAGGATTGGAGATTATAAAGTCTAAGGTTACATTATTCAAAATTTAGAATATTAAGAACCGAATGCATTGAAGTTTTTTTTGGATAAATCAAGGCGGACTGATAGATTTTGCACCAGTAATTAAAGTGTGTAACTGAAAGTACTGTATAAAAGTGTATTAGGAGAAGATGGGTGCTTAGATCACAGTTGAATCATAATCTATTGAATAGCTTGTGGGCCTAAATGGTCCATTCCATACCTCATGCAATATGTGCCACTGAAACAGAGTTGCTCCAACATGTCAGAGAGTCTCAGCTGCTGCTACTTCACACCCTGCACATGGGTGGAGTCTCAAGTGAGCTACCCCTTTTTGCTGATTTTCTTTGATCTGCTCTTCTGCCTAATGTGCAATTATAGACCTCTCAATAGCAGCTTGGTGGTATATTGTTTTTCATACTGCTATTTCTCCAAAGCCAAATATGAAGCAGCCAAAATGGTACATATTCCATGCTGATATTGCAAATTAAAAAAAAAAGAAAATTACACAAGCTCTCACCTAAAGTATTGTGAACAAACTCCTTTCTATGAGCTGACACAAAATCAGCCTTATTAAAATGTGTCTGGGTTTGATTTAGCTATTTCAACTTGTATTGTGTTATACCCATGCTTGCCTTCTGTAGAAAGTGTGAGGAAGGCCAGAATGCCCAAAGGTTTGTCTTTAGATTCAAAAGCAAACATTGCCAATTAGAACCAGCTTTCCAACACCTTGGCATTTTTACTATCTGCCGTATACAGACTTTAATGACACATTCAAGTTAAAATCCCTCTCTGTACATCAAAAAAATACCACAGTTCAATCTAATCTGGAAGCAATTATGCTTTACTAGAAAATGCATATCAATATTTTTCTTCCTGTGTTCTTTTGTCTCTGTTCCAAGGATCCCATTCCTTTGCTTTCTTTCCCAGTTGAGAGAAGATTGGAAGAGAGGCCATGATTTCTTTTCCAAGGCTGACATACCATAATTATTTGATGGAGTTGTGCTTTCAGGCCTCATCCATCCAAATTCTTCCTTGCCTATTTTTAAGTTTACTTGCAATGCGATACTCCCTTTGTTATCTTACTCAAAGCCTTAAATCAAAACACTCGACAATGAAGGCAACAGAATATTTAAAAAAATATCCAAGCCTTCTGCTTGAACTTGGTGGATCTGAGAATGAAGCTCCTCCTCTCAGATGCCCCATTGTTAGGGAACTATTTACTACATTAATATTTCTGTCAATATGTGGTTGCATTTTTTAAATTAAATTTCCTATTACATGCTCCCCTTCATTGTGTTTTTTTATTAAACTGTATCGGTGATGTATTATGTTAAGGAGCTTTAGTGCATAAGGTGACAGTGACCTTCATTTAATTAACCATGATGGAAACCAAGATGGGAGCTGAGATGATGAAGCTGTGCACACCACCATTAATCATCTTGTGAACTGTCAGAAAGAAAGCTGTATCAATAACCTCACAATTTACACAATAACAAAACGCATGAAAATTGGATGATCTCACTTATCTGTTGTCTGTGAACATTTCATTAAATAAACATTTACTATTTATTTTAAAAATCTATTTATTTTCCCAATATAAAGAATAAAAGGAGTTCAGGTGGTATATTTGAAAATGTAATGAAACAGGTGAGAGGCATCCAATTTTTCATTTTTAATTTTATTCCTACCTTTCATTGCTTTCACATTAGTTAGAACATAAATAACTATACATGCCAACCAATGGTCATCTGGACTTGATAGATTTTGTAACTAGCTGCATTAGCCTCTCAAATTACCAGAAAAACCCACACTTACTAAAGACAAAGCAAATCTCATGCAATTTCTGGATAAGCTTCTCATTGACTCCTACTACAATCAAGAAAAACAGATAACACTGGACAACAATTATCTTCAAAAAGTTTTCTTCCTGACATAAAATTGGGGATTATGATAGACAATATAAGATGAATACAAATATAATTTTAGATTTGCTGTGTCACATAGAAAATTGGAGAAACATTAAATTAACTTTTAATCGCATTATGATGCTGACACTTGCATTCGTTCAACTGACCTAAAAATGTTTTGCTGCTGGTTTTTCATTGGTACTCAGCATCTGATGCCTCCCATGTCAGTGTCCAACAATAGTCAGCCAGCATTGATGGATTCCAGTTGCCCTGATACCACTTTTCCATGGTTGTCACTGACTGCACAAGATCAGCAGGGAAGATGTCCATGTGTAAATGCAGAAAATCAATTTTCAATGACATGTTGCATTTCATGGTTTCGCATACTTGAAATAGACTTAAAATATGACTGAAAATCACAAAAATAAGTTATAACTTTTAAAAAAGTATGTAATAGGAAAGTTTGAAGGTGATTTTCATGATCAGCAGTGCAAAATCCATAAAATACGTACAAAAGTGTTTAGGAATTAAAATCTAATTTGCCCAGTGCAATGGAACATTATTCGACTTAGATTTTTTTTCTTTTCCTGGATCCCTCTTCTCATCTGCCACAATGCCTTTGTCCCATTATGGTTTTTTTTTTACTATTTTCTCAGAGACCTCATGTTATTCCAGATCATTTAATGCGAGTTTTTTTTTGCTATCTTGTATGCATTCTGTATTTGAATACCCCAGATTAATTTGATCTTTTAAAAAAAAATCTCTTGCATAGACACATATCACCGTCTTTTCCACCATAAATTAATTCCTGGCAGATAATATTATTGGAATACAATACCTTTTCAGAATTAGATTTATTGCCATAAATTTGTGTCACAATATTTGTTGTTTTGTAGCTGAGGCATTGTGCAGAACAAGGTGCAAAATTACTATAGATTACCATTCTGTAAATACAGGATAAAAATAATTAATCCAAAAAAGTAGTTCATGTCTGTTCAGAAGTAGAATGATGGAGGGGAAGAAGCTATATTTACTTTTCTGCACTTTTCCCTTCACAGTTGAAGTCAGCAGACCTGAATTTTGGAAGATGACACAATTGTACTTGAGCTTGTGGATGATTTATTTGTCCATTGTCAAAGCAGATTAGATTCTTTTTCTTATTTCAGATATCCATCACAGTCTCTGACCTTCCATCCATTGCCGACATCTATGGGAGGCACTGCCGCAAGAAGGCAGTCAACATCGTGAAGGACCCACAAACCTGGTCACAATCTTTTCTCACTTCTGCTTTCAGGCAAAAGATACGGAAACCTGAAAAACAGCACCTCTAGGTTCAAGAAAAGGTTCTTTCCAACAGCTATCAGACTTGTACCTCCCCTGTATTCCACTGATCATAGCCTGCTCTGACCATGCAAAAGGACTGTCTTCACTATTGTAAACTTCTCCTCCTCCTAATGAATGTCTCGAATTCTCTGACCCTGAGGTGAGTGAAGGCCAGATCATAAACTTTACTAAAAATGGAGAGATACACTTTTGTTAACGAAATTAAGGATTGTGGAGATCAGAATGAGAATCAGGATTTCTTGTCATGAAATTCAGTGTTTTGTGGAGGCATCATTAGTGCAAAGATACATATTAAAACCACCTTACGACATTAGTATGTAAAATAATAGAGCACCAAAAGTAAAGCAGTGCCTTTGGTTCATTGATTATTCAGGAATCTGATGGCAATGGGGAAGAAGCTGTCCTTGTGCCACTGAGTGCTCATCTTTAGTCTCCTGTGTCTTTACCCCGATGGTAGCAGCGTGACAAGGGCATGGCTTGGGCAGTGGGGGTCTTTAAGAATACAGGCTGCTTTTTTAAGACTCTACCTCATGTAGATGTCCTCAACGGAGTGAAGTATGATGCCTGTGATGTCGCAGGCTGAGTTAACAACCCTCTGAAGTTTATTCTTGCGCCTTCCATACCAGGCAGTGATTCAACCAGCCAGAATGCTCTCCACAATACACCTGTAGAAGTTTATGAGAGTCTTTGGTGACTTACCACACCTCTTCCGACACCTCACAAAGTATAGCTGCTGGCAAGCCTCCTTTGTGAATGCATCAACATGGAGGCTCCAGGACAGATCCTCAGAGATGTTGACACCCATGATTTCTTGACCCTCTCGACTACTGAGCCCTTGATGAAGAGTGGGTCATGTTCCCCTGACTTCCTCCTGAAGTCCACAATAATTTCCTTGATTTTGCTGACTGACGCACCACCAATGACTCCGAAAGACTGAAGTTGAGCAAAACTGATAGGCTTTTATTTTCAATAGAATGAAGGCATGTCCATGCAGGTCGACTGTCCTGAACTGGGAGGGGGCTGAGGAACAGTCAGCTTTATTCAGGAGTCTGTGGGAGGAGAGTCCACAGGTCCTGTGCGATGGGTGATCAGGTTGCTGACTGTACATAGAGGGGGAGGAGGCTGAAGGGTGGGTGGAGCGAAATGGTGATTTGCTCAGAAAGGGAGGGAAAGGAAGAGGAGGGCAATTGTGGTAGGAGACTCCATAGTTAAGAGGACGGATAGGGGATTCTGCGGACGTAGCAAGGAGAACCGGATGGTGGTTTGCCTCCCTGGTGCCAGGGTCCGGGATGTTGCTGCTCGTGTCCCGGATATCCTAAAGTGGGAGGGACAGGAGCCAGAGGTCGTGGTACACGTAGGTACCAATGACATAGGGAGAAATAGAGAAGAGGTCCTAAAAAGTGAGTATAGGCAGTTAGGTAGGGAGTTAAAAAGAAGGACCGCAAAGGTGGTAATCTCTGGATTACTCACTTTGCCACGTGACAGTGTGAATAGAAATAGAATGAGGTGGAGGATTAACACGTGGCTGAAGGGGTGGAGTAAGGGGCAGGGTTTTAAGTTTCTGGATAACTGGGACCTTTTTTGGGGGAGATGTGACCTGTACAGTAAGGACGGATTACACTTAAATCCCAGGGGGACCAGAATCCTGGCAGAGGTATTTGCTAGGGCTACTCAGGATCCTTTAAACTAGAATGGTTGGGGGGAGGGAACAAAATAGTACAGAGCAGTAAGGAGAAGGTTAGAATGCAAACAAAGAAAGTTTGTAGTAAGTATTTGAATATGGATGGGCAGGTGATAGAGAAGGGAAATGCTCTGGAAGAAGATGAAGGGCAATTGGCAGGAAAAGTAAATAATGTTATTATTAAAGATGAGGGAAAACAGGGATTAAAAATTGAGAAATCTCTGAAATTCATATATTTTAATGCCAGGAGAATTGTAAAAAAGGTGGATGAGCTGAAGGTGTGGATTGATACTTGGAAGTATGATGTGGTAGCGATTAGTGAGACATGGTTGCAGGAGGGATGTGATTGGCAACTGAATATCCCTGGGTTTCGTTGTTTTAGGTGTGATAGAGTCGGAGGGGCAAGAGGAGGTGGGGTTGCATTGCTTGTCAGGGAAAATATTACAGCGGTGCCTAGGAAGGATAGATTAGAGGGCACATCCACGGAGGCTATTTGGGTGGAACTGAGGAGTAGGAAAGGAGAGGTTACACTTGTAGGGGTGTATTATAGACCACCCGGAGGGGACCGAGACCTAGAGGAGCAAATCTGTAGGGAGATAGTAGATATTTGTGATAAGCACAGGGTTGTAATTATGGGAGATTTTAATTTTCCACATATAGATTGGGAAACACATTCTGTGAAAGGACTGGATGGGTTAGAGTTTGTGAAATGTGTGCAAGATGGTTTTTTACAACAATATGTAGAGGTGCCAACCAGAGAAGGAGCAGTGTTAGATCTACTGTTGGCAAATGGGATGGGTCAAGTGATGGAGGTTAGTGTTGGCGAGCACTTCGGGTCCAGTGATCAAATTGCCATCAGCTTCAATGTCATTATGGAAAGAGAGAAGTCAGGGCCAAGGGTTGAGGTTTTTGATTGGGGAAAAGCTAGATTTGAGGAGATGCGAAAGGATTTGCAGGGTGTGCATTGGGACAATTTGTTTTATGGGCAGGATGTAGTAGAGAGATGGAAGTCTTTTAAAGATCAGATTTTGAGAGTGCAAAAGCTTTATGTTCCTGTTAGGTTAAAAGGAGGGGCAAAAGGTTTGAGAGAGCCGTGGTTTTCAAGGAATATTGGAAACTTGGTTCGGAGAAAAAGGGAGGCGTACATTAGATATAAGAAGCATGGAGTTAAGGAGATGTTTGAAAGATACATTGAATGTAAGAGGAATCTTAAGAGAGGAATTAGGAAAGCTAAAAGAAGGTACGAGGAAACTATGGCAAGCAGGGTGAAAACTAATCCAAAAGAGTTCTACAAATATGTTAATGGTAAAAGGAAAGCTAGAGACAAAATTGGTCCCTTAGAAAATCAGAGCGGAAAACTGTGTGAGGAGCCTAGAGAAATGGGGGAGATATTGAACAGTTTCTTTTCTTCGGTATTCACTAAGGAGAAGGATATTGGGAGATGTAAGATAAAAAAAAGCAAATTGGGTAAATATGGGGAATATAGAGATTACAAAAGATGTAGTTTTAGGGCTTTTGAAGAATATAAAGGTGGATAAGTCTCCGGGACCAGACGGGATCTTCCCCAGGACATTGAGAGAAGTGAAGGAGGAAATAACAGAGGCTCTGGCGGTAATTTTCCAAATGTCATTAGATATGGGGATAGTGCCGGAGGATTGGGGCATTGTGCATGTGGTTCCGTTATTTAAAAAGGGTTCAAGGAGGAAGCCTGGCTACTATCGGCCTGTAAGTTTGACGTCTGTGGTAGGTAAATTAATGGAGAAAATTCTTAGAGATAGTACTTATAAACATCTGAATAGACAGGATCTGATCAGGAGCACTCAACATGGATTTGTGGGAGGAAGGTCATGTTTGACCAATCTGATTGAATTTTTTTAAGAGGTGACTAAGAATGTGGATGAGGGTAGCGAAGTGGATGTTGTCTATATGGACTTCAGTAAGGCCTTCGATAAGGTACCACATGGAAGGTTAGTTAGGAAGGTGCAGTCTTTAGGTATAAATTTTGAGATAGTCAAATGGATTGAACATTGGCTGAAAGGGAGAGGCCAGAGAGTGGTAGTGGATAATTGTCTGTCAGGTTGGAGGCCGGTGACCAGTGGTGTGCCTCAAGGATCTGTATTGGGCCCATTGTTGTTCGTTATATACATTAATGACCTAGATGATGGGGTGGTGAATTGGATTAGTAAATATGCA
Source organism: Narcine bancroftii (assembly GCF_036971445.1). Classification (NCBI taxonomy): domain Eukaryota; kingdom Metazoa; phylum Chordata; class Chondrichthyes; order Torpediniformes; family Narcinidae; genus Narcine; species Narcine bancroftii. The sequence goes on from NC_091469.1 coordinate 427,645,657, forward strand.
GACGATACTAAGATAGGTGGAATAGTGGATAATGAAGAAGGTTTTCAAGGATTGCAGAGGGATTTGGGCTGCTTAGAAAAGTGGGCTGAAAAATGGCAGATGGAATTTAATGCTGATAAGTATGAGGTGCTTCATTTTGGTAAGAAGAATCAGAACAGGACATACGTGGTAAATGGGAGAGCATTGATGAATACAGAAGAGCAGAAAGATTTAGGAGTAACAGTACATCGTTCCCTGAAGGTAGAAACTCACGTGAATAGGGTGGTGAAGAAGGCTTTTAGTATGCTGGCCTTTATCAATCATTGCATGGAATATAGGAGTTGGGAGGTGATGTTGAGATTGTATAAGACGTTGGTGCGGCCAAATTTGGAGTTCTTTGTGCAGTTCTGGTCGCCTAATTATAGGAAGGATATAAACAGAGTGGAAAGAGTGCAGAGAAGGTTTACCAGAATGTTACCTGGGTTTAAGCATCTAGAGTATAGGGAGAGATTGGACAGATTAGGTCTTTATTCTTTGGAGCGTAGAAGGTTGAAAGGGGATTTGATAGAAGTATTTAAGATTATGAAAGGGATAGACAGAGTGGATGTGGATAGACTATTTCCGTTAAGAGGAGGAAAGATTAAAACAAGAGGACATGAGTTAAGAATTAAGGGGCAGAGGTTTAGAGGTAACATGAGGGGAAACTTCTTTACTCAGAGAGTGGTAGCCGTGTGGAATGAGCTTCCGGGAGAAATAGTGACGGCGGAGTCAATTATATTATTTAAGAAAAGGTTGGACAGGTATATGGATGAGAAGAAGATGGATGGTTATGGGCATTGTGCAGGGAGGTGGGACTAGAGAAGGGTTTTTGGTTCGGTGCGGACTAGAAGGGCCTAATGGCCTGTTTCTGTGCTGTAATTGTTATGTTATATGCTATGTTAAAAGCTGCTGGTTACAGACAATGAGGGGGGAATGGGGCCCATCATACTCCATCGTCGCACTTTTCAGATGACATTGAAAGTTGAGTCCAAGTAGCGTGAAAGCACAGAGCTGTGGCATCACCAGGAGTTTAAAGGTTTTTTTGTAGTCTGTGCTCTGCCTGGTCAGAGTCACTACATTTAGTTGCGGATAACCGTTGTATGTGAACTGGAGGCCAAAGAGACTGTTTGGTAGCACTGCACCATGTTGGGTGGATGAAGCTCTCTGTGCTCCAAATATTGAACAGGCAACTTGTAGTCATTTACCTGAATGTCCATCATTTATCTGGCAAATTGATGGGGTCTGCCCTGGTTGAGTGTGATGGAAGTCAGTGTAAGATAGCTGCTTGTCACTGCGTCGGAGAGGTTGAGTGTTGAGTCAGGAGATAGCGACATCCAAGATGGCAACCCACATGTGGTGATGCTAGATCTCGAAGGTTGTGCCCAAGATGGCAGTCCCCATGACTCTGCACATGGGACCATTAGGGAGGGGTGGTTTTAATCTGCACACCTTAGCATAGTGCCCTTTCTTCCCACAGCTGGAACAAACCGTGTCTTTTGCTGGGAAACATTTTCTTGGGTGCTTGCCTAGGCCAAATAAATAGCACTTCACATGCTCATGGAGTTCAGCGGCCATGTTCAGGTTGCTGGTGGGACATGATGGTAGCAGTGTTAGGCATTCATGGAGTGCAGCCACTGTGGTTGGGTCACTGGCAGAACATGAAAATGACAGTACATCCCAAATTGGTTTTGTCCGGGCAACCACAAGGCAGTGACATTGTTGGTTGAGTAGGCCTCCATATTCTGAAAGGCCATCTCCAGTGTGCCTGCGAATTTGACCACCTTCTGCAGACTGAGCTCACTTTGCTCTAGTAGTATCTGGCAGATAAATTTGGACCTGATGCCTGTGACATTGGCATCTCTAATCAGGCCCTCCTTGTTCTCTGTGGTCATCACAGCCTTGCATTTACAGGCCCATCTAAGGGTTTGCAGAGTCTGGAGGTACTCGGCGTTCGACTCCCCAGGTCATTGCTTTTGGGACACTAGGAGGTGTCTGGTACTGGCTTTTCAATATGTCCATTGCCTCCAGATAAAATGCGGTGTCCATGATCATTGAGTACTCCAGGCGCCAGACTCAGAAGTGCAGTACCTATAATTTGTTGTTCTCCAACCAAATAATGGCTGATGATACCTGCAGGAATGCTTTGAAACAACGAGGCCAGAGTTCAAAGTTGGTCGAGGCCTCTGGCGATTGAGAGTCAATTTCCAGCTTCTCTGGCTTCAAGATCTGCTCCATTGTCAGGACTATTGTGAATAAAATTGGTCAACTGTCTCAAATTGAGCAGGGGGCTAAGGAACAGTCACCTTTATTCAGGAGTCTATGGGAGGAGCAATAGGTATGCCCAGACAGATAAATATATATACATACAATGGTTTACCACATTGATGTTGAGTGCAAGGTTGTTGTCGTGACACCATTCAACAAGCTGATCTATCTCTCTCCTGTATGCTTCCTCATTGCTGTTTGTGATTCTGCCGATAATTACGATGTCATCAGCAAACTTGTAGAGTTATTCATGGCCACGCAGTCATGAGTGCATAATTATTAGAGCAGTGGGCTAAGCACGCATCCGTGAGGTGCTCCTGTGTTCCTGTGTCCCTAAAAAGGAGCTGAGATCAGCATAAAACAGCCATAATTGTTTTGGATGTTTAAGGGGTCAAGAGGCCTAAACCTGCTTCTATTTCCTGTTGTGTTTTTTCTTAACTAAATCGGAATGTCTGCCATAGCCAATGAACCAATTTCTCTCTAAATCATGAATGTACTGTCATGGCTGATGTTTACTTATGCTATATGTAAAATTAGGGCACCAACTGTTCAACTCGGTTGAAGTCAGTAGAGCAGAACTTTAGAGAGAAGCTACGAAAAGCAACCACTTCCATGGACCTGTTTTCAGCACCAGAAATTGTGAATGATTTTTGTTTAAACTGATCATGAGTAAATGCCATTTTTAGTTAGTTTGCTTATTTTATAAGCAGGAGCAGGTGAGTAAATTTAAGTACTTGGGAGTTACGAAAGTAAGCTTGCGGCAAATATTAAAACCGACTCAAAAGCTTTTATAAATATGTCAAGAGGAAAAGATTGGTGAAATCCAGAGTAGGTCCTTTGCAGTCGGAATCAGGGGAATATATAATGGGGAATAAGGAAATGGCAGACCAATCCTCTCTTGTAAAAACGGAACTAAAGTAAGAATTTTGGTCACCTTATCTAAGGAAGCATGTTCTTGCAATGGTGGGAGTGCAGAGGCTGATACCTGGAATGGCAGGAATGACTTATGAGGAAAGATTGCACAAATTGGGATTGTACTCGCTGGAGTTAAGAAGATTGAGAGGGGATGGCATAGAGACATATAAAATTCTGGCAGGACTGGACAGAATGACAGAATGGATGAAGATGGGATGTTTCCAATGATGGGAAAATCCTGAACCCGGGGCCATGGTTTGAGGATAATAGGCAAACCATTTAGGTGAGGAGGAATTTCTATACCCAGAGGGTGGTGAATCTGTGGAATTCATTGCCGCAGAGGGCAGTAGAGGCAGGTTCATTAAATATATTTAAGAGGGAATTAGATATATTTCTTCAGTATAAGGGTATTAAAGGTTACAGAGAGAAGGAGGAGACGGGATACTGAACTTTAAGATCAGCCTGATCTCGTTGAATGGCAGAGCAGGCTTGAAGGGTCGAATGACCTACTCCTGCTCCTATCTTCTATGTATGTTTCTATGAGTACATGTAGAAAGAGGAATAAATAATTATCAGCTGACTAAAATGATATTAAATCAAAATCCTTTAATTCCTTTTATGGTAAATAATCGTTATTTCTATGTTTGGTATAATTGTGGAATTAAAAAAAATAAGGGATTGTTTTTTGGGATCTGTTTTTATGACTTCTGACCAATTGAAAGATAAGTATAATATACCACATAATACTATATTTTTTAACTTTAGTCATATTTAAAAAGAAAATTTGGGAGGAATTTTAAATTACCAGAAAAAAGTCCACTTCAATGTCTAATAACAGATACATTTATTGAAAGATTTATTACTAATATCTATATGAAATTACAAGAGACTATTCAGAAAAAGGATTTATTCAAAACAAAATCTAGATGGGAAAAAATATTTAAATATACAGATTCAAGAAGAAGTATGGTCAAAATTATGCTATGACAGTGTAAATTTAATTTTTTTACATTAATTATATTATAATTCATATAAATTGCATGTACTTCTTTCAAATTGTTCTGATCAATGTTTTAGATGTAATAAAGTATCATCTTTCCTGCATGAAGTCTGGCAATGTGGAAAAAGTAGATAAGTTTTGGAAGGATATAAGTATTTTATTGGGACGAGTTTTGAAGTTGCAAATTTTGGAGATGTTTCCCAAATGAAGTTATATATTTATCAAAAGAAGTTTTTAAGTGCAGCAATAACAAAGAAGTTGATAGCTGTAACATGGAAACCTGGTGATATTGTGGGGTTGAATAGAACCAGAAAAAATTGATAGATTTGGAAATCCTACATGGATTTTATTGCTACAACTATACCTGCAGCGTCCATCCCGCCCCCATCCAACCCACTCTAATAAGTTATGGTTTAAGATTGTTATGTAAACTGCAATTATTAATTAAAAGATATAGGTTTATTAGCAGGCTTATCTTTTTCTTTTTTTCCTACTTTTTTGGTGTGGGGGAGAAAATATATAAAAACTGTATTACTTTTGTGTCATAGTTTTTATTCTTATGTTATGGATAAATACTGTGTACGTTTGGATGCATTTGGAAAATAATTTTTTTTACAAATTGAAGAAAGGATGTCAGTCCCTCTACTTCCTCAGGAGTTTGTGGAGGTTTGGTTATGACCTCAGAAACCTTGAAAAATTTCTACAGATTTGCAGTGGAAAGTGTGCTGTCTGGCTGCATCACAGTCTTGTATGTGGACACTAATAGCCTGAGTGTAAAGCCCTCCAAAAGGGTAGTGGACACAACCCGTGACATCACAAGAAAACCCTCCTCATTATCGAGAACCTCTGCAGGGAACACTGCCATCGGAGAGCAGCAGCAATCACCCAGGGGTCACACCAACCAGCACACTCTCTGTTCTTGCTGCTGTTATCAGGAAAGGGGTTTAGGTGTCACAAGACTCACACCGCCACGTTCAATAAGTCCTGCTACCCCTCCACCACCTGACTCCTCAACAACAAACTCAATCAGGGACTCATTTAAGGACTTGTGAATTGTATTGATTTTTTAAAATTCTTTCTGTATTGCAGTCTGTTTATCTGTTTACAATTGGTTAATTTTTTATGTGTATATGCTGTGTACAATTTTTTTTGCACTACCAATACGTGGTAATTCTGTCTCGCCGGTGGAAAGAAGAATCTCAGGGTTGTATGCGATGTCATTTATGTACTCTGACAATAAATCTGAAATCTGATTAAAAATGTAATTCATCCTTCATTCTCTCCATCATTTATATTGTGTGGTTCCAGTGTGCTAAATCTGATTGTGTGCAGTTCAATGAGTCACTGAGCTTCTTCAAATATGTCTCCCAATCCTTTCAAAAGCAGCACATACTTTGGAACAACAGCATCCCCAAGATCCTATCCAACTCAGTTCAAATTACAACTTGATTTGTATATTATTTTGCTGTTTGAACTTCAAACCTAAGCAAATTTTCCACACAGACAAGCAATACTTTCAGAAGATATTTCTCCAAACAAATTCATAATGCAAAAACATTGGCAGTAAATGCTAGCGTTGTTTGTGTTGCACTTTTTATTTTTACCTTCTGTTTCACTCACAGGATGTGATTATTTCTGTGCTGCTTGAATTTAAATTGCAAGTTTTCCATGGAGTGTTTCGGAACCCCTAGATCAATATTCTAGGCCCCTGATTACTCATTCAGTTAATATATCTGTCTATCTATATCTCTGTTCAGTAATCAGAAGAGAAGATACCCAATTTGCAGCTTTTCACATTTGCATATTTGTCTGTGAACAAGATCGATTTACAGGGAGACTTTTCCTGAAAAAAAAATGATATTGTGAAGTTATGCCATTTAGTTTTTTTTAAATGGCAATTTCCTTTTTTTTAATGCAGTTTAATGTCTGGGGGATTCCTCGAAAATACTCATTGGGAATTAGTAATCCCAATAAAAGGCAGTAAACTTGTAGATATTATATGACACAGCATGATAAAGATTTCAAATATGCTTTTTGATCAAATGTTTATGCTCAACACAATCCCCTACTGTTATCCAGAATGAAAACTATTGTGGTAATAGTGCAAGATCTAGATTTCTCTCAGGAACAGAATATAATAATAATTTGGATCCATAAAAAATAATTTTCCTCTCAAAATAGGAAAGCACAATTGCTTTTTTGTTTTACAAATGACCTGACTCTATTTTCTTATGAATTAATCCTTTATTAAACAGCAGGAGTCTGAAATTCCTCCTTGTTGAATGTAAAGAATTCATGGTTTCACAACAATCAAAGTATAGAACACTTTGACTGGCAGTGCTGTTCATGTAGAATATCATGAAAAATGTGGTGAATTTTGTTGGTCAATACTTAACTTTTACTTTACATTTCATATGATTGTCTAAATTTAAATTGGTTAAATTGAAGATAAACTTGCAAATTATATGATAAGAGTTCAAGAGGCAAGAATATTTTCACAAAATTAGAATACATTTGGTGAACTAACGAGACAAGTGTGATTGTGTGGTTGGTCTGCAAAATATATTGCTTTCATTTTCTTATATAACATAATATGTGTACATAGATGCTACACCCCACTCCTCCACACCATGCCTCCTCTTTAAGGAAGAGATGCAAGGACATTCCTCCTCACTGCATGCTGGTCAGTTTTACATCTGTAATGTATTAGCAAAACTGCAATATGTTTTCAGGAAAGTAATCTTGGAAAAAGCCATTCTCTATAAATAGTAATATAGGAACATCAAAAATAGGTGCAGGAGAAGGCCAAACCATTCAATATGACCATAGCTGATCATATGACTTCAACTGGATGAATGTCATGTAGCAATAGTATTCTTAAAATTCTAGCTTAAAAGTTTATTTGATCCTTACAATCCAAAGGCAAAAAAAAAACTGCAGATCCTGGAATTCTGAGGTAAAAGCAGAAATTGCATGAAATACTCTGCAGTTCAGGTGAGGGAGAAAAGAGCGCTGTTAACATCTCAGATCAAAGATCTTTCATGACTAGGAAAGTTCTGGCTCATTTTTTCAGTGATGCTACCTGGCTGCTAAGTATTTCTAGAATATTCTGTTCTTACATAGAAACATAGAAGATAAGAGCAGGAGTAGGTCATTCGATCCTTCGAGCCTGCTCTGCCATTCAACGAGATCATGGCTGATCTTAAAGTTCAGTACCCCATCCTCGCCTTCTCTCCGTAACCTTTAATACCCTTATACTGAAGAAATATATCTAATTCCCTCTTAAATATATTTAATGAACCTGCCTCTACTGCCCTCTGTGGCAATGAATTCCACAGATTCACCACCCTCTGGGTCAAGAAATTCCTCCTCATCTCGGTCCTAAATGGTTTGCCTATTATCCTCAAATCATGGCCCCAGGTTCTGGACTTTCCCATCATTGGAAACATCCCATCTGCATCCATTCCGTCCAGTCCTGCCAGAATTTTATATGTCTCTATGAGATCCCCTCTCAATCTTCTAAACTCCAGGGAGTACAATCCCAATTTGCGCAATCTTTCCTCATAAGTCATTCCTGCCATTCCTGGTGAATCGCCTCTGCACTCCCTCCATTGCAAGAACATCCTTCCTTAGATAAGGTGACCAAAACTGCACACAATACTCCAGGTGGGGTCTCACCAAGGCTCTGTACAGCTGCAGTTCCTATACTCAACACTTACACTTGTGTTCCCTCTCAGAAAAATTAATCTGGCTATTTAATGTACAAAGGCACATGGATCTGTGATCAAGTGCAGGCCACAAAGAGATAAAATTGATCAGTCAATTCCTATTGTGGGTTCTGATAGAACTGCAATGCTTTACACTGAAGGTAAGGAAACACCTAATTTCTGCAGGATGCTACTTAATATTTAACAATTTTCAATTAGAGTGACATTGACTTGGAGAGATATTGACATAGATTTAAGTCCTCCTTTGGTTCTGTAGCTTTCCTGCACTGCCTGAAACTTGTCAGTGAAAGCCTGGTGGGTACATTGCATCAAAGTGAAGGCTAAAAATGCGATAGTGGAATTTGACACAAAGTACTCAGTGCTTACCACTTTTTCTTTACTTGCATGTGGAAAGGGTTGTTTTCCATAGTTTTAGTGCTGAAGGGCAATGAAAATATCATTGAAATTTCAGACTGATTTTTACTTCGGAACTGTGATCTGTCAAATTAATACAGGGACTAAATATTCTGGCTTATATATAGATAAGGTGAGGATCAACCTGACCAGTAAAAGTAATGAAAGCAGCAGCAAGCTGTTAACAGACCAAAGCTTGATAGGTGAGAGGGGAGGAGCAGAAAGGGGAGGATAGCGGAGGCCACAGTGTCGTCAGACTTCAATGTGACAGGACATGAGCCTCAAACGCTTCAGGTGACTGGTTGACTGTTGAAACAAGACCCACCGTCTTGATGGCTATGCTTTATAACTGACTCTCAAAGGCATCAACAACCCGACCCCACTTAATTTTTTGGAGAAAGCAGATGAGGTTGTGGAGCAATAGTGCTGCCAGGAATATGCTTAACTTCATTTCCCCCACTGCACACATTCACCTTGTCTCAAGCGCTAGTAGTTTGATATTCAGGCACCCCTTCATTCCAGTTCCTTTCCAATCAACTAACAGGAAACAGACAAGCATCTCTTCTTAACCCACACCTTTTGTCAAGATCATTGGGCAAACAAAGATTCCATTTTCCAATTAGAAATCAAAAGTAAACAACACAATTCTCCAGTGATGAACTAAAATCCATACTCTTTATTTTAGCCAACTTCTACCAAGTGGTTCTCAACCAAATTGAGAGAAGGTCACTCGTATCATTGCATTTACAATAGCACTGCTAACGTTATCCAGGATTTGAATCCTGTGAAAGGTAGAGACAGATTTCTCCAAGGGGGCAGCACTAGGTATCCTGAAGGGTATAATTAATAAATAGAAATTAGATGAGATGGAAGTGATTTGGAGTAGAAATTCCATTTAATAACCCTTTCTCTATCAGTCCTCTTGAAGAAAGATTTTTGTTTAGATATGTGTCAAATTTCCATGATCCTGGAGAGGTTGGCAATGTCTTCCAACCAGCATTCAGACTTGAAGACCAAGAGATATTCTCTTCAAACATGCTGATAACTTGCTAAATGTTACAAACAAAAAACTCAAAGCAGTAAACAATATACGATAAAATCAAAATGAGTCATGGAAAAATGGGATCTCCAAATGTGGAGATTCTAGCCTGAACTTGGTATTGTGATATGCTTTAAGCAATCAACCAAGTTCACATCCTTTCACTGTTTTTCACATTTCAATCCTTTGCATTCATCATGAAGTAACTGTAAAGCAATGCAAAGTTATCAGTGTTTTGTAATTCAAGTGAACACTAAAAATGTAGAAATATAAACTTTAGAAACTTTCTTACTTTAGAAAGTAGGGTTTGGTTCATGACCATATGTCATACAGGAAATTCGATAACATAACATTGGATATAGTTTGGATTGAAAACTGATGGCTTCTGTAGTGGGGATGTGGAATTGCTGGCTTATGGGTATGGTGGACAGAGGTGTCTGATTATAAGGTTGTCACAGCAAAGCACCATGGCTCTGATCACTAGACCTGTAGTCACAAGAGTGAGGTTTATTTGCAGGGAAGTTAATTGTTGTGTGTGTCCAGTTAATGAAGATGATCTCTTCATGAGGTAGGAATGAATGAGTCAAAGGATCCAATTTATTGGAAGGTTTCAATCGTCAGAAGAAAAAAGCACAGCCAAGGTGATGAATGACTGTGGGCAGATTCAGATGGCAGGCAAGGTCCAAGGGAATGAGAATGGTCTGCTCAGTGACTTGAAAGGCCAACCTTGTCAATGGTGGTGAAACCACAGGAAGCAGGAACAAACGGTTTTTATAAGCTGTCTAATCACAGGGTTCAGGTAATGGCAAAACCAATGTTTTTCAACCTTTTTCTTTCCACTTACATACCACTTTAAGTATCCCCTATGCCACAGGAGTTGAGTGATTAGTAAGGAATTGCTTAAGGTGGAATGTGGGTGGAAAGAAAAAGTTTGAAAACCACTCTTTTAATCATATCCAATTGACTCATTATGTGCACAGTTTCATAATTCTAAAGGAAATGAACCAATGACAATTTTTCTCAAGCAAAATATTTCAGTAACAATTGGGTCTAGAGCAATGATTTTCAACCCTCCCTTTCCACTCTCATACCACCTTAAGCAATCTCTTACTAATCACAGAGCACTGATGGCATAGGGATTACTTAAAATGGTATGTGAGTGGAAAGTAAAAGGTTGAGAACCACTGGGCTGCAGGATCATGACATGTTGGAAGATAGGGTCCAGACAGAAATTAACTGCAGATGGGAATCAGGATTGCAGAAGATAATCAGAGAGGGAAGGAAGCTGATCAGCTGGATGATAATGTATGATGTGAACAACAGTGAGATAAATGGCAAATTATTTTCCAGATAATCATATTTCATTCTTTACTGATATAATGTCAGCCATAATGAGTGATGTATGATATTTGGGCAGCTGATATTTAATTCACTTACTAGATATCTGTGAGGCCCTCATCCTTCAACTGGAAGGGATAGGAATGGCAGAAAGTTGATGGTTAGCAAGACTTTCTTGTTTCCAGATGTCGGGGATAGTCTATGGAGGGCACCATTAGTCCTCTCCATCTTCCATGAGTTCTATGCACTCTTCTGTATGAGAGTAAGAGTAGACTATAAGCATGAACATTTTTCCAATTGATGTGATGCTTTTGTTGAGGGTAATTATCAATGATTAGCATCAAATTCCATTGGAAATGAGGTGAGTGGCAATGTTAAATTGAAATGAGAGGGAGTGCATAGAAATAGGGTGTGTGCCCAGTGTGGATGTGAAGAGTTGGTGGTGGAACAGGCTTCACAGATCAGAATGAAGAAAGATTAATTACATGCACTATTAGATAAAAGTTGAATCTGCAATTCTTCTCTCTTAGGTATATGACACATTGCTCGTGCTACTGATGCTGAGCTGCTTAAGTCACTTTTTTTTAATTGTTGGAATAGATTTCTTCCCACCCCCCCACCCGTTCTCCTCCCCCCCCCCCTCCATTGCTGGATCCAGCACTGAATAAGAGAGCATCAAGTTATTTATACTCAGCTAAATCCAGACTCCCTCAATACATACTCTCATTGAGATTCTACCATGCAAGTGATCATTACACTTCCACCAAACATTCAATGCCAAACTTAGACACATGGCTGCATTAAACTGGCACTGTCAGAAACAGTGAATATCCCCTTATTAGTTTCCAAACTAATAACAAAACTGGCTGTAGAAATCTTACTATTTTTGTGAAAACTCTTTGTGCCAGATATTCAGCAAAGTCCTTTGGAAGTGGACATATTTCCAGGGAAACTCCATCCTTTGTTCTCATTGTTGAACCTAATTTATACCCCCAGCATTTTTTGTTTAAAACAGCAGACAATTCTCATTTTTATTTGTTTTGTGAGTCAAAACTGATTACTGGTAGTCCAGAGGAAAAGATGGGATGCAACTGTATGATCGTGATGCATCTGTTTGATCTTTATCCAACCACCTCTACACTCTTATGTTAGAACCATTTCACTTGTGCTGCGGAGTGTGTAATATACAATTCCAGATGATGAATGTTTTTACTCATACACTTTAATGTAAGCGAAAATAACTTCTGATCTTATTTCCACCTACACCAGGGTAATATGCAATCACTTGGATTTGCATTTTGCTGCCATAAGCTTCATGCTTTGCATTCGAATTCAGAACTTCAGATCCTCAAAAGCTAAACCTAAACCTTCTAAATTTTCCTCATGACTAATTCCCTTGGGATTTGTACTGCCTCATTTTTAACTGCATGATGAGACTCTGATGTGGTGGAAAGTTAGAAGTCCAGTGAAATTTAAAAGCTAATAGCAATTGTTGATTTTCATTCATAATTCATTATTCTGCTGTGCGATAAGTGAAAACTCATTTAACACAATCTGCAAGCTGCCTGTACTTGTGGATAGGTGAGCTGGGTGATAAATTAGGGATCTAATGCAGAATAGCTATCAATTTGAACATTAAAAGCCAGTCTCCATTCACAGAATTATATTACTTGATGAAAGCTAAATGGATATTTCTGGCTACATATTTTTAAAGTTGGGTTGAATATATTCTGAACAATTTATTGGACAGTGAAAATATTATGAGCCTATTTCTTAAATGAAGAGTTTTGTTTTAATACTAAATAGTATGCCTGCTGTGCATTTTATTTCACTGGACTTTGTAAAGTAATTTCTGTTGCATCCTTAATCCTCATGTATTTAATACTGGTCTATAATTTGGTCCACTTCTTTCACAGGGAGACTAGCTCATGCTGGGATTCTGTTCCATAAGCAGTGGCTGATCTCTGTTGCCCCATTCAAATAGCCTTCATTGACAGACCATTTAACAGCAGAAGGCATCAAAGCAAACCTAAGCTCATACTTGTCTTTTATCTGCACATTCACTTTCTTATGGGTGTTATAAGTGGATAAGAAATTGGAGATGGAGCTTGCTATTTGTGAGGGCTCCACTAAATAAAATGGTTATAGCCCATTTTTAATTCAATGCTATTTTCTATCAGTGCTATCCCAAATTCCTTGATTCACTCACATTTATATATTTGCAATATTGTCTCCAGGCTCCAGGAGAATTCTTAAGATTTAAGACCTTCTAAGTACCTCAGTTTTGAATAACCAAACCTTTTTTTAAATTGTGACTCTTGATTCTAGATTGAGGTCTAGAAACAAAATCCCTGTATGCACACTGTCTAGCCCTGTACGTCTTTATATTATATATTAAAATCACTTTTCTTTCTTCTAAATTCCTTAGAGTACATGTTCAATGTGTTTAACTTCTCCCACAAAGCCATTTCCAGGTATTGGACTGATTTTTTTTTTCTCTTGATCTTCTGCTCTCACAAGTATGTCCTTTCATAGAATAGGAGACCAAACATGTGCACATGGTTCCAGACACACTCTCACAATATAATTTCAGTCAGATCTTTGTACTCACGTACTCTAATGCTCTTGCAATAAATGCCAGCATTCACCTGCATGTTAAGTTTCATTGAATTGGTGTTCAAGGATCCCTTGGTTTCTGTGAACTCAAAGACCTTTCAATCTCTCACCATTATAAAAAAAATGACCAAAGTGAATGGTGACATATGATCCGCATGATATTCCATCTGCTGCCTTCATTGCTGTTCATTTAACCTGTCTATATCCCTTTGAAACTTTTCTCTGCCCTCTTCACAACATTATTGGGAGTCACTGGATAACAATTAGGTGCATATATATAATGGGTAATATTTATTCAGACTAACCTTAGAAGGTCATTTCCTCCCAGTTAGATTAGAGCAGTGGTTTTCAAACTGCACTGTCTAAATGCACTTTCCACCTTAAGCAATCCCAATGCTATAAATCCTCTGTGATTGATAAGGGATTGCTTAAAGTGATATGAGAGTGGGAAGGGAAGGATGAGAATCACTGTTCTAAACCTAAGTGTTTCTGATATATTTTGCTTGAGAAAAATTGTCATTGGCCCATTTCCTTTGGAGATATGAAACTGTGCACATAATGAGTCAATTAGGTACAATTAAAACAGTGGCTTTCAAATTTTTTATTTCCATTCACATACCATCTTAAGTAATCCCTTTTTAGATTCTACAGTGATGCCTTTTCCCATTTTATTTTTAACTTCAATTAATTGTATAAAGTTTCACCTTCAGAATTTTCAAAAATTACGTCCTCAACAGCACTTCATGTATAGAATGAGAACATGAAATTCTCATTATTCACCCTTCAGTCATTAAAAAAAATTAAAAGAATGCTGGAATTTTGCACCATTATACTGTATATGAATGTCTTGTAAGTATTAGAGTAATTTGATAAAAGCCATTGGACTAGAGACTTCATATATGTTAGATCACATTAATTTTCTTTGTGCCAAAGTCTGATTTCTTTTCCAAATTCAGTTGGTTCAACACCCTGCTAAAGCTCAAATAAAATCATTATATTTGGCAAGAAACAGAAAAATAACTGATTTATATTTGAATTTTAATAAATTGAAATTTCCATTCAATTACATTAATTCCAAATTTGAAGGATAGAGAAAATTTTGGAATTTTATTCAAAAATAAACAGTTATGTGAAAATTTTGCTTTTCAATCTGACATAATGCTGAAATATAAATTAAAATGAAGACAAAGGTGCTTTTGGGTCACAAGCACTGGAAGTCCTCTGTGATGGCAGTGGAAACAAACATCAGTAGTGAAGTGTTATGTACTGCTGCAGTTGCTGCTATGTACGTCCTGTTCATTACTTGTGGTTCCGCTGTGCTGCTAAAGGGGGCTGTGGAAGAAGGGAAAGAAAGGCTGTATGCAAAGAGCCTATCTCAAAATTATTCCTTATCAATATTACTGCATGCACCTGATGGAAACATAATATTTGTCAAGGTGAGAATTTTCAAAGGAGCTGATTTTGATGTTTCTTTTTTACAATAAATAAACTTGGGTTCTTTTTAAAACAACTAGATTTATTAACTAAGCAAACAGCACTAAGGACAGAACTTACACATGCCAGACTTCATGTGGCAGCATCCATCTTGAATCTACCCAAGATGCAACAGCATTCCCAAGATGCAACAGCATTCCCAAGATGCAACAGCATTCCCAAGATGCAACATTCCCCAGATGCTGCACATTCTATCTCCAACTCCTCTTGGTGATGCCACTCTATCACTACTTCCCCTTTCCTTGAGATGGTTAATCAAACATGATATATTAATACAGTATTCTTTCAATTTAAAGTTCAGTACACAAACTTTTAAGTGTGCAGTTTTATTTTTTCTTTTATATATTCAGTCTATCAGGTGCCTTGACACTCGTGAATCTTCTTAACACAGGTGCTTGTGTCAGCTCCGCTGGTTCACTACTGTCTAGCATGGGTGGTGTTTCCTCTTTCTGTGCAGGCTGAATCCTCTGCATTTATCTGTTTCTGCAGAATCTCTGGTGTTTTTAGTGAGCTCTTTTGATTCCTCCTCAGTATTTGACCCTCCTCTGTCCTAACAGAGTAGGATCTTGGATTTACATATCCCACAACAGTAGCTTTTTTGTTCCAAGTGTTGGAATCTCTGAGTCTCACTGTGTCATGTTATGCCTGTGGCCCCAAGCTTCTTGCTGACATCTCAGAGTTTGCATTTTGTCTCCCTTGCTTCTGTTTCTGTTTACCATATCAGTTTTTATTTGGGTCTAAAGAGAAGGGAAATGTGGTACATAGTCTACATCCCATCAGAAGCTCAGTGGGTGACATGCCATGTTCAAATGGTGAAGTTCTGTAACTCAATGGAGCTAGATATGGCTCTGAGCCACTGAACAGTGTTTTCTTGAGCAACTGTTTAACTATGTGAACTCCTTTCTCTGCTTTTACCATTTGATTGTGGATGCACAGGACTTGAAGTTGCATGTTGAAAATCATACTCTTCTGCAAAGTTCTACAACTGTAACATGGTCCATTGCCACTGCAGACAATTTGAGGAATTCCGTGTCTTGCAAAGATAGCTTTCATATATTGGATCACATAAGCAGCAGACATGCTAGGAAGCAGCACAATATCTGGATAGTTCAATAATCAATAACCAGCAAGTAATTCTTTCCATCCATGTGGAGCAGATCAGTCTCAACTTTCTGCCATGGTTATTACCATGGTTCATTTATCTGCTTTGCATGATGTTTAAATAGGTGTCAGAGCTGGAAAATATCCAGTCAATGTCAGCATTTATTCCTGGCCAATAAATAGCAGTTCTGGCATTCCTCTTTCAATTTGCATTTCTAAGTGTGCCTCATACACCCTTTTTAGCATCTCTTGTCACAGTGATTGAGGAATGACAAATCTGCTCTTTTTTAGTAGAAGCCATTTGACAACACTCAGCTCAGCTCTGATGTTGCAGGATGGCTGACATTCATCTCTAGGCCATTATTCATTCAGATTCTTGATGACCTTCTGAAGAACTGTGACCTTTTCTGTTTTAGCTGTGATCTGCTTGGATTTCATGTCAGATATGGGAAGAGATTTAGTGATCAGATTTACATGGAGATTCACATCTGTCTCTGTGGAACTCTCATTGTGTGCTTTACTCTGCATTGTTGCCCTGGATAATGCATCAGCTAAAACAATGTTTCCCTGGTGTGTACACCAATTCAAAGTCATAACATTGTCGCTTCATTATCAATCTTTGGATTCTTTGGGGCA
This sequence comes from Narcine bancroftii, assembly GCF_036971445.1. Classification (NCBI taxonomy): domain Eukaryota; kingdom Metazoa; phylum Chordata; class Chondrichthyes; order Torpediniformes; family Narcinidae; genus Narcine; species Narcine bancroftii. The sequence goes on from NC_091469.1 coordinate 427,662,200, forward strand.
TTTCACTGAGATTTTTCTTGATAATTTCTTGACACTTTCTTCAATCTGTGTATACTGACATTCAGATGTGGTCATCGTCCTTGATGCATATGCTATTGTTCTCCAATCTTCTCCCACAGCCTGAAGTAGTACAGCATCTATTCCATCTTTTGAAGCATCCATGGCTATTTTTGTCTTTCTAGATGCATCAAAGAACATCAAAAGTACTGGTTCTGTATTTAGAATGTTCTTCTGCCATCCCCTTTCTTCCTCATGGTTTTCTGTCCACTTGAATTCACATTTGTCCTGTAACATCTTCCTTGGGTATATTGTTTTGGAAGAAAGGTTTGATATGAACTTACCAATGAAATTGATAATTCCCAGCACTCTCAATATGTCTTTTTTTTTCAGTGCGTCTGAGCATCTCTAAAATTGCTTTCACCTTGCTCTTGTCTGGCTCCACACCCACCTGCCTCTGACAGTTTACCTCCTAGAAAGGTGATTTCCTTCACATCAAACTGACATTTTGACCTGTTTAACTTTAATCCATACTTCTGGATGCATTGTAGCCTTTCATTGTGTTATTTGTGTGTGGATCTGAATAGGATCATGTCATCCATGTACATGTGTACCCCATTTTTGCCTTATATGATGTGCTCCATTGTCCCGTGGAACACTTCCAAAGCTGAGGAAGTTCCAAAAGTTATCCTTAGACAGGAGTACCAGCCAAATTGTGTATAGAATTTTGTGCTGTCATCATTCACTTTTATTTGCTAGAACCCCTGGCATGCATCTAATTTAGTGAAAAACTTTGTACTTTCATCCCTGGTTGAAATTTGATAATGTTCCCTCTTTATATTGGCATTCAAATCTTTTGGGTCCATGCACACATATAGGTCAACATTCTTCTTTTTTGGCACACACCATTGAATTCATCCATTCTGTGGGTTCTTCCATTTTCTTTATGAACCCTGGTGCCATCATGCTGTCAAATTCCTGCTTGAGCTTTTCTTTTAGTGGTTCTGAAATCCACCTCAGGGCTTTAACTGTATCCAATAGGTGAATGATAGAACCCTATTGAAGATGTCTGAAAATTGATCCAGTATTTCCTCTACGCTGTTCTGTGCATGCTCACTGCTAATGTAGTACACCCTCTTAACTAGGCTTAAAATTTTCAAATGCTTTGTCACCCAGAATCTTGGACTACTGTGAAGCTGTGCTGGTGCTCTTTATCTTTAAATTTCACCTTGAGTTTACATGTGCCTTTTGTGTTGATGCTCTGTCCATTGTGGGCTTTGAGCAGTGCAGGATTTGCATGAATGTATGGCTTTATCTTCATTGCCCTGATATCATACTCACAGATTAAATTTACTTTTGCTCCCTTGTCCAGCTTGAAAGGAAATATTTGTTTCATTTGTATGCAATGACACAGTCCATTTATCCTGCTGCCACCCATGCCCATGAAAAGTGTATCACGGAGAGCAGTTAGTTCTATAGTGCGTACAGTTTTACTTCTGTTTAGTTTTGCTTTGGAAAAATATTGCTTTGCCTTTGTGATTCCACCCTTTGCACTTATTAAAGGCTTTTTCATAAGCTGGACATTGCTATGGCACATGCTTAGTGCCATATAATTTACAATTAAATGTCTCTCCATATTTTTGTTGTTTCCTATGTTTCATATTTTTGTTTGTGTGTGTGTCTATATACTGTGGATACAACTATGCCTTTTTTTGTGTGTGCTGCAAAGCTAATTCACTGGCTCCAACTGTATCTCACAGCAACCTCTCTCTCACTTTCTTATCATTAATCCCGAAAACAATTTGATCACAGATCTTGTAGCAATTCTTGCTTTTAATTTTATGTCAGTTAAGAAAATATCAAAGCTCTTTCCCTGAATCTGCATGTGCAAACAAAACACATATCTCTCGAAGGTTTCATTTTTCTTTGGTGAACAGTGTTCATCAAACATATCAATAACTTTGTCAAATTCTGCCTTGGCAAACATAAATGTGTTGAAAACCTCCAGTGCTTGAGGTCCTGCCATGGTAAATAGCACTGCATCCAGTTCGCTATCGATTTCCAATGGCTTACAGGTACAGCATAAAGCTTTGTTTAAACAACCTCTGCTCATTTTTGACATTTCCAGTCCATTTTATAGCATTGTATGTTTCTTTTTTTTCCCTTTCACTCCTGTGCACAACAGAGCTTGGCTGCTTCTTTCACTTTTGGTTCTTTCTTTCATTCATGGTACCAAGTGATTTTTTTTTAACAATAAAGTAACTTGGGTTCTTTTTAAAACAACTAGATTTATTAACTAAGCAAACAGCATTAAGGACAGGAAATACACGTCAGACTTCATGAATCTACCCAAGATGAAACAGCTTTCCCAATATGCAACATTCCCCAGATGCTACACACTCCATCTCTGACTCCTCCTGATGGTAACACTCTATCACTACACTGATCATTCAGATTTGCCAACTGTTCTTGTGGAGATCCAATCATTTAGTATCAAGGGCATTCTCAGCTAAAAATAACATTGAGCCCAAACTTTATTTCTAGGGAGCACTGGTTGATACTTAACAGGTTTGCAGCTTGTTGCTGTAATGGGATATACTAAGACTATCAAATGGAGAGTTGCAGACAACATGTAAACTGTAGATTTTCCCAGATAACACCTATCACCATGATTCACATGTTTCCAAGGGTTTTAACTACCTCGAGGAACTCTAGATAAACAGAAAAGTCTGCAGATGCTGTGAGTGTAGAACAATACATAAAAGTGCTGCAGAAACTCAGCAGGTCATGGGTATCTATAGGAAGTAAAAGATGACCAATGTTTCAGGTCTAATCTGTTTTCATCAAGGTATGAAGAAATATCAGGCAGGTTTCTGAATAAAAAGTAGAGGACAGAAGGGAGGAAGGGACAGTGGGAGGAGTACACATTAACAGGTCACAGATGGATACAAGTGGGAGAGTAGAAGAGGAAATAAAAGTTGAGATGATGGGGAGGGGATAGATTTCTGAATGGAGAGGGAAGGGAATGGGGGAGTTGTAGCAAAGGAGACAGAAGGATAGGGAAAGAGAGAAACTCAGGAGAGGGGTTGAACAGAAACTGGAGAAGTTGATGTTAATGCTATTTGGTCAAAGCCCTCTCCAAGTCTCTCACTTTCCTATCCCTCTGTCGTCTTCCTTCCAGCTCCATTCTGACTATAAATCTTGTCAAGCTTGCTAGAATTTTATGTTGCAAATGTCCTCTACTATGCAGGTTTGTGGTGTTGATGGAGGTGACATCTTTTAAAAGTGAAGGAAAATGTGTTAGCATTTACTTTACAGTTGTTGAATTGAAATGATAACATACTTGCAAATTTGTGTGTGTGTGTGTGTGTGTGTGTGTGTGTGTGTGTGTGTGTGTGTGTATTATTCTGGGTAAAACTTAAGTTTGTGAGTTTATAGTGGGCACATAGTGACTGTCCACAGCTTTGAGGTTATATGTTATAATTTGGATATTGGGTACCTGGTTTCCATTGTTCACTTCTTTAGTCAATGATGCAGTGATGGTCCGTTTCAAGAGTGGCATCTGAAAATTGGATTGCTTTCCCCTGTGCTTCATCCACCTATAACATACACCAAACTTATCAAATTTGTTTAATAACTTCCAGCAGTGGCTATTTGGCCACAGGCACTCAGTGCCTATTCTTTAAATGGTGCAGGAATGATTTCAATTAGCACCAGTTTGATTCAGTTAGTGCTCATAGCCCCTCAAATTACTTCTAGAGAATATGCTCTCATTTACCAGATAATGTAGTCACCACTGGCTAGACCATCGTCACGTTAACAACAGGGCCTCGTGAAATCAGATGTGAGTTTCCGTGATTTGAACTGCTGTTTATACCTTGTGCATTGTAATACTTATATAGTTACTGCATCTCCTTTAAATTTCACTTGTCTCCCTCTGGTTGGATGCAAGTGACTTGTGAGAGTTCGATCGATCTGTGCAATAGAATCCAAAACTGAATATATTTATCTGGTACTTTCCCAACACAGGGCACTCAAAAGTAAAAGTGACAGGAGCAGAGAGCTAAGTATCATTTTTTTTTTGGTTATCTCCTATACACCTGGTTTCTGCCAGAAGGGATTTCTCCTTATCTGTCAAGTGAGATCAGGTTTTGAGAAGTAAAGTCAAAAATGGCACGGACGAAGATGTTCTGGCAGAATGACTGTCAGAGTGAGAGGGATTACACTCCTCTGCAATGTCAGCCATTTGTGGATACATACGGTACTGAATAGTTGCCGTTTGACACTTTGCTGCCAATTGGGTTCCAATTTATCTTTTGATGAGCAGATGCACGTTTGTAACATGAGATGTGCCAGTTGCTACACTGGAAGGCATGATTTTCTTTTCTGGAGTTATATAAGTAGACAGAACATGATGCCAATTAGTGTGTTGATTTAATACCAATGATACTAATTTGGAAGTAATTGCCTAAGTAATTAGGAAAAATAAACTTCTGTTCCTTGTGCCTCCCTATTTAGAGTGAGCATTGAATACTTGCAGGTTATTTGTTGGCTGATGTTTTTATTGAGTGTTGCTTTGAGTCAATAAGGGTTGGTGCTTTTAGACTTGAATTGCTATAATCTAATAGGAATGATATACCAAGAGCCTGGAATTTATTCAGATTTCAAGTCTTTTGAATATATGTTGCTTCCCGGCATTGGTGCCTTAGTGATGATTGTTCTTGAAGAACAATAAGAAGAATGCACAGAGAACAGGACATGCTTTCAGAAGAGTGTGAGAATGCTTCTTGACAAAATAATTAATCTTTGGGATTTGGAGCAAATGTCCATGGCCATGACAACAAGGAAACATGTTCAAGATACAATTCATTAAAGGTCTTCATTCAGAGGCCAGGACTTTGGCAGTGGGTTTTGGCATTTCATTGCTATCAGCTTAAACAAGATGGGCTCATTCCAATAGACTGAATACATATTGATCCAGTTTTACAGCATATGTAGTAAGCATGTGCTTTTCTAAAAACTGCATGCTTCTTAAGTATAGGATTGCATTGAATCCAGTAATGTTGCAGGTGTAAACTCAGAAATGTACCACAACCGTAAGGAATTCCACTTCCTCCCCAGTTGGTTAGTAACCATGTGCACTACATCATCTACATCAATGCCTGATATCCTAGCAGCAGCCATAAGTGCTCAATCTTCAGCTATTTACCCTGGAATTTGTATTTGAGTCCTCATAATACCCCTGTCTTTTAGCTGCCTTAGATTTTAATGTTTCATGTCTGGGCTCAGTGGTATTGCTGCACACTAAGGCCAATATCAGATTTAGCACTACTAAAATATATTTTCTCTGCTGAAGGCTGTTAACTTTATATTAATAGCAATTGCACAAAGTTGGTCTCACATGGTGGCACTAATTTTTAAAGATGCTCTCACCTTCACATATGTTAAACTGCTTTTCTTAAAAGAATCAAGAAGCCTCTATGAACTGTTCACCTTGCCCATGATTTAAATTATAACAGTTAATTAGTTGAAACATGCAATCAACTAAATATACATATTTTTTCAACCACTTGAGTTTTCATGTGAGCGGTTCTTACTAATATCCATTCCAAATATAGGCAACTCCAGGCAAACACTTCTCTGGATTATCTTTATATAAACTGATCTCACAGCTTGTCCTTTAATCCTTAGTTTAAAATATATATTTTTTTAAATTTAATTTAGGGATATAGCACAGACACAGGCACTTCCATCCCACAAGTCTGTGCTGCCCAAATACACCCCTGTGACCAATTAACCTACTATGACCAGATGTCTTTGGAATGTGGAAGGAAACCGGATCACCCAGAGGAAACCTATAATTGTCTCTAAAACTAGCCCAGAATGCCTACTTTGTCAGCATGGATAAGTAGGGCTGCAGGTCTTGTTCTGTGTGTGTGATTAGGCAAATCTATAAATACATATTCTTCAACTATCAACATAAAACTTAACACACAATAACTGGTATCACCCATCCACGATAGTATTTTATGTGGTAGATTAGTTAAAACCATGAATTTGATCGAACTTCTATTTTAATTGTGTCTTAATACTTTCTATCAACCTGCCCCTGCTTTCACCACCTTCGCCTCCTGACTTTCAGTATGACTTCTTGGAGATGAACTAGTCGGCATTTTAGGCAGCAATGTTGGAGAGAGAAAAACAATTAAAGATTCAGGCCTGAGATGCTTCATCTGAATTATTTAAGACACCAGTCCTTTCCTATGCTCATGCACAAGTTTATTGTTGTGTAGTCTTGAATGTACTACCTTTATCATGAGATCACATCGATGATTCATGAAACAAGTAGACTTGACAATGTCTCCTATATTCCTTGCCCTATTATTAGCACTAATATGATCTTCTTTTCACATACAGTCATGCAATTTCTTCACACAAAGAGCTCAACAAAATTGGTTGCTGCCAGGAACATTGGTCCTTGTGTGATATGAAGCAAAGAATAGCTGCGATCTCTCATATTTTCTTATATTTATTGATTCATATAATAATAGAATTCGACAGGACACAAACAGACCCTTCAGACCAATTTTCCCATGCAACCAAGTTGCCATTTGTTTGCATGTGGCTCATATCCCTCACAGAAAACTTTCCTATTCATGTGTCTAACTGTCTACTGAATGTTGAGTGGTATCCATCTCTACCACTTCCTGTGACAGCTCATTTCATATACCTTCACTATTGTCTTTCACCTCTCACCTTTAATTTATGCCCTCTAATCATAGGCTCCCTAACCTGGGAAAGACCATAAATATCCATATACCATCAAACATTAGCCACTCTACAGTCTTCTGGTATCTGGGATGTTACCATCTGTAACTAACAATGATACAAATATCTTGGACAGGTGTCCAAAAATTTCTTCCCTCAGTTCCCATAATGTTTGAGGATATAAATGGCCAGGCCTTGGGGATTTATTAGCTTAATATGTTTCAAGGCAGCTAGTACCTATAAAATGAATATAGTCAAAGACAACTATTCTCAATAGGGGCCATACATTTAAGGAGCCACAGACTGAAATCATAAATTTTTTTAAAAGTTTTTTTTTTATGTATCCGATAAAAATATGGAAGAAATCAACTGAACTTGACTAATTACCAGGGAAGGGGCCCACAAACTTTGAGCAGAGCCTTAAGGGAGCCATAGCCAAAAGAAAAGTTGCACAAAAGCACTCAAGTGTAACAATTCCTTAGCTTCTATGATCTTCCCAACAGCAAATGCAAAAGAGAAGTGTTCATCCACTCCCATGGACCTATGCATTGACAACCATGTTGATCCTTAAGAGGAACTATTCTCTTTCAAACTACCCTTTTGCTTTTAATAATTTGGACCTTTGGATTTTCCTTGATCTTGTCTGCTAGAGTTATCTTACATCCTATTTTTGTCATCTTTCTTTCTCTCTTATCTGCTCTCCAAAGATTTTTGACATATCTGCCATGTCTATTGCCTGCTACCCGCACCTCTCTACCTCTTTTATGCTATTTTGGGTTGGGAACTGGGTATAGGCAGACAAAGCAATTGATATGGCACTTGAGAATGGGTGATGTTAGCAGGGTGGCATAAAGAGAAAGAAAGCCACCATTCTTTGGAAAATTACTTGAGCATTCCATAATTGTTTCTTTAATCTTATTTGCATAAGGTCTCAAAAGTTACCAAATATATGAGAGCCTAAAGCAATTTGAAAAAGGTTTCCCATTCAATTATATTGTGCCATAATGTAATAACCAGAAAGAGAAACAAGAAAACTCTCTACTGCTCTGTAGTATTTGTCTCTGCTCCGGACAGTTGGTTCACATATTTGAAAGATTTCAAATATGTCAAAAACTATTATGAAATAATATTAATTATTTTGTTAAATCTTAAAATCAAATAGTTGGTTTAAAAATTCTAAAAGGCCAGGATCTCAGAATCCTTGAACTAATAGTTGGATTCTGTAATGGGCAACAATTGTAGGGGGTTTCTTGTTGGCATCAAACACAATGGATTGTTCAGGTATTGTTTGTTGGAAATAGGTTAAGGAAATGAAACACAAATGCTGGAGAAACTCAGCAGGTTAAACATGTCTTTTATGCAGCAAATATAGAGATACATAACTGATGTTTTGCTACAACCATGGTGTCCACAGAATTCTGTGTTTTACTTTAGGAAATGAAATGTTTACTGCTAGAATTAGCAGTTTGTTTTGCTGGTAATACCAATAAATGATTATAAGCTGTTAGAGAAATGAGAACACATTGAAGAATAGAGTCATTCTTAGCCCCTGTTCTACTTAATATCTACTAATTTTCCAATGGCATCACAGTAGTGCATCATATTTTAAAAAAGGGGAATGAGTCAACATACAGGAAGGAGATTGAAAACATGGCTGAGTGGCGCACCCACAACAACCTTGGACTCAATGTTGACTTCAGGAAGGAAAACTATACAATCCACGTATACAATCCAGTGATAATTGGGGGATTAGAGGTGGAGAAGGTGAGCAAATTTAAATTCCTGTTAGTCACTATTACAAAGGATCTTTTCTGGACCCAATGCACTAATGGCATCATGAAGAAACATCAGTGCCTCTACTTTCTCAAGATTTTTCAGAGATTTGGTATGACATCAGAAACCCTGGCAAATTTCTACAGATGTGTGGTAGAAAGTGTGCATCATGGTCAGGTATGGGGACACCAATACCCCTGAGAAGCCCTTCAAAAGATAGTGGACATAGCCCAGGACATCACAGACAAAAGTCCTTCCCACCAAAGAGAACATCTATAGGGAATACTGCTGATGGACAGCAACTGCAATCCACACCATCCAGCACACACTCTGTTTTCATTACTACCATCAGGAAAGAGGTTTAGGTGCGACAAGAGTCACACCATCTGGTTCAATAACATTTACTACCCCTTTACCATCAGGCAACTCAACAATAACTCTTACTTTTGGAATTTATTGATTTTTTAAGCTCTTTGTGGCATAGTCAGTTTGTTTATATTCATTATCTGTTTACAGTTCTTTGTTTACATATACACATTGGTTGTGCCAAAAAAATACTATACACAATAAGTGACAATTCTGTCTCACACACAGAAAAAAAAGAATGTCAGGGTTGTTTGTGATGTCATGTATGTTCTCTGACAATATATCTGAAATCTGATTATGCAATTAGCAAATTCTACTGAAGAGAGTTTTTAAATTGCAGATTTTGCATTGCAGTTCTCTTTCAGAAACAGAAAAATCAATAACACTCTTTCAATGGTGGAATTTCTCTTAATTATGCACACACATTTGTTGCCTCTCATTCTCACTAATGTGAATGGTTAGAATAAGGATTCTGCCATCTGTATTGTGACAAGAACATAATAACACAACAAAATAATGAAGGATAGAAAACTGGCTACTTAGCCTGTTTAATATGCTGATCTAATCCTAGCCCCATCTCTAAACCCATTGATCCCCACATCTACCTGTACAATAACTCTCCCCATTCTGTCTCTAGAAACAATACTATTCCTTTCTTCCAATTCTTCCATCTCAGTCACATTCATTTTTAAGATGATGCCTTTCACTCCAAGGTAAGCAAAATGTCCTTTTTCTTCAAAAAGCATGGCTTCTCCCCTCATCCTCCCTCAATCATTGATGAAGCCCTTCCCTACATCTTCTCTTATTCAAGCACTTATGCTCTCACCTCACTTTCCCCAAGTCATAACAATGATTGAGTTCTCTTTGTCCTCATTTTCCACCCCTCTAGCTTTCACATCCAGCACATCGCTCTCACACTTCGGCCAACTTTAACTTGATCCCACCACCAGCCACCTCTTCCTCTGCTCACCTCTCTCTGTTTTGAAGTAGGCATAACTCCCTAGTTAACACTCCATTCTAACTCATCCTTACACCCCTTATTCACTTCCCACTGCAATTGCAGAAAGTGAAGAACTAATCCCTATATCTTCCCCTTCATTCAAGGCCATAAACACACTTTCCAGGTTAAGCCAAGAATCTATATGCACCACATTCAACTTAATCTACTACATTTAGTGCACTTGCTATGCCCTCCTCTACAACAGTGAAACCAGATGTATATTAGGCAACTACTTCACCAAGAATATGGGTCCAATGTGAAATTCTTGGATGCCAGCTATAACATCCCTGCCATGTCTGACCTTGGCCTAATCCATGGCCAGGGTGAGTCTAAATGTAATCGTCAGGAACATAATTTCATGTTCTTTTTGGACAGCCTTAAACCCAATGACATGAACATTTTTTTTGGAAATCCCAAATCACTGCCCAGTTCAACAGTTTCCATCACTCTTTTACCTAATCCCTTTCTTATTTTTCTCTCATAACTTAACTCTTCTCCCAGAGTTCTCCTCTTTCTGTCTTCACCTCGCTCCCCTTCTTCTGTCCTGTATCCTATCTCCTCTTGGCCACTTCCCCTCGCTTTTATGCTTCATATCTCCCCTTCCTACTTTAGTCACAATAAAGGGTCCCGACCCAATGCAATGACTGATCACCTCTCCATGGATGCTGCCTGACCACCATTTTCAGTTCTTGTTTTTTTTCCTCCCAGTCCTCTGTAACCCTCAATTTTCTGACAGAGAAATTTGGCCCTTGATGTGCCAACCTATATATTCCTTACAAAAGAAAAGACTAAATCCCTCCTACCTTGTAACCCTCTATTTTTCTTTCATTAATGTGCCTATGTAAGAGTCTCTTAATTGTTTCAGATTCCACCACCATCCATGGCAAGCCATTCCAGGCACTTACAACATTATGTATTTTTTAAAAAAACCTGTTCCTGGTGTCTCCCCTAAACTTTCCTCCCTTCACTTTCTACAGATCTTCTCTGGTGTTTGCTGCTCCCACCTTGGGAAAATGGCATTAGCTGTCCACCTTATCAATGCTTCTCATAATCTTGCAGACTTCTTTTTACGTCACCTCTCATTCTTCTTCGCTCCAAAGAACAAAATCCTAGCTCTACTAATCTTGTCTCATCAGCCTTTTTTCCCCAATAAGGATTATGATTTTTTGAGAAAGTACCTACTTCCTATTAAAATTTACCCATTGATTTCATCTCTACAATTCTCTAGGATTAAAAAAAAATCAGTGATTCTCCACCCTGTGTGAGAAGATTCAACTTGAAGGAAGAAGTATTCTAGAATTAGCCTCTTAACCATGTGATCCTTTGGAAGGATCTGTCAATGTACAAGGCAAAATGTTGTGCCAAAGTCTGCATGTGGTTTTTGGGGTGATGTGAGAAATATGTTTAAATAAAGTTAAGAAAAGCTATTACTGCAGTACTGGGAAAAAAAACATGTTTGAAAGTCACACAGTAGCTTTCTTTGATAGAATCTTGCAGGCTTAGTTTATGTTACCATTTAATAGTTCCTTCACAATGGATAATAATCAGCCATGACAAATAGTCCACCCTGTAAACCCTTCAAAGTAATGATGTCATAAAAATCCTTTTTAATTGCCACCTCAGGCTAATGCCATCAAGCAACCACTGAGAAAGATTGACAAGTTTCAGTTTTATGTGCTTTCAGGATACTGTCCAGCTTTGTGTAATTATACTAGAGAACTATTTATTTGACTTTTACTGGAATGACCTCTAAAATGTATGAGACTATTTTTTAAATGTCACTGTACAAAGTAATAAAGGAAAGATAGGGTCTTTCTATTATAATATTGTTGCAGGCTGTGAATAGGGAAGGTGCTATAGGTGTACAGTTACTGCTTGGAATGGAATGGTCAGTTAGGTCTTAGAGACGCATTATACAAAGTCACAGACAAAGAAGAAAGTTATAAAATACATGTGTTCACCTCTGCTTCCATTAGCTCTTGCAGCATAACAGAGCATTTAAGAGTAATGTAAAGATTTACATTAATTTCAGCCTGATTATAAACAGCTTAAAAGTTATCAAACATACTGTTTCTTCAGTATCTAACTTCAATGAAACTTCTTGGACAAATGGATAAAAGTCGATTCAAGTCTTTTGGGAGTGTTAATAGAAACATTGTGGGAATCTCTATCAGTAACTCCCAAAAGATATTAACAGAGGTGCAAACAATTATTGGGTACATCTTCCGGTCCCCTAATGACCACATGTCTTTATTTAATTTTTTTTATTTAGACATACAACTCGTACAGGCCATATGGCCCACGAGCCCATCCTGCCCAATTTACACCCATTAGACTCCTACACCCCTGATAAGTAGCAAATGATGGGAGGAAACCGGAGCCACTGGGCAGCATCCATGCAGCCATGGGGAGAATGTACCAACTCCTTATAGACAGCGCAGGATTCAAAGCCAGGTTCCAGTCGCTGATGCTGTAAAGGTGTTGTGCTAACCGCTACCCCAACCATGCCACCTTTCTTTTAGCATGACAGAGAACATTATCCATTGGTGATGTTGCTGTATTCTTTGGCCAAAGGTGATTTTGATTCTGCTAACTACTTTTGTCATGGTGATCATGCCATTAACCAATTTAATAATTTGAAATTAGTGCAAGTCCTTGATGTAATTTGCTGCAAAACTTAAAATGTAATATTGTTGAATTAACAAAGTTTATTTAAACCAGTTTTTTTCTGGTACTTTCTTGAAATTGGACGCAACTTTGGTCAGAAATAAAGTAGATTTTTAAAATTAAATTAGTCTCTTGATTTTGATATCACACAAACTCCTTAAATCAGAATGAATGAACTGATAAATGAATAAAAATATATTTCATTTCTTGTTCCATTTACATTGGAATGTTCTTTTGTTTCCATTGTATGGTCATTAATAAATATATACTTTGAGTTTATGCAGTTATGTTGTTAGAATGTAGAACATTATGGCACAGATTAGGAACTTTGGCCTTCGATGTTGTGCTAACTGATAGATACCTACTCAACAAACTAAATCTTCTCTACCTTACACCCATAGCCCTCTATTTTTCTTGTTTCCATGTGACCATCTAAGAGTCTCTTCAAAGTCTCTATTTAACCAGTTTCCAACACCACCCCTGGAAATGCAATCCAAGAGTCCACTACTCTCTATATTTATTTTAAAAAACTGACCCCTGATGGCTCTCATAAACATTCCTCCCCTCAACTTGTACAAATGCCATTATTGGCCATTTTAAAAGAAACATTTATAAAACCGTAATAAAATATAATCAAAAGGACTAACCAGTCTGGACATTTAGTCCATCCTGGAAACTTTAGTGATTTGTATTTGGAATAATAATTAAAGTCGACTGGAAATAGTAATCTATCTATGTATTCATAATGCACCGGCAATCTGGGTTTTGACACTAATGTTCTACATAAAATTACTTTAGTGGACTCGTAGGATATGTTCTGCATTTACATTTCAATGACATCATAAGGAGGCAGAAAGAGAAACAACAGTTCACTCCCTACATTTTAGCACTGACTGAAATATTGTCCATATTGTCTCTTGACTGTTATTTTAGACCAAAATCTAAACCAAAGGTTTGAATTAGAATCACATTCAGTTTTTTTTTTCACTTTTCTTGGTATTCTATTACCATGTTAATAAGCTCTAACACTGAAGTAATTATAGTTTCCATTTATTTTGTAGCATTCTTATTCTCAACATACATTCTTTAGATCATTTTTTTTGTTAATACAGTTGTTGCTGTCACATCTGAATGGCAGCTGATTAACCTCATATCTTGGCAACTCTGATTCCAAATTTGACGATGAAATATTACATTAAGCACTTCCTTGTTATCTTCCCATGAACCAGAAATATTGCATAAAGAAACACAAGTGATAAATAATTCTTCAGATAAAGCACAAAGCTGATGATAGCATTGCAGCAGACTATTTTACACGACACATTGTTATTTTTGTTGAATTTAATTTGACAATTTATTTCAAGACCTGTGTCCATGCAGATGATAATATTGAGTTTTATTCATTTGATAGGTGCAGAAATATATGACAAGGTCTACATTAATTTTCTTTATTGTTTCTGTTGTACATTGATTCCTATTAAGTCAAGAAACAAATTTAAAATTATCACTTTGTTCTTATTCCCATAGTGGCACCCATCACTAACTCTAAATTCCTTTCCAACCCTACATACTTCTCAGGCATCTTGTGATCCATTAATTCTACTCTGTGGACTATCCATTGTGATGTTTCTTTTAATGTAATCAAGAAATTTGGGTTCTTGTAAAACAATTATATTCTAGTAGATATACATATGTCCATGTGGAGGAATCATCTTGAATCCAGTCCAAACTGCAACCAAATCATCTCTGACTCCCTCTAGTAGTCAGGAGTGTCACTACATTCCCTTTCCTTGAGATGTTTAATCTAACAACATGACACACTAATACAGTATTCAAAAGGCAAAGGAGGAAAAACCCAACACCCAACCCCAACCAACCAATTTTCCCCTGCAGCCACTGCAACTGTGTCTGCCTGTCCCGCATCGGACTTGTCAGCCACAAACGAGCCTGCAGCTGACGTGGACTTTTACCCCCTCCATAAATCTTCGTCCGCGAAGCCAGGCCAAAGAAGAAAGAATATGTAAACCCAAACATCAGCAGTACAACCTTTTTAAGTGTAAGTTCATTTTCTTTTAAAGATTCAGACTGTCAGGTGCTTTGATAATACATGAGGACCTTCCAACACAGGTGCTTGTGTTGGCTCTGCAGGTCCACTACTGTCGAGCTCTGGTGGTGTTTCCTCTCTTGCTGTGCAGGCTGAATCTTCTGCATTTGTCTGTTCCTGCAGTGTCTCTTGCATTTTCAGCAGGTTCTTTCAATTCCTCCTCAGTATCTGACCATCCTCTATTCTGACAATGTAGGATCTTGGATTTACTTCTTCCTTTTTGAACTAAGTTTGGAATCTCTGAGTCTCACGGTATCATGTTGTGCCAGTAGCCCTAAGCTTCTTGCTGATTTTTCATAGTTTAATTTTTGTTTTCATTGCAGATCCTTTTGTTTCTTTTCAACATTTTCGACATCTCTGTTCTTGCTTGGGTTTGCAGAGTAGGGAAGTGTAGTGTGTAGTCTACATTCCCATCAGAAGCTCAGCAGATGTCATGCCATGTTCAATAGAGCTAGATACGGATCTGAGCCAGTGTCTAGTGCATTCTTGAGCAACAGTTTAATTAGGTGAATTCATTTCTCTGCTTTACAATTTGACTGTGGATACA
Source organism: Narcine bancroftii (assembly GCF_036971445.1). Lineage (NCBI taxonomy): Eukaryota > Metazoa > Chordata > Chondrichthyes > Torpediniformes > Narcinidae > Narcine > Narcine bancroftii. Next base: position 427,677,422 of record NC_091469.1, read on the forward strand.
GAGGACTTGAGGTCATGTCAAAAATCATACTCTTCTGCAAAGTTGTGGAATTCTCTACACCTGTAGCATGGTCCATTGTCATTGTAGATTATTTGAGAAATTCTGTATCTTACAAAAATTAATTTCATATATTTAATCACACAAGCAGCAGACATAATAGGAAGCAGCTCAATCTCCAGATAGTTCAATAGATAATCAATAATCAGCAAGTAATTCTGTCCATACATATGGATCAGATCAGTCCCAACTTTCTACCATTGTTCTGCTTTGCCTGCTTTGTGTGATGTTTCAAATAGTTCTCACAGCTTTAAAACATCCTGTCAATGTCATCATTTATCCCTGGCCAATAAACATCAGTTTTGCCCTTCCTCATATATTTCCATTCCAAGGTGCCCCTCATGCCCCCTTTTCAGCATCTCTTGCTGCAGTGCGTGTGGAAGGATAATTCTGCTTTGTCAAAGTAGAAGCACATTGACCACATTCATCTCAGATCTGATGTTATATTATGGCTGATATTCACCTCTGGGCTATTCTTCATTTAGCGTGTTGATGAACTGATCAACTCTGTCCTTTTCTGTTTCAGCTGCAATCTGCTTAGACTTTATGACAGATAAGGGAAGAGATTCAATCAACAGATTCACATGGAGATTCACATCTGTCTCTGAGGAAATCTCATTGTGTGCTTTGCACTGCATTGTTGTCCTAGAAAATGACTAGCTAACACAATAAATTTCCCTGGAGTGTACACCAATTCAAAGTCATAATGTTTAGATTTTAAGTGAAATTTCATTCAGATTTTGTTGATTATTGCTACTAATGGATTGTTTCCTGTCTCTACCACAAATGTTGGTAGACCATACACATAACTGTGGAATTTTTTGAGTCCATATACTAGACCTAGACACTCTTTCTCGATCTGTGCATATTAACATTCAGATTTTGTCATCGTCCTTGATACATATGCTACTGGCCTCCAATCTTCTCCTATAGCCTAAAGTAGTACGGCACCTATTCCATTTTTTGAAGTGTCCATGGATATTTTTGTCTTCCTGAATGCGTCAAAAAACATCAATAATTTTGGTTCTGTTGGTGGAATGGTCTTCAGTCGTCACCATTCTTCCTCATGGTTGTTTGTCCACTTGAATTCATATTTGTCCTGCAACAATTTCCTTAGGTATATTGTTTTGGAAGATAGGTTTGGTATGAATTTACCAAATGAAATTGATCATTTCCAGCATTCTCAATATGTTGTATATATCAGTGAGTCTGGGCAACTTGAAAAGTGCTTTCACCTTGCTCTTGTCTAGCTCCACACCTGCCTCTGACAGTTTATCATCTAGAAAGGTGATATCCTTCACACCAAACTGATATTTTTTCTATATTTAAGATTAATCCATACTTCTGGATGCATTGCAACACTTTGATGAGACTTTTGTTTTGTTGTTCTTATGTGGATCCCCAGAGGATCATGTCATCCATGTACATGTGTGCACCATTTATGTCTTCTGTGATGTGCTCCATTGTCCAGTGGAACACTTCCAGAGCTGAGGAAATTCCAAAAGGCATCCTCAGACAGGACTATCGACCAAGCAGTGTATTAAATTTACAGTATTTTATCCTACGTGCAGTTTTATTTGCCATAAGCCCTGGTGAAAAAAATTGCAATAACAATCTCACTTGTAATTTCATCCCTGGTTGGAATCTAATAATGTTCCCTCTTTATATTGGCATTCAAGTCTTTTGGGTCCATTCTTATTGACATACACCATTAGGCCCTTGCAATGTGCCATGTAAAATGGGATTAAGTGGGCAATTTGCTTAGTTAACAACCCAGGTACAGGGAGATTTGAAAAGGTCCAACATAGTTAACTTGGTCAATACCCAACCGGGTCCATGACCTACTTCAGAGGTGGTCAGGGAACCCAGTAAAACTTACCCAAACATCTTCCTCTGGTGATTTGAAAAGGGAAATGGCCAAACCGGTTACTCCTGTGATATCAATGCTTATGTGCATGCATCACCGCTGTAACATGCCGGTGCGAAGTTCGAATGCAGAGGGGAAGTCTGCAGTGCATGTTAGTTAATGGAGTGTCTAAAATGTGGTAGAATCGTGTGTTTCTAGTGCATTTTTAGTTGGTGAATTTTTAGTTCATTTCAGTTGTAGCAATTGTGTCTGCTAACGTGTACACTGATCACACTATGTGCTTATTTAGAGAAAAGGATGTGTTTCCAGCTTTTAAAACTGCAGTCTGTTCCACCAGAGTTGTGACTGCAGATCATCTTACAGACCTCACCCATTTGTAGACTTGTGTGGATTTGTAGAGGAAAAGGGAAATTCACGCAGCTTCCTGACAGTACCTGTTGTGATATTTAGAGAAGCCCTTCAATCAGCATTTCTGCAAATTTGAGCAATGGCTGACATATGGTTGGAAGCTGAGGTCAAAGAGCTGCTCTGCATAAGGGGCAATCCAGATGCAAGTCAATATTTAACGTACTGTGAAAAATGGTCGCATGTACAACCTCATTCTGCTGAAGCTGAGGGAGGCAGGTCATAAACAAATTGAAAACGTGCGCAAAAGATTTATGCAAGTCAATGACAATGGTCAGAGTGGCATAGGTTGCTTGGACTGGCCCTATAGTCAACAGGCATTTCAGATCAGATCAGGAGGGCTACCCAGGTGCTGTAATTTGAAAGCACCTATTGAATTTACCCATTCTGTGTGCTCCTGCGCTTACTTTATGATCCATAGTGATGCTACTCAGTTGAGTTCCTGCTTGAGTTTTTCTTTTATTTGGTGCTGGAACCCACCTCAGGTCATGCACTACTGGCTGTGCATCCTCCTTTAGCAATATCTTATAGGTGAATGGTAGAACTCCTAACCTCTTTAAGATATGGAAATTGATCCAGTATTTCCTCTGTGCTGTTCCTTGCATTGACACTGTTAATTTGGTGCACCTTCTTGACTAGGCTTAAGGTTTAACATGGTTTGCCTTCCAGCAGTGATTAATGTCCATCTGGGACTACTGTGAACATGAGGTATTGCTCTTTATCTTAAATTTTCACCTTGGGTTTACATGTACCTTTTGTGCTGATGCTCTGTCCATTTGAGGCTTTGAGCTGAACAGGATTTACATGGATGTATGTCTCACTCACAGATCAAATTGACTTCTGCCCTTTATCCAGCTTGAAAGGAATACTTGCTCCATTTGTATGCAATGACAGAGTCCTGCTTGACTTTGTTCATGCTTGGCTGTTCAGTGTCTGTTGGTTTATAATCTTCCTGCACTACCTTGCCATGAAAAGTGAATCACTGAGGACCATTTCTTCTATAGTGTGTACTGGGTGGATCCTTTCACTTCTGTTTTGTTTCCCTTTGGAAAAACATTGTGTTGCATAATGATACTGCTTTTTGCGTTTATTACAGACTTTTCCATAGATGGAGCATTGATTTGGTGCATGTTTTGGTGCCACATCATTTGCAATTGAATGTCTCTCCATCTTTTTGTTGTTTCCTATATCTCTTTTTTTTTTGTTTGTTTGTTTGTGTGTAGACACACACTGTGGCTATGGCTATGCCTTCATTTTCATTGCCTTTTGCACTATCACCAAAAGTTTTTGTGTGCTGCAGAACTATTATCTTCGCAGCTCCAGCTAAGGTAAGCTTTGTCTCTTGCAGCAACTTCCCCTCTCTCTCACTTTCTTATACATAATCCAAAACACAATTTGATCACAGATCATGAAATCTTGCAGTGATCCAAAATTGCATGTCCTTGCTATTAATTTCAAGCCTGTTTTTTTTTTGAAAAGTATCAAACCTCTCTTCCTGCAGCTGCATGTCTGAGCAAAACATGTACCTCTCAAATGTTTCATTTTTATTTGGTGAACAGTGTTCATCAAACATCTCAATAACCTTGTCGAACTTGCCCTGGTCAGCTTCCTCAGAAAAAAAAACAAATGTGTTGAAAACATCTAGTGCTTGAGGCCCCACCATGGTAAGTAGCAATGCAATCTTCCATGCATCAAGTTTGTTATCAAGTCAAATGGCTTGCACGTACTGCATGAATCTTTGTTTGAACAACCTCCACTCGTGGTCAACATTTCCAGTCCAACTTACAGCATAAAGAGCCTTTACACTTTCCATTTCTCTCTGCTATCGACTGATTCTCACTCCTGGTAACATGCACACTCCTGGTCCCATGCACACTCCTGGTACCATTTGATGTTTCTTTTATTGTAATAAAGAAACTTGGGTTCTTTTAAAACAACAATACTTTATTAGCTATACTCAAGACCATGTGTAATTATCCATCATGAATCCAGCCAAAGCTGCAACCAACCATCTCCAACTCCCTTTAGTGGTCAGGAGTATAACTAGCACTGTATCACTACCCTCCAACCTTACATACTTCTCAGGTATATTGGTCTGTGGACTATCCATAACTATCACTTATTTACTTAATCTACCAGAAATATTAACTTTCTTTTACTTTTCACAGGTTCCATCTTATGTGCAGAGAATTTCCAACTTTGTTTTAATTCATTCATCCCATGTATGGAGGTTGCATCATAAGCTTCTAATCCTTAAGATTTGTGATTTTCTTTGATTTTTTTTGTGCCACTATCACTCTTTCTTCTTTCTAAAAATCTTCTTAATACCTACTCCTTTGTTCCAACTTTTTTCTTACCCACACTAACATCCCCTTGTGGCTCTGTAACACAAAGGGTCACCTCCATGGGCAAACAAGAAGGACCTCACTTGTCAAAGGCCACTACCTCTTGTCAATCATTCTCAATCATTGTCAATAAATTAGACCCAGCCGGATTAAACATCTTTCCAAATGGTCATCCTCCTCACCTGAATTCGCGTGTCTTAATATTGGCCAGCCTCTTGCCCACATGTTTAAAAAGCAGAACATGTCCTCAGTTTTGTATTTTGTTTCCTGAGTTCTTTTCTAGTCATGATATTTGGACAGTGCTTGAGGACCATTTATGAAGTATGAGGAGTGAGTTGTGTCGGGTGGGTGGCTCAGTGGTACCGTGTACTTGGGGGACTCTTGGTTCACCCAGGTTAAATGTTTACAGATTTAATGTCTTTAATCTGTATGTTTTGCCTATACATTGAGGGAGTGGCAGGTACTGTTTATTCTAACCCTCAGTCGTTCCAATGATCTTCTCCTGGTATTTGCAATTAGGTTATCTTGCATGCTGATGAGATTGGTTTGTGTGTGGTTGTTTTGTTTCTGCTTTAGAGTTTGTTCCTGGTTGTAAATAAATTTGTGTTTTACTACTGCCATGTATCCAGGGTTGTAGCTCCTTGAACCCTTCAAATTTGTTACCTCAACCCTCACTACCACAGACTCTCCTTCATATTTTGTTTAATTACCTGTCTTAGAATACTACCTTAGGTTATTTCAAAATCAGAATTTACTGTCATGAACTTGTCATAGAATTCATTTTTTTTCAACAGTATTACAATGCAAATATTTATAGAAATCACATAACAAAATGAATAAAAATAATGCAAGAAAAAAAGAAAAAGGCAAATAAGGCCGAGTCTGTGGTTCATTGTTCATTCAAGAATCTGATGGCAGAGGGGAAGAAGCTGTCCTTGTGCCACTGCATGCTCGTCTTCAGGCTCCTGTAACTTTTTGATGATGTTTGCAGAGTGAAGAAGGCACAACCTGGGTGTTGGGGGATCCTTGAGGATAGATATCCCCTTGTCGATGTCCTTGACGGAGTGAAGACTGGTGCCCATGAAATCACAGGCTGAGTTAACAACCTGTTGGATCATTTTCTTGTCTTGAGAGTTGGCATCTCTGTGCCAGACAGTGGGACAACCAGCCAGAATGATCTTCACAATATACCTGTAGAAGTTTTTGAGAGATGTCAGTAACGTACTGAATCTCCTCAAACTCCTCATAAATTATAACTGCTGGTAACCATTTGCATGAACATGGAGGCTCCAGGACAGACCCTCAAAGACGATAACACCCTTGACCCTCTCCACTGCTGACTGGTGAGGAATAGTTTGTGTCCTCCTGATATTCTCCTGAAATCCACAATCATCTCCTTGGTTTTGCTAAGATTGAATGCAAGGTTCTGGTTGTGACACCACTAACCTTCCTCCTGTACACTCCCTCCTTGCTATTCTGCTGACAACCATGATGTCATTGGCAAATTTGTAGATAGCATTTGAATTGTTCCTGGCCACTCAATCATGGGATAAGCACGCATCCTTGAGGTGCATCTGTCCTGATTGTCGGTGAGGAGGAGATATTTGTTTCCAATTCATACTGACTGTGGTCTTCCAATAAAGGAGTCAAGGATTGAGTTGCAGAGGGGGTGGCAGAGGCCCAAGGTTTGCAGCTTGTTAACCACCACTGAGGGAGTAATAATGTTGAAGGTTGAGCTGTAGTTGATGAAGAGCAGCCGTGTGTATGAGTTGCTGTTTTCTTGGTGATCTGAACTGAGTGGAGACCCAGTGATATTGTGTCTGCTGTGGAGCAATTATGATGATAGGCAAATTGCAGGGGGTCCAGTCCTTTACTTAGGTACATGTTAATTTTGGTCATGACCAATCTCCCGAAGCATTTCATCTGTGCAGATGTGAATATTACTAGGCAATAGTCATTGAGGCTGCTCACTCTTCACTTCTTTGGCACAGAATGATTGGTGCCCTTTTGATGCAAGAGGAAACCTTCAACTGCAGCAGTGTGAGAGATTGGAAATGTCCGTGAACACTCCAGCTCGTTTGTTGGCACAGATTTTCTGTTCCTTGCAAGCTACGCCATCAGGGCCTGATACCTTGTGAGTGTTCACCCTCTTGAATGTTTTTCTGACATCGCCTTCAGAGACAGATGTCAGGTGATGGCAAAGAATTTCTTATTTGTTCACTGCAGCACACTGAAGAATGGTGTGCTATAAACTCAGATATTGATCTCTTGAATGACACCCATTCTGTCTGTTGTCAGGGTGAAATGTACCAGTCTGGAGTATCTCCCTTCTCATCCTATGCCATTTCCTTGTGCCATTGATGGAATAATGTTATTCCTTTGAAACATTGGTTGAAAGATTAAGTCTTTTCATTGGGTATGTGAGTGGAAACAAAAAGTTTGAAAACCACTGTTTTAATTGTACCTAATTGATTTGTTATGTCCATGGTTTTCATAGCTCCAAGGGAAAAGGGTCAATGACAAATTTTCTCAAGCAAAATATTTCAGTCACATTGGGTTGAGAGCAGTGGTTCTCAACCTTTTGTTTCCGCTCACATACCACCTTAAGTAATCCCTTATTAATCACAGAGCACCTATGGCATAGAGATCATTTAAGCTGGTATGAGTGGAAAGAAATAGTTTGAAAAACATTGCACTACATGAACAATATCCCAATATTCAGTTCTCAACACCATTAAGATCTCAGTTAGATCCTCTGACCATGACTCCTTTTCTCCAGCTCCCCCTCACCTAGCAAACTCTGTAGATCATGTGTTGATCCCTTGTTTTATTTTGTGCAGGCTACCTTGTGCAAAGGGAAAAGTGCAGGGGACTATTAAGACTGTTTTGTGCTCTGGGCTATTCCTGCCCATGGTGAAAATAAATGAATGAGATTCTGGGGCTTTGCCATCCAATATTGTTCAATAGCAGCAAAATAATAATGCTTTTTTTTATTTTTTATTTTTCACACTATAAACCACATTGATCAAGATACATACATTTTCCCTCTTGAACATATACAGTATCGTTTTCTTCCTCCCCTCCCTCCCTCCCTACCTCCCCTCCCATTCATTTAAAGTTCAGTAAATAGGATACATTAAACCCGTCAAACAATGTTGTCACTCAATAAAGACAAACAAGAAATTCCACTGAGTCAGTTCTTTTCATTCTCTTCTCCTTCTGTCATTTTAGGTGGTAGATGTCCCCGGTAGGTTTTCTCTATTATGTTTCATGTATGGCTCCCATATTTGTTCAAATATTGTAATATTATTTCTTAAATTATATGTTATTTTTTCTAATGGAATACATTTATTCATTTCTATATACCATTGTTGTATTCTCAAGTTATCTTCTAATTTCCAGGCTGACATAATACATTTTTTTGCTACAGCTAGGGCTATCATAACAAATCTTTTTTTGTGCACCATCCAAATCAAGTCCAAATTCTTTGGTTTTTAGGTTACTTAGGAGGAAGATCTCTGGGTTTTTTGGTATATTGCTTTTTGTGATTTTATTTAATATCTGGTTTAAATCTTCCCAAACTTTTTTCACTTTCTCACATGTCCATATTGCATGAATTGTTGTTCCCATTTCCTTTTTACAGCAAAAACATCTGTCAGATACTGTTGGGTCCCATTTATTTAACTTTTGAGGTGTAATATATAGCCTGTGTATCCAGTTATATTGTATCATACATAACCTCATATTTATTGTATTTCTCATAGTTCCTGAGCATAACTTCTCCCATGTTTCCTTCTTTATCTTTATGTTTAGATCTTGTTCCCATTTTTGTTTAGTTTTACCATTTGTTTCCTTATTCACCTTTTCTTGTAGTTTAATATACATGTTTGCTACAAATCTTTTGATTATCATTGTGTCTGCAATCACATATTCAAAATTACTTCCCTCTGGTAACCTCAGACTGCTTCCCAATTTGTCTTTCAAGTAGGATTTCAGTTGGTAGTATGTCAACACTGTATCGTGAGTTATATTATATTTATCCTTCATTTGTTCAAAGGATAATAATGACGTTATAGTATACTTAACAGAACCAGAAATATCAATGAAAGAATTACATAAAGAATTACATAAGGAATATGGAGAAGTGTCGGGATACAAGATTAATGCAAATAAAAGTGAAGCAATGCCAATGAATAATGCGGATTTCTCAAAATTTAAGAAAGAATCGCCATTCAGATGGCAAACGCAAGCAATGCGATACCTAGGTATACAAATAAATAAAAACCTCGGCCATCTATATAAACTCAATTACTATCCACTAATGAAAAAATTACAGGACGACTTAGAGCATTGGAAAGACTTATCACTAACACTGATAGGAAGGATAAACTGTATTAAAATGAACATCTTCCCAAGGATACAATACCTATTTCAGGCATTGCCAATACACTTGACAGAGAAATTCTTCAAGGAGTTAAAGAAAATAATAAGGAGATTCTTATGGAAAGGGGGGAAACCGAGGATAGCACTAGATAAATTAACAGAATGGTATAAACAAGGAGGCTTACAACTGCCAAACTTTAAAAATTATTATAGAGCCGCACAATTAAGATACCTATCAGATTTTTATCAAACAAGGGAAAAGCCAGATTGGACTAGATTAGAACTAGATGAAATAGGGGAGAAGATACCTGAACATATATTATATAAATGGGATAAAAAATTGGTACAACGTAGGAATTCTCCAGTATTACATCATCTGCTCAATATTTGGAAGAAAATTCATGTAGAAAGGAATAAAACAAATTACTAACTACCAAAACTAATACTGACGCAAAATCAGCTAATCCCTTTTACAATAGATAACCTTTCCTTTAGAGAATGGGAGAAAAAAGGGATCAAAAGAATAGAAAATTGCTTTTTGGGAAATAAATAATAATGCTTCTTGACAACTGTTTGGGCCATTGTGAACTATTTATATACCAGCAGTTTAATTGTGGTGAAAAAGCAAAATGTGCTCCTTCAATCCCATGCCATATCTAAAGAAAACCATTTAGATGGACACAGGATGGAGGATGGCTCAAAGATATGGTTACAGCATGGTTTTTTTTGTTGTAAGTAAATGTTATTGCATTCATCACAAACAATAAGAAGCAGGAATATGTTAGCATAATTGAATTAATTTTTTTACTGAAGATTGTTCCAGGTTAAGAGTGCAGAAAGCTTGTGCATTATCTTTTTGACAAATTGTGAATGTTTGCACTTGTGATGCTTGACCCTGGCTAATCATGTATAATGCATGCAGTTGCCCTTAAACCTTTCAGACTTTTATCCCAAGAGGTCTTGATGAAAAGTTTCATCAGTGTATTCGACTTTATCATGATTTCATCATTCTACAGAATAAAGTTGCATTTGAAGAAGACTTTAGTTGTACATGTAATGTTTTTCCTAGTTACTCAATCAGAATGTATAGAAATAGGACCCTATCTTTGTTTTCTTGATAAGAAATGCTTTATAATTTCATTTTTCAATCTGAACACAATACATTATAATAATGAAACTTTGAAGTTTATTCACATGTACAAATCTTTATCCAATGAATATCTTGTTGTATTTATCTGTCATAAAATCATTTGAAAAATGATCCATAGTTTGTGGTTCTATCTCATCAATTGATGTGGCATTGTAAGGGTGAGCTGTGTTCCAATAACATTGATAAATTCCATCCACAAGCTGTTTATGATGTTCATTTATTGAAAATAAATTGTCTTATATGGAAGGGTCACCAATGAATAAAGCAGATTAACCCACTCATCAAACATTTAAATTTTATCCATTTTAATTTCCAGCAAATGCTCACATGTAGTCCATTTAACACCAAAGTCAAAATTATTTCTAATAGCTGACATATTTACCAGTTTTGAAGTGTCATGGAATCTTTACGTGGCTTTTCACATGAGGAATTGTTATTACATTCAAAAATATCCTCCACTTCAGATTGTTATTTCAGTGGCAATTTAGCAACCAGTTACACTGGACAATAGGGTGTCTAGGGAGGGGTAACACCTCTGGTGGGGGGAGGATCCTGCCATTCCCTTTTTGGGCAGCTCGTCCACCTTTGGTCCCCACCTGATGCTCAGCTCTCACCTGTGGCACCAAGTAGCTATAGCACGCGCAGTAGCCAAACCCCGGTAAACCGTCTCAGTAGACAGGTATAACCAGATGAGGGTAGCCGACAGGTTTTTGACCCTCTGTGAGGTAGGGGATCTGTATATCTCAGTGTGTGAGTTTGACCCTGGTGGATTAAGTGAAAGAGACCGATTAATGGTCTAACAGTCAAGAAGACAGGCCCAGCATGCGTTGTGGAGTGCTAAGAGTATGAAAAATCATTTAGACATCCTGATCATCCACTGCAACAAGAGAGGTCTCCAGCCATAACTGTTAGTGGCACTAGATCAAGGTCTCTTCTGCTGAGAGAGTGGGATCGCCCCTATGCCATGGCTGTTCCACTTAAAACTCTATCTCGCACAGGTTTCTGTTGTACAATTCATCTCAGTCAATGTCTATCTGAAGTTCTATCAATAAATAAAACACTCTAGACAACAATGATTTTGCTTACCGATCACATTTGGGTATATTTTATGGATTTTGGGTTGTCGATCACCTTAAAATTTTCCTAACACACTTTTTTTTAATATAACCAATTTATTTTGTGATTTCCTGTCATATTTTAAGTCTATTTCAAACATGCAAAACCATGAAATGCAGCATGTCATTGAAAATCCACTTTCTGCATTCACACTTGGACGTCTTCCCTGCTGATCTTGTGCAATCAGTGACAAACACGGTGAAAGGTTTCACCAGGACATTGTGAACATGGAAAAGTGGTATCAGGCCAACTGGAGTCCATCAATGTTGACCAACTATTGTTGGACACTGTCATGAGAGGCATCAGATGCTGACAAAAGTCAGTGGCAAAATATTTTTAGGCCTGTTGAATTAATGCAATGTGTCAGTATCATTATGTGATTAAACATACCAAATTCAATAAAAGTTCATGTTTCTGCAACTTCCTATGTAATACAGCAAATCTGAAATTATCTTTTTGTTCATCTTGAAGTTGTCTATCATAATCCCCCATTTTTCTTCCATTTGTTGTCCAGTGTTATTTCTCTCCTTGAAGGGGAACTTTCTTTCTGAGATTGTATCTGAGAAATTCATCATCATGTCTTGGGGATATTCAAATCTTTTAAGTTGTTTAAAAATGAAATGAAGTGTGATTTGTAATATTTTCCCCTTGCCTCAGCTGTTCATACTATCTATAAGGAAACTATCCAATTTTTAGGAAGAAAGAAAAGAATTAAATTCAATAAGAGTTTGGAATATTAGTGCTTCTTACAAGTTTTCTTCACATATGTTCTTGATTAGCAACAATAAAGGATCAAAATATTGAGTTGAAATTTTAAAGGAATATTCTTACCCTTTATTGAAACCCTGAGACATTGAATGAATTGTCATTCAATAATGATGTGTCATGGAGACAGCCAATCAGATTTGAAAAGGACATTTTTGGTGTTGTGGCATGTTGCCAAAAAGCTTGTGAGGCCCAACACTAAGCATTTCAGACTTTCTGCAGCACCCGAGATCTCAGTTTCCAAAAGCAGCTCAGTAATATAAATCTGCTAGAAGGTGCAAACATTCAGACATCATGATAAAATGAACCCATCAAGTTGACACATAATCAGCAATGTTGCGCTGACTCATTCTGGCATTACTTTGGATAGCTATAAGAATTGTAAGTATGCTGTCAAATTTTACAATGCAATAGTTTTTTTTTTGGACAATTCCAGGTATCATTTTTCAAATAAATGCTGTATGAGGATGACTTTTTTTCTTTTGAATCTTTCTCCTCCTCCAAAATATAAACAATCAACAGCACACCACACACACATGCAGGAATCTTAATTTCTGCTCCCATTTTTCATTTGACTGCATTGTGGAAATTCCCACGTTTTGAACTACGTCATACAGATGTCACTTTGTGAACATTTTTGCACAGTCCTAATCTGAGCCCATTATCTCTATCTTTTTGATGGCACCAATTTCAAGGACATGTTGCTTTAAGTTGGTGTTCATTACGTTTACCAGTTCCTGTCCACTGAAATCTATTCTCTCCACTTTACTGGAAATAACACAGGTTGTTGTTTCTGTACTGAGTTTGGCTGATCACATTATTTTTGCTAACTGCATTTTGCTCAAGGTGAGACAGTAATTTCTTGTTTGTACCTTTCTAAGATGTTTTGACTTGTGTACCTATTAACCAGTAACAATGGTAAAATAAAAAGTCTTGAGCCTAAAAAAATTAACAAAAAAAATCTTAATAAAAGTACCCATAATTATTGATATTTGTATAGGTAGGAGGGTCATAATTCTTAATTTCAGCATACAGTTAACATCAGAGTGGAAACCAGTAATACATGATGGCTGATTTTATAAACCTGGTCATATTAAATGATTAATCTGACACCAATAATATTTCAACCACCCATATATCCTGCCATCCCTCCCACATCATCCCTCTCCATAACCAAAGTTATAAGTTACCATGAATTGATACTAATATGGGCAAATGGAACATGGGCATACCTTAACTTAAGACAGACAGATTGACCTCTCTAATTTAGATTTTATTATGCTCTCCGAAGAGGTGAAATATCAGTTGCAGTTGAGTTGAACTATTTCTTTTAGAGTTAAAAGTTTGCAAGTTCCTGCTCAAGTGATGAGCACCTGGTGCCCAATGATCTGAAGTTTATTTGGTTTTGTCGTAAGTGGCATTTTTGAATGAGGCCTAAATGTGATGCTCCGTGTGCTTCTCCAAGTAGACGTAAAAGTTGCCGTGGCAATGTTTTCAGGAAAAGGGGAGTCATTCCTTGTGTTTCAGTTGGTATTTATCCCTGAACTGAGCTTAACTAGAGAGAATAAATCGTCATTGTTTTGCTACTTCTGAGACATTACACCTAATGTTTGTAGTTGGCTATAAGGCTCTTTGGGAGATTTGAAACATCACCTGTGGAGATCATTCTTCAATTAGCTTTACTAAAATTAAGAAAAATGATGTTGCTGCATTGGAAGCATAATTTTCTGATGACGAAAGTGATTGAAAGGTATCATTGTATATATTTAAGCCTGACAATTTGTGATAATTTGATTTCATGAGTTTTTTTTAAATTCTTTCCTCTGGTTCATATGCAACAAAAAATGAGAGAATGGAAAATTTATTTGATTGGTTCTAACAATCTTTAATTCTACAATTCAAATTAACTGATAGGCCCTTTCTTTGCCTGCATGTCTAACTTAACTGATTGGTTCTCAACGATCCAAAAGATTAGTTTGTTACTGATCATCTCTTTTCTCACCTTCCAAATGATCTGATTGGTTATAAAAGAAATCTAAATAGAAATAGAATCGTTTTTACTCATGAAACGTATATGCTATTTGGAAACACTGATTGTCCATTGCATAGACCTGCATTATATCAAACTGGTGCAGTAACATGTCTGGCTTTTCTTATTCAAAATGTATCTAACAATGAGGCAAAGAAGAGTCCTTTAGAAACCCACGTGGCCATAAACCAAACAACATAAATTGGAAGAAATGTTAGAAAACAATTGAATTATATTGTATAATCTTCAAAAACTTTAAAATGAGTTTCCATTGAGCTGAGCCTATAATTGACTCCGTTTTTTCAATTTCATTTCTCGGCTGGTTCTTGAAAAACCTGCTATTAAAATTCTACTGCAATTGCGATGCTTTCCTATTAACTAACTTTGAGGAAATAGTTCTTTACAAAATCACTTGACAGGACAGTTACTACATCTGAAAGATTCGGGTGTATTAATTCACACCATGCTCTATCTTGATTTCAGAAGTCAGCTTTGATCACTTCTTTGTATCAGTCATTTGCAAGGCTGACAAGATAAATCTGCTGTGCTCATATGCTCAACTGAAATGCGGGAAAAAAAAACACACTCCTTTTTTTCATCATTGTTCTTGTTTAGGAACAACCAACTTTTTCAATATGTTTCCAAGAACTTGTTTTCTTATTGGCTCACACAATCATGCCTTGCAGAATATCTACTGTGGGAAATTCTCTGAGTCAAATGAAGGGCAGAAGATCTGAAAACTTATCCTCATTTGAAAACAGCCATCCTTGGGTATAAGCCAATTAATAATTTTCTTGTAATATTGATGCAAAATATCTAATTTTAGATATTCCTCCCAGTCATGTTTGTCAAAGTCAAATTTACTTGTACTTGGCCTTGTGAGACATAATGAAATTGGCACTAAATTCACCACCTTTGACCAAAATCATGCCCAAACCATATTAGAGGGATAAATTGTGATAAATTGTGATGTATCCCAGCCACTTCTTAAACTGACTCTTCTAAGTAGCATGTTTTTTTTTGTTAAATATCGCAAAAAGGAGCAGTTATTGCATAACCAGAAAAAAGTTAGTTGCTGTAACCTTCTTTGTGACATTGAGGCAATACTTTCATTTGAAGGACTACATAGTGGTGAAAGACCAGTAGGTCCCATTTTCACAGCTGTTTGTTCAATGAAATTGGCTACAAGGGGCAATTAAGTCTCCAGACAATGCAGCTGAGGCCCTGCCCCAAGTTACCCAGACACTCCTTGACAGCTCACGTTATCAAAATTTGCTTCATTGTTTTAAACTTCTCAGGAAATCAGTATTTTTTTTGGCATTTTGCATTTATTTAAATATTCAATGGAAATTAGCGATATAAACAAATTTTAAAATTATTTAATGATAAATTTATTTAGAATATTATTTTAAAAAGAGAAAAACATGAAAACTGCAGAATCTAGAACCCTGAGCAAACAATAAGCTGCTAGAGGAACTTGATGCATCACACAGCATCTATGAGTTTGAAGAAAACCTGACAACATTTTTGATTGGTACCTTTTATCAAGACAACTTAAACCCACCAAGAATTAAATACTGTACATCAAGAAATTAAGAAAAAATAAATTACATTTGTAAATTTCCCTCTTTAATTAAAGTTTGCAATTACATTGGGGCATTTGGTGCACCAGCTATGTATGGTGTAAAATTAATGTGCCAATTACAATGTGTGGGCTTTCTGCAACCTTCCTGATTCAAAGCTGAGCCAAGGGGTAGAGCAGGAGGGAATATGCATCTGGCATCCAAGCCCTTCCATATTGCCACATTGAAATGAATGGATGAGGAAGTCTGGAATGCATTGATGTGGATATCCCATCTAGCCTGCCCTCTCCATGGACCAACCAATTTGCCAACAGCGTTATCTTGCCAACCTAAATTCATCTATGATTTTCTTAAGTTCACCTTTAACTCCTGTAGATTCCATGATAACCATTGAGATTTGGAAACTCTTAGGTTATATTCCATTTTGAATGATCATTATCTCTCTGCCAATTGTTAATTTAACAGCTATAATATATTTTATCTATTTTATGAAAGAAGAGTACATTCCCATACTTAAGAAATATTCTGAATGTTTACCAAATCACTAATTACAAGAAATTATATATTTTTTTAAAAACACCTTTTGTTATTTTCAATATTATCAGGAAAAGTAGGTTTTGAACAAATGGTTTACATCCTGGATGCTGATCATTTTTGCTTATTAACCAAATTACATACTTAAAAAAATACTAACCAATTTGTGGGATTTGTTTATTGCTTCTTTTATTTTCTCAAATAACAGCTGCTCAAATAGTGCTAACATGAAAACATGAGTAGGTCAAGCATTAAACTTTCAGAGTTCTGAGGTACTGATTTAAATGGCAAAGAATTACCAGAGTAAATGAAATGTGCAGAAGGTCAGTCAAATAGCATGCCCATTCTCACCAGCTCATTACCCTCTTATGAACATCTTCAGAGTAGTAACAGTGGCAGAACAGATAACCAGTGTAGTCTCTGGGCTATATAAATTGAGGGGTGACTTACAGGTCAGTGGTTGAAAGTTTGCAGGCAGTGGCTATATTTATTAATTTCATCAGTTCCAAGGCAGCAGTCTTTCTAAACAATGAAGATCACTGATTGAATGATCAATTCCTACTTGTAGCAGGACAGAACCTATTTCTGCTTTCCTTAGAAGTAAAGTTCATTGTGTTTAGGTCTCTGATATAAAGTACCAATCTGAAATATTAACTCTGTTTCTTTCTATAGCTACTCTTTGACTTGCTTAACATTTTTAGCATTTTGTTTATGAGGTAGGCAACACACTAAATAGGATTCCTGAATTCTGACATTCATTACCAAATATTCATATAAATGATATGAATATCAACTGCATGTTTGCTCCCATCCCCAGATCCTGATTCAAAAGACTATGGTTTCCCTGCTGTCCTTTTCTCAAGCTTCCATCAAAGCCATTAATAAATATAATAAGAAACACTAAACCTATCTTAGTAAATATTAGATGTATTAATGTTCTATAATTATCCAGATATATTAATCTCTGAAAAGTTTTAAAGTGAAGTATGAATTAATTGATAAAATTAATTAGCATTGTTAATAAATAATCTGTTTTCACTTATTTATTTATACTTTAGTTAGAATAGCTCAAAGAAGATTTGCAACACAGGGGCTCCCCATATTATGAATGACCTGACCTGCAGAAATTCTCTCATACATTCTGAAATAATTTTTCAACATAGTAATAAAATATTTCATGGTATTCATTGATGACTGACTAACATATATAATCCATTAATTTAATTTTGGGCAGTGTTAGAATTAGTGAATTTTTTTTAAAAGTTATATGAAAAATATGTCAAGTGCTGTCATGGGTAGTTATCATTTCTACCTAACTGTTTATGGATAGTCTCAGGAATGGAACTATTAAACCATTTACAGCCCCAAAATATCCTTCCAAGTGAAAAGATACTTCTGTGAATCTGCAGGGGTCATCTTCTACATCCAGTACAGCGACTGTGGCCTTCCCTTTATCAGAGTGACTGGTAAATTGCTTTGTTGAACACCCTTGCTCTGTCTGCTGCAATGACAGGGACATCCCAATGGGCAACTATTCTAATTCTGTGCCCCATTTCACACTGACATGGCCTCATGTACTGCTAAACAGTGTCTACCTGCAAATTGGAGGAGTAATGGCCATTATTTGGTTTGGGTACTCTCCAACTCAACGGCATGAACTCAATCTCCAGATTCTGTTAAACCTTTCCTCTGAGTATTTCTCTCTTTCCCTATCCCTGTGTCTCCTTTCATCCAGTTCCCCACCCTCTTCCATCTCCATTCCCAGTTACCCACTCCCCCCATCACAGCTTTATTAAATTCTATTCTCCAAACCATATCCACCTGTAAACTCTTACCTGTTACCCTGTACTCCTCTCCCTTCTCCCCCCCTCACTTTTTTTACTCAGGAGCTTGCCTGCACTTTGTTCATACCTTGATGAGGGGCTCAGGTCCAAAACGTCATTTACCCTTTGCTTCATATTGAATCTGCAAGGCCTGATGAGTTTATCTTGCATGCTTGTGTATTTCCCTACAATAATAGTGTCTTCAGTATTTCCTAAGGTTTGGCAGAATGCAACCTCCAAATTATTTTTCATCCTCTCAAGTCCTGTGCTCACTTTAATTATTTGATTTTAAGCCCATTGAGAAATTGAGGAAGAGAGGAAATGTTGGTTTGCATAGAATAGAGGTCTTAGTGCACTGATGGGGAGGGACATGATATTCCATCCCACTGGTAATATTGGCAATAGAAAGGGTAGATAGATGGGAAATTAAGTCCTGATGCTCAGACAGCTTTGAATATAACTGATTGCAATGGGAGCTCACAATTTTAAGGAGGTTAGATGAAGATCTTGTTTGAGTATTCTAGTTTATATGACTATGTTTCTAGACATGCAGTCTATAGACATTGAAGAGTCTGAATTTATCACTTTATGTTTAGGTGAGTCATTTCAAAATTAAAGTAAGGGCAGAATTTCAGCATATCAAAAATGTTATTCTGAATCACAGTTTTCACTTCAAAATAAACTTCATTGAGAACAATTTCTTTTGGGATATTCTGAGCTCATGATAAATATTCGATTGATGCAAGTTTATTTTTTATTTCTGAATACACAGAATCAGGAAAATACCACAAAATAATGACAGTAAAATAAAATGAAAAACTCCAAAGTGCATTTCTTTCTTCATTCTCCTGAAATGAAATATTGGTTCACAAGTGCTCATGTATAAAAAAAACCTCACAAATGTCAGGACACAAATGTTGCAGTAAGCACTTCTGAATAGTGATGGAGAGCTAGGACAAATAATTGGACTAAATTGCCTGAAAATACAGTTGGAATGGGCTTAAATTTGTCAATCTTTCTGCATTTGCTTCTATTTACTGTTATTTGTTCAAATAAAACAAAAAAAATACACATTCAGCACATTACATTTTAGTACAATTCTTCGTTTGTTTTCTGCTCCTCTGACCTGAAAATAAAGATATTTCTCTTCCTGGATCTAGAATTTTAAGGGTCAGTTATAATCCATCTTAAACTTCTCTCACTTTCTATTAATCTTCCAATCCTTTCAGGCACTGAAGAGGTTAATATTATTTTCTGATTTGATACCTTTTGCCTTCAATTTTTTTTGTATGGTGCAAAAAAAAAATCTTCCTGGACACCTAATTATGAAGCCAGCTCACAGCTGTCTGCTTGAAGAACCCATTAGATGCATCAGTTGAAGCTTCCATAATTCCCAAACTTCCTGGATCTGAATATTAAGAATAGATTTTACATGTCATATGCAATTCCAAGGTGGTGTGAATGGTCGTGGAAATGACGAGCTCTGAATGCTTGTCTATCACTCTATTCAATGGTTACAGGTGGTCTCATTTGCCAGTTTCAGATATCTGCTGGCTATGACAGCAGGCACATAATTTGCATGTTCAACAGACAACAAATGGGCTTCTGCATGTCAAAATAGGTGACGATGCGTGACAGTTTCTACACAATGCTGTCTCCTCTTTACTTGACCCCTGACCTCCCTGCATGTCTCCTTTCACAATCAGAAAATCACACTAGGCTGTTTTGGAATAAATTTGATACCAGACTGATTATCTTATTTCCCCTTTCAAATATGGTATCCTTTGCAGGTTTATCTTAACTGCTACAAAACTGGCTCACTATGTTCATTAACAGAAATGTGTGTGGAAATAATAACCATGCAATTGTAATTAGTTTACAGGTTTAAATAAAAATAATTCAAATTGTTTAGAGTTTCCTCATATTTTTGCATTCTTTTGGAAGATTTATTTAAATTGCTTCATGTTTCCATCTTCTTTAAATAGTCAAATTATATTTTGATTAACAAAATCAGTGAAAAAGAATTAAGTTTGATCTTCATCTACAGACAATATAAATGCATTCTTCTTCCTCGTCCAGTTCAACAATACATTATTCGTGCCAGATTCAAATCTCATTTTCCTTTAACTTTGACTTTAAATGAGATGTAACATGTGCAATTTTGGTTTTGCCACCAGCTATACACCACATTGCAGAAATTATTACCAAAGGTAATACTTGGTGGTGCACGATTGAGTTGGCGCTATATATGCAAATTGCATGCCTCTGGAAATTGTAGCTGTGCTCTCATGAGCATGAAGAAGGTCCTTGAAAATATATGCTACAATGATGTAAAGGCTTTAACAAGAAAGTGAAGGCTATATCTAGCAAGACTATTCCTGAGATGCTGAGGTCCAGACATTAACACTTTTTTTTCCAAGAGGGCCTCAAGATCAGCTTTATTCAAGGTGGTTTGATTTATACAGGGGTCAACAGTCATCAAAGTGCCTAACTGTGACATCTTTCTCCAATGGCTTCTTCCAATGTTATAGGGTGCCTGTTCTCATATAAATTGACCACTTGAAGGCTACTTCACTACAAATGGAAGCCACAACTTGACATTATGAGTCCACATTAAGAATTTCAACCAAGATGTGAGATTGTAGTAGTATTTCTACACGTTTCATGTGAATACATTCACCAGTTCCAGGATTTGGGATTCTAAGTTGGATGACGTATAACTGTCCTGAGGCCCCTCTCAAGATTGGTTCATGAAGCCCTAAATTGGCCTTAATATTCACGTGTTGATGAATTCCAAGCTCTTCTTTCTTCATAATTAGGATTTCAAACTTTACTTTAATGCCAGGAGGAATTAGAGAACAGAACACAATATGAGCTCCATATTCAAACTGATGCTATTTTTCATATTGCATTTAATTTTGAAAATACTGTTAATTTTGAACTTTAAAGTTAAATTCGACGCATCCAAATTCTTCAAAATGTTATGCAAGGAGGGCACAGGTAATGGCATGGTTGTATTCCTGTGAAATGTCTGTAACCACCCCACTCCCCCCTCCACCAACTGTTTATATATCATATGAACAAACACAACATGTAGGTAAAGGTCACAGAAACATCATGGGAAGAGTGGCCACCAGCCAGTCTCATTGACTCAGTGAGTGGTCCTAATCAGCGCTCCTTGTTCTGCTCAACCAGATTGCTGTGGCTTGGAGGAATGTATATGGGAGGGAGAGAAAGCCCTGTCCCCACCCAGCACAAGATGTATGCACCCCTGCAGCAGCCAGCAAATCCATACCCATCCATCCCACCAGTCTCCCAAGTTCTTGTTTGTAATCTAGGGAAGACCAGTAAAATATTTTCATTTAAAACTGAATGAAAAGATTATTAGCAGAAGAAAAATGTTTGGTCAGCATGTTATCATGTCATCCTTACACCATAAGTAAGAATCACTGGTGAGAATGAAACACAACTTTAAAACTAGTCACTGAATCAGAATTAATTTCAAATTCAAGTTTGTACTAAATTTAGGTTATTTAATTGCTTCCATTCCATATTTACTTTTACAGATTTTATTTTAAATAACACTGCACAATTTCAAGAGGACCAAAGACATAAAAATAAAAAGCAAAGAGAGAATTAGGCATCAGTAAAATTGTAAATACCAAATATGGCAATAAGAATTATTTAAAGTTATTTTTGGGATGTGAGTGATGGTGGCAAGGATACATTCATTACCTACCATAGGTTTATGAGGAAAGGTGAAAATGTACCTTCTTATATCAGTGACTTTCACAACTGAGTAAAATTTTATAAGTAGTTAAAAACATCATTTGGGGCATTTAGTGAAGTGCTGGTAGACTAATGTCAGTGATTATTTAAGACAGGCAATAAGCTTATCATCAATGATGATAAAATTGATGGAGGAGATTCTTTGGGTCAAGAGCTAAGAGGGACTGGTTGGAGTGAGTCAGCATAGCTCGTGCATGAGAAAGCATGTCTCACAAACCTCAGAACTTTTTGAACAGGTGACCAAAAGGATTGATGAGGGCAAAGCTGTGGGTATTGGAGATGTGGACATTAGCAAGCCCTTTGACAAGGTCTTGCATGACACATTAGTCTGGAATGTTAAATCACATTATTTCTAATGGATGCTTGCTAATTGGATTCAAAATGCTAAAGAAAAAGAATTAATACATTTTGATTATCACAACATAAACCATCACTTCCAGCAACTGATGAAATTATTCTGTCTCTAAAAGAGAACAATTGGCATATTTATTGACACAAATGCGAGAAATGCCTTGAACAACAGGCCCAATCACACTGGATGCGAGTACTAACTTTTCATGTCCCCAAGAGCCCTGTTGAGATGAAGACGTTATTGTTATGGTCTGAAGTGGAATAGTCCATCTTTGGTATCTAAGCCTATGTTGGTGGGTCCTGAAGACTAATTCCAAAACCCTCATGGTGGCCTTTAAACCACTCAAACACTCAATGGTCTTTTCAACCACTTCTAATTCTATGTTGCAATCAGACAGATACATAATGAATAAAAAAATAAGTGAAACAGATTTTTATCTTGTATAAATTAACCACAAATATTTAATGTCAATTAAAATGTTTAAACATATCCTTTGCGGCTTTTCCATCAAGGCAGATGAGCACATTCAAATGAATGAAATTGTTTGACTCACACCAGCAATAGGTGGCGTAAAGCTTCCTGCCAAATTTGATCTCCCAGCTCAAAACAACTGCACTCCAACCTGTAGTCGGCAGAGTCCAGCAGCAGATCCAATGCAAGGTGAAGAATTCAGGAATGCCTTGATTGGAAAAGAGAATATTAGCTTCAACTCTCTTCCAAGCTGTCAGTAAAATGCATTTTGGCTCAACAAAATGCCTCTCCTGAAGTATTGGATTTGAACAACACAAGGTATGTGGCACACCTCAAATGTCTTCAACTTTATTGTGGAAGAATATAACATGATACTGTTGGTAGCTTCCACTGTGAAATACTGCATAATAAGATAAATACATAAATATGCACAAGCAATTTGTGAAAATCATCAGGTATTGTTTTCTAATTTACCCACTGTCAGTAGAAATGTAACCATTCCCATTTCTCGTCATAAGCTTGAAATGACTATTAAAGCAATCAAAACAGCAAAGCAGCTGAAACTTCAAAGAGATCTGCAGAACATGGTGTTAGCACTATTTGATAGTCTTGAAATTAATTGTGCTATCCTTTGTTCCTAAAATATCGTAAAATTGTGGTTTAGCATTTCATTTAAAATATCAGAAACTCATTTTATTTTGATTTGGAGATGTTCCTTTTAATCACTCCTAGATTTTCTGGATGGAGGTTGACATACATATCTGCACAAGCCTGACTCTATGGTCAGAAGAAAGCCTAATATTTATATTTATTTTTTAGAAATACCTGAACTGATGTCAGGTGCCTGGAGCATTGCTTAGTGGAATTTTGAAACATAACAATTAATGTAGAACCCCCAGCAGACTTGGTACTGGAAGAAACTGTCCCGACACCACCAGGGTGTATTTGAAATGAAAAAACATTTTTGGTTCAGCTGTAAGATTAGTTCTTGATTTTACGTTGGTTTTCCAAATGAAGAATGAGCTAAAGGGCAGGAGCTTAGGCAAAGGATGCTTTTATATTTAGATATACCCTTCTTCAATTAGACTTTAAAGAATCACATAGATTTATGTTGTATTCAGTGAAAGGGCTATTTAGCAAAATTGTCGCATACCAATATTTATACTCATATATTTCTTTATTTGATTTATTCACTTAAAGTTTTTGTTCTCTCTTTTCTCATATACTGATCCAGCTTCCACTGTGGAGGCAGTCACTGGGCAAAAATAAACAGGACTGGGACAGCAAAGCTTGCTGTACAGGCATGGGTAAAAAAGACTCCATCTCAATAATAATAAAAACACAATGGCAGCATTGTCATTTTACTTCAATCACTGGGTCAGCAGACTTTTGGGTTCCTCTGCATCATAATAATTCTGTGCAATCCAAATGTATAAATCTGATCATTGAATTATGAGAATGGAATTGAACATGTTTACCTTACTGCATAAATCCATCCAACTGTACCAATACAACCAACAAAGTCCTGTGGATTTACCTCCAATTAATAGTCAACAGCAAGTGTACCAGAGCTAGAAATGCAGAAATTTACAATACAGCTCATAGGACATTGAGTCTGACACCCAGTGCAGAGCTTTTTTCAACTGCTCTGATTTCATCTCACATCTCAGACTTCTCGTGTCCTTATGTGTGGTGGAATCCAGGAATGTGGGAAGAATAAATTATAGATTGTGTAAAGGGGTGCTCGGCAGGGGACATGTAGAGTGGATAAAAGTGCCTGCTTTGTTGCTATATGACTTTATGACTCTAGTCCATGAGAAAAGGAAATTATTTGATCTATCATTGGAAAATTGGTAAAGTACATAAGAACAGAAGAAATAGGAGCAGCAACAGGCCATACTGCCCTTCAAGCAGGTTCCACCATTCAATAAGATTATGGCTGATCTGATGATAGGCTCATCACTAGCTACCTGCCTTTCCCCCATATCCTTTAATTCCCTATTATGCAAAAATATTGTTTTAAATGTTTGCTGAGGTAGCCTCCACCACTCAGACAAGTGCAAAATTTTCTGGGGAATGTTGTAGAACTAAGAAATAGGTTACAGGTAAATGGTTGGCTGACAAATGTAAACAAAGTGGTAAAGCAGCCATTTGGCACACTTGGCTTCATCATTGTTCATTGACCTATAACTCGGGGTTCTTCACCATCACACGAGCAAACCTCATGATGAAGCTAAAAAGCTGGGACTCTGTCCTTCTAGCAACTGGATCCTCAACTTCCGCAGACCCCAATCAGTGTGGATCAGCAACATTACCTCCTTCACCCTGACCATCAATGTAGGACACCGCAAGGTTGTGCACTTTGTTCTCTACTCTATTCCTTGTACAACTATGACTGCACATCCAAGTTTGGCTCCAACTCAATCCACAAATTCACTGGTGACACCATCATTGAGGGTTGAATACATGAAATGATGAGTCAGAATACAGGATGGAGATTAAGAACTGGTTGGGTGAGAAGATTATTGCATATTCTATCAAACTTCGAAAAGCTCTTTGTGGAATGTTGCTTCTTTGCCTGGTTGAGCAGTAGGACTACTCTGGAATCCAGAAGCCATGCTTGCTACCTTCACAGCCACAGTCTTCAACCTCCCATCCATTGTGTAGCTACCTATGTGAAGCACTGTCTCAGTAAAGCAGCCAACATCAGAAACGATCCCCATCTCTCTTTTCTTCTCACTACTGTCTTCAGGCAAAAGGGTCAGAAGCCTGAAAATCAGCAAGTTTAGGTTTGAAGAACAGTCTCTTCCAAAGGCTATTAGACTCTGAATCCTCCTCTTGGTACACTATTCATGTACTGAGTGCACTACTGCAAGTCACTTTTTGTACTGGGATCACCGTGAATATTATTATCTCTCTTTGATTTAATTCTATTAGTTTAGTATTATAGTTTTTTTTTTCTTTCTATGTACCTGTACAGCTGTAGCTAGTAAGAATTTTGGGCATGTGTCCTTGCGAAATTTGTCTGACAACTAACTATCAGATGGGATATTATGTAGAAGAATTGAGGGATCATATTACAGCTGAATAGGGCATTGGTGAGACCACTTCTGGAATGTGGTGTGTTCTGCTCACCATACTATAAAAAGGATGTGATTAAGGTAGAAGGGGGTACAGAAAAAAAAAATCACAATACTATTGCCAGGACTGGAAGGCTTGTGTTACGAGATAGACTGGGACTATTTTTGCTTGGGCAAAGGAAGTTGAGGAATCCCCAAGTAGAGGTTTATAAAATCATGCATTGAATAGTCATTTTTTTTTCCCTAGGATAGGGGAGTCTAATTTAAGGTGGGATTTTCATTTTTCACGTAGGGCTGAGGATGTATGGAATGAGCTGCCGGGGAGATGGTAGAGACAGGTATAATTACATTAAGTAAAAGACATTTAGACAGGATTGTAGATAGGAAGTTGTGATGAGGAGAACAAGTTCAGATGGTCCAAGAAGTTATGAGGCTGAATGCAGTTTAATCACAAACAAGAATCTTTATTTAGACATGGTGTGGGGAGAGGGAATTGCAACACAGCTAAACAACTGATACTCGCTACTCCAGATGGATTGCTACTAACCGTAGTTCTCACAGCTAAATACGAGGTCAAAGCAAATAGTACCCACCACCCCTTACTCACTAGCAGGCATTGGTACCCTGATTAACTGCAGAATGTGATTGCTCTGATAATAATGAAATAAGAACACAATAGCTACCACCCCCACCCACCCTGTACGGGCACACACTTTACAATTGATTCTCCAGCATCATCCAAGGCTTGCAACCTGGAGTGGAGCTATGGTTCATTGCCAGAGGGAAAAGAAAAAAAAGAGCTGCTCCACGTGGCAGGCTGTGTACTGCAGGTGGCTGAGAATATTGCAATCCTTTATCTTTGCAGTGCATAATGTCCAATGTATCCTCTCTCCTACCCTCTAAATTGTATGAAAGTGGCAGTTTCTAACCTGTAGGAAGCAATTATGAAATGAAATAATGGTGTCCTCGTTTCCTTTGCCCTGGTTCATCCCCCACTGCTTAGAAAATGTGTGCTTCTTGAACCCTGAGATATAAAAAGGAGAAAGGATAAGTATGGTAAAAGGATACAGGGAATTAGACACGATACAAATCCACCATCTACAGCTTGTGAGTCAGAAAAATAACGTGGGATATTGGAAAATATTTTGATCCCTTAGGAATCAAAATAAAATTTAATTTCATGAATATGTCACAAAATTTGTTGGTTTACGGCAGAATTACAGTGCAAATACTCCATAAATTTAAAAATAAATAGTTAAAACAAGAGTAATTGAAGTAGCATTCTGTGGTTCATTGATCATTCAGAAATCTGATCTCAGAGGGGAAGAAGCTCTCCTAGTGCCATTGGGTGTCTTTGTTCAGGCTCCTATACTTCGTTCCCGATGGTAGCAGAGTGAACAGGGTGGAGGGGCTCCTTGAGGATAGAGGCTGCTTTCTTAAAAGATACCACCTCTGTTGATGTCCTCGATTTCAGATTTCAGATTTACTCTGAGTACAATAATGTCACTTAAACCCTGAGATTCTTTTTTTTCAGGTGAAGCAGAATTGCATATTAGTAATGCAAAAAAAAACCTGTACACAACATACACATGTAAACAAATTAAGGAATGTAAACAGATAAAGAAATAGAAACAAACAGTGATTTTGCATCAGTCTTCACTGAAAAAGACAATAGAAATATACCTGATAGTCAGAGTTGTCAGGGAATTGAATTGTTTACTAGAGGGATAGTGCTTAGTAAGCTAAATGGACTAAAGGTAAATAGTCTACCAGACCGGATGAGGTGCACCCATGTGTTCTGAAGGAGGTGACTTTGGAGATTGTAAAGCCATTGAAATTGATTTTTCAGAAATGAATAGACTCTGGCATGGTTCTGGAGGATTGGAAGGTCGCAAATATAGTTCAACTGCTTAAAAGAAGGAGGGAGGCAGAAAAAAGGAAATTATTGTCTGATGTCAGTAGTTGGAAAGTTATTGGAGTTGATCCTCAAGGACAGGTTTATGAAATACCTCAAGGTGCATGGCATGATAGGTGCAAGCCAGCATGGTTTCATAAAGGAAGATCCTGCCTGACCAACCTAATGGAATTTATTGAGCAGAGGCAGTGAAGGTTGTGTTTTTTTTTAATTTTCAAAGTCCTTCGATAAGGTGCTGCATAAGAGGCTGCTTAATAAGATGAGAGCCCATGGAATTATAGGAAAGATGTTAGATTGGGTGGAGCTTTGGCTGATAGGCAGGAAGCAAAGGGTGGGAATAAAGGGATCCTGTTCTGGTTGGTTGCCGGTTACTAGTGCTGTTCTGCAGGAGTCAATGTTGAGGCTGCTTCTTTTTACAATATACATTGATGAGTTAGATTATGGATTGAATAGTTTTGTGGCCATCTTTGCCAATGACACCAAGATAGGTGGTGGAGTAGGAAGTGTTGAAGAAATCAAAAGGTTGCAGAGAGACTTAGAAAGCTTAGGAGAATGGGCAAAGAAATGGTAGGTGAGATACGATGTTGAGAAATGCATGGTTATATATTTTGAAATAGGAAATAAACAGGCAGATTATTATTTGGATGGAAAGAAAATTCAAAATTTGGAAGTGCAAACGGATTTGAGGATCCTCGTGCAGGATAATCTAAAGGTTAACCACCAAGTTGGATCAGCAGTAAAGAAAGTGAATGCTATGTTGGCACTTATTTCAAGGAAAATATTGTATAAGAGTAAAGAGGTGTTAATGAGGCTCTATGGGGTTCTGATGAGACCTTATTTGGAGTTCTGTGTGCAGTTTTGGGCCCCTTATCTTAGAAAGAATGCAATATGTTGGAGAGAGTACAGAGAAGATTTACCAGGATGATTCCTGGAATGCAAGGGATACCATATGAGCATTCATTAGAATATAGAAGAATGAGAGGGAATCTCATAGAGACATTTCGAATGCTGAAAGGACTGGACAGAGTAGGTGAATATGATGTTTCCCTTGCTGGGTGAATCCAGGACAAGAGGGCACAGACTTAGACTTAGAAGGTATTAATTTGTTTGTTGCTGAAGAATCTGATGGTGGAAGGGTAACAGCTGTTCCTGAACAAGGTGGTGCGAGTCTTTTGGCACCTATACCTCTTTCCTGATGGTAGCAGCAAAAACAGAGCTTTTGCTGGGTGGTGTGGACCCTTGATGATTACTGCTACTCTCTGATGGCAACGTTCCCTGTAAATGTTCTTAATGGTGAGGAGAGTTTTTCCTGTGATGACCTGAACTTTGTCCACGAACTTTTGGAGTGCTTTACACTTGAGGCTATTGGTGTCCTCATAACAGACCTTGATGCAGCCGATTAGCACACCAAACACCTGCAGAAATTTGCCAGGGTTTCTGATATAGTAAACCTCTGCAAACTCCTGAGAAAGTAAAGGGGCTGATGTGCTTTCTTCACAATGCATCAGTGTGTTAGATCCAGGAAAGATCAGCTAAGATAATGACTCCCAAGAGCTTCAATCTTCTCATCCTCTCCACCTCTGATCACCCAATGATCACTGGATTGTATGCCTCTCATTTTCCTTCCCTTGGAATGGAGACTGATGCCTGTAATGGTGCTGGCCGAGTTCACAACTCACTGTAATTTTTTCTTGTTCTGTGTATTGGCACCTCCATACCAGAGAGAGATGCAGTCCAGGGTACACCTGTAGAGATTTGTGGAAGTCTTTAGTCCCTGAAATGAGACCCCCTCCACAAGAGAAACATACAGTCCACTTCACTTCCTCCATGAAACAATAAATATCCTGCAATCTATTTGGATGATGATGGGGCCTTGTTTGAATAGGTATCAGTATGTACAAGCTGTGTATTATGGATGTGAGAAAATAATAGAATAATGTTTTTGAAGGTTTGTTACTAATTAATGGAAGTAATTCACTGGCTTGAGTGAAGTAATTCACCAGTGGACAAGACCTTGTATTGTAATTGGTAGGATTAGCCATTTGAAGATTGTAATTCACTTGCTTTGGTAACTTGGATCTTATCATTTAACTTGTGTCCTGAGCTGCTTCTGAGCATCTGTGTGGAGGGCCAGTGGCTATCCCAAAGGAAACAGAAACTTTACTCCACCCCTTACCCTGAAGCTTCTGTTATCTGAAAGCTTTTGCAGGTGGTATCACAGCACAAGTTCAGTTCACACATGACTCTGTTTTCAGAGGTGCAGGATTTGTTGCACAGTGAAAGACTTTGGCAAGATTGGAATCCTCCGGTCAATAAACAGTGCAGTTTTTGCAAAATGGATGTGGCAATCATGCAAAGTAGCAAGCAGCATGAATTCTAAATTACAAAGCAAATGCATACCAATTAAAATCACAGCCCAATGGTTTCCACCTTTTCAGGGTAGGCCAGTTTAATTCCCTTTTCTGATTTGATTCTTTACTTTAAACAAATAAATGGTGCAACCTTTCTTACATTTTAGATAATGCAAAGCACTCTTCAAAACAAAACCGATTACAAATTATATTTAATTATTTGTTCTATCAAACACACGAGGGATGT
The DNA here is from genome assembly GCF_036971445.1 of Narcine bancroftii. Classification (NCBI taxonomy): domain Eukaryota; kingdom Metazoa; phylum Chordata; class Chondrichthyes; order Torpediniformes; family Narcinidae; genus Narcine; species Narcine bancroftii. The sequence continues at coordinate 427,707,684 of NC_091469.1, forward strand.
AAGCTTCCAATAAATAATCTACAATGGAATTCGCTTCATCCATAATACATGATAGGAAAATTCTGATGTATATACTGAAGATCGAAACTTTCAACAAGTGCCACAAATCCACAAATTCCTAGACAACAGAGCAAATTTAAGTTTATAATTAGCATTTTCTCATTTGAAAATACTTTTTTTCTGTTACTGCCTGTTTTCTGTGCACCAATTGATACATTTTAGATTTATGAACACAAGCTAAGTCTCAGAAAATCTTTTGAACGGTATCAATCCTATTATCGATCTAAGTTCAGAAACCATTATTTCAGACATTAACATACAACTGAATAACATATTTTAGTGAAATTCCTCTATTTAAAGCAGTATTTTTCAAATGTAAATGAAAAGAAAAGATTTGAAAAAACACTATTTTAATCGTACCTAATTGACCATGTGTATGGTTTCATAACTCCAAAGGAAATGGGCAAATGACAGTTATTTTTCTCAAGAAAAATATTTCAGTAACAGTTGGGTCTAAAGCAATGATTCTCAATCTTCCTACTCACATACATAAATAATGCCTTACCAATCACAGAGCCCCAACGGCATAGAGATTACTTAAGGTGATATGTGACAAAAGACAAAGGAGGAAAAACCCAACACCCAACCCCAACCAACCAATTTTCCCTTGCAACCGCTGCAACCGTGTCTGCCTGTCCTGCATCGGACTTGTCAGCCACAAACGACCCTGCAGCTGACGTGGACATTACCCCTCCATAAATCTTTATCCGCGAAGCCAAGCCAAAGAAAGAATGTGAGTGGAAAGAAAAGTTTGAAAACCACTGATTTAAAGCAAGCTATTTTAGCAGATTTGTTTTAAATAGAATGACAATTGTTTTTGAGAGAAAAAATGAATAGGTAATGTTTATAAATGTATTAGGTGATACTTGGCTAATAACAGCATCAATAATCTATAGACAAGAGCAAACTATCTACAATTGTCAATTAAGGTTAAACTTCTGATTCTTCTGAGCTGTTAGATATCACAATGTTTTTTGGAGTCTGATTGACTCAGCTTTGACCCAGCCTGGTAGAGTGTTATGGCAGTGTCCATAAAATGCCTAACATGAGTGCTTGGGAGATAAAATGTGTTCAATAATTAATTGCACAGCTGTGTTTTACACCTGTATTAAGTGGTTAATGGGAAAATGCATCAAATTTTCCATGCCTGTGATCTGTATTCCAGAACTTGCAAGAAATTTGGTTGCTATTAAGTGAAATTAAATGAGGACGATTGATGCACAGGACCAACGAGCATTGTATTCAGAGTCCTATTCTTCTAATTCCGTGGTACCAGTCCAAGTTATTGTATCACCAATGAGCTGCTGGAGGAACTCAGTGGCCCTGGCAGCTTCCCTGGGTAGAAATGATCAGTCAATGTTTCAGTTTGAGACCTTTTATCATGTTTAAAGTGAAAAGGGGGTGATGTTATGTACGTAACGTTATTGTGTGCCTCTGATCAGGTAAAAAGCCTTCCTTCACACAATCTGACATTTCAGAGTAAGGGACTGTGGAAAGGCACAGTGTATTAGTTATATAGGGGTAAAGGTGGGAGGTGGGGTCAGTCATCAATGCAGCTCTCTCCCAGTGAATCCCAGTTCACTGCATTCACCCCTTCCTGCAGAATTAAGATCTATGGATGAAGAGAATATGGGATCAGAAGCCGGTAGAAGACAGAAAAAAAATAGAGTACATACACTATTTACAAATTTAAGCAGTTCAGGGGTCTGGAGATCCCAGTGGAGTGCCTTAGTACTGGGGAGGCCTTGGGCCCCTTGGGTCTCCTGGCCCCCCTGTGATGGAGGAGTAGTGGGCTGGGGGTTTTGGCTCGACGATGGAAGGTGGTTTACTCTCCTCCTGAACCAGGTCCCCTGAGACCCTGAGTGGGGGTGGAGAGAAAGTGCTCAGTAGCTTGTGGGGCACGTGAGGCAACAGACCTTTTGTTCCGGCAGGTGATAGGTCCCTGATGGAGACGGTATCCACCCTGCCATCCAGGTACTCCACGTAGGTGTGCGTAGGGTTGGCATGGAGCAATTTCATCCTCTCCACCAGGGGGGTCAGGCTTGCTTCTCCTCACGTGCTGCTTAAGATGGACCAGACCAGAACTAGTGAGCCAGGCTAGGTGTAGTCCCCAATGCCAATCTTCTGTCGAATGTGAACAGTAGCTCGTGAGGAGTTGCATTGGTCGCAGTACAGAGTAGGAACCGAATGGAGTGGAGCACAATGGGGAGTACTTCCTTCTAGCATGAGTCTGGAAGGCCTTTTTGCTTCAGGACAAATTTGATAGCTTACCAGATCGCGGTGTTCTCTTTTTCAACCTGCCCATTCCTCTGAGGGTTGTAACTGGTAGTCCTGCTGGATATAATGCCCCTCACCAGCAGGTACTGATGCAGCTCGTTGCTCATGAAGGATAAGCCCAGGTTGCTATGAATATAGCCGGGATACCTGAACAGGGTGAAAATGGAGTCTAGGGCCATCATAATCGATGAGGTGGATGTGTCTGAACATGAAATGACAAATGGGAAGTGGGAGTACTCATTGATGACCGAGAGAAAGATGTTCCTGTTTGTTGAGGGGAGAGGACCCTTAAAATCAATGCTGAGCCATTCGAAGGGCCTGGATAACTTGATCAGGTGCGCTTTTGCAGGGTGATAAAAGTATGGTTTGCCCTCAGTGCAGACCTGGCAAGACCTGGCCATTTCTTTGTCATCTTCTATTGGGTGGGGAAAATTGCGGGACTTGACAAAATGAGCCATGAGGGTGACCCCTAGATGGCAGAGCTCATTATGTATGGTCCGTAGTTGACCGGTGTGTGCAGAGGCACAGTTTCCACATAATTGTAGGTGGAGAGTACGATCCTCCACCGAGCAATCTTGTCATTCTTGATTTTGCCCCTCTTGACATTGCTGAACATGAATGCGACAGAGCACTGGACAGTGAGGAGCATAAATCCTCTACCAGCCAGGTCGTGCCTCCAGTGCCTACAGCTTCTAAAATGGCATGAGCCTCCTTTTCCACTGATGGGCTCCAGAGCTCGTGGCCTTGTAACATCTGTGAAAAAAGGCAACTGGCCTGCCCGCCTGATTGAGGGTAGTGGCCGAGGGTACATCTGAAGATTCCTTTTCCACTTGGAAAGGAACATTCATGTCCACTGCATGCATGGCGACTTTTGCAATATGGCTTCGGAGGTAGTTAAAAGCCATTTGGGCTTCAGCCGAGTGGGGGAAAGTAGTGGCCTTTAAGAGTGGGTGAACCGTCAGCATATTGAGGGCGTAATATGAGAAAAATCACAGGCATCTCCTCAAAGCCTTTGAGGTCCCAGGGAGGGGGCATATCCTATCAAGATCAGGGCCAATGACGTTATTCTCTACTATGTAGCCAGTCGTGTATTCCTGAATACATACTTGTGGGAATTATGTGGGATTCAGGGCTCTCGCCGCATGGAGAAAGATCTGGAGATTGGCATCATGTTTTTCCATGGTGTGGCCACAGATGGTGGGATTATCAAGGTCGGGGAAGGTAACCTTCAACCCATACTCATTCACCATTCTGTCCATCTGCCACTGGAAGATAGACACCCTGTTGGTAATGCTGAAAGGAACCTTTCGGATCTGGCAGAGTTGACTTTTAGCCTCAAATGCTGTGTATGGGCAGTTCTCGGAATGGACTGGCAGCTGGTGATAGGCAGCTTTCAGGTCAATGGTCGAATAGACCCGATACTGCACAATATCGTTCAGCACATCCGAAATGCAGGGGAGGGGGTATGAGTCCAGAAGCCAAGCCAAAGAAAGAAGAAAGAGATTCTGTTAATTGTTTGGCTATAGTCAATTACTCGCATAGACTTGTTTTCTCCCTTTACAACCACCACTTACTCTCTCCATGGGCTGGAATTGGGTTTGATGATCCCTTCCCCCAGCAGGCACTGGGTCTCTGTCTTTATGATCTCCTTATCTGCCACACTGAACCTCCTACATTTTGTAGCGATGAGCTTAAAGTCAGCAGATAGGTTTGGGAATAGAGGGGGAGGTTTGATGTTCAGTGTGGAGAGACTGCAAGTAGGTTCTGATTTTGAGGCCCCTCCATTCCAAACCATTACCGGGGGCAGGGGACCATAAAATTTCAAGGTCACACTTTTAAGTTGACCATAGGAAGTCCAGACGCAACAGTACCGGAGCACACAACTCATCCAAAATATACAGATGAACTCTACAAAATTCCCCCACTTTGAACAATAAATGAACTATACAATGTTTTTGTACCTGAACCGAATGGAACTGAGACGTGAGGAAGATTTGATATTTAGAAGGATACATTTTTAAGTTATACTTTGGTACAGTCCATGAGTGTATAAAACTTTCTGTGGAGCCCATGTCAATTAGGAACTTGGTAAAATGTCAGTTTACCTTTACCATTACCATAGAGTCACTGAGCTGGTGAGATCTGTTCTGGTCAAGGACCCAGCGATGCCGATTCCTCACTCGAGTGGCCCCCTCCATCCTGAGTCAACCTGTGCAGGTAAGATGCCACTGACCTTGTGGCATGGTAGGATGGCCACCTTCCTTCCTCCTCTGACGATGATGGCGCCAAATTTGAATTCAGGCTGTGGCAAGATGGCTGCCAAGCCTTTTCGCGCCATTTCAGAAGGCAGTGAGTTGCGCAGCAGGCAATCTCAGGTGAGTTTGGGACAGATGGCTTGGGGCTGGAATCGGATCCAGGAGCGGTGCAGGCCATAGACATCCTCGGACCTCCCTTCGAATGGAAGACCCTCGCCCAACCAATGTCCATTCTTTCCTCAGCTGGAGCACGTCGAGTCTTTAGCAGGGAAATGGCTCAGGAGTGCTGAGCTTTTCCAGATAAGAAGCACACCCTGGTGTAGGAAGCGGCAGCTGTTAGAGCAGGGGCAGCCATAGTGTGAGCAGCTGGTCCTTGGAGGTGCTCACCTTAGAGCGCGAGTTCGCTGGCTTCGAGATCATCGTTTTTGAGCCTGACCTGTCCCAGTGACTTGGCCAGCTCGACATGACTAGCAAGATCCTTCTTTCCCAACTCGAGTAGTTGGTGCCTCACGTACCTTGAACAGACTCCTGTGACCAGAGTGTCCCAGATGTGCTCGTCTTCTCAGACGCAGCCTGAAGCCACTTCATATCTGCACTTCTTACCAAGCATCTGCTAGTCCAGCAGGTAGTTGTTAATCGACTCTCTGGGCCATTGGCGATGTAGAGCAAGACGGTGCCTCTCTAGGACCTCGTTCGGGGCCTTCATGTAGCGAGCCTTCAGTGCCTTTCAGTGGCTTCTTACATCTGGCAGTCTCTGATGACTTCATTCCTACCCTGGAGATGAGCGCCAACCTCTGGAGTTCGTCTGTGTGGAAGACATCCCTGGTCATGTTCAGGTTGGCCTGGAAGTAGTCTAGCCAACATGCAAACTCCTCAGCTGTGTCAGGGGACTGGGGATCTATTAGCAGCATACCAGGCATGAGTAACGCCTCCATCCTTGTTTTAAAAGCTAATAAAATTGTAGTGTAGATAAAAGCTCGCACATGAATGGAGGGAGAACAAATGTTTTTATTAGCTTTCAACAACGGGTAGGGTTCACTAGTAGGCTATGGGGGGGGGGGTTCTGGGTTTAGGCGGGAAGCTAGGGTTATAGCTAGGTAAACAGGATTGGAGCTGGGAAGCGGGGCCAGTCATCAATACTGCACTCTCCCAGTGAAACACAGTTCACTGCAGTGGGTCAGGCAGCAAATCTGCTACTGGGCAATGTTTTGCTCAACAGATCAGTATGGATGGAGGAGATGCCTCCTAACCATTTGCTTACTGAAGAAAATTCACAGTAGGATGGGTTGTGGAGTAGAACAACTCAACATGGACCCTTCATGACATTACTTCAAAGGATTCTAACTTTGAACCACTTAATATAATTTATAGGCCATGGAGTTTCTCAGGGATCTGGAGCAGTGTCTGAGAGTTTCCTATTTTCAGAAATCACTTGGATGAAACACTACAGAACTGAATATCTAAATTTGCTAAGGATATTAAATGAGATCCTTTTAAGCCATTCAATGCCAGAGGAATATTTATGGATCATCTGAGTGGACATAACTCTCAGTTCTATATAAAAAAGTAAGAGTTATCAACTTTGGAACAAATTAGGCACAAACTGTAGGCACAGAGTCAAGGTACAGAAAGTATTAAAAGCTTATGAACAACAGTTGCACAAGTCTGTAGATGCTAGGGTGGAGTGCAATATATAAATATGCTGGAGAAATTTAGCAGGTCACTCAGCATCTCTGAGAAGTAAAAGGTAACTAATGTCTCTGGCTCTTCATCAAGTATAAAGGTATACATGAACAACAATTATTTTTTGATAGGCTACTGGAATGATATTTTATGCACCATTGTGTCTTGGATACACATGTTAAAGTTGAATTGCAGTTGTACAGACCTGCTGCTGGTTCCAGCTATTTCCCGCCTTGGCCAGAGGTGATGCATTAGTGAGTGCCATAGGATGATTTTGGGTCATGTGCCTATCTTGAATCAATAGCTGGCAGTGAGGGAGGACTATGAAATGTTAGAATCAGAGCAATGATGTGTGTAACAGGAAAGAAGAGTGTCTGGTTAATAAAGAGTTTTGGTGGGTAACTGATGAGCTGTGTGTGAGGTGAATAGAGAAAATTGAAAAAAGTGTTCACTCAATGTGAGGTAGTTGAACGTTGCGCTTAAGTTCATCCTTGTCTTAATTCAAGACTTAATTCCATGCATCCATCCCTCTTCCCATTACCTTTCATCACAGGCCTAGAAGTCCTGGTACCCAGCATGGACCTTTCACAAGAACACAAAATAATTGGAGCAGAGTAAACCAGGCTTCTCAAACCTGCCCCACCACTCAGTATGATCATGGCTGATGTATCCATTCCTCAACTCCTCCTCTGAGCCAGGTCTCCATAGCCATTTAAGGCAAGAATAGGTAGGTATCTGAATAGACAGGGTATCCCTCCCCAGCAATACTCTAATTATCCCATCACGTCAGGAAGAAGATTCATAAGTATGAGGTCGCATACCACCAGATTCAAGGACAGGTTTTTTCCTGCTGTTATCCAACTCCTGAATGAACCCCAAAAGAGTAAAATGATGTTGACCTTGTTCAATACCAACCAATCTCTCTCTGTAACTCTGCACTTTCATACTGTGGCTTGCATACTATGTATGAGATGCCTACTTGTTTGCTTGCTTGTGAAAATAAACTTGAACTAGTGTAATAAGGAGTCTGCATGATGCTGTTGGATGCTGATAGAAGGAAAATTTTGTTTCATTGCCAGTTATAGGTCAGTCGCACATTGCCATCTTCAATTTTATTTTGCTTTGCCATCCAAATTATCCCCACTTTTATCATTGTTAGCCAAATGGAAATTAGGCTCCTGTTCATTGGGATGAGAGACATGTAAGCACATGATCAAAAAGCTGTATCATTGTTGCCACAGATTAAATTCCTCTGCAGAAGTGTTGTTTCCATGGAGCTTCACCCCCTCATTGATCATCTCTGTGGTTTTTGAGTTATTCTGGTCATGTTATTAATGAATGTCATCGTCAAGGAAGAAAATCAGCATGACTCCATTGATTGCAGCAGCTAAATGGTTAAAGGGAAGTGAATGAAACACAAGAGCTGAATTTTGTGCATGGATGACACATACCATACATGTGGGAGCAAATATCCTCAGGCTTATGGTGAGTAAAATATGGATGCACGGATGCCTGAACTGAAATTCATTCACAGATGAGCTCATGGGAAACACAAAAAGGAAAGATAGAGGGTCATAGGAGGCAAAAGCTAAAAATGTAGACTTGTGAGAAGTAAACTGGAAAGCGTACCGTCTCCTGGGAGGTACTAAATCCCTTCATCTACAAACAGTAGTTTAACCAACTCGGAAAATCCTATTTAAAGTCTGCTCCAGTGTCATGTTAAAGAGACAGGAAGGTTTTTGTTGGCCTTTAAGGTTGTGATGTATGCATATAGTTAGCCACTGACATGACAAGAAGAATCCCTGGTGGTAGCAATGGGGATATACTTCTTGGGCTGAGGATATAAAGGCTTTGATCCAGCTGTACAAAACACAGAAATGATTGTGCCCTAGAAATCATACAAGTCAGTCTGCTTACACTGGTTCGAGCTGTGACATGTGAATTCAGCCTTGGGGTGCAATCACAAATACTCGTCTGCTGAGTCTTGTCTACTTCAAGCCTGCAGCTGAAATTTAGGCACACACCACCCATATAAAATACTTCCCTCAAAATGGTAGTGAGTAAAGAATATCTATATAGAAATTATATAAAACTAGTTGTGGCCTTTTTCAGTAGGGATGAGCACCACGGTGGATTGATTATGAGCCAATCATCCCCAGAAGGCAGGCAGAAGAGTGCTCACCTAAAGCAGCCTGAAACATTTGGTTTAATGAAAGATAAGGATTTCTGAAGTCTCTGTGTTCGACATTTCGAATACATTTAAGTGTTAGCATTTAAAGTTTTAAAGTGAAACAACCAAATGTGCTAGATCCTGCCAAATTGCCAAAGATAAGAGAAACAATTTCATCTATTTCTGCTGAAATGCAGACCATGTTTCTGAACTTCCTTAAATAAAACAGCTTTTAAATGATCTTTGGCATATCAAAAATTCGTGTTTTTTTTTTGTATCCATCAAAATTTGAACAACCAAGCAAAATCCTATGGACTAATTTTTCTTTGTTTATATTTGTAGATGTGGTACTGATAGCTACAGTAAATTTACAGCATCTAACCCATTGACAGTGTCCTCACCCATGGTAACATCCCCAGCATTAAGGCCCTAACTCAGGCTCCTACAATACCCTCAATAAGAGAGCATTTTTTTTCTCTCTTATTTTCCCCCATTCTCCACAGTTTTAAATTTGTAATCAAATTTGTAATCAAACAATTTGCGTTAAATGTATCCAATTGGGAAAAAAAACATATAATTTAAAAAATAAAGTCACATTATTCAAACAAATTTGGGAACCCTACATGGAACACAACAGAGAGGGCCTACCGCGGACCTCCACTCGCTAAAATGACAGAATGAGAAGAAGACAAAATGAACTGACCCGGTGTGTAAAAGTAGATGACACAATTTTCTTGTTTATTTTCATTGTGTGATGACATTGTTTAATGAGTTTATTGTATTGTATATGTTGAACGTTTAGTGGATTTGGAGGGGGGTGGGAAGGAGGGAGGGAAGGGAGGGGGAGAAAATGAATCTGTATACTCAAGAGGGAAATGTTTGTGTGTATTTTGGTTAATATGGTTCATAGTGTGAAAAATAAAAAAATATTTAAAAAAACAATTTGTGTGATTAAATTGCACATTCCAGACTTTATCAAAGGGCATTTGTATACATTTTGATTTGACCAGGTTGAAATTACAGCACTTTTTGTTACATAGTTTCCTAATTTCAGGGCACCAATATATTTGGGTTATAGCAATGGTATGTATATTAGTCATGTTTAGTCATGTTGCATATCCCTTGCATGGTTGCTTGAAGTCTATGATTCACAGACATACCAGGTGCTGAGAATCTTTGGTGATGCTCTGCCAGGCCTCTGCTGCAGCCATCTTCAGTTCCTGCTTGTTTCGGGGACATTCCCTTAAGTTTTCTCTTCAACATATAGAAGGCAGGCTCAATTGTATTTAGATCGGGTGAGTGACTTAGCCATTCAAGAATTTTCCAGTTTTTAGCTTTGAAAAGCTCCTTTGTTGCTTTAGCAGTAAGTTTGAGATCATTGTCTTGTTGTACGATGAAGCACCGTACAATGAATTTGGAGGCATTTAGTTGAGCATGAGCAGATAGGATGTTTCTTTCCACCTCAGATTAATTTTGCTACTGCCAGCAGCAGGTACATAATCAATGAAGATAAGTGTGCCAGTACCTGTAGCAGCCATACATGCCCAGGCCATAATATCCCCACCACCATGCTTCATAGATGATATTTTTTCAGATCTTGGGCATTTCCTTTATGCCCCCACACTTTGCTCTTGATATCTCTCTGATACTGATTAATTTTGGTCTCATCTTTCCACAAGACCTTTATCCAGAATTCTGCAGGTTCTTTAAATATTTTTTGGCAAATTGTAATCTGGCCATCCTGTTTCTGTGGCTAATGAGTGGTTTGCATCTTGCAGTGTAGCCAGGAGTCATTGCCACATCCACACCTGCCGCTAAGGTTTGGGTATTGTCTCTTATTGTTTTTCTGTCTCACAATGGCTTCTTTGACTTTCATTGGCACAAGTCTGGTCCTCAAGTTTTAAATGGCAACTACAGACTCCAAAGGTGATCAAGAGCTTAGAAGCAAGTTTAACTCGCTTATACCTGCACCAATTAACATACCTGAGTACTCACAAACACCTTTGAAGCCAAAAGTCCCAAACATTATGGTGTCCTGAAAGGGAGACTATGTATAAAAAGGGCTGTAATTTTTATGTGGTCAAACCAAAATGGGCACAGTTACCTTGAATAAAATCTGGAATGTACACTTTATCACTTGTGAATTGTTTGATTACAAATTTAAAACACTGAAGCACAGGGTCAAATAAAGGGGGAAAAAAGTGTCTTTGTCCCAAACATTATGGAGGGCACTATATATGGGAAGTTACATCATTTTTGTGCCTGACGCTAGACTTACATAAGATGCATTTATTTTTCCAAGCTCTGTCATGGAAAGTCATTAAACCAGCCATGATCAACCATCTTTTGGCTATGACCCCCTGAGGACTCTGCTCAACATTTATGGGCCTCTTTCTCTGTGAGGCAGTCAAGTTTAGTTGGTTTCCTCAATACTACTCTTCTACCAACTACATAAAAAATATTTTTTAAAATTTATGATTTAGGTTCATACACTAGCCCTCCCCACCCCTTAAAAGTGCTGTGACCCCCAGACGGACTGTATAGCCCCCATTTGAGAATAGGTGTAATAGAAAGTGGATAAAGCCTCCTGGAAGAAAAGCAACATCTCCTGTGAGGCTCCGTGTAAGATGGTTTAAAGAGGAGAATCAACAATTGAAGTGGTGTTGGAAACTTTGAGTTTGTCTTTTAGAAACACTCAAAAGGCCTCCATAAGCAGCACAAGGAGCAGAGCAGTTCACAAAATATTTATCCACTTGCTCCTTCAACCACCGTTAGCTACTGATGCACTGTGTAAACTGTCGCAAACTCTGGCAGAAATTTGGCATTATGTTGGACAGTGCCTGAGAAAGTTCAAAGGATGATGACCTTCTCAGTTTACCAGCCTTAACAAACCATACAGAACATTGGCATTCTCCTTGGGACAAAATAAACCAGTTCACACTGAACAAAGCTCATTAAGCCTTCTGAATTATGCTTGTGAAGCCTCCTGAATGTCTTTTCAAATGTAGACAGTCCCTGGGTTTTCTAACACCTGTCTTCCAGAGATCTGACTTAATTTTTCCCAGTCAAAAACAAGTTTGACAGCAATTAATCTTTTGGAAATGAGCACTGCAACCTGAAAAATACTGAGAGCTTCCTTCTCCAAAACCAGAAACAGAGTGATTTCCCCCTTTATCAATAACCCATAACAGTAAAGAGAACTTAGCAGTCATATTCAGATTCAGATTTCAGATTTATTGTCAGGTTACATACATGATATCACATACAACCCTGAAATTCTTTATTTCTGTGAGCAAGGCAGAATTACCACTTATTGGTAGTGCAAAAAAAGCTGTACACAGCGTCTACATGTCAACAAATAAAGAACAAATGTAAACAAACTGACTGTGCAATATAGAGAGAATTGAAAAACAATCAATAAAATGCACAAGAAAGAGTCCTTAAATGAATCCTCGATTGAGTTTGTTGTTGAGGAATCTGATGGTGGAGGGGGTAGCTGCTGTTCCTGAACTTGATGGTGTGAGTCTTGTGGCACCTAAACCTCTTTCCTGTTGGCAGCAGCCAGAACAGAGCTTGTGCTGGGTCGTGTGGACCCTTGATGATTGCTGCTGCTCTCTGATGGCAGTGATCCCTATGGATGTTCTCGATAGTGGGTAGGGATTTTCCTGTGATGTCCTGGGCTGTGTCCACTACCTTTTGGAGGGGCTTACACTGAGGTGTATTGGTGTTCCCATCCCAGACTGTGATGCAGCAAGTCAATCCACTTTCCACCACATATCTGCAGAAGTTTGCCAGGGTTTCTAGTGTCATAGCAAACTGTTGCAAACTCCTGAGGAAGTAGAGGAGCTGACGTGCTTTCTTCATGATGCAATTCGTGTATTGGGTCCAGGAAAAATCTTCCAACATAGGGATGAAGAATTTGCTCATCTTCCCCACCTCTGATTGCCCAATGATCACTGGATTGTATACCTCTGGCTTTCCCTTCCTGAAGTCAACAGCTCCTTAGTTTTGGTGACATTGAGGGCAAGGTTGTTGTTGGTGCACCATTCAACCAACTTTTCCATCTCCCTTCTGTATGCTGACTCATCACCTTTACTTATACAGTGGTATCATCGGCAAATTTGTAGATACCACCCTGTTAATGTCAGCATTTATCCCTGGCCAATAAACAGCAGTTCTGGTCCTCCTCTTGGATTTTTCTATTCCAAGGTGCCACTCATGCACCCTTTTCAGCATCTCTTGACAAGTGATTGTGGGATGATAACTTTGCTTTGTCAGAGTAGAAGCCCATTGACCACATTCAACTCATCTCTGATGTTGTAATATGGTTGACATTCACATCTAGGCTATTCTTCATAGAACTCTGTCCTTTTCTGTTTCAGCTATGATCTGCTTAGACTTTCTGACAGATACGGGAAGAGATTCAATCATCAGATTCACATGGAGTTTCACATTTGTCTCTGTCAAATGCACATTATATGCTTTGCACTGCACCGTTGCCCTGGATAATGCATCAGCTAACACAGTTGTTTCCCTGGTGTGTACACTAATTCAAAGTCTGTGAAATTTCACTGAGATTTTGTTGATTATCGCTATTAATGGCTTGTTTCCCACAAATGTTGGTAGTCCATACACAAAATTGTGGAATTTATCAAGTCCATAGACTAGACCTAGACAATCTTTCTCGATCTGTGCATATCAACATTCGGATGTTGTTATCATCCTTGAAGTGTATGCTACTGGCCTCCATACTTCTCCCCAGCCTGAAGTAGTACGGCACCTATTCCATCTTTTGAAGTGTCCATAGATATTTTTGTCTTCCTAAATGCGTCGAAGAACTTCAATAATACTGGTTCTGTAGGTGGAATGGTCTTCAGTCGTCACCATTCTTCCTCATGGTTGTCTGTCCACTTGAATTCACATTTGTCCTGCAACAATTTCCTTAGGTATATTGTTTTGGAAGATAGGTTTGGTATGAATTTACCAAATGAAATTGATCATTTCCAGGACTCTCAATATGCTGTGTTTATCAGTGGGTCCGGGCATCTTGAAAAGTGCTTTCATCTTGCTCTTGTCTAGCTCCACACCTGCCTCTGACAGTTTATCACCCAGAAAGGTGATTTCCTTCACACCAAACTGACATTTTTCTCTATTTAAGATTAATCCATACTTCTGGATGCATTGCAACACTTTGATGAGCCTTTTGTTTTGTTGTTCTTGTGTGGATCCCCAGAGGATCATGTCATCCATGTACATGTGTGCACCATTTATGCCTTCTGTGATGTGCTTCATTGTCCTGTGGAACACTTCCAGAGCTGAGGAAATTCCAAAACAGACAGGACTATCGACCAAGCAGTGTATTAAATTTACAGTATTTTGTGCTACGTGCAGTTTTATTTGCCATAAGTCCTGGTGAAAAAAAATGCAATAGCAATCTCACTTGTAATTTCATCCCTCGTTGGAATCTAATAATGTTCCCTCTTTATATTGGCATTCATATCTTTCGGGTCTATTCTTATTGACTTACACCATTAGGCCCCCTTTCAATCTGCCATGTTAAGTGGGAAAATTTCTTCTTAACAACCTAGGTACAGGGTGATGTGAAAGGGTCCAATCTGGTTAACCCGGTTAAAACCCAACTGGGTCCATGATCTAATTCAGAGGTGGTCAGGGAACCCAGTCAAACTTACCCAGGCGTCTTTCTCTGGTGATTTAAAAAGGGAAATGGTCAACCTGGTTAATCCTGTGACATCAATGCTTACGTGTGTGTGTCACCGCTGTAACATGTTGGTACAAAGTTCGAATGGAGAAGGGGAAGTCTGCAGTGCACGTTAGGCAATGGAGTGTCTAAAACATAGTAGCATCGTGTTTCTAGTGCATTTTTAGTTGGTTAACTTTTAGTTCATTTCATCTGCAGCAATTGTGTCTGCTGATCACTCTGTGTGCTTATTTAAAGAAAAAGGTCATGTTTTCAGTGTGACAGAGTATTTAGAGATGGTTTTGGAGGAATTGTTAGAGCAGCTTGCACACACACATTTTAAAACACAGAATATTTGCAGGAATTTTGCAGAATGCTTTTTACAGGAGGCATGTGATCTTTGCAGGCAAAGGAGAAGAGTTTTGCTCTCAGAGAGGGATGGTGGAAAACAGAGAAGAGAGACACAGAAATCAGTTCCTGAAGGACAAGCTGGCAAACTTTGGAAGGCTGCCTGGTCAACGGAGAAGACTGGCATTCTGAAAGGTGAGCTGAAAGAAAGAGGATCATCTGGAGAACCCTGAAGGAGGCAAGTTTTGTCAGCAAGACTGATTGAGAAGGAATCAGTTGCGGATGTCCTGGAAAATGAATCTCTCTCTGAAAACCAGCAAGAACCCTCCTGAGTGGTAACCATTTGCCTGTTAAGCACCGAAGACTAGTGAACTGTGTTAATGCTAACTTCTGTGCCTAGTACAAGAATTGCCTGCAACCAGTGAGATTGGACAGTGATTCAAAGAACTTTTCTAATCTTAAATATACATTACATGCACCCACGCTTAGTATTAGTGGGGGATTAAATGGGTTAGGTAGGTTAAATGATAAGTTAGAGTTTAATTCTGTTTTCTTGTTCAATTACAATTAAAAACTATTTTTGTTTAAGTAACCCTGTGTTTCATCGATGCAGTACACAACACATGCTGTATCTGACCCGACCTTGTTGGCTTTTGTGCAGTTGGATAATCATGTTGAGGAACTTTGGGGGAAATCCGATGCGCTCTAGTATTTGCCAAAGCCCTTTCCTGCTCACGGTGTCGAAGGCTTTGGTGAGGTCAACAAAGGTGATGTAGAGTCCTTTGTTTTGTTCTCTGCACTTTTCTTGGAGCTGTCTGAGGGCAAAGACCATGTCAGTAGTTCCTCTGTTTGCGCGAAAGCCGCACTGCGATTCTGGGAGAATATTCTCGGCGACACTAGGTATTATTCTATTTAGTAGAATCCTAGCGAAGATTTTGCCTGCAATGGAGAGCAACGTGATTCCCCTGTAGTTTGAGCAGTCTGATTTTTCGCCTTTGTTTTTGTACAGGGTGATGATGGTGGCATCACGAAGATCCTGAGGCAGTTTACCTTGGTCCCAACAAAGCTTGAAAAACTCATGCAGTTTGGCATGCAGAGTTTTGCCGCCAGCCTTCCAGACTTCTGGGGGGATTCCATCCATTCCTGCTGCTTTGCCACTTTTCAGTTGTTCGATTGCATTATATGTCTCATCCAGCTCTCTGAACCCTTCTCCATTAACAATGGCGTGAAGCAAAGCTGTGTTCTCGCACCAACCCTCTTTTCAATCTTCTTCAGCATGATGCTGAACCAAGCCATGAAAGACCCCAACAATGAAGACGCTGTTTACATCCGGTACCGCACGGATGGCAGTCTCTTCAATCTGAGGCGCCTGCAAGCTCACACCAAGACACAAGAGAAACTTGTCCGTGAACTACTCTTTGCAGACGATGCCGCTTTAGTTGCCCATTCAGAGCCAGCTCTTCAGCGCTTGACGTCCTGCTTTGCGGAAACTGCCAAAATGTTTGGCCTGGAGGTCAGCCTGAAGAAAACTGAGGTCCTCCATCAGCCAGCTCCCCACCATGATTACCAGCCCCCCCACATCTCCATCGGGCACACAAAACTCAAAACGGTCAACCAGTTTACCTATCTCGGCTGCACCATTTCATCAGATGCAAGGATCGACAATGAGATAGACAACAGACTCGCCAAGGTAAATAGCGCCTTTGGAAGACTACACAAAAGAGTCTGGAAAAACAACCAACCGAAAAACCTCACAAAGATAAGCGTATACAGAGCCGTTGTCATACCCACACTCCTGTTCGGCTCCGAATCATGGGTCCTCTACCGGCACCACCTACGGCTCCTAGAACGCTTCCACCAGTGTTGTCTCCGCTCCATCCTCAACATCCATTGGAGCGCTTACATCCCTAACGTCGAAGTACTCGAGATGGCAGAGGTCGACAGCATCGAGTCCACGCTGCTGAAGATCCAGCTGCGCTGGATGGGTCACGTCTCCAGAATGGAGGACCATCGCCTTCCCAAGATCGTGTTATATGGCGAGCTCTCCACTGGCCACCGTGACAGAGGTGCACCAAAGAAAAGGTACAAGGACTGCCTAAAGAAATCTCTTGGTGCCTGCCACATTGACCACCGCCAGTGGGCTGATAACGCCTCAAACCGTGCATCTTGGCGCCTCACAGTTTGGCGGGCAGCAACCTCCTTTGAAGACCGCAGAGCCCACCTCACTGACAAAAGGCAAAGGAGGAAAAACCCAACACCCAACCCCAACCAACCAATTTTCCCCTGCAACCGCTGCAATCGTGTCTGCCTGTCCCGCATCGGACTTGTCAGCCACAAACGAGCCTGCAGCTGACGTGGACTTTTTACCCCCTCCATAAATCTTCGTCCGCGAAGCCAAGCCAAAGGAGAAGAAGACATAAAACATACATGTCTATCATATGGTAAAGCATGCTATATATGCCACAAAAGCAACCATTATGCCCTTTGCTGTAGGAACCAAGTGCAACAAAGCAAGGTTCCAGCAGTAGATGAAAGGGAGATAGAGGAATTCTATGTAGATGTTGTGACTGAAAACAAGAAAGAAAACAGAGACTGGATGTTGAGATTAAAAGTGAATGACATATACATTTCAGTTAAATTGGATATTGGAGCACAAATTAGATTCAGGAGATTGTGAAGACACATGAATCCTCCTAAGTGACTCATTGAGCAAATTTAAAGACTCCTGTTAGTGTTATCTTATTCGCTCATTGAGCAAATTTAAAGACTCCTGTTAGTGTTATCTTATTCGCTCTTCAAGTTTTAATGTATGTAAATGTGAACACTCAAACAAGTTTTAAAAATATTAACAATGTTGACGATAATGAAAATGTAAGTTCCTGATGTTAAAGTTAAAATTGCAGCGTTATACAAAGAAAACATGTTAGTTAAAAGTAAGCTACTTTTATTTTAAGAAAGGAAGATGTAATGACAGTGATCATGGTTGCAATGCAACTGGCAATGCCTTACTGTTTGATTAAACTTGGCTGCCAGCAGGGGACTGACACACAGAGCAGGAGACAAAATATGCAATAGCTGTAATGGAGACATGTAGCCTCATGGTGCTGTTTACCACAACTTTAAAATAAAGAACCTTTTCCTTCATTTATGTGTTGTCTAAGAACTCACACATATAAATACAAGATGAAATAAACTGTAGTTGACAAAGAGCATCCTAATGAATGCATCTTTACTGTCCAGATGTTCCAGGACATTGTGTAGGGCCAATGAGATGGCATCTGCCATAGAACTGTTGCTACAGTAACTGAATTGGAATGTATAAATGTCACTGCTCAGACAGGAGTTGATATGCTTCAACTCCAGTCTTTCAAAACACTTCATCACTGTTGATTTAATGGCCAATAGTCATTAAGGCAGGTTACTGCACTCTTCTTGGTCATTGGTATGATTGACGCCTGTTCGAAACAGGTGGGTACCACACCCTGCTGGAAAGAGATATTGAAGATATCACTGGTAAATTGGTAAATTGGTCAGCAGCACTGTTTAATACTCAGCCATGTACTGGATGCTTTCCTCAGATTCACTCTCATCAGGGGATGTGTGGGTGCTGAAGAATGGATACTGTTGTCAAGTTGGGGATAGAAGTCATTGAGTTTCTCTGGGAGTGAAGGTTTGCCCTCTGCTATTTCACCAGATTGGGTTTTGTAGCAGGTTATAGAATTTAGGCCCTGCCACAGCTGTGGGTGTCCCTTGTTGTTTCCATTTTCATCTGGGGATGTGTGGGTGCTGAAGAATGGATACTGTTGTCAAGTTGGGGATAGAAGTCATTGAGTTTCTCTGGGAGTGAAGGTTTGCCCTCTGCTATTTCACCAGATTGGGTTTTGTAGCAGGTTATAGAATTTAGGCCCTGCCACAGCTGTGGGTGTCCCTTGTTGTTTCCATTTTCATCTGGAATCTCCACTTTGCCTGAAAATAGCTTTTTGCATGTCATACCTGCTCCTTCTATAATGATCTGCATTTCCAGATTTACATACCGGTGATCTCGCTCTCAGCAGGTTCCAGATTTCATTGTTCATCCGGGGTTTCTGATTGGTGGAAAACCCTGAATGATTTGGTGGGGAAACACTCATCCACAGCTGTTTAGATAAAGTCTGTGACAGCCCTGGTATAATCGTTCGGATCCTCATCTGAGTCCTTGTACATAAAAATCTAAGAATGTTGTATGACCCGTATCTTGCTCCGCATTTAATTGTGCACGTCTTATACCAGGTCTAAATAGCTGTCAATTCAACATATGATTCTTGCAACATGAACAATGGGCATTTTTTATCACCCATGTTTCCTCTGAGGGTCAATCTATACAAAATCAATATTTGCTTTCACCACAACAATAGATGTCCTTCAGCCCTTTTCTGTGACTTGGATCAAGATATTATATTGTTTGAGTATGCTCATTTCCTCCTTTACATGAGTTTTAAGCTCTTGTGGTACCATTCCAGGGCTTCAGTGAATTAACAACAAACAGTCCTTTCAAGTAAAACAACACTTCACGTGTGAATCTGCAGGCATTATCTATTTCCTCTGGTGCTCCCAATATGGAATCCTTGACATCGGAGGCACTGAGCACAAACTGGGAGATCGCTTTTCTGTCCACCACAATAATACGGATTTTCCAGTAGCCACCCATTTCAGTTCCCTATCCGATTCCTTTGCTGACATGCCTGTCTATGGTTTCATGCAATACCAGACAGAAACCACACACAAATTGGAGCAACCCCACCTCATCTTCTGAATGAGCACCTTCCAACTGGATAGCATTAATATTGAAATTTCTGGCTTTCACTAAACCTCTTCTTTCCCCCCCCCCGCCTAAACTTCTTCCTTTCTTCTCCCAGCTTTGTCTCTTTCCCTTTTCCCTATCTTCTTTTGCATAGACATAATCAATTCTCATGTCTCCTCTTATCATATCCATGTCACACCTTTTGTTGATCAAGACTCCACCCCCAGCCGGCACTGTCTGAATTCTGAGATTTCCTCCTTCTGACTCTTTCTGCTTATTCCTTGAAGAAGGGCTCAGGCCCAAAATATATCTTTGTCTCCTATTCACACTGAAAGACTGGCTGAGGTCCTCCAGTGTGTTCTTATTAACTACATATCTGTCTATTATACTGAAGGCACTGGTTTTGCAGTGCTTATCATAAATACAATTTTATATAGTAGCTACTTTTAATTTTTCTGAGCTATTCTTTTCCAAATAGATTGTATTTGATTGTGTAGCTAGTTATTCTGATTTGTCATTCACTTTAGACCAGTGGTTCTCAATCTTTTTCTTTCCAATCACATACCATGTTAAGTATTCCTTATGCCATAGGCACTCTGTGATTAGTAAGGGATTGCTTAAGGTCATATGTAAGTGGAAAGGGAAGGTTGAGAATCACTGGTCTAGACCCAATTATTACTGCAATATTTTGCTTGAGAAAAATTGTCATTGGCCCATTTCCTTTATGCTTAGGAAACCGTGCACATTGCGAGTCAATTAGGTAAATTAAAATAGTGGTTTTCAAACTTTTTTATTTCCACCTTAAGCAATCCCTTACTAAACACAGAGCACTGATAGTATAGGGAATACTTAAAGTGGCATGAGAGTGGAAAGAAAAATGATTGAGAACCACCTCGATAGACCATGACGAGAAATTGAATATGACTTGGGAATGTGTCTCACCAGAACATATTTTCAGATTCAGTGTGCTTCTCACAATTTATCAATGTACATACCTCTGTCTATAATTGAGCGGGTGGCAACAGTCGGGATGTAATATAAACATATACTGTAAATCATTAACTTATACTTTATTTTCAAAATTGCTGTCTTTTTCATTATTTATGTGAATGGCATTCCAAATGTTCCTCTTTCCACTGCTCATCACCATCAAAAGTGTCCTCAGTCTTATTAATGGTACCTTGACTTTGAGAATATGGTTGGTTCACAATAGTCTGGCTTATAATTTGGAGATCTGTGGGAAATATCCCGAGTTTATTTCAAGTTCTTTTTTAGATTACCTACATATGCACAATGACTCTAATTAGTAAATACATAATACACCAATGTAATTACATACAATATACACTTGGAAACACCATTTGGGAATTTAGATATTGTACACATTTAACCTGAAACTCACTGCAGTTCATGCAACACACTCTTATAGCTCACTTCCCAAAAATTGATCAATCTTACCTCATTTCTAGCACTAATATGCTCCAAAATAAATACATACAATTAGTATTGCATGAGCCTTCCTGCTTGCATTGCTGACTTCCTATCCCATCAGACTGCATTCACTGGCATACTTTGATATCTTGTTATGTAAGGCAGCATGCAAACAGATTAATTAACCAGTGGAGGGTGGATGGATTGTCATTTTATCTGATCTTATCTTGTCTCATCTGCTCTGATGAAACAATTTACCACATTAGTGCTTTAGGATGATGATGTATTTCTTTAATTATTGTATCCTTCTACCATAGCAGCAGGGTTTCCATATGCTTCTTCTCTTACCCCCTTTCCAAATATGTCCTCTCTTTTCACCTCATCAGCATCCATTTTCAAGGTCCACCATCCATAATGCCTGCTACCTTCAATGCGATTCCACTACTAGTTTCATCTTCTTCTCCCCTTTCCTCTCAGCATTTTGAAGGTCCATTTCCATGATCAATCCATTGTCTATCCTTCCATCTCTGGCATTACTCCCCTCCACGTGGTACATCGCTGCATCATTGCAAGAGATAAAACAACTGCTCCTTTAAAACTCCCTACCATCAAGGGACCCAAACAGTTCTTCAATGTGCTGGAGCCATTCACATCCTCTTTTAATTGAGTGCACTGCATTTGGTGTTTCAAAGTAACCTCTCTACATTGGAGAAATCAAATGCAAATTTGGTAACCAATTTGCAGAACATTTCCATTCAGAATATAAATTTCCATTCACTTATTTCTTTCATTCTCCATCCCACCCTCCAAAAACATTCTAATTGATACCCTTTAGGGACAATATCTCTCCTGCTCTCAGGATGTGTTGTAATCCTTGGAAATAAAAATTGAATTTCACAATTTTAGGAAACCTCTCTCTCTCATCACAATGTGGCTTTACCTGTTTCATTTTCTTAAACTCTAGTTTTTAAAGTAATGGTTTCCTTGGCAATTTTGTTTTGCACCTCATCACATTCAGTCCCTCCTTGACCCCTCTTTCTTTCCCTGTTTTCCAATTATAATGAAGGATACTTAGCCTGAAATCTCAACTTTGTTTTTCTCCTTATGGATTAGTGTTCACACCATTTCTATTTTTATTATTTTATCCCTATGGCTTTGATGCTGAGGTCATGAGGTGAGTAACCATGATCGAGTCCGTGCCCAGTGGAAAGCAGAAACTATTCAAGGTGACAGAGCTTTCCACTCTAGTCCTCATTTTCAAGTATCACCTCACCCAAAACTCATCCCTTATTTCTGATATACAAGCTGCAGATGTTATAAGAATTCCATAACAGAAACTTTCTTGTCAACACCCATCCTTATCCTAATGCTTTTCACCTAGCTACTAAGTTCAATCATGGCAGGTAATGCCATGATAAAGATACAATGTAATGTTAATTAATATGGACTGAGATAAACTGTTTAGCTCCTTGCACTTGTCTGATCATTTAATGAGATCATGGGGGATCTTTTTCCCTTGGTGTTATCATCCTTCGTTATACCCATATTCCTTTATTCCCTTCAGCTCCAAAAATATGTGAGCATGAAGTCCAATCTAATGCATGGAGTCACATGTTATGCATTGTCGTAAGCAAGGAACAAGATGTATACATAAGGAGTCAGTAGCATTACTGTCTGATAATTAGAGGTGGAATCTTTAATATTTTCCTCGGTGGGCTCACATTGAACTCAACATCCTGTCCTGCTTTTCAATTCTGATTACTAAAAGTCCACAACAGATATTTTCATCTTTTTAGACTGCAATTAACATTCTATGCAACAAGATTAGTGAATAGAATAATCTGACTTGTTTTATGGTGCCCATTCTGGGAAACCCAACCCGGAATAAAAGACAATAACCTGTGGTCATTCAAAATAACATGTCAATTATTGGTCCATGCTGAGAGTAAGCAAAGGGAAAACATTGCCCCAATCCTGAATGATCCTAGAAATTTTAGTAAAATGTCACGAAGTATAAATCCCTGAATTATATTGAATTTTACTCTCTGGAAATGCACTGATCTGAAGGGAAGTAAAATCCACGAGGAGTTCAATAAATCTCATGTACTTCCATTGAGCACTTTTACCAGTTCATTACTCAAGTTGAGGGCAGCAGTAAAGTTAACACTTGGGACATATTTGGTCTGTGCTTGTCACCATGACTCCTTATGTCTTCTCCATCGCAAAATATTATTTGTTCATCAGCAGAATCATTCCTTTGTGATCTGTTCAAACACAAAATGTAAAACACAGCAATAGTTTTAACATTAAAGGTGTTTTCTCACACAAAAACAATGCAGTTAACTTGAACTACTTGTCAAAATCATTAGTTAGGTCAAAATAATTTTTCTTCTACATTGCACTATATGTTTAATCATGCTTTCTAATAGATCACACTCTCTACATTTTTGCCTGCCAGGCTAGCTGGCAGTTAGCAGGTGATTGTTATCATCCTTTCCTACGATAATCACTCAAAGAGAAGATGGATATGGCAGGTGACACCAGACTTGAGATTTCAAAGCCTGAATATTGCAAGAGAAAGGGAAGGCTGAAGGAGGCAAGCAATTTTCCCAGTTCCAGGTCCTGAGAGAGTGAGTTTGATCAGGAGTCAGTGCATTAAGTGTCGTTTACTTCACAATGAAAATGTAGAGATGAGGACGAGCAGGCAGACTTACATACTTGGTGAAAGAACTACAGAAGAAATTGAAAAGAGCTATGAATAAACCTGTATTATTGAAAATGAGAATAAAATGGCATAAAACTGATGCTTAAATGAGGGATATTCAGTTGATTTATTGCACTAAACCACTTAGAGGCATAATTTTACTGAAAGTGAATGTAAGAAGAGAACCAATGTGCAATTGTGGTCAACATGGCAATTTGACTGAAAGTGATATCATTGCTTTTGCATCTTTAATACTGGAAGTTTAAGGAAAGTTGTATTTAAAATCATGTAATGCCTCAAGTCAGTAATGGTGGGGTATCTATAAGGAAGGAACAACATGAAGGCCTTGGAGAAGTTGCAGTAAAGTCCAAGTGATGAGGCAAGTCCTGCAGGAAGTGTCTGGAGATATTCAGACATTTTCCTTAGAACAGAGAGTGATTTTTAAAAATATTAAAGGTCGAAACAGGTGATTAGGTGATATATAAACAAATAGTGTGAGGAACAGAAAATCAGGCAATATCACAAACAGTTATAGAATCATACAACATGGGAACAAATGCTTTGTTCTACTTTATTGTGCCAGTCATCCAGCATCTATCCATATAAATCCAATTTCCCTGCACTAGGCCACAGCATTCTATGCCATGGTGTTTCAAATACCTGTCAAAATATTTCTTAAAGGTTTTAAAGCAGCGGTTTGCAGCCTTTTTCTTTCCACTCACATACCACTTTAAGTATTCTCTATGCCATATGTGCTCTGTGATTAGTAAGGGATTGTTTAAGATGAGTGGAAATTAAAAAGTTTGAAAACCTCTGTTTTAATTGTACCTCATTGACTTGTTATGTGCACAGTTACATAACTCCAAAGGAAATGAGCCAAAAACAATTTTTCTCAAGCAAAATATTTCAGTAAAAATTGGGTCTAGACTCTAGAGCAATGGTTCTCAATCTTCCATTCCCATTCACATACCACCTTAAGCAATCCTTTACTAAGTGCAGACCACCGATAGTATAGGGATTACTTAAAGTGGTATGTGAGTGGAAAGAAAAATGATCGTGAATGTATCTCTGCTGTTTACAAAAGGAGTGAAGCAGCAGAAAGAAAATTATTGAACTATTAGGCTGACATCAGTGGTTTGGAAGCTGTTGGAGCAGATTGTTAAGGATGAGATTACAGAATACCTTAATGTGCCTGAAAAGATAGGCCAAAGTCTGCATGGTTTCCTTAAAGGAAAATCATGCCTAAAAAACATATTGCAATTTTTGAAGAGATCACAAGTAGGATAGACAGGAGAGATGTGGTGGATGTTGTGTATATGGACTTTTAAAAGCCCTTTAATAAAGTGCCACACATAAGGCTGCTAAACAAGATGAAACCCCATAGGATTACAGGAAGGTTACTAGCATGGCTAGAGCATTGGCTATTCAGCAGGAATCAGAGGGTGGGAATAAAGGGATCCTGTTCAAGCTGGCTACCAGTTACCATTGATGCTCTGCAGGGGTCAGTGTTGGAGTTGCTTCTTTTTATGTTATATATTAATAATTTGGATTATAGAATTGATGGCTTTGTTTCTAAATTTTCAGGTGATACCAAAATAGGTGAAGTGGTGCTTAGTATACCAGAAGACAGCAGAAAAAAAAACTCGGATAGCTTAGAATGGGCAAAGGGGTTGCAGATGAAATACAATGTTGTAAAATGTACAGTCATGCACTTTGGTAGAATAAATAATCAGACAGAATATTATTTAGACGGAGAGGAAATTTAAAATTTTGAGGTGCAAAGGGGCTTGGGAGTCCTCTTGCAAGATACCCTAAAGGTTGACCTCCAGGCTGAGTCGGTGGTGAAGAAGGAAAATACATTGTTGCCATTCATTTCTATAGGAATAGCAGACAAGAGCAAGTTTGTAATGTTGAGGGTCTATAAAGCACTGGTATGACCTTACAAGGGGTACAGTGTATACAGTTTTGGACACCGCATTTAAAAAAAAAAACATGGTGGATTTGGAGAGGGTTCGGAGAAGATATACTCAAATGATATCAGGAATGAAAGGGTTAATATATGAGGAAAGTTTGCCGGTTCTTGGACTGTACTCATTGAAGAAGAGGAGAAATGGAGGTATTTTGAATGCTGAATGGCCTGGATAGAGTATATGTGGCAAGAATATTTCCCATCATAGGGGATTCAAGGACAAGAGAGCATAATTTCATGATAAATGGGAGTGTATATGAAACAAAGATGCAGAAATTTTTTTTTAGTCATAAGGCTGTGAGTCTGTGGAACAGACTGAGGTCATTGGGGTTTTTAAGGCAGAAATTGGAAGGTATTAGATTAGTCAGGACATCAATGGTTATGAGGAGAAAGCTGGGGTGTGGGGCTGAGTGGGTGGTTGGAACTACAGGAAGGATACTAGCATGGCTAGATTAGAATGGCAGAGCAGACTCGATGGGCCAATGGGCTACTTCTGCTCCTATATCTTGTGATCTTGTTATCTTGTGAAGTGAATTTGAGGTCAGGGTTGAAGTTAGCAGCAAATTGGATAAAGTTGACAAGCTCATCATGAGTGCATGAGGCAGCAACAATATAATCATCAATGTTCACTAGCTGGGTAAAAATTTGAAAGAATTGTGTACCTTTGCAAAACCTATCACATTTTAATTGTATTAATTCTAACGGAATGAAAGTCAAGCATGTTCCATCAACGGTGGATGATTCCCTACCAGATTCCCACCCAGATACAAGCATGAAAATTTATGTAACATTGTGTTCAAAATAAATTGCATAAGATTTCCACTGACACAACGGAGGGAAGATTTTCAAATGAAGCAAGTTAAGCATTTTTGTGTAATTGTCAGCATAATCTTCAGGCCAAATTTTGTAATCTGAGTGGAGGTGAGAGTATGGATACTCATGAATATTTTTTTAATTATCTGGATGTTGACTTTCTCATGAAACCAATCTATTAATTAATTAACTTAAAACATTCTGACTGTGCAAGTCTATTATGGTGTCTACAGTTAAATAGATTTGACAAAAGTATCTATGTTTACTCTATTAAAGTGTGAAAGCATGAAAAAGATTCAGACAGTTGCTTGATGCTAAAACTGTAAGATGCAGCAGGTCTCAAATTGCAGGGCGAAGAATTCAGAAACATTTTCAAACCAAATTTAATTGACAGGAAACCATTTACATGTAAACCTCTAGAACCATATGCAGGTTTGCTTGGTTTTGGACAACTTCTGAGTGGCAGTACACCTTTAACACAGCTGCCTTGGTAACCTAAACATCCTTCTGCAACTTTCCATTTCTATCCCAGGCTTTTAAGGTTGACTGGTTGCATAAGGTAGTATCAGTTAACAATTATCTTCCCAAAGGACAGATGTAATAATATATTTTTTGAGGGCTGGGAACCCTTAAAGCAGCACAGGATATGATTCAATAAATCATCAGTTCTGCCTTCCAATATTTCAGAATTTTTATTTACCTATACATCAAAAAACATATTAAATAAAAGGAAATGTGCCCAGTGATAAATAAATTAATTAAATAGTCCCGATATCTATTGTTTTTTGTTTCGATGTCATGATCTGATATTATTTATTCAGATACTAATGAATAAATGTTTCATGCTGCAGTAGATCTAAATAGATCTATTTCCACATTCACTGACCTACCAACTCACTTACTCTCATTGACAGGAGTTTTAATTCCTGAGGTTACATTTGAGAAGCTATAATTCCAAACTGTCCATCTACCTGAAATGTTGCCCGAGGCTAGTATTCTTCTTCTTGCTACACAGAATTGGCTGTTAACTGCAACAAAAGCCAAAGAGGGCAACGTGATCTACACCTAAAGAGATTATTTGACAGCTTCCGTGGGCAACCATTTTGTTTTGAGTGAATTGAATTCCTTCTGTAATAACTTACTGCAATTGTTAGATTTTGCTTTGAGTTTATTTCTTTAGTATTAGATTATCCAGGTGTCTAGAGATTCCTCTCTGGCTACTTGTGTTATGTGTGCAGTAAAGAAGTACCATTCAAATCAATGGTATCAAATTTCAAAAGCAGAGGATAAAACCCACTAGTAAATAATGGTGCATTGAGCAGGACTGACTGCAGATGATTCGGCTAATAAGGTAAAAACAAATTGCTGGAGTAACTCAGAGGGCCAGGCAGCATCCATACAGGGATATGGATAGTTGGCTTTTTGAGTTGAAACCTTGTTTGAGGATAAAGGATCTTCCTCAGACCTGAAGGAGGGTATGACCTGAAATGCTAACTGTCCATTTCCTTCTCTGAATACTGTCTGATTCGTTAGGTTCCTTTTTTGGTCCCAAATGCCAGCATGTGCATTCTCTTGTGTCTCCATCTTAAAGGTACTTCTGTAACTCTCTAAATACATCATTATAATTTGTCAGCTTGGCACAGGTCTGAATTTTATGAGAGGGTTGACAGTCCCTGGAAAAGGTCTGTGGCAATTCCCCACAGAACAATCAAAAAAGGTTTGAATAACTGCAGGCATTCTTCATTACAAATTTAACATTGTATGCACATCAGAATGTGTTGACTGCATGGTCTTATAAATGTAAATTAAATTCTATCTGTCTCAGTATTGTTACATCGCAGACCAGCAGCAAAAGAAATTCACCAAAACAGTCCTATTGTTTTTCTTTTAGAACAATATATTTATTAATAACTACTAATAACATAACTCATTAGTTAAATTATCCCCACCTATGTGCGAATGTACGTGTGTGTGCGTGTGCGATACCCAAACCATTGCAGCAGTAGTTCTCAACCTTTTTCTTTCTAATCACATACCACTTTAAGAATTCCCTATGCTATAGGTGCTCTGTGATGAGTAAGGTGGTGAGTAGATGGAAATAAAAAGTTTGAAAACCACTGTTGTAATTGTACCTAATTGACTCGTTATAATTCCAAAGGAAATGAGCCAATGACAATTTTTCACAAGCAAAATGTTTCAGTAACTTCTGGAGCAGTGATTCTCAGCCTTCCCATCCCACTCACCTTAAGCAATCCTTTACTCATTGCAGAGCAATGTGGGTTGAAAGAAAAAGGTTGAGATTCACTGCATTACAGTTTAGGCAGAATATTGGAAAGTCATTCCAAAGTTCAGTTTTAGAAATCCTGGGTCAAAATACAGACTTTAAAACCGATGCTCAGAAGTAATCCCGAAGGAGGTGGGAGAGACTGAGTGACTGGACTGCCAAAAACTCATGAATCCTGGTTGACTTCCATGATGATAGTCTTTCAGTTGAGTGGTTGTCATAACTCTCCTTTTCAAAAAGGTGAAATAAAATGTATGATTTCAACGATAGATCAGTTGAAATGACTTTCCCTTTGGTCACAGTGTGGTTCACTAATTCCCGTGACAGGGTGAATCAGCCATATTGTCTATTCCACCTCAGTGTTCCATGAGATGGCTGGTGGTCAATAATGAATGCTGTTCCTTTCAGTGTTCCCTCACATGATTCTCTCACTACCTGTGTCCCTGGATAAAGCAAGAAATGTTCTTTCTCTTCTTCTAGAGTATAAACTTTGGGTACAGTCTTTACTAGCTGTTGCCACCGAATCTCTCCATAGCTGTGAATGGTTACAACTGGTACTAGACCTTAAAGTGATACTCACACTAAATGAAATGGGAGCTTGAAATAGTAGGTGTTAATTGCTTAAGATTATTTCTGATTTCCAGCATTCTCTCTATATTAAAAACAGAAAATGCTAAAACACTAATTAAATTGGGCAGATTCTGTGAAGAAAAAAAAAACAGGATTTATGATTCAGGTTGAACTGATGATAGGTCTTTGATCGGCTGCATTGATTTGGTTTCTCCTTACACAGCACTGATGGTAATCATTGATGTGAAGATAAATGTTACTGCAATCTGCAAATGAATTGGGCCTTCTTACTTCTTTACTTTAGTTTGAAGAATTAAGTAAACATTCTCACCTATTTTATTTTTCTTCACCTCTCAGGCAGACTCTTAGAATTGAGTTTGACTTTAATTTCACTCAGAATTTCACTCCAATTCTGAGGAATCTGACATGGCTAAGTAAGTCATTGATCCTCAGACTCAGCCACAGATAGGGCAGGATGTACATGATTGAGACTGGCATTTGGGTTGTTTTATGGAGTTGGTGTCCTCTTACTGTTCATGCATGTTCATAGAGTCATTTCTCTCAAGGGGCAGGCTCTTTAACCTATTGAGTCTATACTGTTCAACTAATTACTTATATTGATCCTACTCTACAACCATTTCATTTTCCCCATATTCCCCAAATTTGAATCATGGAACACTACAGCAATGAATCAGCTCTTCTAGTCTGTGCTGACTATATTTTGCCAAATCCCACTGACCTGCACCAGTCCATAGCCCTCTATACCTCTCCCATTCACATACCTGTCCAAATTCTTCTTTTGAAATTTATTTATAGTATCTCCATACATTCATTTCAAATTGAGTTAGTATAATATTACATAATAGATTCTAAATAATTTTCTAATTTTCACCCCCCCCCCCACCTCCCCTAACCCCTTAGGAAACCACCTTGTGGTGGTTAATTCCCAAAAACCCAAATGGGTGTGGTATAAACCACAAGTGGCATATGACTTTCGGGAGCAGAAGTACCACTCCCTCCCCCCCCAGGCAGACAAAATACACGTATAAACCGAAAAATCATCATTTCTTATATCCATAAAACCCCGGTCCATCAATTTAACCAATCTTATTCATAAACTCTTTTTTTTTGAAAATCCAAACTTGATATTAAATTTTGCACTCTTTCCACCCTCCCAACACTGAGTTAAACATTGTTTACAATCAATAAAAGTTTTTTTTAATTTTTTTTTTCAAGTCTTCCTGAATTTCATCCACTGAATTAAAACACCTCTGAACATCCCAGTTCAACACCGAATCTTCCATTCTTCTCAGTCTCAAGTTGAATTTGTAGCTTACTTTCAAAAAAAGTATTTTTCAAATCTTTTAAAATTTTCTTGAACATAATTCCTTCGGTCTTGATCTTCTAAAGCATCAATGTTATTCATAAGTTCTTTCTTCTGTGTTTCCCAATTTAATACCAAATTTTCCACTTTGTCAATCTTCTCAATGTTAAGTTGAAATTATTGTTTATTTTCAAGAAAAACTTATTCAAAATTTTTAACTCTTCTTGGTCATTGCTCCTTCGACTTTAATTTTATAAATCATCAATCTTGTTCATAGTTTCTTTCTACTGAATTTCCAAATTTAATAATAAAGTTTCCGTTTTTTCTCAATATTAAGCTGATCTTGTTGTTTAGTTTAAAAAAAAACCTTTTCAAAACTATTAAAATCTGTTTGCAATGTATACATACTCACAGATAATAAATTCACTCTTCCAATATTCCATCCAAAAAAAAATCACTGATAAACCTTATTGCAGGTCAAGGAATTCCATATATATGTTTATCTTCAGAAAATATTTCAAATATTTCAAATCAACATTCATCGCCATCTTTCAAAAAGGAGTCCGAAATCAACTTTAATAAGTTCTGTTCTTGAGAAAATTCCAGCACCAACTCGGGCTCTGTCTGAGCAAATAGGTCAAATTTCTTCCAAAGTCAAAGAATGTAATTTTGTTCTGTATTTATAGATAATAAATTCATCCTTCCGATATTCCATCCAAAAAAAATCACTAATAAACTTTAATGTTATCTGGATTTTTAAAACTCACGGGCAACCAATGCCAATTACTGCAATTTATCTTCATAAAACATTTCAAATCAATATTCATCACCATCTTTCAGAGGGGTGTCCAAGACCAGCTTATCCGACAGTCCAATTAATGAGCTCCGTCCTTAAGAAAATTCCAGCCTTGACTCCGTGGTTCTGTCTGGGCAAGTAGGCCGAGTTTCTTCCAAAATCGGAGAGTGTAGTTTTGTTCTGTATTTGAACTCTATTTTCCTTAATCTTTGTTGCCATTTTAAACATCATTCAGAGGGGTGTCCAAGGCCAGCTTATCCGACAGTCCAATTAATGAGCTCCGTTCTTAAGAAAATTCCATCCTTGACTCCGTGGTTCTGTCTGGGCAAGTAGGCCGAGTTTCTTCCAAAGTCGGAGAGTGTAGTTTTGTTCTGTATTTGAACTCTATTTTCCTTAATCTTTGTTGCCATTTTAAACTAAAAACAATTGATAAACAAAACAAAGACTTTTAACAGAAAAGAAATATTCTTAAAATGGGTATTTATATAACTGCCTGGGGGAGACCGGGAATGCACGTCCGCTCCCTACGCCATCTTGCCACGCCCCCCCAAATTCTTCTTTTGGATGCTTTTTGAAGATGGGTTGTGAGTTCTGAGTTCAGCCTGTTAAAAAGCTCTTGTGGCCCATAAAAGAGGAGATGACTGGCTTAATAATGTTTTGCCTGAAAGAAAGAGGTTATCATCTGGAAAACCCTGATGAGGCAAGTTTCTTCAGAAAGACACTGAAGTGGCTGATCGGAAGGAATCAGTTTGTGTGTGTCCAA
The DNA here is from genome assembly GCF_036971445.1 of Narcine bancroftii. Classification (NCBI taxonomy): domain Eukaryota; kingdom Metazoa; phylum Chordata; class Chondrichthyes; order Torpediniformes; family Narcinidae; genus Narcine; species Narcine bancroftii. Next base: position 427,739,609 of record NC_091469.1, read on the forward strand.
TGAGCAACAAATCTCTCATTGAGAATTGGCAACAATCTTCCTGAGTGGTAACCATTTACCTTTCAAGCACTAAAACCTAGTGAAGATTCATAAATGTTAAATTCTGTGCACAGTATAGGAATTGCCTGATGCAAGTGAACTTGGAGGAGTGAGATTGGACTGTGATTCAAAGAACTTTTCTGAACTTGTGCACACATTACATACACGTGCACTTAGAATTAGAAGGGGGTTAAATTAGTTAAGTTAAAGTTTGATCCAATTTTAATGTTTAAAGAAAATAAAGAATAACTTTTGTTTAAGTAACCATTTATCTTAGTGAATATCTATTGTTGCTGGGTTTTGGGGTCCTCTGGGTCCTAGGCCCATAACATTATTCATATTTACTTTGTGTATCCACTTCATAGTTTTAAATACATCTATTAAATCACCTCTCATTCTTCTACTCTCCAGGGAATAAAGACCTAATCTCTTTAACTTAGTTCCTGAAGTCCAGGCAACATCCTAGTAAATCTTCTCTGCACTTTTTCTATCCTATTGACATCTTTCTTGTAGTTAGGTGACCAGAATTGCTAACAAAACTCCAAATTTGGCTTTACCAATGTCTTATACAAAATTACCATAACATTCCAATTCCTATAAAGAATACTTTGATTTATGAAGGCCAATATTCCAAAAAACTGTCTTTCCAATGACCTGTGACACCACTTTTAGGGAATTATATATCTGTAGGACCAGATCCCTCTTTTCTACCACACTCCTCAATATCCTACCATTTATCTTGTATGCCTTTACTTTGTTTGTTCTTCCCAAATGCAATATGTCGCATTTGTCTGCATTAAATTCCATCTGCCATTTTTCAGCCCATTTTTCCACTTGGCTGAGATTTGTCTACAAGCATTGAAAACCTTATTCGCTGTCCATGATGCCTCCAATCATAATGTAATTTGCAAATTTGCGGATCCAAATTACCACATTATCTTCTAGGTTATTGATATAGATAGCAAACAACAATGGTCCCAACACCAATCCCTGGGGCAAACCATTAGTCACAGACCTCCAGTCTGAGAAGCAATCATCCACCACTACTCTCTGGCTACTCCCATCCAGTCATTGTCAAATCCAGTTGTTATGGGCCCAGAGGACCCCAAAGCCCAGCAGCAATAGATATTCACTAAGATAAGTGGTTACTTAAACAAAAGTTGCTTTTAATTATCTTTAAACATGAAAACAGAATCACACTTTAACTTGTCACAATTGACTGAACTAATCTTACTTAACCCCCTTCTAATTTGAACCGCACGTGTATGTAATGTGCTTGTAAATTCAGAAAAGTTCTTTGGTTTACAGTCCAAACCCATTTCTCAATCCTCCAAGTTCACTCGTGCAGGCAATTCTTATACTGTGCACAGAATTTAACATTTATAAAGTTCACCAGGCTTTGGTGCTTGAAAGGCAAATGGTTACTGCTTAGGAAGGTTCTTATCAGTTTTCAGGGAGAGATTTGTTGTACACTGGATGCCCACAACTGATTTATTTTTTAAAAATCAGCCACATCAGTGTCTTGCTGAATAAACAGCCCCCCTCAGGGTTTTCCAGATGAGTTCCTTTTTGTTTCCTTTATTTCAAATGAAACATTAGATAGCCAGTCCTCTCCTCTTGCATGAATCACAAGGGGTTTGACCAAACTGAACCAAGCATTCACAACCCGTCTTCAAAATGGGGTTTTCCACAAGCTTGACAACTTGTCCTCTTCCAGTAAACAACAATCAATTAGTGAAGTCTCTTTGGCACTTGCCAAAGCTTTTCCAAAGGCTGTTGGTGCCATCTTGTCTAGCATGAGCAGAGCTTCAGTATTTTTAATAAGATCTGTTTTAAAGATTTTGTATGTGACCGGCACTAAAAAACCTGCCCCAATTTATTACACAGTTCACCATTTCACCATGAATACCTTGCGTGCGAACCTTCCTGACTAACCTCTCATGTGGGATCTTTACAAATACCTTACTAAAGTCCATGTTGAGAACATCCACACCTTTTCCTTCATCAGCTTTCCTTGTAATCTCCTCAATAAACTCTACAAGATTTGTTAAGCATGACCTACCATGCACAAAGCCATATTGACTATCCATACTCAGTTTCTGGTTATCAAAATAATTGTATATCCTTAGATCACTTAGAACACCTTCCAATAATTTTCCTACTTCTAATTTCAGGCTCACTGGCCTGTAATTTTCAAGGTTATGCTTGGACCCTTTTGTAAGCAATGGAACCCTCCAATCTGCTGGCAGTACATTTTAAATATTTCTGCCAGATCCATTGTAATTTCTACACTAGTCTTCCTCAAGGATGAGGTACTATCTTTTCAGGCCCTGGGAATTTACCCTTATATGTTTTAAGACAGCAAGCACTTTGTCCTCTTTAATCTCTATAGATTCCATAACCTCACTGCTTGTTTTCCTTACTTCCCATGACTCTATTCCTGTTTGTTGAGTGAATACTGATAAAAAAAATTAAATCTCCCAACCACTCTGATCTTCAAGGCGACAAATGTTTCCCCTTACTATCCTTTTGCTCTTAATATACCTGTAGAAATTCTTAGGATTTTCCTTCACATTGTCTGCCAAAGCAACCTCATGTCTTTTTTTTCGTCTTCCTGATTTCTTCCTTGAGGTTTTTCTTGCTTTTTTTTAATACGTCTTATGTACCTCATTTGCTCCATGTTGCCTATAACTGCTATGAATCACTCTCTTCTTCTGATCCAGATCCCTAATATCCTTTGAAAACCAAAGTTCCCTGTGCCTGCTAACCTTGCCTTTAATCCTGACAGGAACATGCAAACTCTGTACTCTCAAAATCTCACCTTTGAAGCTCCTCCACTTACCTCGTACATTCTTGCCTGAAAACAACATCCCAAACCATACATTCTAGATCTTTGATCATTTCCTCAGAATTAGCCTTTTTTTTTCCAATTTAGAATCCCAACTGAGGCCCAGACCTATCCTTCTCCATAATTAATGTAAAACGAATGGCATTATGATCATTTGACCCAAAATGTTTCCCTTCATATATTTTTGTCACCTGTCCTGCATCGTTCCCTAAAATGAGATCCAGTATTGCATCCTCTCCAGTTGGTACTTCTATATAACCTGCAAACTGGAAGTAAGCTACAGTGGTCAATTAACCTAGTAATCCACTTATCTTTAGGATATATGAAGAAATCTATTTAAATTCCACATAGACAACACCCAAGTTCAGGAGTGATCCCACATCACTAGAGTTGTAATCTAGTTGCTCTACCAGCTACCAGTGACATCATTATGCTTTCAATTTTATTCCACTCTGAGTTATGATAGACCAAAGATTCCAAAGGTCAATGAAGAATAGTATTTTGCACTGCAAATAAGTAGAATTTCTGCCTGGCCTGCAAGGAAAAGAATCTCAAGGTTGTATGTGATGTTATGTATGTAATCTGATAATCAATATGAACTTTGAGATGTTATATTTCTTCAGTTATATCTGCAAAGTTTTGAATTTACAGAGATTGGAACAGAGCATTTGTTTCAGGTGCCTGGCATTGATTAAATAAACAATGTGGCCTGCTCCATGTTGCCACTTGAAAGAAAATGGCATCTTAGTGCTCAAGATAGAATCTGTGAGAGAACACTGACATTGGATTGTTGGTCCACTTATTTTGTTGGGCTAGTGCCGATAGTATTTTTCAGTGTCTTGGAGTGCCTCTTGCAAATAGGAGGCCAAAGAGAACTGCTGCCCGGTAGGCTGTTCACATAATGACAGGTCAGAGGTCCTGATTTCCCAGTACCCCTTTCCTCAATTGATTTAAGGCTGTGCTGGTGCATTGAAACTAATGCTGAAACAACATGGATGTCTGCTTGGCTGAGAGCTGGCTCCCAGATATAGGATATCAACGGAGGAAGCAACTTATTTATCAAATTTTCAGGCTTGATTTTATAGGGTTCTTTTGTTAATGAAGAATTAAATGACATTAATCAAAAAATCATACCTTTAAATTAAATATAAAATTGAATTTTGACATACAGTATGGTAACAGGCCATTTCGACTCACAAGTCCATGCCGCCCAATTTACATCCCATTAACCTACACCTCTGGTACATTTTGAACCCAGGTCCAGTCCTGATTGCTGGCGCTGTAAAAGCACTGCACGAACTGTGGCATCCTAAATGATTTGAAAGAATCAAACTTCCTTCTCTTTTGGATAAAACTTCTGTTTCCAATTTGATCTGGGGTCTAGATGCCAGACTTTACATTTATTGCCAGAGATACAAGGTTGCATTGACCAGATTAAAATGACAAGTTATAAGAGAGCTGCAATAGTTTATGCACTCCCTCGAGAAAATGAATCATTTCTGAAAAACTAACCTCTGTGGAATATGAATAGTATGAATATAATTGAATAAATACATGATTAATTTTATGACTTTCCTTATTAAAATTGAGCACATATTTTCCAAAATTGAATTTAGAATTTTGGACATAAATTTACCAACAGTCAATCTGTAATTTTCCCAACTAGCATCAGGTGTCTGCTATCATACTTTACTGCTGGTGTGAGTTTTAAATTTGTTTTCTCATTCCCATATGAGATGGGTACCTTGCTGAGAAGGCTGCCATTCAGTTCCTGCCCTTAATTTCTTTTTTTTTAAACTGAGTAACTTGTTCAGCTATTTAAAGTCTATTAATAGTCAACCAGTTTGCAGTATGGCTCTGAGGAGATGCCAGATTCTATTCCTTAAAGGACACTAGTAATCCAGTTAGTTCATGCTCACCTTCACTGAGAAGTATTTTCTTCTCATATTTCAGAATTATTTCATTAGCTGATTTTAAAGGTCTCTATGCTGTGGGAGAATTTAACGTTTTTCTGTAACATCAATCAGTCTCCATTTGCTGGATATTTAATCTCAAGAGTCATAATTCCAAATCAAAAATTGTGATCACGAAAATGCTGGATATTTTCATTCTCCACCTTCCTATTTCATAGCCTTATAATTTTATGAGACATAAACAATCTTATAATTTGTCATTTCAATCAGATATAACAAAACCCTGAAGAATATTCTCTCTATATAAATAATTCCAGCATTGGTATAAATTGAATTTTAGTGATTTTTTTCTAAAAGATTTCCCAAATCTTCCTAGAAAGGCCTCACCTTGGAACATGATCAGGTTGAATGCAAAACAGATTCCTGTTTCTTCACCACATCTAAAACATTAATCTGATATTTCTGATTTTAATTTGTGTAATTTTTGCTGCTTAAGATATAGTTGGTGCAAAAATATATGCTTGTATTCCCCTGGAGAAAATTACATAAAAAAATACAATGTTTTTTCTAAAAGTTTGTAGTCCATATCTTCAAAGTACAGGTGTAGATTCTTAACGATGTTCCCCTCTCCCTCCCCCCCCCACCCCCTCTCCATTGGCCCCTGCATCCAGGAACCACCTGGGATTCCAGGTAAGACAGGATATTTGTCCCTTGGCAGGAGATTGATGAATCAAATTAGACCTTTTCTCTTTTTCTTCTTTACTTTTCTCTTCTCTTTTTATTTTCTCTCTTGAATTCTATTGTCTATTTCTCTCCTTTTTTTTCCATGGGTGGATGGGAAGGGGAAGGGATAGGGATTGTTCTTCCATTTCTTTCTTGTTTTTTTTTTCTTTTCTTATTAAAAATTAACATTGAATGATAACATTATGTTTCTTTTATGTAATTGATTAATTTCTTTTTATGTTGATTTGAAAATATAAATAAAATAATCATAAAAATATTGTCTCTATTTCCTTTAAGGAATTAAATCAGATCAGGATATTATTTAATATATGTCTGTTTTCTATAGCTCCTGATCTCTGCCTTAGTCAAGAACCAGTCAAACTTTCTTAAAGTATTAACCCATTACATAACTGAGGATATAAATAAAATAATCCAAGGTATATTAAGTTTTCTGATCTGAGACTGATGAAAGAGGTGTGTAATTAATCCAACACTCTCTGAAATTCCAGACTCCCTCTCTAGCCGGACTGTGCAAACACATTCATAGCATGGACTGCTGAAGTTCAGAAAAGATGGTCACTACCATTTTAGTCCAAACATCTATGATTGTCCATTAATTTTTGGATTTGAACACAAGGTACAAATCTTGAGAATATTTTGACTCATACTTATTTCAAAACTTTCAAGGAAGGGAATATATGTAGGCATATTTTTCATACATATATTTTGAAGCAATATTTGTTTCAATTTCAATGTATTTAAAGATACAGATAGCTGAGGTATTCTTTGAGGATATTTTTGAAATAACTAAAAAAGCCCATTTTTCCAAAGTGTATATCAACTGGAAAAAGAGATATTTCTGAACAAAATTAAAACTAAGATCCCTCAAAAATCGGCTCTTATATGTAATCATTCCTTCACTAGTTTATTAAAACAAAGTCCTTAGGCCAAATAATTCTCATGAACACTTCAAAAGTGAAATATCACCTAATACTAATAATTTCAGGTAATGTATGAAATTAATCTATGTGGCTTCCATGGAGGCACTTTTTTCATATTATTACTTCTTACTATAGTCCAACTAGCATTTTCATGATCTTGCTGTCATTTTAAACCTTCAACATTGAAAAACCAGACTTTTACGATTATGAACGTACAGCATTTTCTGTCCTAGTTTCCAATTTTATATCCAATTTTGAAAACATTAGTAGTCATGCTAAGAGCTAATCATTTCTCAAGCTGTGTCCAAAAGTATGTATGTTAAACCACATTTTAAATTGCTGGTGGACGGAAAATTAGGGAGAAACTCTATAAATTGCAATATCTCAATTTCAAACAGATCATGGTTTACAAACAAAAGTAAACTTTTTCATTTATTAACATTAAAGGCATTGAAGTTATAGATCCAAGAGAAATTTTCATTAAATGTTCTGAAATAATTATGTTCTAATATGAATTACTGAATTATAATTTTGAATACATTTTTTAAAAGTTTCTCTTCTGTCTCTTGGTATATCTGTGTGTTAAAATGTGAGTTTGACAAAAGTGGCTACTAGCCACCCTGGTTGTCGTAATGAAGTGGCCTGAAGTGTTGTGAAACAATCTAACTCCAGGATAGAGAAATACTACTATTTCTGAGCTCAGTTTTCTATCTGAACATGCTGGTATAAGATAGAAGTAACTGAAATCTAAAAATAGTAATAATTTGAGAGTGCAATCAATAGACATTACTTCTAAATAGCCAGCTCTCTGGCCATTTTGAAATCATAATGAGCAATCCTCTTGTAAACTTTGGTAGAAACTTTACTGAGTTGCTTTCAAATTACTTATGCAGCAGACTGGATTAGGGTTTTCAGATTATTGTGCAATGGCATTCAGTGCAATGTTTTTTTTTTAAATATACTGTTTTACTTAATATTTCATACCTTGCTGCAGCTCAGGTATAAGGTACCTTTAATTATCTTGCCTCCTTTCATTCATGTTACATGTAACTAAATTCGAATGTAAGATTATTATTTGAAACATAAAATATGTCTGATTTAATCTGCAGGTCTTTTAAATCTCACTTTGACAATTCAGTAAAAGTAGAATAATGGGATTGATATAATCCAAAGATTATAATCCATTTATATAGTAATCCATTTATATAGTAACAATGAAATTGAAAAGTGCCCAAAGGTAATCAACAGGATAGATTATTGAATAAAACCAGTTAGCTCTGTCTAGTTACAGAGTTAGCTCTGGCTATGTATAGTCTCAATGGGTAAACCTGGCTGAAAGTGTGGATAATATGGTCAATGATGTTGAAATGATGATGATATGTGGATGGGTAATGGAGATAATTTAGAGAACAAAGAATAATTTCCTATTTGCTTTAAAAGCAGTAATGTCCTAAGGAATTAGATCTTTTCTGAATCATTTGCCTTCATATTTATTAGCAACAGTGTCTTATGATGGACTTTATATGACCTTGCATGAAAGGCCATTTCACTAACTTATACTATTTTAAAGCCAGAGCATTGCAGTGACACAGTGAGAACAGCTGCCTCAGAGTTCAGCAAATCAGGTTTCATCCCAACCTCCCACACTGTCTGTTTGGAGTTATCATGTTCCCTCTGTGATTGCACAGCTTTCCTCCAAGTGCACCAGTTTCTTCCCATACCCCAAAGATATGCGGTTTTGGAGATTAATCGGCTTTTGTCGATTGCCTCTCATGTACAGGTGAATCTGCTTGAAGTTGGTGGGAACGTGGGGAGAAGAAAAAGTGGGAAATGTACGATTAGTGTAGAGTGAGTGCTTCATGGTCAATGTCATCCGTTTTCTGCTATGTCTGTGCCTCTTTTTCTTTTATCAATATTTTAGTTACTGAAACATCAATTCAAAAATTATAATTACAGTTGAAGGGTGATATTCATGAAGATCGATGTGTGAACAATACACTAATCCATCACTAACACAACACATCACAACACGACTGTTTTCTGTAATTTACATTCAATAGAAGAAATTGTAATTTTGAATTGATCTACCATCACTATAAGTTATTGATATAAAAGTAAATGATATGTAGTCTAAAAAAACTCAATGTACTCAATGCTTTACAGTGCACTGAAGTTCTTCACTATACTGAGATTTCTGTTCTGAAGGGATGATTCTACCACAGATGTTTAAATAAAACTTTGCCTGCAATACTTAAGAAAACATAAAAGTTTTCACATCCATTAGCTGCAGCCAGTCAATTGCCCCTTCCATTCACGAATTTCCTAGTTTAATGCTTCTTTGATTCTTTTAAGGGGAAATTTGGCATCCATTCCTATTTAGTCCAAATTAAGGCACTGAACAGTGCAAAAACCAAAGATAAATACTTTGTGCATAAAATAGCAACATAATATCTCAGTCTATGGTTGAATTTGTATGAAAGATGTTAATTTTTAAGCTTATGCTCTGGTTGGATACTTCTGACAGTTGTAAAAGCTCCAGCTCCCGCATATCACTTAATCTTAACACGTAAACGAATGGTTCACATTGTCCTGCCAAAAGCAGCAGAGAAAACTGGCAGTCTTTCTGTGCAAGGACATCTTACGTAACCATGAGTCAGAATATTGCAATTTTAACTGTTTTGCTGGTTATGCTTGATTACTTCAAAATCTTCCACATCAACATTTCAAATAACATTTCAAGTGTGTAGCATGAATAAAAGCTCTCATGACTGGAAGAGTGAATACACTTTTATTAGCTTATAATTGAGGATCAAGGTCTTAAAGTAGACTTCAGAAGGGCTCACGGTTTATTCAGGAATCCCGGGATATATATGGGTAGATACGAGTGGAGCCAGAAGGCGGAGCCAGACATCAATATAACCCACCACCAGTGAATCTCAGTTCACTGCATTCACCCCTTCCTGCACGATTTAGGGTCTGTGGATGAAGACAGAGAACAATGATTCAGAAAAAAAAAATCAAATTTAAGCAATCTGGGCGTCTGGACAATCTGGTGGAGCACCTAAGCATGGGAGGGCCTTGGGGTCCTTGGGTGCCTGGTCCCCTTGTGAGGAGAAGTGGCAGGCAGGGACTCCGGCTGTACGGTAGAGGAGAAATACACTTTCCTCCTGAACTGGATTCCTTGAGGCTCTGACTGGGGGTGGCAAGAATGAGCTTCGTGGTTTATAGGTCACTTGAGGCAATGGACCCTCAGTTCTGGCGGGTGCCAAGACCCTGATGGATACAGTGTCCTCCGTGCCATCCGGGTACTCCCCATAGGTGTACGTGGGATTGGCGTGGAGCAGTTTCACTCTTTCCACCAGGTTGTTGGTCTTGCTTCTCCTCACGTGCTTCTTGAGAAGGACTGGACCAGGAGTGGTGAGTTCGGTTGAAAGTGTAGTTCCCGATACAGAACTTCTCTCAAAATTGAATAGGAGCTTGTGAGGAGTATCATTGGTTGTGGTACACAGTAGCAACCCAATGGAATGGAGCGCCATAGGAAGATACTTCCTGCCAGCATGAGTCTGGAAGGCTTCTTGACTTGAGGGCCAGTTTGATTGCCTTCCAGTCCATGGCATTTTCCTTTTCAACCTGCCCATTCCCCCAGGGGTTATAGCTAGTAGTCCTGCTGGATGCGTTGCCCTTCACCAGTAGGTACTCACGTAGCTTGTCTTTCATAAAGGATGAACCCCGGTTGCTATGTATATAGCTGGGATACCCGTACAGGGCAAAAATGGAATCTTGGGCCTTTATGACAGATAAAGTGGACGTGTCTGGACATGGAATGGTGAATAGGAAGCGGGAGTACTCATCAATGATAGAGAGGAAGAAAATGTTCCTGTTTGTGGAGGGGAGAGGTCCCTTAAAATTGACACTGAGCCGTTCGAAGGGCCTGGATGAATTAATCAGGTGTGCCTTTGCGGGGCGGTAGAAGTGTGGCTTGCACTCTGTGCAGACCTGGCAAGATCTGGTCATTTCCCTGACATCTTCCATGGAGTAAGGCAGATTGCGCACTTTGACAAAATCCCTGGATGGCAGAGTTCATTACATAGAGACCACAGTTGGCCAGTGTGCGCAGAGGCACAGCTTCCTTTGAATAAGGCAAATGGAGGGTTATTAAGGGCTCCTGGCCGATAGGCAATGTGATAATTGTAGGTGGAGAACTCAATCCTCCACCTAGCAATTTTGTCATTTTTGATTTTGACATTATTAAACATAAATGCGACCGAGCGCTGGTCAGTGAGGAGCATAAATTTCCTACCAGCCAGGTAGTGCCTCCAGTGCCTCACGGCTTCTTCAATGGCTTGAGCCTCCTTTTCCACAGAGGGGTTCCAGAGCTTGTGGCCTTGCAATGTCCGAGAAAAAAATGGAACTGGCCTGCCTGCCAGTTTGAGGGTAGCGGCCAGGGCCATGTCTGAAACATTGCTTAAGCTAATAAAATTGTAGGGTGAGTAAAAGCTCTAACAACTGGAAGGAGAACATATGCTTTTATTAGCTTATAACTCAAGGTAGGGTCTTACAGTGGTCTTCAGAAGGGCTCAGGGTTTAGGTGGGAAATCAGGGTTATATATGGGTAGATGGGAGTAGTGCCAGATGGCGGAGCCACCCAGCAGTATAATACACCACCAGTGAATCTCAGTTCCCTGTGCAGACCAGCGACAGCAGAGACACTGTTACTCTGAAGGTTTCATCCTCCTGGTTCTAATGCCAGTGGTTCCATACAGACTGTAAATGTTCTCTTAAAGGAGCCAATCGTGTTTGAAAGTCAAATCCTGTAACCACATGGTCTGTGCCAAGATGGTGGTGGCCTGTGCTCGGCAGCAGCCACAAGGCATCACAGACTCTGGGGGAGCAATGGACCAGGGCAGTGCACAAGAAATAGGGAGGATACTTCCTCCTCTCCCCCCCCCCTTCCCCGATTGAGAAGGAGAAGCATGGGAGATGACCCTATAGGACAGTAACTCATCAGTAAACTAGCGAGGGGGCTCAGGAGCTAAGAGACTCACCCAACTGCAGGATACTTGCACTTAGTGGGCCTGCACTGGCTGCTGGCTGCTGGACACTGGCTCATGGGAACCAGATATCAGCGCTGGGATTTGTGGGGGCGTTGACAGCAAGAAGGACTCCCTCAGGGCCACGAGCACTGAATTCTTCTTGATCATATTGGAGGTTTGGATCTGGAGATCAGGTTGCTGATGAAGCAAAAAGGAGTCAATGCAGCTGCAGAGGTGGTGGGAGCACTGGAGGCAAATCCATGCACACTCATTGGCTCTGAGGGACTATATTTTGCTATTTTTCTCTTGCACTGTAAGGGGTGCTGGGTAATACAAATGGCAACTCTTTGACTGCCTTACAACAGGCAAAGATTAAATTATATTATGTATGTTACATTTTTAATGCAATATAAAAAGGAACCTTAAACCTTACTATTTTGTCTGTTCATATCTCGTTCATGTTTTTCATCTTGGGTGGAGTTCAACATTTAGAAATGTCTCTTGCAATAGTAAAATACAAATCTAAAAGCACTCATCAGGTCTAAAACTGTGCATCAGAGGAAAGAAATAGAACTAACGTTTTGGCCCTGAGCCCTTCTTCAATGAATGAGCAAAAAGCAGGCAGACATCTGATGCACCATCAATGACTCCAATAGACAGAAGTTGAACAAGCTGACTTTATTTTTCATAGAATGAAGGTACGTTCATGTTGCTTGATGGGGGAGGGGGCTGTGGAACAGCCATCTTTATTCAGGAGTCTGTGGGAGGAGCTACAGGTACAGTTGGCCAATAGGTGTGCCCAGTCTGATCAATACATATACACACCGTGGTTTACCACATTTCACCCTTGTTTTTAAAAAGAATCCAGCAGGGTGAAGTTCTGACGATAGTTACAGATTAATCTTTCAGGCAGTCTGGTTTTCCGCTGTGACCATCGTTATACTGGCTGCGACTGCTGCAGAGTAATGGGGTACTGGGCAGCTTGGGGCACCTGTGTGCAGTTGTTTGCATTAGGCTGGATGGTGTGCGGTGATGAGTCTGGTGTGTCCTCTGTTGGGGATGAGGTAATGTCCCATGCCCTCGTGCATTGTGGGTGGTTAGGGGTGATGTGATGGGGGGGTGTGGGTGATCACTGGTGGTCTCCCAAGCACCTGATGGCTTTAGATCCCTAATGGAGACAGTGTCCTGATGCCCATCAGGGTACTCCATGTAGGGCTTATTGGGAGTTGGCATGTGGAAGGTGGACCCTTTCGACCAGAGGGTTTGACTTATGGCTCTTCTCGTGCTTCTGGAGTAGGACTGGCCCTGGGAATGTCAGGCATGCCAGCAGTGTGGTCTTGGTCACAGATTTACTGGGGAAGGGAAATATGCGTTCATGCAGTGTGGCATTCGTGGAAGTACTTAGGAAGGAACTGATGGAGTGGAGTACCTCTGGGAGGACCTTTTCCCAGCAGGAGACTGGATGGCCCCTTGACCACAGTGGCATTTTCCCTTTCCACTTGCCCATTCCCATGGGGGTTGTAGCTAGTGGTCCTGCTCGAGGCGCAGCTCGTCACTCATAAATGAGTGCATTTTTACTGCACAATGGGTGAAGCTGCCTTTAGAATGTCCATGGCCTCCTGATACGATGCAATGTCCTTGATCATCGAGTTCAGCAGGGGGCCAACTCGAGAGTGCAGTACCTGCATTTTTACTGCACAATGGCTGAAGCTGCCTGCAGAAAGGTCTGGAAACAGTTTAGCCAGAGTTCAAAGTTGGTAGAGGCCTCAGGTGCTTGAGGGTTGATTTCCAGCTTCTCTGTCTTCAGGATCTGCTCCATTTTAAAAACCTACAGTGAATAACATTGATGCACCAACAATGACCCCAATAGACAGAAGTTGAGCAAAACTGATGGGCTTTTATTCACTATAGAACAAAAGCACGTCCATGCTGCTCGACTGTCCTGAATGGGGAGCGGGGGAGGGCTATGGAACAGACACCTTTATTCAGGCATCTGTGGGAGGAGCCACAGGTACAGTCAGCCAAGGGGGGTGCCTAAACAAATAAATATACATACAGTGCTTGAAGACCCCCCCCCCCCCCCCCCACCGGTTGCTATGAATATAGCTGGGGAAGCCGAACAGAGTGAAGGGACTGTGCAGGACATTGATGACTGTGGCAGCTATCATGTCAGGATAGGGGGTGGCAAACGGAAAGCCAGTGCACTCATCAATGACATTGAGGAAGGATACATTGTGGTCTGAGGTGGGCAGGGCCTTTGAAGTTGATACTCAGGTATTCAAAGGAACAGGTGGCCTTTATCATCTCCACTCTCTCTGATCAGTAGAAGTGTGGTTTGCACTCCACTCAGACTTGGCAGTTTTTGGTCATCAATCCAATCTCTTCGATGGAGTAAGGCAGGTTGCGGGCTTTGACAAAGAGGAAGAACCTGGTAACTCCAGGATGCAGAGGTCATTGTGAAAGGCATGTAAGTGGGAAATCTGTACGCTGGCACAGGTTCCACACGATAGGGCATCAGGAGACTCACTGAGTGTACCGGGCCAGTGCAGATATCATAATTGTAGGTGGACAGTTCAATTCTCTACCTCAATATCTTTTTGTTCTTGATTTTACCTGCTGCTGATCATTGAACGTGAACACAACTGCACATTGGTCAGTTAGTAGGGTAAATTGTTTACTGGCCAGATGGTGCCCCCAGTGCTGTACCATCTCAATGGGGCCTGGAGGGTATGGAGAAATAAAGAAACTGGTCTGCCCACCTAGTTAAGAATGGCAGCCAGAACAAAGTCTGACGCATTGCTCTCCACCTGGAATGGGATGAATTCATCCACAGCATTCATCATGGCTTTGGCAATATCTGCCTTGATGTGGCTGAAGACCGCACAGGCCTCTGGCATCAGAGGGAAAGAGGTGGATTTAACTATTCCTTGTCTGCATAGTTGGGGACCCACTGGACATAGTAAGAGAAGAAGGCCCAGCAACCTTTCAGGGCCTTAAGGCTGTGGGGGAGGGGAAGTTCCAGGAGTGGGTGCATGCAGTCAGGATCTGGACCAATGATTCCATTCTCAATGACACAGCCAAGAATGGCAAGGCAGGTTGTGCAAAATACGCACTTGGCCTTATTGTACGTGAGATTGAGGAGCTTGGCGATTTGGAGGAATTTTTGAAGGTTGATGTCATGGTCCTGCAGGTCATGGCTGCAGACAGTGATACTGTTGAGATACGGGAATGTGGCCTGTAGCTCGTACTGATCTACCACGTGGTCCATCTCCCACTGGAAAACCGAGGCTCTGTTTGTGAAGCTGAAGGGTGCCCATAGAAAGTGGTAGAGGTGGCCATCTGCCTCAAACCCAATATATTGGTGGTCTTCTGGGCAGATAGGAAGCTGATGATATGTAGATTTTAGATCGATGGTAGCGAAGACCCAATAATGTGCATTTTGGTTCACCCTATTGGATATACGGGAAGGGGTTACGCATCCAGTTGTGTGTACCTATTAATGACTGACTTTAGTTGATGACCATCTGTTCTTCTCTCCATTCCTCTCTACCACCACTTGTGCTCTCCAAGGGTTGGCGCTGGCATCAATGATCCCCTTGTTGAGTAGCTGCTGCACCTCTGTTCGAATAAAGGTCCTATCCCTGGCAATGTACTATTTACTTTTAAAGGCGATGGGTTTACAGTCAGGTGAGAGATTGGCGAACAGCAGTGGAGGGGTGATTTTGAGTGTGGAGAGTCAGCAGATCATATACAATGAGCGACTGGGCTGCTGGCTCTGTGCAATGGGGGAGAAGGTTGAAGGGTAGGTGGAGCACAGTGGGCGATTTAAGATCTGCTGGTAACAGAGAGTGAGGGGTGGATGGAGCCTATTGTACTCCATCATCATGCTTTTACATTGAAAATCTAGTCCCAGTGGGACAGCAGTGCAGAGCTATGGCATCACCAAAAGTTTAAAGTCTTTATAGTCTGTGCCCTGTATGGTCAGAGTCACTACACAGTATTACGGACATCCACCATATGTAACTTTGAGGCCAAGGAGACCTTTTGGTTTATTGGCCTTACCTCAAGGGAGTAGCACTGCATTGTGTTGGGGTGAATGAAGCTCTCTGTACTCTCACTATGGAACAGGCAACTCATCATGTGGCTGTTTGCCTGAATGTCCATCATTGACCTAGTGAGTTGATACTGGCTGTCCTAGTTGTTTGTGATGGAGGTCAGTGTCAGATTGTTGCTTGTCACTGCAGAGGAGAGACCGCGTGTTGATCAGGAAGATTGTGGTGTCCAAGATGATGGCCCCATGGCCTGCACTTGATTCTGATGGATCCCAAAGATGGCACCCCCACGACTCACATATGGCACTGCTAGTTTCCAGTGATGGTGGCATCCAAGATGGATGCCTCATGGTCCACACACAGCACTGCTGGGAAAGGGGTTGCATAGTGTTCCTTCTTCCTGCAGCTGGAGTAGACCGTGTCATTCACTGGGCAATGTTTCCTCAGGTGTTTGCCCAGTCTGCGGAAGTACCACTTTGGATGCTCCCAGAGTACAGCAGTCATGGTCAGGTCACTGACAGAACATGTTGGTGGACGCTTGCGGAGTATTACCACTGTAGTGGCATGTCCCAAGATGGCGGCACCAGGGCAACCATGAGGCGGCTGCATTTTCAGTTGAGTAGGCCTCCGTATTCTGGAGGGCTGCCTCCAGCATACCTGACAGCTCGATTGCTCTCCACAGGCTAAGCTCTCACCTTGATCCAATTATTTTTGGCAGGTGTAATTTGACCTGATCCCTGCGACATGGGCATCCCTAATCAGGTCATCCATGTACTCTGTGGCCGTCATGTCCTTACATTCACAGGCCTGTCTGAGGGATCATAGGGGCCGGAGGTACTTGGCAATCAACTCCCCGGATTATTGCTTTCAGATCTCCAAGAGGTGCATGGCGTAGACTTTGTTAATCTTTTGCAAGTACTGGCCCTTTAGAATGTCCATGGCCTCCTGATACGATGCAATGTACTTGATCATCGAGTTCAGCAGGGCGCCAACTCGAGAGTGCGGTACCTGCATTTTTACTGCACAATGGCTGAAGCTGCCTGCAGAAAATCTCGAAACAGTGTAGCCAGAGTTCAAAGTTGGTAGAGGCCTCAGGTGCTTGAGGGTTGATTTCCAGCTTCTCTGGCTTCAGGATCTGCTCCAATTTAAAAACCTACAGTGAATAACATTGATGCACCGACAAAGACTCCAATAGACAGAAGTTGAGCAAAACTGATGGGCTTTTATTCACTATAGAACAAAAGCATGTCCATGCTGCTCGACTGTCCTGAATGGGGAGGGGGGGTGCCTGTGGAACAGACACCTTTATTCAGGCATCTGTGGGAGGAGCCACAGGTACAGTCAGCCAAGGGGGGTGCCCAAACAAATAAATATACATACAGTGGTTGACCACAGCAACTGAATGAAAATGCTAGGGAAAAGGAAAGAAAGCAAGGGGAGGCTATTTATTTATTTAAAAAATGATATGAAGTACTCAGCTTATACAGTTTTTCATAAATAAATAGCAGAAATACAAATTGCAATATCTAAATATCCAAATTTTTCCCTTATTTGCTACATATATTGCTCCTATTAGCTATATTACTTGAAAAAATTACGATGTGTGGGAAGCAAATAGTGTACCTATGTTTGATCGTGAACCTTGTTGAACTCATGAACTGGAATGATGAAATATGATAACATGGCCAAAATAGGTTAAGAAATGTAAAATATCTGCTCAAATAATTCGAGTATCGCATAAGGAGAATGGTACTATGCTATTTTTAACTTAATGCAGATATAATTTGCATTTGAGATCTGAAATATTCAGCTTTACTTCATAATTTTAAAATGATCATTGAAATGGCAGAGCTTCTTCCCCTCAGCCATCAGATGTCCGAATGGACAAAGAAACATAGTCTCTACTTCATCTTTTGCACTAATTTTTGTTTTTGAATGGAATTGATAGAAATTTTGTACATGTGCGGCTGCAAAACAAATTTTGTGACAATTGTGAATATTGTTCATGACAATAAATTTTGATTCTGAATTCTACTCAATCCGAATTCTTTGGGAAAAAAAAAAATCAAATAAATATTTGTTACCATTTACTTTGGATTAAAGGAAAATCTTCATGATACGGAATCAATACATTTTTGATTCTCCAGGAAAATAATGCATTAAGAAACAGATTATTTTGATGTTATATTTCAAAAGAACATCATAATTTAATTGTGTAATTATGGATAAAAATATAATAAGATCAAATAGAAAATAAATTTCAGATATTCAAAAATATTGCTGCAATCTGTGTAAACAATATTAATGTTATTTTACAATAAAAATTACATTTTTAAATGCAATAAAATCAATCGGTTATATAGGAAATCAAAAATAAATATACTTCACATTAAATAATCAGTGTCGGCAATATTTTCATTTGTATATTTTTGAAGACAAAGCAGGTATATATAAATCATCCAGAAAGCCTTTAAATGGAAGACTTAAATTTCAGTAAAAACAGCAGAGATTAAAGCTTCTCATCTAACCTTTAGCTAATGTCCCTTACTTACTACTACTATGTCCAGTTGCACTTCTAAAGCTGCATCTGACACTTTTTCTTAAACAGAGGATTAAATTATGTTCCATCCTCTAATCCTCTCAAAGAGCTATGTACCTTCCCAGTGACGGCACATCTTTGACAACATGAAGGAGATGAGAGAGCTTGAAACCACATCAGACGGACTTGATAAATCTGTTGTGACAACACAGAAAGAATGCTGCGACTCGCTTCATTTAGATCTGAAAGCACTTTTGTTGTATTTTTCACTGGGAGAAAGGGTGGAGGACTGTGACATCAGTGCCATTTTTTTGCCTCCTGACAATTTCTGAGGCATGCTGACAAAGATTATAAACTGATGTTGCAGAAACATGATAAAGGAAAACCCATGGAAACAAATGTAAAATAATCAATCAAAATACTGTTCTTATATTTACTGTTTTATATTTTTTTTCAGGTGTAGTGAAGTAATTTGCCTCATGTTCCATTGCCTAAAGGTAGGCTGGCAAATGGAATATATGTAAAAGGAAATGCTTGTAATTAGCTACTTGGCAAACTACAGTAGTTTATAGACATGAACAAACTTATTTAATAGGTACTTTGCACAAGTAAATCTGGCACATCATAAATTATATGATGATGTTTAGGCAGGTAAATCTAATTTGAAAATACCCTGTGGCTACAGCAGGCTGTTGATGTCAATTGTACGAGCTATGTTTCAGACTGTGCAGTACATATCCTGGAATTTATATTCAATCCAGTTTAGCAACAGTATTTCATATCATTTTAGCTCAAGCAACAGAACCTTTAGAATAATTATTTTAACTATGTTTAAAATAATGCAATAATAGCTTTGTTTTCTTAATGGAATGCTGGGAAAACTGCTTTTTTCCCCCACCAAGGTAATGCCACAACAGGATTTTTTTTGGCACAATTTATATGTTGCATAAGGGGTGCTTCTGTTAGCATTTATACTCTCAGGAAACAGGCATTAAAGAGAGGCCAGCAACATTACAACTTCAGTTCTATAATAGTGTGCAACTTACAAGGTTATTAACACAATCCCAATAATGTTACACAAATCATGGACAGCTCCAACTGTTTGCACTATTGCAAAGTTACATTTTTGCAATATTTATTATCTATCTATTCTTTGTATTTATTGTCTCTTTAATTCAATTAACTATACAGTTGTAGTTATTTTTTTAAACAAAATACTTATTCAGCTGCAGCAAGTAAGAATTTTGGTGCATATGTACATGTACAATTATTATCATTAATAACCATTCCTTTTGTTTGAATGCTGTTTGTTTACATTTATTATCTGTTTACAGTTCTTTATTTGTTTACATATATACACTGTGTACTTTTTTTTGCATTACCAATACATGGTAATTCTGCCTCGCCAACTGAAAAAGGATCTCAGTGTTGTATGTGATGTCATGTAAGTACACTGAAAAAAAATGTTTTCCAACAACATCAACATAGAGAGAGTAACTACTTAAATGTTATCATTTGTTAACATAGTTTCATTATGTACAATGCTCAGAACACTAGTTGGAATTAAAATCATGTAGCATGGAAACAGGTCCTACATCACAACTTGCCAATGAGTCAGTCCATTTACCTGCATTGAGCTTGCATTTCTCTAAATCATTCCTATTCAAATACATGTCCAAGTACCTTTTAAACATTATTGTACCAACCTCTTCCACTTCCTCTTGCAGCTCATTTTACATGTCTACAGCTTTTGTGTGAAAATGTTGGCTCTCAGATCACCATTAACTCATGAGCTGCATGAGTTTTAGGGCATTGGCCACTTGATAGGACAGCTTGCAGGAGAAGGCTGATTGAAATGGACGAATGGTCAAAGCTACAACAAAGTCTGTAGACATATCAAGCAGCATGGAGAATTCCAAGACATGGCTTTCCCTCGAATTGGGAATCCATCCTTTCTAGCTGGATCACAAAATAATATAGAATTTGATATGGCTTACCTAGTGATAAAGGATTGGAGGAAAAGAACAGTAGGAGAACATAATGATATATAGTATATGTTGCATATCCAGCCAAAGCTTCACATAATGACATTAAGAGCAAAGAATATTGGAAACCAAGTTTAATAACCTTGGAAAAGAGTTATTTTTCTCATGACTGGTGAGTACATGGTCCACCAGTAGCATATGCTGATCATAATGATTTTACAATCTCACTGGCATGAAACAGATGTTTTCGATGACATTAAAAGTAAATCTGTGCTGGGATACAGTTGACGTATGGCAGACGACAGGAGAGAAGCATCATGGAGATTGTTGCTGATACTGGAACTAAATTTTCAAAAAACACTTGAAACAGCCAATAGATCAAGAAGGGTCTGTAGGGAGAGGGAATTAACATTTCAGAATAGTTTCTAAGCAGCACAGGTTTTCTAATATAAAAGGCAAACCACCCACAACTTTGACATGTTCCCAGATCTATTAAAAATTCATCAAAGGTCAAAATACATTTAATAATTAACCATATTTAATTTAATTAAATAAAGTAAATGAATATAAATAACCTGTTACTTTTTTTGGTTACAACCTTACCTTTCTTATTTTGTCTCCGTCGGTCATGATCGACCATAGGTACTGCGTCTCTGGTAGTTACTGTGGTGTGACCTCTCCAGGCTGCACGCCAGGGCAGAGTTGATGTGGAGATCCATCTGATGCTCATGCAGTAGGACCCACCACCCCCCCCCACCCCCATTCTAATGACAGGTCTAAAGGAATGATGAAAGTCGATAAAGTTTGGTGCCAGCAGAATTGTAGGGATTGCCTATCCAGAACTCTGACTCCAGATTTTTCCTTAGGGTTTACTCCCAAAACCTTTCATGTCAGTGGTAGAATTCTAGCTTGCCATGCAAGAGGTGCCAGGTTCAAATCCTGGACAAGCTCCCAAAATGTTATGAGCCCTGAAGGCCCAAAAACCCAGCAGCAATAGATGTTCACCAAGACAAATGGTTACATAGACAAAGGTTGCTTTTAATTATATTTAAATATGAAAACAGGATCAAACTTTAACTTGTTACTAACTTAAGTTAACCTAACTTAACCCCCTTCTAATTCTAAGTGCACGTGTATGTAATCTGTGAGTAAGTTTAGAAAAGTTATTTGATTCACAGTCCAATCTCATTTCTCATTTCTCCAAGTTCACTGGTTTCAGACAATTCTTTTACTGTGCACAGAATTTAACATTTATGAATTTCACCCAGCTTTGGTGCTTGAAAGGTAAATGGTTACCATTCAGGAAGGTTCTTGTCGGTTTTCAGAGAGAAAGATTTATTGTTCACTGGACACAAATTGATTTCTTTTAATCAGCCATGTCAGTGTCTTGCCAAAGAAACTTGCCCCATCAGGGTTTTCCAGATGATAATCTCTTTCTTTCAGGTCCTTTTTGTTTATCTTATTTCAAGTGAAACATTGTCCTCTCCTCTTGTATGGACCACAAGGGCTTTGAGCAGGTTGAACTAAGAACTCACAACCTGTCTTCAATATGGGGTTCTTCCACAAGCTTGCCAGCTTGTCCTGTTCCAGTAGATAATAAATAGTCACTGTGATCCAAGTGCATAGACGTGATTTGCAATTGTGAGACAGTCCTTTTTTGGGGTAGGAATTGACTTTGATTCATGGACCAAGGAAGTTTTAAGAGCCTGGCAGCTGTTCAAAAGAATCTGTTCTTGAAGGTGGAGGTGATGGTTTTCAGGCTTCTGAATCACCTGGCTTAAGCATGAGCAGCAAGAAGAGGTTGTGAGCAGGGTGATGGGGTCTTTTATGAAGTTGCCTTCTTTAGGCAGTACCTCACATAAATGGCTGCAATGAATGGGAGGTCAGAGCCTTGAGAACTCCATGACTTAAAACTGCCTAGACTAATTTTCGACATATTTCCTTCTGATTTGCTTAAATGAACTTTGACTATTATAACTTGTGGATTTATTTATATTTTTTCCTGTTCCTGGTTGGTATTTTCCTGAGGTTCAGTGAGTCTAATTTACCACCAGCAATGATATTCCAGCTATAACCACTTAGCTTCAACAGCTGTAAAAACATTTCTCACTATGCAAATTCTATTTGGC
This sequence comes from Narcine bancroftii, assembly GCF_036971445.1. Classification (NCBI taxonomy): domain Eukaryota; kingdom Metazoa; phylum Chordata; class Chondrichthyes; order Torpediniformes; family Narcinidae; genus Narcine; species Narcine bancroftii. The sequence continues at coordinate 427,761,811 of NC_091469.1, forward strand.
TTCCAATGGCCATCCTGGCTTTAGACAGAAATAGGAAGAAGGGAACCAACCTATGTTTATGCATGATGCAGCAGATTGACATGGCAAGGAGTAATTTACAGAATTTCAAGATAAGTACAGCTCATACTCATTTTGATTAAAGTTCCATAAACTGTTCATACACTATTCATTCCAAGAAACACAATAAATCAAATCTATGCTTTATAACCATCTTCTATCCTTTCTGTTATCAGCAAGTATTAATCAAATATCCAAATTAATTATAACTTGTATTTAGTTACTGATAGGCACAGTTTACTTCTCTGTTATTTCATCCTTGACAATGTCTCAGAGTTCATGCTGACTGATTCCTAACCTTCTGCTGCTTTTCAGTAGTCATTGAGAATCATGGAGTAAAACGACATGCAGATGAGCCCTTTGACCCACCTAGCCCATGTTGACCAAGGTGTAATTTTTAGCTCGTGTAATATGCCTGTCTTTGTCCAGATCCATTTACATGTTTCCTATCCATGAACCTGTCCAATTTTCTTTTTAATGTACCAGCCTTTACTTTTTCCTCCATGTACCTCTGCCTGCTAGGTCCTTTAACTCTTCTCACCTTAAAATTCTGTCCTCTAGCTTTAGACTTCACCATCCTCCCTATGCCCCTTATGACTTCTAGATCTCTGTCAGGCCTCCTTCAATCTAAGAAAAACAGTCACTGTCTTTCCAGTATCTCCTTGCAATGCAAGTCCTCCAGTCCCATCAACATACTTGTGTGTCTTTTCTGCACCATCTCTAGCTTAATTACAACTGTATCATGGCATCTCTACTCTTATATTCAATACCCAACCGATGTAGACAAATATGCCATATTCTTTACTGCCTTGTCTCAGGGAACAATATAAGGCTTCGGGGAGTATTGTTGAGCAGAGAGACCTGGAAGTATCTGTACCTCAATGCCTCCTGGTTCAACAATATTCTCCAAGGCCAAGCTTTGCAAAACATATCACCTTACACTTTTCAGAGTTAAATTCTCTTTGTCATTCCTTTGCCCATTACCCCAGTTGGTCTCGACCTGGTATAACCTTAAGCAATCTTCTTCACTGCCCATCATACTACTAGTTTTAGTGTCACCAACAAGCACACTAATCACTCCACCTACATACTCATCAAAATCATTAATAAACATGACTAACAGCAATGGACCCAGCATCGACCACTGGTTATCAGCCTCCAATCTGAAAAACAGCTATCCACTCAGGTCCTCAGCTGTTCCTCAGATACCTTTTACCAAGTCAATTTTGTGTCCAAATTAGTAGCTGACACTAGATCATGTGTTGCCTCACCTTTAAGACCGGTGTATCATGTGGGAGCACATCAAAGGCTTTGCTAAAGTGCAAGGAGATAAAGTCAATAACCCTGGCCTTGTCAAATTCTTATTCAACTTTTCAAATATCTCAAGTAAATTTATGAGGCATGCATTTTCAATATTTTGAGTTCATGGAAACTCTTAGAATGTAAGTAAATGGCAGACAATTCTTTTCATCTGTGCAATATCCCAAAATAGTTTTATGACTAATTTTTTGTTTGCTTTGCCATTTTCTCTTCATGTTGCCGTTAGAAGAGAAATTAGTCTCAGGCTTGGGTGAAAAATTGTCATAGTGAAACATTTTCCTGTCTCAATTACTTTTTGCCCCCTACCACTATGTAGAAAATAATCACTGACAATTAAGATTTGTCTGAATCAATCAGTTAATTTTATGTAGATGGATATGTCTATCCATTTCCCAATACCTTGAAGGCTTACAGAGAAATGTTTAGTTTACACCAAAAGAATAGGGACACCTAATCTTGTCCTTCATGGATGTTAACACATTGGCAATTATCGAATATGGATGACTGAATATGAATTGGAAGTGCAAACCTTAAATATTTGTGAAAAATCAAAGTTAGGATCCTCCTGTACAATTATATAACATTGTTCACTAACTTGAAATATTTTTGGATGTCTTTACAGATACAAAATAAATCTCCTTTCATCTGGCACCCTTGAGATTTTGGTGGGTGCTAGACCAGTCTGCATTCTGGATTATTGGATGTTGCTCCTGGTTATATTCAGACAAACACACTTTTTTTTTGTGTTGCACAGTTGTATAATACATTTTCTCAGTAAACTCGATTACTTTATATGGAGAATATACAAGCATGCTGGACTGTGATTTGAGCCATAAAGGTACCCATATTCCATGCCTCAGGATATTCTGGATCCCAACCCTGGCGCACTGTCATCTCATAGTCTAGATCCTAGCCATAAAAAAAAACACTCTGACCCCTGTATCGGGCACATATGTTGCTTGAACTTTGGACCCCAATATACATTCCTAACTGAAGAGTGAGCCAGATTTCTAATCAATCAAATAGCAGATTATCAGATTTTTTTTTCAGTATTAAAGTAGTTCCAGACTCTAGATAGGTACATATCATTCACGTGAAGCCTTAAACTAGGGACAGTGCACTACATCTGTATTAATTCCATGTGAACATGAGCATATTCACATATTTTTTCAAAATTATTTCTTAAACACCAATGGATAGAGGATCTTTTCACTATGCTAAGGTAACATTTTGAGTAATTTATAAAGTAGACACTCTTTCTAAATCATTATAACATCTGCCATAACTTTTACAGCTAATTGTAAAGCAACAAAATGTGATCATTAATGATGAGTCACAAACTATCACATTACATGCACTGTGTGCTACACACTTACTCATTAATCCTATATTATTGTATCTTCAATTCTTAGGGACGGTTTGATCATAAAATTCTTTAGCAAGTGACCTATTAAGAAATAGCATTTAGCTTGTATATTGGACCTTTGATTTTTCATTTAGAAAACAACATAAAGTAGAATGACTCTAATTTCCACCTTACTGAGCAGTGAAACAACTTGAATTTCAGCCAAGATTCTGATTTGACAGGTCACAATTCAACTTAGGGATTCGGATGAAGCCCACGTCATACTACTGATATAGAAAAAGGCAAAAATAGATTAGAATGAGTCAAGAGCTTTAAACATGTGAGAAGGACTTGTTTTTGACTGGCGGAGTTGCAATTGTTAACACTAATTGTAATTCCCAGACAGGTCTTACAATCATCCCCTCCCATGGTAGAATGAGCCTCCAACTCATGAATCTAAGGGAATATTCTGAAAGGATTTTCCATGAAAAAGCAGTCATGATTAGAAGGAGATGTTTGATGTTTGGTGGGAGGATCATTCTTGTGAATTTAAGAAAGCTCCTTGTAATTCTATAGGATTCTCCTGTCAGCATATGTTCAGTTTTAACAGTAAGTCCAAATGTTTTCGATCCATTTGTTTTTTATTCACGTGAAATATGTTCTATGTAAATGAAAAACAGTTTTATTTTCCATTTCTATTCAATTTAAATCCATTGTATGACTCTTTCATTAAAGTTATGCTTTATCCCTTTCCTAGAATCTAAGTTTTACCTTTCATATGTGCAATGCTTGTTTTTCCTAAAACTTTAATTTAACATTTGTTGGAACCAAGGGGTTAATTAATCAAAGAAAATATGTAGAATACATGCTTATGTACTATTCATTTTGTATACATGAATCCAGTACTATGTAACAATTTAATATTTACCTCATAGTGAAGGGAAAGAGTAATGTAAGTAAGGGGCAGCCACAGTATGTAGCAAAGTTGGCTGATTACAGTAGGTTATAGAATTGTCTGCCCCCAAAATACAAAAGAGAGAATATGTATGAAACAATTTAGTAGGAATGTTAAGGCAAAAGAAGGTGTTGATTCGCACCGGAGACGATGGCCAGACAAGAACAAAGAGAATCCGACAGAGACTGTCAGAAACAAAGAGAATGGAAACTAACTCAGTAAGAAGGCTAAGACAGAAGGAGGTGTTGAGTAGAACAGAAGAATATGGCCAGATGAGAACAAGGAAATAATTAGAAATATCTGGGGTATTAATTGATTTCTGATCAAAACAACAGGATATTCTGGCCTTGAGGATTAAGATGGGAGCTCTACACCCCAGATAACTGCAGAGCAGGAAATTACTTGTGATAAATCTTATGCAAGAAATCTAGCAAAGAAAGCCAACTTTTGTTCTGTATGATAAGGTTGAGCTATATAAACTGTAGAGACTGGACAGTAGAGGTCAGTCTTGGGGAATAGCTCACTGTGCAGGTGACCTATGAACTAACGACTGAACCAGAGCTCTGTTAAGCTTTATTCTTGTGCTGTGTAATAAACTGATTGTTGAACCGAATACCTTCTCCTATCACTTCATTTAACGAACACGCTGGACTCAGACGACACATAGACTAAATTAAGGGTAGGATAAAGCCAGAGTCCGACACATTTTAACTGTAAATGCAAGCCATTATCCTGTGGGATATCCCCATTATCCAAAAGTGTGATTGCATAAGATTTTGCTCTACATATTATTTTCAAATGTAATTTCATCTTTAAATGAACCATTAATGGGGAAGTTGCTTAGTCCTGTTTTGATTTGTGTTAGATTATCCTGCAAACACTTGAAAGGCAGTTTGTGCACACACAGACCTATAACTGTAAAAACTTGGATAAATCAGTGATTCAAATCGTGATTGAGTTTCAGCTGGAAATAGAGCAAAAAAGTTTTGAGGGCCAGTTTTACAAACTGAAATAGGTTGGCTTTTATAAGTTGTTAGATCACAGATTTTTTTGGTCAGCATGACAGGAAGGACAGAAGTGACTCTGTCAATGTTTGTATTAGTTGCTCCTTTAATGTTGTGTAAGCAATCACTTCACTTCTTAACTGTGTCAACATTATCTCCAACATTCAGTGAATGTTTCTTGAAACAAAATGAGTCAGAGGATACCAGTGGAGGATTGCTTTTCTAATCAGAGGCCTGGGACCAGTAGTGTGCCACAGAGGTCAGTGCTGAGTCCACTATTGTTTGTTAGCCAAATTCATGATTTTCAAATGTAGTTACATGATTGGCACATTTGCAGATGACTCCAAAATCAGCGGTGAATTGAACACTGAGGATGCATATTTAAAATTACAACAGGATCTAGATCATTTGCGAAGGTGGGCCAATGAGTGGCAAAAGGAATTTAACCCTGACAAGTGAAAGGTGCTGTACTTTGATACTTCAGATAGGATAAGACCTACACACTAAATGACAGAGCCCTGAAGAGTGTTGTAGAGCAGAGTTATCGGAGTACTGGTACACAATTCCATTAAAATGGCTACTCACGTGGACAGAGTGGTGAAGAAGGTGTTTGGTATGATTGGCTTCATTGCCAGGCTTTGTAAAACAATGAGATTTATTTATAAAGGGAATTATTTAAGGTGAGAGGGGAGAGATTCAAGAGGTGCCTGAGGCATAACTTTGGCACTCAGAGGGTAATATGTGTCTGGAATGAGCTGCCAGACAAAACTAAAAAAACAGGTACAATTATGACACTCAAAATACATTTGGACAATTATATGGGTAGGAGGTCTTAGAAATATATGGACAGAAAAAAAAGAACAATTTTGCAGCACCTCATCACTTTCTCTTTATCTTTTTCTGCATCAGTGTTATTTTTATTTTTAATGAAACAACATGGTAGAAGACCCTTCTAGCCCATGAGAGATGTGTTTTTAATTTACATTAAGCTCTCATTTACCAAATTTCCTTATAGGGTGATGCTATAGCAGTTAGTGCAATGCCTTTACAGCTCCAGCGATCAGGACAGGAGTTCAAATCCCACACTGTCTGTAAAGTGTCTGTATGTTCTCTCATGTCTGCATGGGTTTTCCCCAGGGGCTCTTGTTTCCTCCCACAGTTCAAAATGTACCGAGGGTATAGGTTAATTGAGTATAATTGGATGGCACAGATTTGTGGGCTGAAATGGCCAGTTACCATGCTGTATATCTAAAATGTTTAAATTTTAAAAAGTAGTGAGATGCATGGTGTTTAGGTTAACTGGTTGCCCAATGGTACCTAATAAGAGATTTCCAATAAAGACTAAGGTGGACATGAGCTATTGTGCTTTATCAGCAGTTATTACAAACTCTTCTCCATAACACCAGAGCAGGTTGCTCAAAGTAGAAATTATGGTTCCATCTATTTCTCTGGAGTAGATAAGGGTCTGGCTCCAAAGGATGTCATAGCCGAAGGGTGGTAGTGGGGACGAGCTCCCACTGCTGCACAAATGCTCTTCATAAGGTACGACTCAAACAGCCTCTGACAACCAAGTTCAACTCCTGGCCTTCATGTGTGGCATATTTCTTATGCCCGATGGAACTGACAGGAGAAAGGGGAAAAGGAGGGCCACTAGCACCTTGAAACCAGTTGCTCCAGGCAGATGGGGCTCATTAACCACAGATGGTAACTCAGGGAAAAGTCTGATTTCAAACCTCCGCTGTCTTGTGGTCTAATCCCATTATCCCATTGTGATAATTATGTTGTATTTTGTATTGTAAATAGATATGTTTTAAAGGAGATAAATTGGTTTTTTAGTGTAGGTCACATACAAACACTTCAAAACAGATCTCATTTAAAATATTGGAGCTCTGCTCAAGCCAGGCAGGTCGACACTGAGTGCCTTTGCAAAAGCTTTGGGGAATGCCTATAGAGACATCACTTAATAGATTGTTGTTTTGGAAAGCAACACATGAAAGAACTTGTAGGATTAGGTCCAGAGCTGCAGGCTGTCTGAGTGCAGTTTGCGGTTCTAAGAAGTTCATGTGGTGAGAGGTAACTCTCCTGTGACCCAGGTGCGATTAGTGGGGAAAAGGGGCATCCAGCACCTTTTAAGCTGAGGGGGATAATAACCAACCCAGCTATTTAAGGTTTATCCTGTCCCCACGATGATGCGGCAAATAGACTTCCACCAGCTGTCAGTTTCCCTCTCACCGTCAATCGTGCTCCCCCCACCCCACAACAGATGACCCCTCTGCCCCTCTGGCCCACTGAATGCGGCAACCCCCCTCCCCCAGTGCCGCCGACCACGGGGACCCTTCTGCCTTGCCGGTGACCCCTCTCTCTTCTTCTGCCAGGGATTTCCCTATGACCCCAGTGCGCAAGGGCTGATATCACAGGAGTAACTGAGTTGGCCATTTTCATTTTCAAGCCACAGGAGGACACGATCCAGGTAAGTTTTAATGGGTTCGCTGACTACCTTTGAGGTAGGGCAGGGTCTCAGTTGATTTCTGACATGCCTAACCGTGTCAAACCCTTTCAAACTGCCATGTGAATGGGGTGCTAATCGGGCAAATTGACCGGTTAGCGCACCATTTTACAGGGCAGTTTAAAAACGCCTATTGATTGGGTAGACCAATTGTGAGCAATTGCAGGTGGAAAAGCCAAAAGATCATGAAAGGCCCACAATGTTATGCCAGGCTGTCATCTTTTCTCCTTCATTCTGCCAAGAAAAGCATGGAAGGGACTAATTGGAAGTTGTCAAACACAAAGCAAATTAAAGGACTATTTGCTGTATTATTGGAGGATGACACTCATATCTTGAATAATCATCCTTTTGAGTAATGTGAGCCTTGACACTTCCTTTAGTTAATCTTTTCTTGCTGAATAAGGCTCTGAAATTTGCTGAAGTATATTTTGAACCAAAATAAAAATTGGAATGGTTTCTAAGAAGACTCCTATTTTGCTGATATTGTACTAATTTGATGCTGTTCAACAAAATCATGACCTTCCCTATTGTTTTAAGTTATTCCTGAAAATAATTATAAGATATCAACAGTCACTTCACATGTATTCAGCACCTACTTCAGGAAGGGGGATGGGGATGATGAGGGTTCCAATCCACATTAGAGGACTGTCAAACAAAACTTCAGACGCACAAAAAAAGCAACAGCTGGATATTGTTATGAGAAGCTTTGAAGAAATTTGATCCCAGTAATTCAAATGATATGCCATTTGTTTTCTAAAGTGTCTCAACAGAAAGAAAATGCTTGTACTAAATGAGGCAGAATGACATCACTGTATGTGTTGCATATGACCTTCAAAGGCTTACTTAAAGATTATTACTAGGGTATATCAAAACATGGAACTGCACACAGGAATTTCAGTCGATGAATTGTTGGACTAAGTTATCAGACATCAGCTTGCAATGTGTGTTTAGAAAGTAGGAGGGTGGGATTTAACGAATTGTCTGAAGAGAAGAGAAATGCTGGTGCAGGTTTCACTGGTCCCAAGGTTTGTTTCAACATTAGCCCAGTGAAACGAAACTTAACTCATATGCAAGACGTGTCTTCCCAAATACAGTTGCTTTCAAAAATTTCAAAGACAAAATCTGAAGTTGTATATGAGTTAGGGCTTGTCCATTGAGCGTACACATGTCAAAAGAACAATCTGATAATAACATTTCTCTCCTTGTTCTTCATTATTGCCCATCTATGTCTGGGCTCTGAGCCTTGATTAGGAGAAGAACCATGACTTCCTACAGACCATGATTGTCCCGGTCTGGAATAAATTCATTCATTATTATTTTATCTCCATGTTAGGATCCTTATTGTGAGTTGAAGAATCAAATTTGCTTAAAATTTTCCCTTCTGTTTGACTGCACCAATTTGTCAAGTGAATATAATGATTCATATGTCTTATATTATGATAGGTGTAATGATATAGTACTAGTGATCCTCCTGACCACTAGATGGAGTCAGAGAATAGTAAGTTGTGGCTGGGGATTCAAGATGGATGCCTTCACAAGCTAATAAAGTATAGTTGTCTTAAAAGAACCCAAGTTTCTTTATATCAATAAAAAGAACATCAGATGGTACCAGGAGTGTGTATGGTACCAGGAGTGGAAGAGCGTAAATCAGTCAATAGCAGCTGAGAAATGGAAAGGGTAAAAATTCCTGATGCTGTAAATTGGACTGGAAATGTTGTCCACGAGTGGAGGCTGTTCAAACAAAGATTCATGCTGTACCTGCAAGCTGCTGGACTCGATAGCAAACCTGATGTATGAAAGATTGCACTACTGCTTACCGTGGTGGGACCTCAAGCACTAGAGGTTTTCAATACATTTGTTTTTGCTGACACAGCTGAACATGGCAATTTCAACAAAGTTATCAAGATGTTTGATGAACACTGTTCACCAAAGAAAAATGAAACCTTCAAGAGGGATATGTTTTGCTTGTGCATGCAGCTGCATGGAGAGAGCTTTGATGCTTTTTTTAATGGACTTGAAATAAAAAGCAAGAACATGTAATTTTGTATCGCTGCAAGATTTAATGATGAGTAATCAAATTGTTTTTAGGATTACTGATAAGAAAGTGAGAGAGAGGTTGCTGCAAGGGACGGATTTTACCTTATTTCGAGCTGTGAAGATATGCCATGACAGTGAATTAGATCTGCAGCATGCAAAAAAATTTGGTTATAGTACAAAAGCCAGTGAAAACAAAGGCATATATATATATATATATAGAGAGAGAGAGAGAGAGAGAGAGAGAGAGCCACAGTGTGTGTCCACACAAACAAACAAAAATACAAAAATAAAAATATAGGATACAACAAAAAGATGGAGAGACATTTAAGTGCAAACAATGTGACACTCAGCATGCACCAAAACAGCAGTCCATGGAGAATTCTGTAATAAGTGCAAAAGGCAGAAGTACTAGGCAAAGCAAAAATGTTTTTTTTTTCCAAATGGAAACAAAAGAGAAGTGAAAAAAGGCACACTATACACACTATAGAAGAAACTGCCCTTACTTTTTATGGCCATGCTAGTGCAGAAAGATTATAAACCAACAGACCACTGAACAGTTGAGCAGGATAAGTGGACTATGCAAGTATTTCTTTCAAGACACAGGGGCAAAGGTCAATTTGATCGATGAGTGTGTCATCAGGGCATTGAGAATAAAACCATACATCCATGCAAATCTTGTACAGCTCAAAGCTACAATGGACAGAGTATTAACACGAAAGGTATATGAAAACTCAAGGTGAAAGTTAAAGATAAAGAGCACCACCTCAGGTTCACAGTAGGCCTAGATGGACATGAATCACTGCTGGGTGACAAAGCATGTGAAAACTTGAGCCTAGTTTTGTAATCACCTATTGCCACAGGTAATGCATTATCCATGGCAACAACCAGAGTGAAGCACACAATGAGAGGTTCACAGAGACATGAGAATATCCACATGGACCTAATCACTGAATCTCTTCCTGTATCTGACATGAAATCCAAGCAGATTGTATCTGAAACAGAAAAGGACACTGTTCTCTAGAAAGTCATCAAGAATCTGAATGAAGGATGGCCTAGAGGTGAATGTCAGCCATACTATGGCATCAGAGTGAGCTTAGTGTTATCAACGGGCTTCTACTCAGACAGAACAGAACTATCATTTCTCAATCAACAACAGATACTGAAAAGGGTACATGAGGGGCACCTTGGAATGTAACAATGCAAGAGGAGGAGTAGAACTACTGATTATTGGCTGGAGATAAATGCTGACATTGACAGGATAGTTTCCAGCTGTGAGACCTGTCTGAAACATCATGCAAAGCAGCCAAAGGAACCCATGATAATAACTGACTTATGGGCAGAACCATGGCAGAAAGTTGGGACCGATCTGTTCCACATGGGTGGAAAGAATTATTTGTTGGTTATTAATTATCTATTGAATTATACGGATATTGTCCTGCTTCTTAAAATGTCTGCTACTTGTATGATCAAATAAATGAAATCGATCTTTGCAACACATGGAATTTCTCAAATCATCTACAGTGACAATGGACCATGCTACAGCTGTAGAGAATTGAAGAACTTTGCTGAAGAGTATGATTTTTGACATGTGACTTCAAGCCCTCTGCATCCACAGTCAAACGATAAAGCAGAGAAAGGAGTTCACCTAGTTAAACTGTTCCTCAAGAAAGCACTAGACAGTGGCTCAGATCGTATCTAGCTCTATTGAATTAGAGTTTTGTCACTTGAACATGGCATGTCACCTGTTGAGCTTCTGATGAGATGTAGACTTCCCTACTCTGCAGACCCAAACAAAAACAGATGTCAAAGATGCTGAATGGAAACAAAGTGTCTGCTATGAAGACAAAAAGCAAACAATGACAAGTCAGGAAGAAGCTAATGGCACAACATGATACCGTGAGATTCCAACACTTGGGATAACGAGCCAAGATCCTCCTGACCAATACAAGGGGCTGGAGACTAATAGGCTACAGGTCGGGTATTCAAGATGTATGCCTTCACATGGTCATTTCTATAGCTAATAAAGTGTAGTTGTTTTAAAAGAACCCAAGTTACTTTCTTGCAATGAAATAAACATCACAATATGGATTTCTTCATGGATAGCTTGTACTCCAGAATTATGCATCTGAATTTTAATTTAAAAAAATCAACAATTAAAGTTACAGTTGCGATGAGGTGGAAAGGTGACAGGCAATTGTAAATGGCATAGTCTGATTAAAACAAAAAAATGATACCTTTACCAATTCATCTTTAATCATCCCTTTTCATTTATTCAAACTCATATCCTGAAATATTTAATCTTTTTGTTAAAATAACCAATTCAATAAAAATATTAACGTTGACGACAGGTTTGTAGCTGCCATTATGATGACATTAGTCTACTTACACTGAATTACTTTGGAAGAAAATGTTTATTGACCCCCATAAAAACCAGAGTTGGACATATATCATGAATGGTGATGAAAGTTAAAAATTCATGCGAATAGGTGAAAATAAGTGAAAAAAAAATCTTTTCCTGACATTGTCATGCACATTAACTTAAGAGTTCAGGAGCTTGGCCTGTTTGAGAATACTTGGTCCAGGCCCCAGAGGCCAGTTATCATTGTTAAGTTTGTAATTTTTCAATGATAGCTGTTCCTTATGGACATTCGGGATATGGATTCTATAATTCACTTCTGCCTCCACAGACTGTAAGGAAGATTAATACTTCTTGATCCCTGAGCTTTGTAATGATGGTCTGGTCAGCTTTATTGAGTCTAATATTCACTCCCACCTCATCTTTCTCACCTCTGAACCATAACACTACGTGATTTATGTTTGGTTTGCCTTAGAAGTTAGAGGTTAGGTTTAATGCATTGAGGAGATGTCTGACTGAGCCTCTGGAGTTTCCTCTTGTGAGGTGATGTGCAACCAACTGACCAGCATGCCTTTCAGAAAGGAGTTTAATGATCAAAATTTGTACTGCATGTTAAACCATGAGATATGATAAATATTCTTGAACATAGAAAATAATTATAGTGAATCAATACACAGTGAAATATAATGACCACCAAAAAAAATATTGGTTTTGGTGACATGGTTCTACACTCAATTTTTTGATGATTTCTGTAAAAATTGTTACATATTTGACAAGTAGAATTGAATGATATCGCTGCCAGGGTACATGTTGAAACTGTTCTTTCAAAGTCCTCAAAACATTGCAAAATTTTTGAACCATCAAATAAGAATTTGACAGTAGAATTACTGGAGAATAATATTTTGAAATTACATGTGATGAATGATGTTTAACAACAGATATTACACAATAAACGTCTGGGAGGAAATTATCAATTTATATGCCAAAGAAAACTTTGGCACATTAACTTATTTAATTCTTCATTCTGGAATTAATACCAGAATATGCAGGAGTTAATATTTAGATTGTCAATATATTTTCTAATGCTGAGGAAAATATTGAAGTCCATGATAGGATGAGAATAGTTCAGGCTGTCTGGCAGTAAAGTGGACTGGATTAATTCACAAAGCCAACTTTGAGTGGTGGGCCTGGGCTGAAACTCCTATTTACTAATGGTGTAAAATCTTGGTAGTACAGAAACATTACTGTAAATTATAAAATCCTGTATCAGATATTAACCTTATGAAGGAAGAGTGAAATGAGCAGCCACATGGTGATTATTTACCTGCTGCCAACAGCAATACAACTGACTTGACAATTCTTTGATTGCAGCAACTTCCTTTCAGGTTACTTGTGTTGTGTTAGGAATGGTCATTTCTCATTTCCATTCTGAAATCATGCAGAACAGCTCGTAATTTATCTGTTACATTCCAAGTTGTTTAATTGTCTGTCTATAGATGTTTCAAGCTCCCATTTCAGATTTATTAAGACACTTTGCTATTTCAAAAGCAGTGGTGTTGAATGGTAAAAAAAACCTTATTGAATTTCTCTTCAGAAGTAAAAAGTTACAACCCCATGCTGCCATGGTAAATGAAATGAACTCCGTAAAATATCATCTATTTCATACAATTGTGTTCAAGCCCCACTGTGTCTGCACGAAATAGTGCAGTGACTTTGAAAATGAAATGGGCAAGGAAACGATTGCCTGGAAATACCAGGGCACCTTTAAAGATTGTGCAGGAATGGTGCTAATGTGCTGGAACAACTGTTTTGGTCACTCTCCCAGTGCTTCAGTTATAAATGGACATGTATTGAACATTTTGCTTTTGTACACTAAAAATGGGTCATTCAGTACACTTTTCTTCAGACTGAGCTCAGGACATTGGAACCAGCTGCAGATGGGCTTAATGGCAGGAAGAGGTAGCTGGAGTTTAGCATGCATTTCATGGAAATGTTTCCATTTCAGTCCAAAACTGAAATACATGTGTTAAATTGGCAAAATTAAATGGCTACGATGAAGTCCAAAATCATTACCAATTCCAGTTGTAGATTACTAGTACGCTGAGATTTACTTCAGTTGAAACCTACATAAACACATCTGTTGACTGACTTTTTAAACACTTTTATAATTTAACACATTCCTTTCTGTTTACTCATTGTAAAATATCCCGAATAATGTCAATTCTCATATCTCAAATATCCACTCTTTCTGTAAAATGAGCCACTCAGCAAAAGAAGTGTCATATCCCAAATCAATCACAGACAGAAAGTAAGAGAGTGCTTGACAATTGTTTATCAATTGTAAAATGACAATGAGTTCTTAAATTTCACTTTTCAAAAAATTCAGCTCGAAAAATTGTAAAATGAGCAGTATTTTATTCCCTACATTGCAAATGCTGATGCATGCAGGGTATCTAAGGCTTAGTTAGTTATGAATAATGATCTTATTTTTCATTAGCACACAATATACACCATGTTATTTATTAATTATGTTAAAGCAGCCCTGGACTATTTGACTTCTATTTTTATGAGGTGCAGCTTATTACATAAGATGCAGCACAACTGCTGTTTATCTATTCAGTGCATCCTTCTAATCCTTCATGTGGTGTGGGTAGGAAGCAGCCATGCAAAATGAGCAGAGGGTTGGGCTGGAGTTTACCACTATCAGTGACGTAATGCTAGTATCTGGAAGAGAATGAGAGGCCTCAGAAAGGGGATGTACATGATGTAAGGACCACAGATGAAGTCAGTTGGAGTGACCACTGGAGATTATATGTATTAGGGATAGAGGGTTGGTCTAAGAATATATGGCTGTCAACTTTGTTAAGCTTGTCAATGACTGCAGTGCAGACACTGTCACATTTTCCTGATCCTGCTCAATGACAGCTGTCCCAGGATAACCTCGTCCAAGTATGCAGAAACTCTCCAGGAGTGATATCATCACTTGCCTCTCTGATGTTAAAAGTACATTGAAGATTGAAGTTTTACTCATGACTCAAAGTGGCTGGTTGAATTGCTGACCTGGAAATGGTTGCAATCACTACTTAATCCAAATTAATTTCATTTACAAAAATAAAACTTCTGTGGGATGGGACTTCCAGACCCATTCAATAGAGATTTTTTCTGCTTCCTGGTGACTGATTTTTTTTCTGCTCCAAGGTAATATATTCAAACTAATCTCACATCCTGTGCTTTTCATCATGCTCCAGTATTTCATTCATTGCAGCAATTAGGTTACCTTGGGCAAGAGAGCCTGCAGCGATTAAACTTCTTTTTTTGTGCTCACATAGCAGGAGCGGCCAGCTCATGAAGAGAGGTGAAAAAAAAATAAACATGCTGAACATTTCACTTCCTCATATGACGCAATGGGTTAATTAAATATATGCTTATAAAAGGGATTAAAATTGGGTTAGCTGTTAGGTTGCATGCATTTCCAGATTTCTCTTGCAGTGAGAATGCTGTATCACCATATCCTGGATGGTGTAGTAAAGAAACAGTTGTTAGGTCAAGTGAAAATGCTGCATGACAGATTTTTTTTTAAATGAAGTACACTTGCTTATCTCCAAGGTAGCTGCAGTTTGCTGAAAGTTAACAGAAGCAGAGCATATTTTCAAATTTGATCTGCAATTTACTAAGATTATGGATGAACTAGCAAAACACATAATAATATCCTCATGTAAATTATGGGTGTGCCTCTATAATTGTATCTTTGTTCATACATCATGGAGTAGGGGTTGAATGCATCACTTCATAATCTAAGAACAAGCCAAGAAAATCAATTTGACTAGTTATACGATGAGGCCCTGCCATTTTCTCTGCTGGATAATAGGCATGCCTCAACCATTCATTTTCCATAAAAGTTATTTCCTATTGTCAACCTCCTCCACTTTTAACTACAGTGATATTGACCTGGACTTTGTGGTCACTGGCAAAACAAAGGCATTTGCTATGTCCCTGTCTGACAGCTCCCCAAAACATTCTTGTATGATTTAATTAGACACTTGTTGCCATAGGATAACTGATGGATTACAACATCCTCTTCAAGGGATTTGTAACATCTATGAGCCAGTTATGCAACAGTGTAGCTCTTTCATCAAGGCATATTTAAGAGCTATGCCTGAGATATGAATTTAAGCAATTTAGTTATGTAGTCTTGTTCATAGGTACTTTGGGATTGCAGGGTGGCCATTCCAAAGGGAGGACATGGTAATAGGTTACTCTCTCTCTCTATATATGTTTGGATTTTTTTTTTGCAATACCATTTAAATTAAATAGTATTGCAAAAACATCAAATGCAATATATATGTATGGTAATATTTGGTAACCTTATGACCTCCTTTAAAATGGCCATCCTAACACAGTAGTGTAAAAACAACCACTAAGTTAGACAAAATAATATAGACTACTTTGTATTACATTCAGGGAAGTGCAGGACATGAGGCGTATATGTATATAATTGTGCACATTGATTGGAAAGCACGTGGGATCAAAGGTTCATAAACAGAAGCACAGCATATAATATAAGGTTATATTGAGCCTTTGTGAAACATGGGAAGACTACAGCTGGTGTAGAGTGCCAATTATCATATACATCCAAGAAAGGGTGAAGAAAATATTTACCATAAAAAAGTTTCCAGAGATGGGATATTTCAGGCAGGATAGATTGGAAAAAATTAGTGCTGTTGTCCTTGAAGCAATGCAAATTGAGAGGAGACTGTAGAGGTCCCATATCATCAGATGTTTAGATAGGGCAAATAGAGAGAAACAATTCCAATCAAGATCCAAGTGGCTGCATCTTAAAATTTCAGGTAAAATGGTCAATGAGAATTTGAAGATGTCAAGATCTGTAGTTCTGCCTACTGATCGTAGTTAACTGCCTCATAATGATAGAGATCCTTCAGGTGGCTCTCCAACCAAACATCCATGCCCAGTTTGATCACCATGTCAAAGGAAAAGTCACTGAACTTCTTCATCTTCACACCATTCGAGGAGGTAGCAGATTATATTTTTTCTCACCTTGCACTGCTGTAGATGAGAATTCCTTCAAGCGGATGTTAATTCTTTTTTTTAAATTTTTTAAATTTTTTTATTTTTCACACCATAAATCACATTAGCCATGTTATACACTTTTTCTTTTTCACACATTTACAGTGACTTTTTCTCCCCCCCCCTCCTCCAAAGCCACCCCCCCACCCCCCCCCCCCCCCCACCTCTCATCCATTTTAGGTATACAATCTAGGTTGCATTAATTCAGTCAGACAATGTTGTCATTCAACAAAAATACACCAGAAATTCTACAGAGTCCATTCTTTTCTTTCCTTCTTCTTCCATCAACTTAGGTAATGTTTGTCCCCGGTAGGTTTTCGCTATTGTATTTAATGTAAGGCTCCCATACTTGTTCGAATATTTCAATATTATTTCTTAAACTATATGTTATTTTTTCTAATGGAATACATTTATTCATTTCTATATACCATTGTTGTATTTTCAAATTATCTTCCAATTTCCAGGTTGACATAATTCTTGAGTAGAAAAGGCAGTGCAGCCAGTATTTATTTACTCACATTGTCAGTAAGACAGGCTGCATTCAGATAATGCTCCAAGCTCCATGTGCCCACCAGAGTCATTGAAATTTATTTCTGAAGGACATATAGAAAAGGGTGGGCAAAATGAACTGCCTGAAGGCCTCTGACGTTCTTAGTCATCTCCTTTTATGCTGGATATAACTTCAAACAAAGTGCAGAGTTTTCACTTTGACATCAGTGTTACTTGGATGTCTATGGTGCCACACAGCAAAATGCTGCTCATTTTCCAAAATATCACCATCAGCTCACAACTCTGTGGAGCCAAATATGTGAGCAAGATCCTTAATGAATAATTCTCATCAGTATTCACCAGGAAGAAGAATCCTATGGGAAGCAAGGGTGGTTATTTCTGAGCCCTTGACAGAGATTTTTACCCAAAGACTGGAGAACAATTTGTGTTCCCCAATTCAGAGAGGAGAAGGAAACTATTGGCTAGCCTGCCTTACATGAATACTGGGAAGTTGCTTTTGAGTGGGTAACAAAGAGAATTGATGAAGGCAGGACAATAGATATAGTTTATATGGAATGTAGCAAGGTGTTTGTCCCATACGGTAGGTTGGTACAAAGCTTCAGGTACATGGGATCCAAAATTGGTGAGTTTCTAAGCAGCAGAAGGTTGGTGTTTATCTGACTGAAAGTTTAATCAGTGGTATATCTTGGGGATCAGTGCTGAGGTGATTGTTGATGGTCAGTTATGGAAATATCTTGGATTTGAATGTTGATGATGACACAAATAAGTCATGGATAGGAGAAAAGATTGTGAAAGGATACAAAAGAAGAAATCAATTGGAAGTTGGGTAGAATGGTGGCAGATGGAATTTAATCCAGGCAGTGTGACAAAATGCTGTTTAGGATGTCAAATTCTAACAGAACATTTACAGTAAATGGCAGCAACCTCAGGAGTGTTGGAGTACAGAGGTACCTTTTGTGCAAGCCCATACCTCCCTGAAAATGGAGACATATTATAAAATCGCAAAGAAGGCATTTCTCATGCTTGCTTTCTTAGGCCAAGGTTATGAGTATGAAAGTTGGGATATTATATTGTAGCTGGGCAGTGCATTGGTTAGCTTTCACCTAAGAGCATTATGTGCAATTCTGTTTACCAGATGAAGAAAGGATGTGGTAGCATTAGAAAGAAAATATGTAGAAGACATTTTCTGGGGTACTGCTTGGAATGGAGACTTTATATATAAAGACCTTAGAGAGGTTTATAAAATTATGAGAGGCATAGATAGTGTGGTTAGTCCTTTTCCTTGGGCATGGGTGTCTAACATTGGAGGACATAAGTTTAAGTTGAAGGGGAGGATTTAAAACAGATCTGAGGGGCAGAATTTTCACACAGAGAGTGCTGCTTCTGTGGAGCGAGCTGCCAGAGTGGTAGAGGCGGGTACAATGACAACATTTAAAAGGCATTTAGAGAGGTAATGCGAGAGGAAAGAAGTAGAAGAAGCCTAATGGGTGAAGTGGGATTAATACTGTATATGCAAGCAAACTGGTCAGCATGGATGAGTTGGGTTGAAGGGCCCCTTTCTGTACTGAAGAGTGCTTTAACAGTTGAATCTGTCTATTCAGTCACATTTGGACATCTGGATGTGAATGGATTTGGCAGAATTTAAGTTTAGCTTTTCTGAACAAGTTATAAGCTAAGCGATAGCACATTGAAATCACATTCCATCACTTTGATAATGATTGGATGAAGATTGCACATGACTTCAATGTATGGGAATTACCTGCATTTTGTCGATGGTATAGGTTGAATTAGAATTATGGAGTGACTTAGCTTTTAAGCAGGCACTTCAGTCAGTTCTCATTCAGGGGTCAGGCAGGAGTGGAGAGGATCAAGAACTTCAAATTCTTTGGTCTCAGCACTTCTGAGTAACTGTCATTGAGCCATCTTGTCATGGTAAACTATTGAAAACTAAAGGTTTACCATGGAGAACATTCTGGCTGGTGCCAAAGCACAGGACAAGAAAAAAACTTGAGGCTTGTTAATCGCCCTGTGGCATCACAGGTACCAGTCTTCACTCCATCAAGGAGTTCTACAAGATAATGTGTCTTAAGAAAGCACCCTCTATGCTTAAGGACCCCCATCACCCAGGCCATGCCCTTTTCACTCTGCTACCATCAAGAAAATGGTGCAGGAGCCTGAAGACAAGCACTCAGCAGCACAAGGTCAGCTTCTTCCCCTCTGAATGAACAATGAACCACAGACATTACCTCACTTTGTCCTTTTATTTTTCTTGCACTATTTTTATTTATTTTGTAACATGGTTTGCACTGTGATACTGCCGCAAAACAACAAATTTCCTGATGTATTCTTGACAATAAATTCTGATTCCGATTCTGCGATCTATTACTGTTCATTCTATTCCGGACCAGTTTTACTTCTGAACACCTAAGTTATAGTACAAACCATTGTCTTTCTGTATCTAGGATGCTTTTAGATATCACATGGAGTAATCTGAATTGACTGAAGGCTGACTTCTCCATTGGTGGGTTCTTAAGAAAGTAGCCAAGATCATTCTAAATTTTAAATTTAGACATACTGCACTGTAACAAGCTAATTCAGCCCTGTGAGTCCACGTCACCTAATTTAAACCCCATTAACTTACACCCAATATGTTCTGAATGGTGGGAAGAAACCGGAACCCTCAGAAAAAACCCACACAAACCCGAGGAGAATGAACAGACTCTTTACAGACAGCACAGGATTCTAAATCAAGTCAGATCTCGATCGTTGGTGCTGTCAAGGCATATGCCAACCATGCCACTTTCATCTGCCCATCAACCTGAAGATAGTTGTAAATACTTCAGCTTGATCTTTGGTATTCTAACCTTTCTTGCCTGGCCTGATAGTGCTTTAATCTGAAACTTGGATTATTTTAATTATTACATGCTGCTTCTGCTGTTTATAATGTAATCTTGTGCTATAGAATTGCTAGGTTAATACCTTATTTTTAGTTGCTTTTGGTGTTGCTTGAACAGGTTCTTTTATACTCCTTTTTGAACCTGGTTTGGTCACCTTGACAGAAGAGTGTGGTGATGAATTTTCTGGGATGTGAAATCATAGACAGTGGTGAAGCAAAATAAAGTATCTCATGAAAAGATTATTTTTGACTTAATTCACTTAACACTCTGACGGTGTCACACAGCTTCATGGAGGGCGATTTCAATTAAAAAAAAACCTTAAGTGTTCCAGTGTCCAAAGCATCCATTTCTTGCCAGGGAGCAAAATTTGTAGTAAACGAACTGGAGACTGTGAGAAATTATATGGAACGCAAGATAATGTATTTATTTTAGAGTAAATGAAAATCTCCAACAAAAATCCCTTGAATTGGATTTGTATGTTTGTGTTAATAGAACAGGGGACGTTGATAGGGGATAGAATTTAATTGTTAATGGCTCAAATCCTGTTAATGGGAGTTGTGATTTCATTATTTAGAGTGAAAGCAGACTAACCTGAAATAAATCACCTGTTTGAAACTTGAATATTCATACAAGCTAGACATGGCACCATAATCTGTCATATTGTATTTTGCCTTTAACATCACCTTGGGCTGTATGTTCTGAACATGCATGTTCTGTGATTGAGAGCAAAACAATCATAATTATTTATGATTTAATATCTTGAGGACTAAAATCTGAACATGCACGTTATCTAATTCTGAATTCCTGGTGTGAGATTTGGCAAATGGAATGTAAATGAGAGTAGAGGCAAGAGTGACCATTGGCCAGGATTTCAAATTCTGCAAATAGGTAAAAATAAATAACTATGTGGATGTTTGATGTCTGAAATAAAAACAATAAATACTGCAACCACTCAGCAGGTTGAGTGATGAGATCTGTGTTTCATGTCTGAGAGTCCTCATCAGAACTCCGGCTCTGATTTGAAAAGCTCCGTTGACAGAAGATGAAAATTCCATCAGCATTGGTGCTGATGTCAATGTACTTTGAAAATTATTTCTGAAACCAACATGAAATGTTTCCCTTTTCACAGATGCTACCTGGATTTTGAATGTTTCGTGAGGTTTCTGGTTTTATTCCAGGTCATTTTGGGATGCAATCAAAGACTGAATGCACTGAGAAGGATTAGGAAGCAGCCTCTAATGCCTGACTTGAGCAAAATATGGGGAACTTCCTCAAGAAAGGTAGGCTTCCAATTTCACTGTCAGTAACTCATTGGGAGTGATTTTAACTTGTTTGGGATTTTAACTTAGAGGCCTATGACTAGTGATGTGCCTCAGGGATCAGTGCTGGGACCATTGTGGCTTGTCATTATAACAATGATCTGGATAATAATGGGTAAATTGTATTAGAAAGTTTGCAGATATCACTAAGATTGGAGGCATTGTGGACAGTGAATGTTTTCAAACTTTGCAGAGGGATCTGGACCAGCTAGAAAAATAGCCTGAAAAATGGCAGATGCAATTTAATGCAGACATATGTGAGGTGTATTTTGGATGGACAAACCAAGAAAGGAAATATTATGGTAAATGGTAGGCACTGAGAAGCATGGAAGAGCAGAGGGATCTGGGAATACAAATACATCATTCCCTGAAAGTGGTATAACAAGTGGATAGGGTTTTGAAGAGAGGTTTTAGCATATTGGCCATCAAAGTATTGAGTACAGAAGTTGGGATGTTATGGTAAAGTTGTATAAGACATTGGTGAGGCCGAATTTGGAGTATTGTGTGCAGTTTTGTTCACTTAACTACAGGAAAGATATCAATAAGATGAAAGAATTTACTAGAATTTTGCTTGGATTTCTGGAACTGAGTTACAAGGAAAAGTTAAACAAGTTAGGACTTTATTCCCTGGAGCGTAGAAGAATGGGGAGATTTTATAGAGGTATTTAAAATTAGGAGGGGGATAGACAGAATAAATGCAGATAGGCTTTTTTTCCACTGAGGGTAAGTGAGATGCAAACCTGAGGATATAGGTTAAGAGTGAAAAAGTTTATGGGGAACATGAGGGGGAACTTCTTTCCACAGAGTTTGGTGAGAGTGCAGAATGAGCTGCCAGGTGGTGGCGAATGCAGGCTCAATTTTAAGATTTAAGAAGAATTTGGACAGGAAAATGGATGGGCGAGGTATGGAGGACTATGGACTTGGTGTAGGTCAGTGACACTAGCCAAAAGGAATGGTTCAGCACAGAGTAGAAGGGCCAAAGAGGACTGCTTCTGTGCTGCAATGGTCTATGGCTCTATGGTTCACAAGGGTTTCTTGAGCTTTAAGTGATTCAGCCATGAAGGACAAATGAGAACACTGTATTACTCCAGGGGCTCAAGATCAACAAGTAAATTCAATGACAAATTATGTAATCACAATGCTTGTTCCTTATGCAAGTCTGTGAAGGACTATGTTCTCTTTTGTAGAAACTGCATGGTGCATTGTGCAGCTCAATGACCATGTCAGCCGTTTGTGTCAGTATACTTTCCAGCTCAACTGCCAAACATGATGATCAAAAACAATAACCTCAGCATTAGCCATTCCCAATCTGAACTTCAATGCCTCGTGTGACTTGGATTGAACAAACTTTGGCAACTCATTGGAACAAAGACCTGCTTGACCTGTTAATCAGACATTACCACTAGCAGTCAAAGTGGCAATGTTGTTTGCTACCAGAAAGTGCAGATCTCTGCCAGAATAATTAGCTCATATCCAGATAGAAGCACAGAAATGCACAAGGCGGATCTCAGGCAAGCAATAATATGAACTCTTCTGACAAATCCAGTTTGATGCTCCGTCTGCTGCAGGCTGTTGTCACCTAGACTTCTTGCATGTGACAAGTTAAGGACGCTGGATAATTCAGGAGTGTTTATAATCTGCTGGAATGGCTGGAGAATGTGGAGAGGGGAGCATGTCCTCAGGTCTGCAAGGAAGAAAGGAAGGCAGAGAATGGATAATCTGTATGACCAGCAATGACATGTACCTGGCACTGTTGAAGCCATGGGTTGCTCGGTTTCTGAACAACAGGATATCCCCTCTGCCCTGTAACATTTTGGAAGGAGCATTGTGCAGGGATGGGCTCCTTCCCCTAAGGGCAAGGGTTGGCCTGCACTGCATCAGCATCTCCTCCAGCCCATGCCAAGTCCTTGCACCAGTCCATTGAGGCCCAGTGGGAAGTGGTGGTGGAGCTGCAGCAGCAGCAGGGATCGATTGGTGGGTGGTGACCACTGCTGTAGGATTGGGGCCAGATCCCCCAGCAGATTTGTTCGGCCGCCCTTTCCTGGCCAGGAAACCTCGGGCCTTATATTCCAATGGCCACCCACTGGGATAACCGATGCTGAGCATATCATCATCCCAGGCAACCCTGACACGTGGCAGAGATGACATCGTGGATTTAGGGGTAACTCTCATCTGCGTCAAGAAAGTCACCCTCCAGGTAGCCATCAGAACTGAGCAGCCAAGGACCCTATCTCCCCTGTTCAAGGCATCCTTGGAATGAATGTGCTTAACGGCCAGTCCCTAAAAACCAATAAGGGATAGTTCAACTTTGGGGTGGCTCGAGCGAGGATACTGGTTGGGTTGGCCAGGTCAGAGCCTGTGTTGATTCTTCACCCATCGTGGATGGTGGTATCAGATAATACTGGGTGTGCAGGAGCACGAAGAAGATAGGGGAGACAGTGGTCACTATATTGGAAGAAAAAGAATGGTGGCTGAAGGTGCTACAATGGCAGCATTGCCACTAGTGTGGACCTGCAGACAACAGTGAGAGGAGGCACAGTGCTCCTCCCCAGGGTTCTATCACCCAGTACAATTACTGATGGCCCCATACAGGCTTTAAACAGCCAATAAAGGTGTCATCACTGTTTTATTTTAAAATCCTGCAACACCGTAGTCTGGGCATAAGATGGCAGTGCCTGTCTTTGGCAGCATCCTTGAGGGGTTTCAGACTCCCTGAAAGCAGAGGAGGTGATCCGATGGAACGATGGCCATGGCAATGGACAAATGAAGGGCTCAGCAGCTTAAGAACGGACAGGCAGCAGGCTGCTGGTGACTCAAGGCGAGGAACCCACATAGGCTGTGAGCTGTGGGTGACACAGTTAAATTACTCTCACTAGGATGATAAAGACTGGCTCGAGACTGGATGGACCCCAAGCATCAGAACCGGGAATGTGAGAAGGTGCCTGTAATGTGCGTCGAAAGAACCAAAGACTTGTTGATCCAAATCAAGGCTTTTATTAACCAAAAGACTGGAGCATATCACAAGTAGGTCGACCAGTCCAGAATGACCTGGTCTGGCTTGGAGCAATCCTTTAAGACCTGCCAGTAGGTGTGGCTACACTCTCAGCCAATCACAGTCATCCTACACTACCATCTGTACCTATGTGCATATACACATTGGTGATAGAATCTGTACTGTCACAGTGCCGAGGGCGGGAAGTGCTCCCAAGGGGCTTTGTGCACCAAAGGCTTCTTGATCTTGGTGGAGATTTGAACCTGGAGCTCGGGTTGCCAATGAATTGAACTGAAGTCTGTGCAGCTGCAGAGGTTGCGGGAGCACTGGAGATGAATCTTCATATACTCAGTGTCTTTGAATGAACTCTCTTCTGCTTCTCTTTCTGTTAGTAAGGGGTGCCGGGCAATTTCTGCTGATGGCGAATCTTTGTCTGCTTTATGGCAGACTAAATGCAAATTCCAGCAATATTACATCTGTTTTATTATTGACATTTAAAGAAACTTGAATCCTGAATTCGCCCTGCTATTTTGCTCTACAACAGCCCAGTGTGTCCTATGTGAAAGAAGGACAGTATATGATGTATGATGGTGGACTACCAGCTACTGAACAAGCATATACTCCCCCTGCCCCCATCTGCACCTCTTCCATACCCCTCTCATCACAACAGCAGTCTCAGATGTGGTGACCGTTAATGAGGACAAAGGAGACAGGAAACAATGGTGTGCAGTCGTGGACTTGGCCAATGCTTTGTTTTCCATTCCCCTGAGTATGGAGTCATGGGACCAGTTTTCTTTTCCATAGGAGAGTCAATGGTACATCTTCTGTCACTTTTTCCCAGGGTATATACACAGCTCCACGATTTAGAGTGGATTGTGGAGGAGTCATGTGACCTCTCTGGCTGGAGTGTAGTCCAAAGTCACCTCACCTGCTGATCAGGTGATCTGCCTACAGGTGAGGCTGATGCACATTGGTCCTCACAGGTCATGTGGACACATCTTGCATTGAAAAAAGCTAAGCAAGTACAGTCTCTACTCTCTCTCTCTCTCTCTCTCTCTCTCTCTCTCTCTCTCTCTCTCTCTCTTTGTTTGCTGCTGCTGTATGGAGACCATCACTGAGCTCCAGGCTGCAGGCCACAGGCAGATCTGAATGGCCGAATGCACTGGACATCCCAGATCCAGAGCCTTGGGTGATGCTGGAGACCAGGTTCATTTGATATACTTGTTAGTTGAAATTAATTTACTGTTTGTTAGTCTGCTGTGCCTTCTAGAGATGGAGATAGTTAATGGTACTGTGTGTTTAACCTCTGCCTTCCCATTTGGGAGTTGAGAATGTTTAACAATGATTTATTCATATCCAGTGTGTGGTTACTTGTGTATTATTGCTGCGTTAGTGTTCATTAGTTGTGACCAGTGCCAAACTCCAGGCTGCGAGCCACGGGAAGCTTTGGAGGGCCAACTCTATGGGTCCATCCCAGATCCCAAGCAGTGGCAACACTAGAGATCAGGTTCATCTGTATACAGTTATGCAGTATACTGTGCCTATTGGTAGTAGGTGTAAAAGAAGTTAATCCCTCTTTTCTGGGTATAACGTGCCTGTGGGTGGTTGGTGCTGAAGATGTTAAACTCTAATTTCTGGGTATATTTTGCTGTGGGTGGTGGTGGGTATACCATGCCTACATTCTGTGTACATTAATCTGTGTGAGTCTTTTGTGAATTCCCCTGTGCATAAATAAAGCCCACTGTTTGTTGATAACATGTGTCCAACCTTGATTGTCTTTGAACTCATTGAACCTATTTTTGAACACAACAGATGGTATGGTACCCAGAGACTTGCTTGGGATACAGCTAGACTTCAGCATCTTCCTGCCACATCACATCAATGGCATGCTGTACAAGGACCCTTGAAGGTGGTAGTGGGTCAGTCCTTAAATACAGTGTTCACCTCCTTCTGGGCATGGAAATTGCTCATTTACTGAAAGAAGATAGAGAGCCCTTGCCAAAGAATCATGTTCCTGGCTACATAATAGCAGGTGGAGATCCCCGACAAGGCTCGGAACAAAATGTTCACAGCTGCAATCCTTACCTCCAAAGGAGAGACACAGCAGATTGTAGTGTTGCTAGGATACACCTGACCATGATCCTGCATCCCTTGTAGAAAAGTTAACTTGTATGATGGCGAAATTGATTTGCATGTGGTCGAGCATTTCTCCTGTTGTGTATTTTCTCCCCGTTGTAAAAAGTTCACGGTAAAATACTACTATGTGTAAAGGTCTACCACTCTTTGATCCCTTCAAACTTGTTCCCCACCACAAATGATGAGAAAACTGATCATTGAACAGATCAAGAAGAAGTCAGCCAAGTAACATGATTGCCATACATATCCCATTCTATTTCACCTTCTCTTACATAAACCTGTCTGGAAAACAGACCAATTATTCAAACAAATCAGACCTCATACTTCCACACAAGATAAAAAATCTACCTGCCTAGTACAAAGCAAAAATTGCAAAGCCATATTTTTGTTTTCCATGGAGAGTGAATAAGTTAGTCAAATGACTAAATAGAACCCTTCAATAATCATACTCTTTGAAGAGTACTGCTGAATTTAATTCATTCAAATGACTCTTCCACCTGAGTGGCCTGGGAAGTTGGAAATAAAATGTTAAAGGAGTGGCAGAGTTAATAATATGCTGCTAAGATTTCCACGTTCCTTGGGTTACTGAGATGCTACACCTAACTCATAACCTTCCGAACCCTCGAGTGAGATAGAACATTAATATTCAGCCCTCCAGCACCTATCCTCCAACTCAAATTCTCTTCGGTTAGGATTGTAAGATTGGTAAGTTGACCCTTGTAGCTATTGAATCATTGAAGTTTTAAAAGAGACTGATTTTTAAATTCAGTGCACAATATTAGAATGTAAGAAACCAATGAGAATTCTCAAGGAGTCTTTGCAAAGAGAACATTTTGAATGTGTGATTGTTTTGATTGATGACCAGTGTGAAAACGTATTCTGCCCATGTCAACTCATGTTAATTACTTCAAGACTTCAATCTTATGAGGGAATATAATATCTTTGGTGTCAACAGTGGTTTAGCAGTAACATGATTATCTTTGAATCATGAGGCTATGAATATAAGTTTTATTTCAGAACCTTACCTCACACACGAACATTACACTGAGGGCACAGAGAAACACAAAAGCTGCCGGCGCTGGAATCTTGAGCAAACAAAACATAGCTAGACCATGAGTCGAAATGGTCAGGCAACTCTTTCTCAAGGCCAAGATAGAACACATGAAACTACGTAGGCAGTGTGGAGGGGAAAATAAAATGGGGACGGACCCAGAGAAAATGCTGCAAAGCCATCTCTCAAAAAAATAAAATAAAATCAAGGCCCCTCCTGTGTAATCAGATAGATTTTAAAAGATCATGGTGTTATCTTAGGCAAAAGTACAGAATATTTTCCTGTTAACTTGTCAAGATATACCAATATATTTTGGTGTATAAGTCAAGTCGTGAAACCCAAAAAAATCGGGGTCAACTTATGCTGGATATACTTTTGAGACCTGAAATTCAGCTTAAAATCCAATCCGTGCTGATTTGGCATATAATCCGACCCTTGAAAAATCAACAACAAAAAAAACCCGAATGCGACAGATTTTCATTTTTATTGAAAACAACAACACATTTAGAACCCTACAAAATCACTCTCACTATATTATCTGCGGCAAACACATCCATACTCTCACTGTTTAAAAAGTCATCTTATGGGTCCCAGTCTGCATCTAATGAGGTGGTTTCAGCTTTGTTGTCAGTGTCCCACAATAAATCATCTTCCATGCCATCAATTGCACAAGAGATACCACACTTTTTAAACGATTTTATAGCAATCTCTACTTTAACTTTGTCCCATGCCTTGAGCATGAAGTTACACAGATATCAAGTGATGCTGCGTGCATTGGCCCGCCTTTTGTAAGCAAATTTTCTGCACTCAACATCCATGTATTCCATTCCTTGCACACATGGTCTTTAAATGGCTTGTTCAAGCAGACATCAAAACGTTGCAATATAGACATCAAAGCACCTGGGATATCTGACATATCAGTATTATGTAATGCTAATCTACTTTTGATTGCTCAGTTAAGTGGCTACAAAACATATCTAAGACCAACAAACTCCATTCTTTGTGTAAACTGCCTGGTCACCTGTTTCACACATAGTCTATCCAGAGTTTTCATCCATCCATGCTTTTCATGAAAATGTACAAAAATACCTGCAGGGAATTTCATTTTCAGTTTAATTTTGCTTTGAAGATTACCATGGGTCTTAACTTTGTCCCTTTGGCCATGCACAATAACACCACTGTAAACCTAGTCCTTTTGTGGCCTGTACTTCTGGTTTGCATGGTTTTAACACCTTTCCATTCCACTGTTCTATTACCTATCATATTGAAATTCATGGGGGTTTCATCCATGTTTCCGATATTTCCCAATGCAAACCTGTGTTTCTGCGGTAATGTATAATAAACTGGTGAAAACTTATAACTTTATGATCAAGATCTTTTCGTAGTTTCTGTGCATTTTTTTTTGGCGTAATACCAGATTTTTCCTGTTCATGAAACAATTGCACCAGTCTACTGTTGTCTCAAAATTATCACTGATGTCTGGGTGTGACTTACCCACTGCAGTGTAAATGTTCTATTTTATTTCAGGTGACTACGTAGAAATCTTGCTTTTTGTTCACATACCCATTCTGCAATGTGATTTTCCAATTCTGGCCAATGAGTAATTCTTTTTTCTCAAAAAGTATTGCCTTTTTGGTATTTTTCTTAAAATTTCTTCTTTCTTCCTCCAATCTCTTACGAACTTCTCATACACATCAAATATTCTTGCAGTAGCGCAGTTGTTGGTTTTCATGGCCATTTCTATTACTTTTAACTTAAAGGTCCCTTCATATTGTCACTGTGTGCTGCCTTGTGTCGACGGACTCTCCACGATAGCTGTCACCTCCAGCCAATGCCCAGCAGATCAATCCGCATGATCTATTGGGTCGACTTATACGCAAGTCAATGGGGCATCTCAAGCAACCAGAAAATGGGTGTCAACTTATATGCCAGATATACCATAAAACCTTTAAAATGAGACTGAAAAATGGGGGGGGGGGGGGTTGACATATATGCCGGTCGATTTATATGATGAAATATACAGTATATCTCCACAGCAACATCACTGAAATAACTTGTTCAGCAATTTATGTCACTCTTCTTCATGGGAAATTCTTGTGGGCAATTTGATTGCTGTGTGTCCTTTTGATCAGTGACCTAACTTCATAATAGTTTGGTCAACTTTGAAATATACGGAGTCCAAATGACTACAAGATCATTTTTTAGTGGCTTTATTTAGGAGGATGAGATATATAGTTCCTTGCATCCCTTTGGCATTGTCTCAAATATTCTGAAGTATTGCCACTACTCGGCAGCAGCAACAACACTAGTTTGCAGTTAATTATAAATTTTTCATCTGGGCAAATTTCAAAGCACTTCAGATAAGTGTTAGAAACAAAAGTACATCAAAGGGCATGTTATGAGAAAAGATTACTAAAAGTTTGGTAAAAGAAAGAGGAATTTTTAGGGTGTCTGAAAGGAAGGGAAGAAAATTATGAAAAAAATCTCAGAACATGGGACCAAGGTGGCAAAAATATACCATATAACCATATAACCATTTACAACACAGAAACAGGTCAGCTTGGCCCTACTAGTCTGTGCCGAATATCCTCTCCCACCTAGTCCTACTGACCCGCATTTGGCTAATAACCCTCTACACCTCTCCTACCTATCCAACCTTTCCTTGAATATTAACATTGATCTCGCTTCTATCACCACTGCCAGGAGTTCACTCCTCACCCCCCCCCACCCTCTGTGTGAAGAAATTCCCCCTTATGTTTCCCTTAAACTTTTTCCATTTTACTCTCAATTTTTCCTCTTGTTTGTATCTCCCCCACTCTCAGTGGAAAAAAAACCTATCTACATTGACTCTATCTGTCCCCCTTAAAATTTTGAATATCTCTATCAAATCACCCCTTGATCATCTATGCTCCAGGGAATAAAACCCCAGCCTGCTCAACCTTTCCCTGTAACTCAAACCCTGAAGCGCCGGCAACATTCTTGCAAACCTTCTCTGCACTCTCTCTATACTGTTTATATCCTTCATGTAATTCAGTGACCAAAACTGCACACAATATTCCAAATTTGGCCTCACCAATGCCTTATATAATTTCAACATAACATCTCAACTCCTGTATTCTATATTCTGATTTATGAAAGCCAACATATTAAATGCCTTCTTCACCACCCTATACACATGTGATTCAACTTTCAGAGAATTATATACCATGACTCCTAAATCCCTTTGTTCCACTGCATTCCTCAATTGTCTACCATTTAATATGTATGTCCTATTTTGATTAGTCCTAACAAAATGTAACACCTCACATTTATCTGTATTGAACTCCATCTGCCATCTTTCAGCCCACTCTTCTAACTGTCCTACATCACCCTGTAACCTTTGATAATCTTCCTCACTGTCCTGAACAGTGCCAACCTTTGTATCAACTGCAAATTTACTAATCCAATTTGCCACCCTATCATCTAGATTATTAAAATATATGACAAACTGCAGTGGACCCAGTACCAATCCTTGAGGCGCTCCACTCATCACCAGCCTCCAATTCGACACACTATTTTTCACGACTACTCTCTGGCATCTCCTATCCTACCAGTGTTGAATCCGTTTCACTACTTCATCGTTAATACCTAATGCTTCCACCTTCCTTACTAACCTCTTATGGGGAATCTTAGCAAAAGCCTTACTAAAGTCCAAATAAACAGCATCCACCACCTTCCCCTCATCAACCTTTTTAGTCACCTCCTCAAAAACTCTATAAGATTTGTTAGACATGATCTACCACGTACAAAACCATGCTGACTACTTTGAATCAATCTCTGTCTTTCCAAATAGTTGTATATACCATCTCTAAGAACACTTTCTATTAATTTACCAACCACTGACATCAGACTTACAGGCCTATAATTACCAGGTTTACTTTTCGATCCTTTTTTTGAACAGTGGAAGAACATGAGCCATCCACCAGTCCTCCGGCACTGCTCCTGTGGCCAGTGACATTTTAAATATTTCTGTCAACACCTCCACTATTTGTTCACTAACGTCCCTCAGGATCCTAGGGAATATTTTGTCAGGACCTGGAGGTTTATTCACCTTGATCTTTTTCAATAGAGCCAACACCACCTCCTCATTAATTCTTATATTATCAATGAGCTCCCTACCATATTTCATCTGGTTCAATATTCTTTTCCTTACTAAAGAAAAAAAATAATTTTTCTCCCTTCTCCTCTGGCTTCTCACAGAGCCTACCCCCCTCATCTTCAAGGGGTTCAATTTTATCTCTCATTATTCTTTTACTTTTAATGTATCTATAGAAAAGCTTTGGATTTATTTTTACTTTTCCTGCCAAAGCAGCTTCATATTTCCTTTTGACCTTCCTAATTTCTTTCTTAAGATTTTTTTTACACACCTTATATTCCTCAAGCAGTTCATCAATTCCCTGCTTTTAATAGCTCTTCCTCCAAACCAAGTTCCCGATATATTTTGTAAAACCAAGGCTTCCTACAGTTTCTAACCTTTCCTTTAATCCTCATGGAGACATATCAACTTTGCACTTGCAGAACTTCTCCTTTGAATATTCTCCATTTATCTGCTACATTCTTCCCTGAAAATATCAACCCAATCCACACCCTCCAAATCTTTTCTCATCCCCTCAAAATTTGCTTTCTTCCAATCAAGAATCTCAACCTTTGGCCCACTTCTATTCTTCTCCATTACTGCGTATAACTAATAGTATTGTGATCACTAGACCCAAAGTGTTTCCCAACACAAACCTGTGACACCTGATCTAATAGGAGATCTAATACTGCTCCCTCTTGAGTCAGTTCTTCTACATATTGATTAAGAAAATTTTCCTGAACACACTTAAAAAACTCTACCCCATCCATACCTGCACCAAAAGCAAGATGTATGAAAGCTCAGAATCAAATGCATGGGGAGATTAATTGAGGTTATTACATGATTATGAGGGCTAAGTGTAAAGAGTAACAGTTTCACATTTGTTGTGCTGTGTGACATGGGAACAATGTCAACACAGCGCAACTGGTTCAGCTGCTACCACACGCCAATTCAATGTGGTCCTCGGATGCTATCTATGGGTTGGTAGGTTAATTACCAATGGTAGATTGTTCTCAGTGCCTAGGTGAATGGTAGAGTTGATGACATTTGGGGCAAACACAGAAAAAGGGATCAGCATGGGTGGATGATGTTGAGTATAAACTCAAGACTGATTGGTCTGTTTCTTGTTGTATGTCACTGTGACTCTATTGCAGGTCAGAGATAGGGTAGTTGTGTGAGTGGAGCCAGATCCACAACAGAGAATTAGAACGGGGAACATTTTTGAGGGTGATGGATGGAAAGAGGCAAATCTGCAGGTCCAGAAGCAAACAGGAGGATTTCAGAAGCAGAGAACAGGAACTAAAGTTGAACATAAAAACACTACATTGGCAAAAAGGAAGCAGTACATGCCAGAAAGTATAGGAGATCAAGAATACTTTAGACTCAACAGTTCTCAAACTTTTTCTTTCCATTCACATATCACTTTAAGTATTCCCATATGCCATCAGTGTTCTGTGATTAGTAAGGTATTGCTTAAGGTGGTATGTTGGTGGGAAGAAAAAGGTTGAGAACCACTGCATTAGACAGAGAGAACATTAAAACCTGAGTTTTCAATTACAAAGGAAAAATAATTGATAATTACCAATGGCACAATGAGTAAATGTTCAGGATAAAGAACTAGATGTCATTCAGCAAAAGTTGCTGTGTTCTGTTTGGTGTTGGTCCACTTGAGTGTTGTTGAAGCTACACTCATCCAGGAAGTGGAACAAGGAGTGATGCCACTTGCTACAGAACTGTGTGGCTCCTCCAGTTGAGCTTTTCTAAGTAGTAAACTTAAACACGTTCATGGTAGGGTCTTAGCAATAATGTCAACAGTAGAGTGTCATTAACTGGCATATGTGGAGTATCAATGTTGCTGGCCACTCACCAACTAACTACCTGCCACATTTCTCTAAGACTTATTATTAATTGGAAATTGAAGCTCAGAATTTTGTGATGGATTTTTACATTTTACGCTGGGAGTTAGTCTCATTTCATTCTTATCAATGGCAAAAAAATGAAAAGAAAAAATCCTCATTTTTCTGTATATATCTGCAAGTCTACTTCAATAGTTGGCATGGCTAAAATCTTACAATATCATTTTTTGCAGCTGTTATTGGATAAAAAGTGCTTATTTTAAAGCTGCAAGTTATATTAAGACTCAATTTATTAATATTCATCCTAATGTTAAAGAGTTTGGTTAATTTATGGCTAATGGTAAAATGTTTCCTCTTATCACTTTAAAGATGGTTTGGGAGAAGAACAGTTTTGTACTTTTGGCTCATAATTTCAGCTTCAGACATTCCTAGTTAATTGGAGAAAAACATAGCAGAACTTCCAATAATTTAACATGACTCTCTATGCCAAAGCGAGACGAGCTACAGTTATACAATTCTCATTTAAAAATCAAAACAATCATATTGAGTGAAGTTTCATGGGATAAATCCCTGCTTGGCAGAAGCATGACTGATCTAATTGCTCAAAAAATATATTGCATCATTTGGAAAAGATTGGGAACGTTATGAATCTAGACTGTATTAAAACTAAGGTTCATTT
Organism: Narcine bancroftii; assembly: GCF_036971445.1. Classification (NCBI taxonomy): domain Eukaryota; kingdom Metazoa; phylum Chordata; class Chondrichthyes; order Torpediniformes; family Narcinidae; genus Narcine; species Narcine bancroftii. The sequence continues at coordinate 427,796,030 of NC_091469.1, forward strand.
ATAGACTCCCCTAAATTTGTTCTTTGAAATGATAAAGCATACAAATGTATTTTTTTTTTAAATGTAAAGTCACAGTAAAAAATGTGTAATTAAATTGTGGAAATGCAAAGATTACTGGTAATTACTTAATATGGGTAATGTATATCTCTTATCATTGATGTGTTTTATTTATAAATGCAAAGGCCCCTCATCTATAACACTGTGAAACTACTGACCTATTTACATTATACATTTTATCACTACTTTAAGTTTGCACTGCATATGGAAGTCCTCTGGCAGCCACTTTAATGTACTAAGGCTGTCACTATGTTTATTTGAATGGCATACAAGCATGCTACATGTCAGAAAGGTGAAGGAGCATTGGGTGGGGGAAGGTTAGAATTACAGTTAGGATACTTCTGGCATTTGGTGTATTGGACAAGAAGCTGAAATTTCACAGGAAATTAATATATACTGGTTTATGTTGTAAAAACAATGTTTTTTTGATCTCACTCTCTCTCACACACACACGTGCACGCACACACACATATGCACACTTACATACTTTCTGCTCATCAAAGGGACCTTTCTGACTACTTTCAAAGCAGATATAAAGGCAAATAAATAATTTCTTATAAACAGTTTTGGGCAAAAGAGATCTTGACATTAACTCACTAGGCAAAGAGTAGTGACTCAATCATGATCAGTTTCTCGAGTTTCTCTTAAACAAAAACCAGTTCTATTTGTACGCATGGCATATTTGACAGAGCAAATAAAAACCAATACCAATAGGAGCATTTTCAAACAAAAACATGTCGGTAATCTTGTACTATGTAAAATCTTGTACTTGTAAAATGGTGGCATTCGCTACCATTTGCAGATGTCCCCCAAAATCCTTCACCACCATGACACACAAATATATTGCAGAGTTTTCACTCTCATTAGGTCTAAATCAAGGTGATCTCTGCCCAAAAGCACCATGGGTGTGTCTTCACCGGCAACATTTCATGAAAGTGGCTCATTGCCATCTACTCAAGAGTAGTTAGGAATTAACTAAAATTAGTGTTTTTTTTAAGTTATACTTTGATCCCAACTAATGAATCAATAAAATATAAGGACATATTAGGTTAATGTTCCAAGAGCTTGATCAAATGGGTATAAAAAATGTTAGAAAAAAAGAAGAGTAGTGGAGTGAAAATATTTAGGGAGTGAATTTCTAAACTTGAGATCATGGCACAGTGACAAGTCGTACACAGTTTATATTTGAAGTTACATAAGAAATGAAGGAAAGTACAGATATTTCAGAGGGTATGAAGCTTGAAAGAATGATAGATTATGGAAAGGCAAGTTATAAAAGGATTTGAAAAGACGTGTCAGAATCTTAAAATTGAACTGGGAGTGAGAGTGGATTTGTGGGCACAGATATGATAGGTCAAGTGTTACCTAACTGCTATCCTATCCTGTACAGAGGAAACAGAGTGTTCACTGACCTGAGTCTGGAGGGAACATGGAGTGAATGAAGCCTACCACAACAGATGGCCGAGGCAGGGTTGGAGTTGCATAGTGCCATGGGGATAGAAATAGGTAGTGCAAATAATGATCTCTCAGGTCTAAAGTGGCAGTCAAGGAACATTATGATACCTGTGGGAGCAGGGCACACAATTCCATTGGACTAAAATGATATTTAGGGAGTAAATATCAAAAGCCACCTATCCACTAGACATTATGCAGTTTGCAGGAAGATTGGGATGAAATAAATGATATTTCTTACATATCATTACTCAGTATCTTGAGTCTGCCACTCCACAATCTATAAACAATAGACTCATTGCATTTGATATCATATACAATATATTATCTCAGCAAAAAAAGGTGGTTCAATTATCTGTGCAAATGAACTTGCTAATTCTTCATTTGACAAAGCCAAAGAAAATGTTTTGCAACAGAACTTCAGTTGAAAATCTCCTTTGGGAAATCTTCTCTGGTGCAAGTATGTAAAAGCACAGATGTTGCATTTACAAATGAAAACATACCCAGTAGGCTTGATCATTAAAATGAACAGAAGAATGAATTCAATTATATGTTTGTGTTTATAATTTATGTGTCATTGTCCTGATAAACATATTAGTTGCTTGTTTATTGTCAGATTATATTTAATTACCAGTTTACCTCTTCAAAGAGACCACATTTGTAATGGATATTTTATGTCGTAGCATTTTGCAAATTGATTCTCAAATTCCAGGATTCTATCGTGCAGCACCATCTTTTTCAGCTTCAAGTGATAGAATTTTATCTAAATCATGAGCAGGGCCATTAATGTATGTTTGCTTCTGTCATGTGTGTGGTAGCAGATCATAATATTTGTTGGAGTGGAGTCAAACACAAAACTGGTGCCAACTTTCCACATGGAACTGCTTTGACAATCTTTATTTGCTGAAACTTTCTGGATTTTGTACGTTTTGCATGTAAAACTAACAGAACAATTATCAATTGCAATTAGAGTGAAACACAAAAATCTGCAGCCTCTCTGATTGGAGTAAAAACACAAACATTCTGATGGAACTCAACAGGTCTTGTAGTGTCCATGCGAGGTAAAGATGTACAAGTACAGAATAACTGATCTTCCAGGCTGGACCCTTCTTCACGCTGTCTTTCATGTTTTCCAACTTTTGAAAGGTACAGAACTAGCTCAGAACTATTCCAATTTATAATGATACAAATCTAACCATTGCTCATGCATAGCTATAAAAATGAAGGAACTGGCATCCAGTTGAAGTATTCCAGAAGAACTCTATGCTGATTATGAGTGAACCCTTTGTGTGAAGATTGGCATCAGTTTCAGTATTATTAGAAGTAAGCCTTTAAAACCACATTTGTCAGCACTTTACAGTGAATCAATGTTCTTTGCACTAACACAAATGCCATTTATACTATACATGAAATAAGTCATGCTTCCTCTGTTTTAACTTTATGCCTCATTAAATTAAGGGAACTTAAAATATGAAAGCAGAGCATTTTCCTATATGTACATATTTATTTGATCTGGGATGGTCATTAGCCACTTTGAAAATCAAAATTTTCACTGTTTTCATCTGTAAGCTAATTCCCATTTCTTTTGTAACATACACAGCTGAGTAATTTTTGGAAATAATTACAATTTCGGACAGCTAGTTCCAAATTTCTATCAGCCTTTGAATGCAGAAATGCTTTCTGTGTTCACTTCAAAACAGCCTTGTTCTAAGTTTAGGATTATATTCTCTTTTTTTGAATTCCCAATTGATGCAATGTTTTCTGAGTTCTGAGTGCTCAGAAGGGCTCTGCTGAACCCTTTCAGAACTCTCCTCAGAGTGATTTAAAATTTAAAATGCCGCACGGTAACAGGATCTTTTGGCCCACATGCCTGTGCCAACCAATTACACCAAAATGACCTACAATCTCAGTACATTTTTTTAACAGTGCTAGGAAACCAGAGGATCCAGACAAAACCCACACTGACACGGGAAGAATGTACAAACTCCTTACAGACACTGCTGGCTTCAAACCCTGGTCACCGGCACTGTAACTCTGGAGTAACAATTACCAGAATGATGACTTATTGAACTAAAAGATAAAGCTTAATACAACCATGTTATTTTCTCTCTCTAATATTTTAACAGACACATGTTTACTTTAATAAAACATGTTATACAACTGCATTAAAACATCAACAGTAATTAAGGTAATAATATTATAACAGCAACATGAATCAGAGATCCTGGTGCTGTGTTCCTTTGAATACTTCAATTTAAAGTTGATTCACTTCTAGACAACTTCCTTTTACTAGTGATTTGTGTTCAAAAGGTCTGTTACCAACATTCCTCATCTTCATTAATTTACCCAACATAAGTGCATAATGAAAAGAATTCCTGGGACATGGTTATTTTGTAATTTCACTGACATGTTTAGGCATGAGAAGATAATGTTTCAGACATTTTTGTGCACCTTAGAATGGTGTTAATGATTTTAAATCTGCTGTGAACTACTGTTTAGTGATGTCTAGAATTTGCACATTTAATTAAGGGTGTAATGTTTCCCAGAGGTGAGTTCTGGTGATGAAAGCATAATCCACGTTTCTGTCTTAATTTAATGGATGTTTCACAGAGTTCAAAATTGCAACAGCTCAGCTTAGTTAATAACAAAGCTTTCTGGCATTTATCTCAACAATCATCAACTCAATGTGGATCAAAGGAAAAATCCAGCAAAAAATAAGTTTGCTTGTTCATATTATGTTTTTTTGGAATAGATGACACATTTTATTAATGACATTATCACCTCAGTAAAATTAAAAATATGCATCATTAATATACAAAATTTATTTGGCTAATGACAGTAATAATGAGTGGAATTATGAGTTCACACTGACACAGATTTATAGGTTCACACCTTCACAGCTTATTATGAAGACTTGTAAATGTTCAAAATTTATGTGGCAATATGTAATGATCAAGAGTGTCTTCTAATCAGAATCACATCAGACAATTACTTGAGATATTCTTCCATTGTTAGTTTTATTAAGAAAGCAAAATTTTCTGTTGATTATGCAAAAAAAGTGGAAACTTTTTTTGGTTACGTTGGTGATGGCAGAGTTGGACTGGTTGACCTTGGTTCTACCTTGGAAAGTTGATGTTCAACCTGCTTATGAATTTCCAGCTTTGATTTTAACCCTTCTTTGCCTCTCCAAAGCAAACCACATGCAGGAATTGTTGAAGTGGCAAGATTCCACTTGCTGAGCCAAGACCTCCAATACCACCTAGTGATGCACCCTGAGAGAATGCTTTCAATGGTTCACCTATGGAGGTTGTTGAGGGATGTTGTTGACATTGCTAAGTTTCCTGGGCAGAGTGGAAATGATTTCTCTATCACCCAAGATTTGTGCCCTAAACTGCATTACCAATAACTAAACACAGCATCTTCAGTCTCCTTTGTGTCTCATACTTCACCAACACTTTGATTTTATACAGATAACTAAATTATGTGTAATCAATCATAAACTCATTTCATTGTTTTGGAGCATTTGGACTGCTTTTATTGGAACATCTTCCATTTTATGTTCCACACTTGTTTCTGACCAAATTGATCATATTTGTTGCACAATTACCTACTTATTTTGAGTCATTGACTCCATGTCATCTTGAAATCATTTGGTTGCTGTGGTATTGCCAATAAATATCTGCCTCCATCCATATGATTGTTTCCATTGTCAATTTCAGCGGCATGGTTTATAGCAACCACATTTTTTTAAATATTTTAATGAACGTCAAATCGGAAATCTACCAGAAATGGGCTCCATCAAAATTTTTGTCTAAGACTAAAAACAATCTTTTTTATAACCAATCCTAAAATATGGGGAATAATTCTAGCCTTCATACAATATCCATTATAAATGAAAACATAAACCACATATTTCTTAGGAAATAAAAGAGGGATGGTGGGAATGGTGTGAAGGGGTGCATTTGCATATTTGACAATTTCAAAACCTTTCTATTACTAACATGATTTTAATCTAAATCCATATCCCCCTGGGAACTTGATTTGATTTCAAGATGTAAACATTTCTATTCTGTTTACAATGTTTTAAGACCCACCGCAGTGAAAAGTACTAATAACATGCATTTTTAAATGTCTAATCTTATTTGCAAGATGATTCACAGTTCCAAGTGCAAACTCTGCTGGTTTTACATTGTTGGAGAGGAAAATTTAATTTAAGTCAGATTTAAAATGATGGATGTTGAAATTGCCAACACTTTGCATTTCACTAATGCAGAGAGATGTCTCAAACTTTAACGAAAGAGAATAGATTCTAAGTAGAAGAGAATTTTAAAAAAGTAAATGAATAAAAGGGTGATAGCAGTGTAGGGCTGAAAATAACTATTTCTAGCAAATTGGAATATAGGCCACAGAGATGGAATTGAAAAAAAAATTAAAAAACGTCCTGATAAAAGTGCCAAGATTTTTGTACAAGTGTCCTTTGATGGAAGGAAAGAATACACAAGGCATAAAGAGCACTCAGACTGCAAGAGAGCTTTGGCAGGAATATACAGATTAGAAGAGATTAGTGAAAACATAAGCAAACCAACACTTTGGGTCAATTTTCATGTTTTTATCCTACTGTGAATTTCTTAGGGAATATCCTCCTTTGTTTAAGGTGCTACATGTACAAGTGGTTGCAAAGCCAGCTCTACTAGCTGTATCTCTGCCACCAAAGCCCTAATGCTACACAAACAGATTTAATCTAATTTCGCAAGGGGTGTAGGAAGTAATGGGTGTTCACTGGGTGGATAGAAAAATTAAGAGTGTGTGTGTGTGTGTGTGTGTGAATATATATTACAGTATATGTGTACATACAGTATACCAAGAGAAAATAAGACCACTGGGTATAGCAGTCAGAGACAGTTCAGGAAGGTTAGAAGGGCTGGATTTACTTGAATGCATGGACCCTCAGAGGTTAGTCAATCAGCATTTGGAATTGAGGTAATCTAATCATGAAAATGTGATTGTGGGAAGGACCCAAATCTTAATGTTCCAAGGTATAGAAGTTTTGAAAGTGACAGGGGATCTGTGAATGAGGAGGAGGAGTTGAACAAAGCAGAACAAAGAGAAAATATCTGGAGGGATCATACAGTGAGGCACAAGAGAGGGTCAATCACTCTGCTGGGGTGAAACTATTGGCCACTCAATATGCTTTTCTCTGGGGCATGAGTAGCAAATCCCAGACAACATCTGTACAAGGTGAGGGCAGAAATATAGGGAAGTTGTAAGTGGTAATTTTTTTTAACACCAAGAATAGTGGGTGTCTGATTGCATTGCCAAGGGTGGTGGTGGAGCCTGTACAATACGAACCTTTGAAAGAGATAGATGCAGGAAAATAGAGTGTTTTTGGTGTGAGGTAGGGAAGATTTGGTATGAGCTTGCAGGCGCCTCAGATTGAAGAGACTGCCATCCGTGTGGTATCGGATGTAAACAGCGTCTTCATTGTTGGGGTCTTTCATGGCTTGTTTCAGCATCATGCTGAAGAAGATTGAAAAGAGGGTTGGTGCGTGAACGCAGCCTTGCTTCACGCCATTGTTAATGGAGAAGGGTTCAGAGAGCTCATTGCTGTATCTGACCCGACCTTGTTGGTTTTCGTGCAGTGCGCTTGACATCTTGTTTTGCGGAAACTGCCAAAATGTTTGGCCTGGAAGTCAGCCTGAAGAAAACTGAGGTCCTCCATCAGCCAGCTCCTCACCATGACTACCAGTCCCCCCACATCTCCATCGGGCACACAAAACTCAAAATGGGCAACCAGTTTACCTATCTCGGCTGCACCATTTCATCGGATGCAAGGATCGACAACGAGATAGACAACAGACTCGCCAAGGCAAATAGCGCCTTTGGAAGACTACACAAAAGAGTCTTGAAAAACCACCAACTGAAAAACCTCACAAAGATTAGCATATACAGAGCCGATGTCATACCCACACTCCTGTTCGGCTCCGAATCATGGGTCCTCTACCGGCATCACCTACGGCTCCTAGAATGCTTCCACCAGCGTTGTTTCCGCTCCATCATCGACATTCATTGGAGCGACTTCATCCCTAACATCGAAGTACTCGAGATGGCAGAGGCCGACAGCATCGAATCCATGCTGCTGAAGATCTAACTGTGCTGGGTAAGTCACGTCTCCAGAATGGAGGACCATCGCCTTCCCAAGATCGTGTTATATGGCGAGCTCTCCACTGGCCACCATGACAGAGGTGCACCAAAGAAGAGGTACAAGGACTGCCTAAAGAAATCTCTTGGTGCCTTCCACATTGACCACCGCCAGTGGGCTGATATCGCCTCAAACCGTGCATCTTGGCGCCTCACAGTTCGGCGGGCAGCAACCTCCTTTGAAGAAGACCGCAGAGCCCACCTCACTGACAAAAGACAAAGGAGGAAAAACAAAATACCCAACCCCAACCAACCAATTTTCTCTTGCAACCGCTGCAACCGTGTCTGCCTGTCCCGCATCGGACTTGTCAGTCACCAACGAGCCTGCAGCTGACGTGGACATTACCCCTCCATAAATCTTCGTCCGTGAAGCCAAGTCAAAGAAAGGGAAGATTTAGTTTGTTGAGTAAGTTTCTATAGATTGGCACAACATTGAGGGCCTAATGATCTGTACTGTGCTGTACCGTGTTCTTTCTGTAAGCAATCACAGAAAGGTTTAAGAGCAATAGGACTAAATTAATAGAAATTTCACTTTCCCAATACTCATATCAATACTGATATGAGGGACTTGGATAGGGTGGAATTTGCAAAATTCATTCAAGTAAGTTTTTTGCGAAAATATGCATAGTCCAAACAGAAATGACACAGTACACAATCTTATCTTAGGAAATTGAATCAGGCAGGTGGGCTCACATTTTGGAAAGGGTGATAAGAGTTCTTTAAGTTTCAAGGTCATTATAGAAAGAGAAAAGGTTGGTCCTCAAGTTGAGGACTTGAATTGATGGGGAAGCTGATTTCCAGAAAATATGAGTGGACTCGGCAGAGTTAAATTGGAGGCAAATGCTTGTGAATAAAATGACCAGTGGAAGTCTTTTTAAGAGCTAGTCAGTAAGTGTTGTGGGGTAGGACATTCCATTAAGGGTGAAAGATAAAGTGGGCAAAGTGTAGGCAACTGGGATTGAGGGCATGCCTTGTGGAATGTAAATTATAGAAAGAAAGAAATTAGGAGGGCAAAACATGGCCATGAAATATCTTTGACACTAAGATTAAGGAGAATCCCAAGACATTCTATCAATATATGAAGTGCAAGAGGGTGACCAGGAAACAAGGTAATTTATGTATGGAGTCAGTGAGATTCAAAATCACCTGTTCTCACTAATAAGAAGGATGTGGCAGATGGTGAGTTCAGTGACATGTACATGGATAATTTACACAGGTTACTAAAAGAAAGAGGAAGAGTTAGATGTCATGGGACACACTAGAGTTGATAAATCTCCAAATCAAATTAGATTTCCCCAGGTACCATGGGAAGAAAGGGAAGAGATAGCTGCAGCCTTGTCAGAGATTTTCCATCTTCATTAGCTGCAGATAAGGGGCCAGAATACTGGAAGATCGCTGAAGTTTTTCATTTATTTAGGAAATGTATCCAAGATAGGCCAGGTAATGAAAGACGAGTAAGCCACATGTGAGTAGTAGTGAAATGATTTGGGGGGAACTCTGAGGGACTGGATGTTTGGAGATAATGCAGGATCATTTTTTTGTGCTGAAGATATAGAGCATCACTAATTTGACTGAGTTTTTGAGAAAATAACATTAATGAATACAGCATGGTAGACATCTATATACACTGGAGTAATGTATTGAGAAATCCCCACATCGTAAGTTAAGTCACATGAGATTTAAGGCCAATTGGATCCAATTGTGATACAAAGCAGAAGGGAGAGGTCGATGGATGCTTCTCTGATTTGAAGTCAGGTATTGGTGATGAGGAGGGATCTCATTGAACTTACTAAACATTGTAAATTAACCAGAGAATGGTGAATCTGTGGAACTTGTGGCCACAGATGGCTGTGAAGGCCAAGTCATTGGATGGATTTAAAGTAGAGGTTGATCTGTTTTTCATTAGTATGGGTGTCAAATGTTATGGAAAGAAGACAGGAGAATGGGCTTGAGAGGAAAAATACATCAGCCATTATTTGAATGGCAGACCAGATTTGATGGGCTGAATTGCCTAATTCTGATTCTGATTCTCCTAATTCTGGACCTGATTGACCCAAGAGTGATTGACCCTCTCTTGTGCCTCACTGTATGATCCTACCAGGATATTTTCTCTTTGTTCTGCTTTGTTCAACTCCTCCTCCTCATTGTTCGTGGCACATATTCATGGCTTGTATGTGACCAGAATAGGTATGATTAGTAAGATTGTTGATGATACAAAAGTCGTGGATAGTGAGAGTGGTGGCCTGTGCCTAAGGCTGAAATGGATTGACAAGGTGGTGAATATTGAGAAGTCAAAAAGAGGTAGGAAAATGAAATCCACAATTAGGATGGTCAGACTCAATGATGTCTCATTCTGTGGGGTTTAATGTTTGCAGGAGGTTTTGTGTTGATGGGGTTGAATGACCATGCAGACAGATTGATGACTGAGGGGATGTCAATGACTGCAGAGGACTAGTGCCCGTGGAGTGTTGGTAATTGCTAAAAAGTCAGAGATGGCCTACAGATCATGATGGAACAAATGGCATCTGACTTTGACATATGAAACCACGCAGTGGAAGACTGCACAAAGGGAAAGATATGGAAATTTGATAAATGTGGAGAGTGAGAGGTTATGGAGTTTTAATGATTATAGTGAAATGGGATGGCAATGAATGTGGAGAGATAATCATTGTGGATGATTGAAGAGAACATGATTGGGTTGTATCAGTAATTTTGGAGAGCCTATAATTTTGGAGAGTCAGTGATGTGGAGAGTAATTAATTATGGAGAGACAATGATTGTGAGGAGTTTTATGCACGTGGTGCGTTTGTAATGGAAGAGTGTTGGTAATGGTAGGAATTTGGTTACCACAAGGAGTCAGCATTTTTGCTGGATTAGTGTTTTAGGAAATATGGTCATTGTGAAAATTCAGATATGGGGTGAGTTGGGGATTGTGGAGAGTCAGTGATTACATAAACCCATTGACTTTGGAGAATCAGTGTTTGCAGAAGATGAAGCGACTGTGGGCATTTGCAGAGAGTTGGTAATTGGGGAAGAGTAAATGATTGCGGAAGAATGGATGCTTTCAGGAAAAAAAAGTCATTGATTAGAACTTGAAAGTTGGAGAGAGTTGTTGATTTTGGAGAGTCAGTGACCATGAACAGACTATTGATCACCTAATTTCAGGTACTGAATTGTGCTATCTTCTTGATGCAGTTTAGTGTAGTCGTGAGTGCATTACGGAGGTGACAGTGAGATGGATTGCCCCAGTTGCTGGTTATATTGACATTACTAATGCCTTTAAGTAGTTAGACACAGGTGCAGGGCATCATCAATTATGTACATCAGAATCTCCAATTCTTCAGATCATTAGGCATATTTGTCAAACACAATGGATTCCATTCCATCAATGTTCATTTGATGTGTGATAACAATAAAAGATTTATGCAAGTGTGTGGCAGATTCATGGAGAGATGCTGTGATATATGCTTTCTCTGTTAGTCAAAATGTGGGGGGTGGGAAGCAGTCAGGAACAATAGAAACTCATTTCAAAATAAAGGTAAAATATTGCCAGAGCTGTAACTTATGGAAATACACAATGTCACAAAGAAAAAGCCTGTTCAATGGTCTGAATTGCATTAATTTTTAAATGACATATAATCATATAACCATATAACTGTTTACAGCATGGAAACAGGCCATGTTGACCCTTCAAGTCCATACCGGTTCACTTGAACAACTCCACTAGCTGCTCCGCAAACTCCTGAGGAAGTAGAGGCTTTCTTCATGATGCCATTGGAGTGTTGGCTCCAGGAAAGATCTTCCGAGATAGTGACTCCCAAGAACCTATGCTCTCCACCTCTGATCCCCGATAAGTAATCCCTTACGAACTGCAGAGCATTGATGCCATAGGTAATCTGTGGTAAGTAAGGGAATAACTTAAGGTGATATGTGAGTGGAAAGAAAAAGGTTGAGAACCACTACTGATTATATCGCAATATATTTGAATCGCAGTTAAGAACATAACAGTCAGCCTAGTAGTTTGATATCTGACTGAACTGTTCGACTTTGAAAAGAATCTATGAGTTAGATCTGCATATTCTTACCTAGATCATCTTATGTGACGGGATTGACCATTTTAAGTTAAAAAATAACCTAAAGCTGAAAGACTTTTTTCTCCGTTTTCTTTTTTGATGAGTGTTAATGATTTAATTAATGTTCATGGGATACTAGTATTTTTTAATTTTTTTATGTTTTTAAAACCAATAATTAAGATTTTTCAAATGTATTTCATCATCTTCTGAGTGTTTTTCCATTTATTCAGGAGAGTTGGCCAATCGTGGGGAGGCTTTTGTCAATGCAAGAAGACAGAGCTCTATCAGGATTTGAAGGCCCAAGGCCGACACCACTCAAGAACTGATCCCTTTCAGGGATGCCCTCAGCAGTGATGGCTTCAACACATTGGGAGATGTACAACAGGAAAATGTAGTGGGGATGTTGGAAGTTGCAGGATGTCCATTCAAGGTACAGACCAGATCAAGCACAATCAGGCCCAATGATGTGCATTTGGCAGAACTTCAAAACGCTATGGGGATTATAGGCTTTGCACAAGAACCAAGACAGGATGGATAAACATAAGAATTAGAAGCAGGAGTAGGCTAGATAGCCCTTTGTGTCTGTTCCACCTTTCAATATGACGATGGCTGATTTTTTTTTAACCTTACTGCCACTTTCTTGCATTGTCAATGTTCTTCATGTATTTTTAATCTCAAAAAATCATTCAGTCTCTGTGATAATGCTCACTAATTGAGTATCGTCAACTCTCTGGGATTGAAAATTCTTAAAATGCACTGAACCTCATTTCTGTTCTCAATTTTTTAACCAGTATTTTCAGGTCAAGACATCCCATTCAGGTAAAACATGATCTCCCATCTATCTTGTCAAATCTCATAAGAAGTTCCAAAAGCATCACACTGTCATTCATCTAAGGCAATGGTTCTCGACCTTTTTCTTTCCACTCACATACCACCTTAAGTAACCCCTTACTAATCCCAGAACACCCATAGGTGCTCTGTGATGAGTAAGGGATACATAAGGTGATATGTGAGAAAGAAAGAGGTTGAGAGCCACTGATTTAAGGTTAAGAAACAACTGGCCAAGGTGCATAATTTCTCCTTGTAAGATAAAGCTGCATCCCAGGAATACATTTTATAATTCTTTGCTGCAATCTTTCTATTGCAATGATATAATTCCTATGAAGCAGAAAATAAGTATGCATACAATATTCAGCAGTAACTATGTGATTGGAGTAAGAAATCTCTACACTTGTATTTAAGGCATTTTGTTTGCTCTTTTACTTGCTTGCTGCAGTTGCATCTAATCTTCTGGTCTCGAGAGATTCATTAACAAGACACCCACTCATTTTTGATCCCTCTCCATTTAAAAATACTCCACCTTGGTATTTTTTTTCCTACTAAAAGGGATAACCACTTCTTTTACCACTTCATCCTTGTCTTTACATCTCTGAAGCCTCTTTACAATGTTCTTGCAGCCTAGTGTGCCATCCAACATTTTATTATCAAAAGGGAAGCACGGTTAGAATGGTAGTTAATTCAACACCACTACAATGCCAGCGGCCAGGTGCTGTCTGTAAGGAGTTTGTGCATTCTTCTCATTTCTGTGTAGGTTTCCTCTGGGCGCTCTGGTTTCCTCCCACCCTCCAACAGTGGACTGGGTTTGATGATTAGTTGGTGTATTTGGGCAGCAGGGCCTCATGGGCTAGCAGGCCGTTTATTGTACATTTATGTTTAAATTAAAAAAAAATAACAGTCTTGGATATTTATTGCAATATAATATAAAAATATAGATGGTGAGCAGCTGTGGTGCTGAACCAATTCTTGGTTCTCAGCCCAAAAATAACCTGGGTAGATGTGGTTTGGGAAATTAAATAAAAACTTAACTTTATGTAGCCACTTTCAATCCCTTTCAGGAAGTCTCATAGCGCTTTACAGAAAAGGAGCAGAATCACAGTGACAAAGCAGAATGTGAGGTAATGTTTCCATGTGCTGCCAGGTAATAATTAGTTTAATGTTTCATCCAAAAGATAGACTGCTCTGAGAATATCACTCTACTCCAGTGTTGTACTGGAATATTTACTGAAATTGTATGTTTAAACCCCTAGAGTATAATTTGAATCTAGAACTCAGGGATGAAAATACAGACAGGGTGAGTGACTTACCAAATGCATGAGGAAGGATCTAAACTGAGTGGGATCAGTGGAAAACTGGGAAACATAGAGCATTGTTCCTGCCACAATTAAAGTAATAATACTTGTCATTACTCAACCAACATTATTATCTTGAAGGGCCAATATAGCCTGTTTCCGTGCTGTAAACTATTATCAGAAGTCATGAAATTTGGTGTTTTGGGGCAGCATCATATAACCATAACCATTTACGGAGCGGAAACAGGCCATGTTGGCCTTTCGAGTCCGCACCGGTTCACTGATTTTGTGCGCCCTCTTCAGGCATTGGTGATTTTAAGTGTAGTGTATCTTTGAGAATTTTAACATCTATCCATAGGTTCTCTGTACTTTGGATGTGAAATCTCATATTAAAATATTCAAAAACATTGGCTGTGTGGGAGAAGCCAGTGAGTGGCCGTGGACAATAGCTTCTCAGACTGGAGGCCTGTGACTAGTGGTGTGCTGCAGGGATCGGTGCTGGGACCAGCGTAGCTTGTCATCTAGATCCACAATCTGGACAACAATGTGGTGATTGGATCAGCAAGTTTGCAGAACAATACTCAGATCAGAGGCGTTGTGGACAGCAGGGAAGGTTTTCAAAGCTTGCAGAGGGATCTGGACCAGCTGGAATAAACAGCAGATGGAATTTAACATGAACATGGTGCAAACATTTCTATATTAAAAAAAAACAGTGCACAAAAAGTAAGGAAGTGTCGAGTGGTGCAGTGAATAAAGCATTGCAGAAGTTGTCTGTGAGTTGAACCAACAGGAATGTTTTATGGAATCTTCGCAGGAGTTTAATTGGCACACTATCACAATCACCTGACCTCTGAAGTCACGCACCTCCCGGAGTTCTTTGTGCCTCCTGTCCACCAGGAACTCCTGATCCTGAGGGGGTCTGCAACTACAGACGCCGGTTTGGTAATGGAGTGGCACAGTTCGCCACAGGAATCAGATGGCAGCGGGCAAGAAGCTGTCCTTGCGCCACTGAGTGTTCATCTTTAGTCCTTTTCCCCGATGGTAGCAGAGCAATGTTCCAAACTTGAGCAAGCTCAGAAATTTTCAAGCAGAGCTGCCTCACAAACCATAGGCAGAATAGTGGAGGCAGACATCTTGATGTGACAAGTTTACAACCTTTTCTTTCCCCTTGTTTCACATAATTACAAAAGGCACAGAATGGAGTGAAACCTCTTCTCTGCCATTTCCTGATCCAGAAAATATATGTACTTAGCTATTATTTTCTTTGGCCAGATGACTGTTTCAAAGGATGCCACTCTGTTACATTTGTCTTGCGCAGAAATAGTTTGATGTCTGTTGCTTTACTTTCTAACCTGTGTTATCTAGTTGTTATTATTTCTCCAGGTCTTCTGCTTTTCTAATCATTTTAGAAAATGTTTTAATGCTTCATTCAAAAAGCTCGTAGGCAAGAGCCCCAGTCAGCAACATCCCACAAAGAGCAGTTAAAATGTCTTCTCATTAGATGCAGAAGAAATACTGGCAAGATTATTGGGAAAATTATCTGTTCATTTTTATGCAATTTTGATGTTGATTTTGGTGCAATGTAGAAACAATTCAGATATATACAAATTTTATAACATGAAAGAGTATTTAAGAATGAGAGCTGCTGTAGCTTTGTTCCAACATGTTTTACAGCTTTATCTGCACTGGTTTGTGACTTAGTGATCCATCTGGCCAATGTGAAAATATTGCTGAAGTGCAGAGGAAGATTGTATTAACATAAAGTTAACCAATATTGTTCACATTCCTGAATGGGTTGGCATCCATTGCTAATTTGGCATGGATAGTTAGTTGGGTGAACTGTGTGTACCCTTTGTATTTTTTTTCTGGCATCAATTCCTCTAATATGATTCCACTGGGTGCATTACCTCAACTTTTTTTTCCCCTGTTTAGACATTCACCTGAATCATGACTAGTGCTCTTCAGCCACAGAAGAACTTGCTTTTAATTATGCTTTAAGGATAAAAATAAACATAAGGGGTCAGATACACTTGCTATCATGGGAAATGTGCTGGCCACAACCCTCTGCCAAACAAACCTCAATTAGTCTGATCCAAACTGGAATCCTAGATGCCATGTCCCAGTTGGTATTAACAGGTACATCTCAAAATTAACATATTTCTTTTCAAAAATAGAAGATGAGCTAATCAGCAGATTGGGCTTCAATTCCTGAAAGATCTCGAGGCTGGGTCTCTGAGAATGAGACTCACCCTGATTTTCACTTCGAAAGAAAAGTAGCCACTTGAGTTTGAAAATAATAATTAAAAAAAACAACTGCCGATGTTAGAAACTTGATTTGAAAGTTGAAAATATTGGAAACACTCATCAGGCTAGGTAGAGTCTGTGCAAAGAAAAACATAGTTGATATTTCAGGTCAAAGATGATTTGTCAAAATTGTGGTCAAGAAAAAAACAAATTCTCTCTTTTTGAATTCTAATATATATATAATCTCTTTAAATTTTAACCTTCCACAGATGCAATCTTACCTGGTGAGTGTTACCATTATTTTCTGTTATTATTTTATACATATGCATATTTCAAATATATAAATAAATATTTTTTTGTATATGTAAGTGTCTCGGATGGTTAGTGTGAGCAGTTCCTGTTAGCATTCTCACTGTCCATGGGAAGAAGTTGTTCCTCAGCCAGTGGTGCGGGCTTTGATACTCCTGTATTGCTTCCCTGACGTGAGCAGCTGAAAGATGCTGTGTGCAGGGTGGAAGGGGTCCTCAATTATTATGTGTGCCCTCAACAAATCCTTGGATATTTGACAGGCCACATATTAGTTTAATTCAGTTACATCCATTCAGTTCTGTCTTTTGCTGTTGAACAGTGAGATCAAGTTTGAAGTGTCATTGAGCATAGATCATAAAATTCAGAATGCAATCTGGACTGGTTGGGCATTATGAACAATTCTTCTTTCTTTCTTTATTTGGCTTGGCTTCGCGGATGAAGATTTATGGAGGGGTATGTCCATGACTGCTGCAGGCTCGTTGGTGACTGACAAGTCCGATGTGGGACAGGCAGGCACGGTTGCAGCGGTTGCAAGGGAAAATTGGTTGGTTGGGGTTGGGTGTTGGGTTTTTCCTCCTTTGTCTTTTGTCAGTGAGGTGGGCTCTGCGGTCTTCTTCAAAGGAGGTTGCTGCCCACCGAACTGTGAGGTGCCAAGATGCACGGTTGGAGGCGATATCAGCCCACTGGCGGTGGTCAATGTGGCAGGCACCAAGAGATTTCTGTAAGCAGTCCTTGTACCTCTTCTTTGGTGCACCTCTGTCTCGGTGGCCAGTGGAGAGCTCGCCATATAACACGATCTTGGGAAGGCGATGGTCCTCCATTCTGGAGAGGTAACCCACCCAGCGCAGTTTTAATAAATCGGTTCCAATTGTACAAATAAGCTTAAAATGTTGCCCAAACAATTCTAAATATTCTCTGTAGCTTTCTCTCAGGGGTTCTTAGTGTACAGCCAGAATTAATACATAACTTAAAGCAAAACATTAGATATCCTTTTATAGCACCAAAACCAAATAGGAAAAAAAATGTTCAGCCTTGGTGAAAAACAGAAGCTAAAAGGAGCATTAAATGAAGACTTGACAGGTTTTTTCCAAAATAAACAATAAACCTGAAAACTGAGATAATTTCAAAGAAAAGTTATTTGGAAATAGATAGTATAATGTATTACAGGTACTGTATCAAAGGTTAGGGATTTGCTATTCTGCTATGGGTAGTACAGAGGTTCAATGGTTAGCACTGGATTCAGTTTAGGAAAGAAGCTAAAGAGTAAAACTTTGTCTGGGATCTCACTGAAAGCAAAAGGGGTAAATGGCCTACTTCTGCTTCTGTTCTCATGTTCTTATTAACGGTGATCATAGCTTAATACTTGGATAGGATCACAATTATATTTTAATAAATGCAAAATTTTTGAGATATTTTACCGTGAGAATAGTTTGTAACTACCAAATATGCTCAACAATTCATTAATTTTTGCTGGTTATTTATCTGCAGGTTGCCTGTGGATGAGTAGACTATTATTGGCAGTATACTCCAAAAGTGAATCTATGAATGTTGGATATGATTTATAGATTAATATATCATGTGAATTTGTGAGTAATGGGGTTGGGATGCATTAAACACCACGTGAGACCACTTGGTGTTGATGGCAATTGGAGAAGCATTAATTGATTTTGCCGTTTCTGGCTGAAAACCTTATAGCAGCAAATTCCTGATGAAGGGTTTCAGCCCAAAATGCCAACTCTCAAATGCTTTCCATGAGATGCTGACTGACTCATTGAGTTCCTCTTTCACTTTGTGCATGAAATGTGAACATTATCTCTTTAATTCATCATTTGAACCCTCCCCAATGCGATCTACCCAATGTATCCCAAGGATGAGAGCCATGAGTGTCAACATCAGATTCACATTTTCAGTTTTTCTATTAGGAATCATGGATATGTATTAGTTCTGGTTAGATTATAGTTAGGTAGTAAAATGAATTATTAAAACTCTAATACCAAATTATACAAATATCATATTGATAACAGCTCTCCTGTCAATATATTACCTCAATATTTGCAGATGAGTTTTAATGTTTAGGATTTGATTGTTTAATGAGGATTTACCAGGAATTAACATAATTTTTTTGAGAGCACTGTATTTATTGCCGTAAGTCAACAGGATTGTGGTTCGATGTGATGCAGCTGGGAAGCTTTTTGTGCTGCTTAGAACCAGCCATTAAAGATCAAAACAATGTGTTAACAAAGCAAAGGTGAAGTCGAGTGCAACAGCCCAATGACCTGAAAAACTACAAACTTAAATTTAATGTTAAACTAAATGAACTTTCCTGACAAGAACAATTGACTGTTGCAGTGATTGATTGCAAACTCATCTTGTAATTCTAAGTACACAGCCCTGTGATTTACACTGAAGAAGAGTTTAATACCTTTCAATGTTTCACTTCAGATCAACTATTTAAACATCTTTCCAGTGGTTTTTTTTTTGTTTCTGTTGAAAATATTAACCAACTAATCAGAATGTGCTGGTTACTGCCAATGTCCTAAACACTTATATAACTGACTACTATTTCCAAATGATTGCTTAATATTCAGGTGAATCCCATGTCGACTTGCAATGCAATATTTCATTATTGGTTAAGGGCTAATTTAATATAACTATCATGAATCTAAAAATAACCATATTGGAAGCTAACAAAATGGCTCTGCTGCAAATGGATCAAGCAGTCCTGTTGGGCATGTGAGAGGGAGGGCTAAATTTACTGATGGAATCAGAAACATTTCCTTTTCTATTCAACCGTTTGGGTTGTGCTGCACTTTTGGAGCTTTTAAACTGGGTTTGTTTCTCCTGGCCAAATTACTTCCACCTTGTTCTTTCAAATAGATTGACTAATTTACTTTTATTCTGAATCAATTAAGTCCACCTTTTTGGTGGTGCTTAGCTTTCAAGCACTAAACATTGAGGTGAAATGTTAAAATGGAAATGAGTTGGCCCCTGTGGTAGTGGTTATGAAATATTTCATGAATCTAAATAATAACCTCTTCCTATTTCAAGTGTGAATAATTGGGGATTTAGGATCTTGAGCTGTGTGATGTCATCAACTCCATCTCAACCTTGAGTTTCAATAAAATAGTCTTGCTGTCCAATTTAGCCTATCTCACCACTGAGGTTTTAGGTATTATCATCCCCAGGTCTGGTGGGCATATAAATATAAATTTTGGTTTTTAAAGCAACTGATTTCAGGTCTGAATATCACAAAGAAATAAACCAGCATATTTTTTGGTATTAATGTAATAAATGTTCTTTTCCCATCAAATAGCCTTCTTAATATCAGTTTTGAAATGCATCTTTTCCAGTTCCATACTACTTCATTAGAAACCAAAAACTAAAATATAAATGTGCAAAAAAAATCAACTAATGATATATCAACAGCTCTGGAGATATGGTCAATGTCATACCAGAAACTGAGGCTGAAATTTATACTGGCCAGCTTGTGGCACTGTCATTTTATAACATTACAGTTTTGGAATACAGTTAATGCAGAAAAATCAGACTTCAACATCTGCACTTATCATTATTATCTACATTGTCTGTCTACTCTGGACACCTTCTCATTCCCCAAAAGGTTTTTCCCCAATAGAGCTGTGGTGATACAGATAGCTTTTTATTAGAGTCACCATGTTTCCCTGGTTTCATATTTCCTTGGAAGGACTTGATGCACAGCTTTGATATTTTATATTTTAATTGCCAAGGCCAGTCGCCAAAGTGTCTTGTGATAAAAGCCAACCATGTGTTTCAAGCCTTTTCATTATTTAATGTGTAGAAAATGTCAAAAGGGGGCAGTAGTGTCTCAGTTGCTACTTAAAACTGAGGAAATTCTGCACATCAACCACTGCCACATAATGTTTTGCTTATGGAAAGGACTTTATCCTTTGTAAATTCATCACCCTCTACAGGTGACATTAAGTGTAAATGAACATGTCCTTTTCACCATTCTTCCCTGTGATTGCGTATAATAATTAGCTGGCTTTGAAACTCTTTGCTTTAATCACCCACAACCACATTTTCCTTAGTGTTTTTGTTACGTGACACCACTCAAATCCTTGAGTTAACATTAACAGTAAGATGCTGTGTCTACACATTCAGGTTGCACTTAATTGTAAAATGTATAGACGAATCCGCTAATTCAAAAAAAACAGTAAAACGGGAATGTTTTCATGAATGGTTGGAGGGGCACTTTTTAAATGTATATTCAGGGGTAGAAAGTGTCAACATTTCATTACTTTAACCATGCAGGAGCCTTCAGGCTTTATGACTGTTTATTTTAAACTGGAACCAATTAGCTTCTGCTTCTGACTGCCTCCTTCTCTCCTTGTGACAATTTATTTCCAGCCGTGTCTGCCTTTTCCTAGCTTCACTGCTGATGTAAAAGAGAGGAGGTTGATATCTCTTCATTAATTACAGTTTCTGCCCATTTATTTTCCTTTCCATACGTAGATGATTGTTTTTGAAAAGCATCTCACGAGTTGATCTTTGGCAAGATAATTATTCTTTAAAGAAAAATAAATAATCTAATAATATAACACATAAAATTTTTATCTTCTACTCTCTGTGTAATTTGAATTCCTGATATTTTTTTATTAATCCTTAGCACCACTAGTCACTTCCATTCTTACACTTAGACCATTATTCAGGACTGATAACAAACTCTTTTCCCGTCCTCTTTTCCTTTCAGTCTTCTTTATAGCCTTCTTATTCTCTTTTTTCCCCCCTATTTGGCTGTTTCCATCTTTCACAAAGACGGAGAGAGGCAGATCAGTTTTCATTATGTTTAATGGCTGTCCATTGATTTCTTACATTAAGTAGATTTAGATCTCAAAGCACAAAAGGAAATTCTCATTCCTCATCTAGCTAAACTGGGTCAGGTGTATCCGTCCACTACCAAATTGTCAATGCACTGCAGCAGTACAGCACCACAGGCAGATGACATTCACAGGCTGGAGGTTTTCATAAACATAAAGTCATAATGAGAGAGAGAGCAAAAATAATCTGAGACAGAATAGGGAATGAGCATTGCAACATCAATTAATTCAGTGGATTAAAATAACAATGAGAACATTTCAAGGAAGGGGGCTGGTCATATTGGAGCAGTCTATAAATTATCTGATAGCTATCAAGCAATTTATATCAACCCACTGAGCTTCTTTGTTTGCTTCCATTTTCACTGTTTGTAAAATTGTAAGAATCATAGGTATTTGAAGACTATCGTTTTTTTTAAACAATTCATAGAAATCGTGGGGGCTGTGAGACCTGGGAGAAAATAAATAAAAGCAAAATATTATTCAGAAAGTATTAATTTTGCATTTTCCCCCAAAATTATTTGGTTCATATGTAAAATTGCTTCATATGGGCAATGTGTCTTAAGAATCTTTTAGTTCATTTTAAATGATGGACAGAACAATGAGAAGATGAAACACTATTCTCAAAGTTCAATTAGGATGGATGAAATTTCCATGGGTAACAGTCGTGCAAAATTCCAATGTGAATCTTTTTAAAATAACCATTTATTTTGAAGTGAATTGTGGAATATGGTACACATGTATTTTACTCAGTCTATTAATCTGTATAATGAAAATAGTAGATACTCAGCCCAGAAAAGAATATGGCTGCAAACTGTTAAGAGAAGAAGGAAAAATCTTTGGATCAGTTAAAATTGGAAGAATAGATACTGTATACTAACGCCATTAATTTATTTTGTTTCTGCCTTATTCCATCCTTATTTCTTGCTACCTACCCAGATTTTGTTCTGCCTTTGTAAATGATCCTCTATTATCCACTTTCTTCTTGAAATCCTTGACTCTCTGACACTTTCTGTCTCAGACAGTGACCTTTGAAA
Source organism: Narcine bancroftii (assembly GCF_036971445.1). Lineage (NCBI taxonomy): Eukaryota > Metazoa > Chordata > Chondrichthyes > Torpediniformes > Narcinidae > Narcine > Narcine bancroftii. The sequence goes on from NC_091469.1 coordinate 427,818,382, forward strand.
TAATTCCTTGTCCTATAGACTGACAATATCTTCCTGCAGGCACTGGGTATAGCTCAGAGGACTGTTCCAAGATGAGCCCTTCTTCTTCAGTCTGCAGATTGTCTGGATTAACCAGACAACCTTGCAGTGTCTGCCTGTCAAAACTTGACTATTACAGCTATAGGTCAATCAGCAAGCATTCAATGATAATAAGAAAGTAGTTGTAACAGTGAACTCTCGACATGCAGTACTGGAAAGCAAGGCAGAGAGAGGGGAAACTGAATTTCTGCCAATAAAATTATTGCTCATTATTTTTAAAGAGCCAATATTTGACATCTCGGGGATTTCTAACTTCATTCTCATTTCTTGGATTCAACATTACAGTGAGAAAGAAAAATTACAATACATATCTTTTTTACTGTGAATTTAAGCAGTTCGAGAATTCTAGCTATAAATTTGAATTTACTTCTGTCTCTCCCTCTGGTTAAATTGGCTAGATACTCATAACATTCATAGCATACTAACACTTGTGGACAGGGTTACTAATAGCTTTACGTGGAATAAACTTTTGGAAGAAAAATGTGATTTTAAAGGTTTATTTGCAGGTTGGTGGCAAGCATTCAGGCACACAAGCAGGCAAAAAGTAAAGACACCCAGAATTAATTTTAACTATTGGTCAGTTATTCCTGGTGAGTAATGGGATTTGGATATCTCCTATTTAGAGCTTTCGTTTGCACTTGGATATGGTATTACATTTGATGCTCATGTCTTCAACAGAAGCAAATCTATTTTCTGGTTGTTTGTTCCTTAGTGATCATTTAAAGAGAATTTATGGACCATCCAATCTTTACTATGGTATTAAACTTCAGATAGCACAAAAATGCTTTATATCATCTATCAAATGTTACAGTATGAAATCAACCCTTACACTTTTATCTGTTTTTTTTTATTTAAAGGTTGCTGGATTCCAATCTACTTCTTTTAAATGTGACGACAATTGTATCTTCATGCTGTTTTGTACTTCTTAAAAGGAACCATGCATATTTGAATATAAATCAGGGAAATTAGTTTTTAACATGCATTCTAAAGTGCTCCACACTAGCCAGGCGACCAGTCACTTCACCCCAGTTAAGTGGATGTCAAAGTACCAGTGTGACTGTAGCAATTGACAGCTTGACAATGACAACATGATGTAACCATCCTAGAAAAGAGTCAACCACACTTGAATGTTGAATCACTATGAAATATTCAAAATGAAATCCAACACAAACTGGGGAATGAAAAAGGACCTTTCTCTTTAAACTCGAGGTCATCTCGTGGGGTTAGGTACTAAATTATAATAACATTTAAATTAAATCAAAGCAGCTGTTAAAAGGGATCACTGCATGCCAACATGGCAATAGAACTGTTTATCTTGTGACATTTTATGAAGATCGCATTTCATTTATTTCCATATATTACAATGATAATTTCCAATAAAAAAAGCAATTAAAGAAATATGAAGAAAAATAAAACCAATGGAAAAAATCAACTCCTTATTTAAATCTCCATCATGAAACAAAAAGTGACAGAATAAAAGTCTAGACAGTAATGTCATTTTACTGTGATTAAAATATAATGTCAGAGTTTTGGGGCAAGTCTGTACCTTCAGATCCATAAAATCCCAATTGAATTTCAGGGAAATTTCCACATATTTCTAGCCAGAAGTTTCAACCCGCCATATTGAAGGGGAAAAAATATCTTCTTTTATCTTTGCTAAAACAGGTTTAGACTCTGAATTTATCCCCTTCATTCCTAAATTATTTTAAGTTGAGATTCTCAGCATCAGTTCTGGAAGAGTTAGAAAACCCAGGGTGAAGGATTACCTGCTAAATTCAACCAACAATCTGGAACATCTGGATAAGGAAGCACCTTGGAAACACTTTTGAGGTATCAATAAGCATACTTTACTCTCCATTGCTGCTTTTATTAAACTTCCCTTGTCAGGTTTAAATCTCAACCTCCTTCCCCTCAAACTCCTACTGAACCTATCTGCATTTCAACCCAAAATAATAATTTGGATCTGACACTTATCCTGGATCTGATGTCTGTCTAAAATCCTTGGATCCCAGAAATATAGCTCTGATCCAAAGATTTGGTAGGTCACTTAAAGCTGAGCCAAACTTGTGTTGTTCTTTATTTCTCGACTCTGGATGCATGATAATGAATTTCTGAGGTGCCAGTCCTGCATGGGTTAAATATGAGCCTTGTTTAATTTGGAACAAGTTGAGTTTTACTTAAATTAAGTAGATTCAGTGCCATACATAGGATGATTGATTCACACAATACAAAAACACCATTATTTATACATTTATAATGAAACTTCATTACTTAAGAGAGAAAAAGGGGAACTATGATATTTACCAGTTTGTTTAATATCAGCAGTAGTGAAATGGAATTTATTATGAAAGTAATTGTAACAGGGGACAGAAAACATTGGTAGGGTTGGGAAGTCTTAACAGAGAATTTTTTTTAAAGAAGGAAACTATTCTTGACAAATCTGTTAGAAGTTTTTGAGGTTGTAACATCGAATAGTTCAAAGGAAGGTACAATTGTGATGTTTAAAGCACATGTGAACAAGTACATGGATAGGTAAGTTTTAGAGGGACATGGGCCGAATATGAGCAAGTGGGACTAGCTCAGATAGGCAACTTGGTTGGCATGGATGAGTTGGGCTATATGGCCTGATTCTAAGCTGTATAGCTGAATAACTCCATGGCTCCAAACAGGCCTCTCAGCTCACCATGCCTGTGCCAATCACCTATATGCATCCCATTTACAAACACTTGGTCTATGACCTTCTATGCTTTGGTAATTCAAGTGCTTATGCAGATACTTCTTGAATGTTGTTTTCCCTCCATTACCTACACAGATTGTGAGTCTCAGACTATAATCACCCTCCAGATAAAAAAAAACTTTCTTAGATTCACTTTGAACTTCTCCTAAACCTATGGCCCCAACAATTTTTCACCTCCGTTATGGGGAAATTTTTCCAAGTATCTCCTCCATCTGTGTATAATTATCTAATTATGTATACTTGAGTTAGGTCCCCCTCAATCTATCGGCTCCAATCTTTTGCCCATAATTGAAATATTCCATCCCAACCAACATCCCAGTGAAATTTCTCTGTGCCTTCTGCAATGTAATTATGTCCTTCTCATATTGTAGAGACCAGTATACAGTTTCTATTTGTGGCCTAACCAATATTTTATAAAATGTTCTCTGACCTTCTTTCCATTAAAGTCTATTTATTACTAATGAAGGCAAGTATTCTGTATGAGTTCTTCAACCTGTATCTGACTATGCTGCTACTTTCACGGATCCTTGGACTTGACTGTCAAAATTAATTGAGGTGATTTTTGGAAGCCATTCATCTCAGTCCCAGACATCATAATAGTGGCTGTTCAGGGGAGTCCACTACAATCCTATGTGAATGAAATAATCAGTGCCCACTTCCAGCACTAACTGATCAACATTCCAGTTCAAGATAATAAGTGGGAGATAATGTCACATTGCCTAAGTGCATACCAATAATGATTTTCAACAACAGGAGGGTCCATCCTAGTAGAAACGCGTAGTCAATGTTCATGAAGAATCAGTCAACATTCAGTGGTTCAGAAACATATTGGTTAGAAACATAGCTGGACCAACCACATAAATATCATGACTACACATTCAAAGTCAGAAGAAAATGGGCAAAAGTGTTGCAGATCATGTAGCATCCAAAAAGAGCAACAGGCAGACATAATTTCTGTTTATTGTTTTTCATGGATGCTGAGTGATCTTGCTGAATTCCTTAAGCTCTTTTGTGTATTGTATTCATTCTCCAGCATCTTCAGACTCCTTTACCCTTTATACACTGATACTTCAAGCTAGATATAATCTGCCTTTAATACAGCTTGCATACTTGTATAAATGCAACAAAGGTAGACTGAGGGGGGTCTTTTATCCGCCAAGTGAGATAGTATCAGAGGTAAAGCAGGGTAAGTGTAAAAGGGTGAGTCATGTTGCCGGGTCCAAACGAGAAAGGAATGTGATGTCGTGATGACATCTTATATGAGTGATGTAAATGTAGGAATTGTAAATTTAACCAACAGCTACAAAGTTGCCAATGGTTAGGTTATATTCAAATCTCAACATGACTGTCAGTTGGGGAGATAATGAGGACCGTGAGCTCCTTATCCTCAGAGCACAGGAGGAAATTAAACAATAGTTAATGGGAACCCTGAAAGATGGCCTAATATTCAAAAAGCTGGCTACATAACTTAGGGATCACAGCTTTGCTCTGGGCCAGGTGCTTGTAATAACCAAGTTGAAGAGCCTACGGAAAAAAAAATTCATTAGGTCATTTGACCATAATGGCAAGAGTTGCCAGAGTGTGTCTGGACTGGCCCTATTTTGACCTGTTCCATTCCACCTGCGGAACAAGCCACTCTGCCAACCAAATTGCTCTACTGAGCAACATGGAGGATCTAACTTCCTCCCATCCCATTTCTGCTGCATCTCCCATTGCCAGCAGCATGGCTGATGCCAGAGACATTAGTGGCTTGGGAGACAGAGCTGCCATTAGAAACAATCAAGCTGTGCCTCATGCTCAGCTGAGTAAAAACATTCTTTTTTTGTTTGTGATTACCATCTTTCTCATGTGTTGTTGTGAGTGTGTTTGCCCTTAAGGACCCATCTCACTAATGTTGCTTGTGCTCTTTTGATCTCTAGGATGCCAGTCGCATCTCAAAAAACCCAGAAAGTAACTAAAGAGCAGGTGGTTACAATGGAACTAAAGGATGATGATGATGCGGAAAGGGATCACCTTCGTTTGGAAGGGCAGAAGGACCATGAGGAGTGGATGAGGAGAAATGTGCAGGAGGCAGAGATGGTGGCACGGGAGGCCGACAGACAGGAAAGCACAGATCAGATAAATGCTCCAAGGCATTCAGTGTGAGATGCAGAATCAGGCCTCACTTCTGCGGGACTTGATTGCACTCATGGGTGCTCCCGTACCACAGCGCCCTGGTCCCACTCCACAGCATCAAACTCCTGTAGGCCAGTACCACGCTCCTGCATCCCAGAGGCAGTCTTATTCTTTGCCACCACATGACGATAACTGCCAGGATGAAGATATGAATTGTTTAATCTGCCTTCTTCTTCCTCCTTCCTCCAGATGCTGGAGTGATTTAACAGTTGTCCACATTGTGATGTGCCTTACTGCTTTTGGGCATGATAATAGATGTCTTCTTAATTTGCACAGTTGCACAAAGACATTTGCAGTTGTACTTGCAGTATTTATTGTTGTTGTTAATTACAGGTTTTCCGTGCACTCCAAATTTATGACATGTGCCATAAACATTTACTAAAAGATGTTACTTGTTGGCTTAATCGGTTTACAGATTTAGATTACAAAATGGACACAATTGCTTCCTGATAGCCTGGTGACTGTGGGGTGGTGCACCATAATAAGCAATTCAATCAGGCTCTTGAGGGAGATCAGGTAGATCCTTGTTCTACTCTGGCAAAAAGTGTTCCTTGTTGATTTCACATATCTTGTGAAGGACACAACATGCCACAACAACGTCTGATGCAAAAGTGGTACAAGTATCAAGTTGTTTTGTCAGGCACTTCCAGCGACCTTTGAGATGTCCAAAAGCATTTTCTATCACCATCCTTGCTGAGCTCAAGTGGTAGTTAAAGCTTCGGTGATGTTGTTCGAGTGTTTGGTGGTTAGTGAACCCCTTCATCAGCCCTTCCTGAAGGGGTAAGTGTTGGGCACTACCAGTTTCCCCAATAATCACAGAGACAAAGACTGAGGGGAATGATAGACTTTATTATACAAGATACTGCTGGCCCGGGTCAAGGCTAGGGAAAATGAGGAGAGGAAGAGGGGAGTCGACCTTTATGGCCTGGGTAACATGGGAGGAGACCAGGGAGGAGTCAAGGTGAGGATGTCATAAGGAGGGCGGGCCAGCCTGTACACAACCATATCACTACAGTAAGTTGGGTCTCCAATTAGGTGCAAGGGGATTTCCAAACAATTTTGGATTTGTAGGCAGAGCAATGTACTTTCTGCAACCTTTGAAATCACAAACAATCAGTTCATTAATGTTTTCTAGTGGCTGTTTTACAATAACAGGATAGAAACTGACCCTTGCACTTGTTATAAGTTTCATTTGAAATAGAGTCAGTTCGCCATTCCTTCAGTTTATATATATATATATATATATATATAGACATTGTATCTTATATGATTAGATGTGACAAAAAAAATGATTGCTTGATTGATCCACACATACATTACTGTACAGTGGGGTATATAAACTTACTTCACATGGGAAGAGGTACCTGCCTTGATCTTTGGCCTTTCTGTAGATGAGTTGGCTAAAACGCAGCATTCCTTCTGTTTTGTGTGAACAAGCAAGCTAGCTTTCAGAAATGGGTTGTGTATTCGGCAATAATGTGGGTTTTTAGTGTAAAAAGAGAACTTGTTTAGCTCTGGGGCCAGAGGCTGGCTCTCCAACAGTGAGTGACTCATTTGCAGATTCCTCAGATCCTTTGCACAACTACAAGGCATAAGTCAAGAGAGCAAACCTTAATTTGGCTGGTGGAATGAAGCTCCACAATGAGGCAAAGTCACACATTTAAACTGCATTTAGTATGAACCTTTATCCCTTCATTCTTGGCAAATCATTGTGGCAGTATATACTATCAACATATGCAATCTTTGCCTATATGTGGGCTTATGTTAAGACAGATCAAATCTGTTCAAAGAGGCCAGGATTTAACAGGCTTTACCCTCATACTAAACTACTTGCAAGAATTTCTTGTAGGTCTCAAATTTCTTGTTGCAGCATTTTCTGGATTTTAACTTGATAGACAACAGCAATATCAAACATCCAGAAGTGGAAGCCAATGAGCAAAGTTTCTCCGCTGCTTTTCCTTAACTTTAGTACATTAAGATTCCATTATGATTCCTTAATTTAGTGTCTATTCAGCAGAATTGGTGCATGACTTCCCCCCCCCCCCACCTCTTCCCCACCCTCCCCTGAAATATTGGGGCTAAGTCAAGTGGACTAATGGAAACCACCACTGCTCCTCAACAATTAAATCCCAAATTTCTGTGGCCTGGCTGTAAGTCCATGCTGTGCTGAGTGATAGATCCAATGACAGAGTCCTATGTAGTTTGGATTCTCTCCATCTTGCTAGTGAATCTGTCTCTCCCATTCTCTGCCAGTCATACTCAGCTTTGATCAGTGTTCTCTGTAATGTAAAGGTTTTTAAGCATGTTGTTCAGAATAAAAGCGGTTAGCTGCTGGGAACATTTTACTTCTTGAACATAGAATGTAAAACAGGCCCTTTGGAGCACAACATAAGCAGTGAACATGATGTCCAAATTAAGCTACTAATATCTCTCTAATTCTTGTTTATCTCAAATCCTCATAAATGCTACAATCATGTCTGCTTTCACCACTACCTACATTTTATTTGTTTCACTTTATTTTATTTTTTTAATTTTAATTATTTCTTCCTCTTTCAAAAGTTATAATTAATTCAATTGTTCAAGGCATTGTAAACTTTTTCAAATGTTCAAGATGTTTTTATTCAGTGAGAAGCATGTAGAGTGAAGCTGTTGGTGAGACCTTCTGAGTTCTCACCAGATTCCTCCCAGATTTGGATGTAAGTTTCAATCAGGCCAATTTTAGATAATAAATGGTGGTAGAGTGACAGTGGAATGACGTGATGAAAGGTTTCAGTGTGCAATTAATGGAAACATTAAATTACAGTAACTGGTTCTTCAATTTATTTGTGCTCCATTTATACACTGGTTTCCTGCTTGGTCACTGCTCTGCAGACCACTGATTTATTGCAGAAAATGTAATGCTCTGGTTTAAAGAGATACATATATAATTGCTGCTACAGTTCAAAGAAGGTACCCACTAGAGCTGTGCACTCGAATAAAAGGAACCTGGTGCAATCCCTGGCCCTCTGGTAAAGAATTGCCCAAAATATGGAGGAGTTGCCTATGAGGACTAGTGTTGGATGGAGAGGTGAGGCCACTCGGCATGAGAAGCAGGTTGCAGTACTGCTCCCTGCCCAGTACAGTGAGTGGAGCCATTTTGGGGACTGGCACCATTTGCTCAATGTTTGCCAGATCCTACATTCTCATTACCTCCTGACAGTTATGAGGCAAGTTGCAGGCTCTCCCCCAATATTCCCCTCCAGGCCTCTCACTTGTATGGCATTGCAAACTCAAAGGGCAGTATTGAGCTTGTTAATGTAGACATTATTCTAGTATGAGGATAGAGAATGACAGAAAATTCCATCACACCCAGCACGAGATAGTGAGAGATCATAACAACCTGATGGACTGTTGGAGGATGAGTTTCAGTCTGCAGCAAAGGCTGGACTCACTGTGCTGGCTCGGGTGCAGCCCCAACTCTTTTTTTTATTATTTTATTTATACATTTTAAACCAAAGTAAGAGTAAGATTACATTCAATTCTAGAAATTAATTCAAAAAATTATGCATGTGGTATATATAATTCCACCCTCCTACCTCCCCTCCCCCAACCCCTAGAAAAAAAGAAGAAAGAAAAATAAAATAGAGAAGGCCAAGAAAATAAAACATTTATACTATAAAATCTATATTGGAGTTTACCAAGAGATGAGGTCTTCAGAGAGTCTATTAACATACAAACCAACATTTTGTAAATACGGGCACCATATTTTCCAAAACATGATATTTATCTCACAGACTGTAGGTAATCTTCTCCAATGGTATATAACTACAGAGTTCTGTGTGCCATCTTTTCATACATAAATATATTTCTGACTTCCATGATATTGCCATATATTTCCTGGAAACTGCTAAAGCAATTAACTCAAATTCAGTTTGATACAAATTTAATTTTAGTTTTGGTCTCATAACTTTAATATTACTCAATAAAAATAACACTGGATGTTGTGGGAATTTGACCCCCATAATTGGTTCCAAACAAATTACCTACCCCTAACCAAAATTGTTTAACTTTGGGGCATCGCCAAGTTGAATGCAAAAATATTCCATCTCAGATCTACACCTAAAACATAAATCTGATACAGTAGGCTTTAATCTATTTATTTTTTGTGGAGTCATTATAATTGATACAAAAAATATATATATTGGACTAACCTATATTTTACATTTTTGGTCCTATTACTCTTACATTAACTTTATCCAATCCTTTTCATTTATTTGTGTCTGTAAATCTACTTCTCGTCTTTATTTTATTATTTTATTTTAAAATAAATTTATCTACAGTGGTATTACAAATCAATAATTCTAATTCACTTTGATTAGGTAACTACAAAGAAGGACCTATTTTGCCAGATAATAAAGTTTTAACTTGAAAATAGCAGAATAAAGTATTGCTCGGTACATTAAAATTTTCCCTCATTCATTCGAATGTTATAAATTTCCCATTTTCAAAGCAATCTTCAGTCTTTTTAATACCCATCTGTCTCCAAATCCTCAAAGTTTGTTATCCATTAAAATAGAATAAGCTCATTTTGACATAGAGATATTTTCATACATATTAAACCTTTCATACCAATTTCATTGTCAATATTATTCCACAACTTAACCAAATGTTTCAAAATGGGTGATTCCCTACTTCCAAGTAACAATATAGAATTTCATTTAAATAAAATCCTGGGATTCATATTCCCATCACATTAAATTCTATAAAAACCCAAGATGGAATATTATCTAAGTTAAATAATACATTTATAAATCTCAATTGAGCTGCTTTATAATAATTCTTAAAATAAGGAAGTCATAAATCCTCTAATTCATAATTCCAAGTCAATTTTTATAAGGAAACACTTGGCATCTTATCTTTCCATAAAAAATTCCAAACTGCCGTATTAAATCCTTAAAAAAATGAAAGAATTGGAATAGGAATCGATTGAACAAAGATATTGAATTCTAGGAAAAAAAACATTCATTTTAGGACAACTTACTCTGCCATCTAACATAATAGGTAAATTATTCCACTTCCTTAAATCTACAACAATTCCTTTAAGCAACGGTAAATAGTTTAATTTATATAAATGTTTTAAATCATTATCAATTCTAATATTTAATACCTACATCTGGCCACCTAAATTTAATAACCATTTTGCAATCTATTAATCACCCACAGCTAAGGGAAAAATCTCACTGTTTTCCCCAGTTAATTTTATATCCAGAAACTTTCCCATATCCTTCCAATCTGACCTGCATTTGGGACAAAAAATTTATAGGATCAGTTAAATAAACCAAACATTGCCAGCAAACAAATTTATTTTATATTCTTTCAGGTCCACCTTGATTCCTTTAATCCTAAAATCTTGTCTAATAAGTTCAGCTAAAGGTTCAATTGTTAAAATAAACAAAGCTGGAGACAAACCACACCCTTGTGGATTTGATCTAGTTAATGGAAAAGAAGCAAATATTTGTCCATTAGTAATCTCTCTTGCTAAAGGATTTATATAAAGCTTTAATGTAATTTATATATATAGAACCAATACCAAACATCTCCAAAATTCTAAACCAAAAACATCCATTCTAATCTATCAAAAGCTTTTTCTGCATCCAAACTTACTGCAGTGGGCCAGGGATTGCACCAGGTTCCTTTTATTCCAGTGCACAGCTCTAGTGGGTACCTTCTTTGAATTAAACTAATTATTCTTGCAATATTATCTGATGAATATCAGTTTTTAATAAATTCTGTTTGATCCATATGAACTAAATAAGGAAAATATTTAGATAATATATTTGCTAAAACCTTTACAACAATTTTATAATCCACATTTAATAAAATTATTGGATGATAAGATGCAGGATTCAGTATTAAAATACTTTTATCAGCCACTATCTGAAACCTTGAAATTGACAAATTTTCTGAACCATTATCCTCAAAATAGTCTCCTTCTCTTAGTAAAGAGTAAGCATGGTGATTGACCCGGCAGTGGTTTCTTTCTAAGTGCTCTGTGTACTCTATCCATTTTAAGTTCATTTGGGAAATTTTCAGGTACCAAAATCTCCGGAAACTATTTTTGAAAAAATTGCACTGAGTTAGGACCTTCTGTTATGTCTCTGTGTTATTTGGAAGCTTCTTAAATAACAAGATTCATATAACAGAAGAAACTTTACTTACTGATGCCTTCCACCATCTCAGGAAACTGTTCACAAACATGCATATACATATACATAACACCCCACAGTGGTGCACTATAGTTACAAAAGTGAGAAGGGTGTATTCTTATGAGGTTACAAAATAGTTCACATTAACCTGACTATATAACACCTTCAAAACCTCTGGAAATCCTACAATCTTCATGTAATTTCTTCAAGTATGATTCTCTAATGTATCGATTTTTTTTTGTAAAAGTTCTTTCTTCTCAACGCCATAACTGAGTCTTCTAACTTATTGACCACATCTTTACACTGATCACTTCATTATGATATTCTTGTAAATCTTCTTCAACTTTTTGAACTTGCGTTTTAATTTTTTATTTTACTTTGACATTTCTTTTCATCTCCTCCTTAGTTATCTTCATTTCTCCTTTAACATATTCAAATTGAGTATTAACATCACACTTAATAGACCCACACTGTAAATCCATTTTATGACTCATTGCTTGCAACTGATTCATCAGTTGCCTGCCTATAGCTTGCCCTTTAACATCAGTACCTTTACTTGCACAGTCTCTTCCTGCAACTGAGCCTGTTGATAATGCTCTACTGCCTCCTCCTCCACTTGTTTTCTTTCGTCTTCGTTTTCCTGCTCCTCGTTGTTGATAGATGAAAAAAAGTGCCTCTTGTTCTGCCTCCGAATACTAAGGGGGCAGGTCTTGCATTCAACACTCATAAAAGCTAATTTATCGGTCTCCCATTGTATTAATTCTGATTGATCCGTTCTGCATGTGTGAAGGTTTGCACCTGCGCACTTGGTCTTGTAAATTTTGTAGTTCCACAGTCTTCTTCGGGATGCCAGTGCCATTTTATTCAGCTCCCTGGAGAACTGGTTCCAGTGTCACTTGAATTCTTGTTGCCGTCACCTGTGGAGGAAGAGAAAATCCAGCCCAAAGCTTCAACATCAAGGTAGCCCCAATTCTTGCAAATCTTGCGATTTCTTTTAGAACCAGTTTTCTACTTGTTGGAGGCTTTCCCTTTCTCATAGCCATATTTAAAATTATGCAGGCGGGATTCACAATAACTTTTGACTAACAATTTTATTTTAAAACTTTTTTTATTCAGTTATTATTAATTCTCCCAGGGGCGTGCTCTCCCATGTCCTTTGCTCACACCATCACGCCATGTTCCCCCTCCCCCCCCCACCCCAGCCCCAACTCACTTGATTGAACAGTTACATAATATAAATGTGGAAGGCTGTGAGCTTTATTAGCTGAATAGGATTAATTTTGATAGTTACTTGATGGATAGTATGAGAAAGGTGGGCAGAAGGGACAGATTTATGCTAAAGGGCTCTAGGGTTCAATCTCAGTGCTGTGTTGCCTCACCACTCAGCCTGGCCTGCCCAGAATCAAGCTGCATTGGCAGCCAATCTCCTTGCTGTTGAAATCCCAGTGGAGGACAGGGGTATGGACCATGTTCCTGACTCAGGAGTGAATAGCAAGAAGAACATCTTGGTTTTATATCAGATTCTCAGCACAGTAACAGTGCCACTAATGAACCTCTGTCTATATAAAGACTCCATTTAGTTCTGATTACATTAACATTCTAATTTCTGAGACCATGATCTGGGTGCTGAGCAAGGTAGCTGGTTTATACTCCTGTTTGTTTAGCTCAAAGAAAGGAGTGTACTCATTCACATTCAATCCCAATGTCATTATACCCTGTTTCAACTATTTCTTCATCACAAAATAGGGACAGCAAGATTTAATTTTGAACTGTTATGTCCTACATCAATTGAATTGCCTCGTCTTTCTTTAGGCCAATTTAAGAAATATGTTTGCTCACTGACAAACTACCCAAAAGTGTCCACTATATGGTTACATCCTGCAAATATAAAGAAGCCCCAGGCCAAAGAATGAATGTTCTCAGTATGTTCATTCCAGCCCAGTGAACATTCCTTGGATCCACTATATCCCAGCCTGCAGAGACAAATCCATTCATGCAATAAAGAGGGAAATTCAAAAGCTCTCTTCTGGTCTGTTGCACTACCAACTGCTGTGAGCTTGAATAATGCTTCACTCAGAAAACAAACAAAAGCTGGAAATTAAGCAAAGCGTTACATTAACTTGTTCAGGCTAACATTGAATTCGAACTATATTAATTAACATTTTATGCAAGAGAAGTACACTGGAACCTTTTGCAAATTAGACCAGTTTCATTTATTATGTTGTGAAACAGAAGTCTGCAGATGTTGCAATTGTAATAAAAACACAGAAATGCAGGAGGAACTTAGCAGGTCTTGCAGTGACCACAGGAGATAAAGATTTATTACCTAAGTTTTGTGTCTGAGTCCTTCTTTATGCAAAAAGCAGTCTCAATAAAGACTGTGAGAGAAACATGGAAGAATGGAAGTGGAAGGAGTCCAGATCAACAAACAAAAGGTGTTAATTGGGTACTTTGATTTAGTAAGGCCAATATGCCAAAAGCTCTCTTTACAACCCTAGTGATCTGCGATGTCGATTTCAAGGAAATTATGTATCTGTATTCCCAGATTCCTCTGTTCTACAGTATTCCTCAGTGTATGACAATCCTTGGTTTGCCCATCCAAAATGTCATACCTCACACTTGTCTGCATTAAATTCCATCTGCCTTTTTTCAGGCCATTTTCCAACTAGTCCACATCCCTCTGCAAGCTTTGAAAGCCTGGCCACAAAATCTTAGTGTCATCTGCAAACTAGCTGATGCAATTTACAACATTATCATCCAGATCATTGATACAGATGACAAACAAATATTGACCCCTGAGGCACACCACTTGCTACAGGGCTCCCATCTGAGAATCAATCATCCAAATTCACATTTGGCTTCTCCTGTATAGTTAATGTCAAATCCAGATGACCACATCACCATGAATACTGACCATCTGAAACTTCCTGACTAACCTCCCATATGGAACCCTATAAAAAGATCTGACTAAAATCCATGTAAACAACCTCCACTGCCTTTCCTTTATCAACTTCCCTGGTAACTTTTTGAAAACTCTATAAGGTTGGTTAAACATGACCTACCATGCACAAAGCCACGTTGACTAAATGTAAATAATACCTGGCTATCCAAATACTTGTATATCCAGTCTCTTAGGACACCTTCCAATAATTTACCTACTGCTGACGTCAGGCTCACGGGCCTATAATTTCCAGGGTTAGTTTTGGAGGCTTTTTTAAACAACAGAAAAACATGAGCTCCCCTCCAATCCTCCGGCACCTTATTTGCGTCTAAGGACAATTTAAATATTTCTGACAAGGTTCATGAAAGTTCTATGCTAACTTATCTCAAGTTTGAGGGAATAGCCTGTCAGGCCCTGGGGATTTATCCACACTTATTTGCTTTGTGACAGTAAGCACTTTCTCCTCTTAAGCATTTATAGGTTCCACTGCTTGTTTTCTTAAATTCCCAAGACACTGCCAGTTTCCTGAGTAAATATTGATTAAAAAAAAACATTTAAGATCTTTCCCATCTCTTCTGGCTCCATGCAGAGCTGAACCACTCTGATCTTCAAGGGGATCAATTTTATCCATTACTATCCTTTTGCTCTTAATATAACTGTAGAAACCCCTAAGGTTTTCCTTCACATTGTCTGCCAAAGCCACCTCGTGTTTTCTTTTAGCCCTCCTGATTTCCTTCTTAGTTTTTTTTGCATTCATTATACTCCACAAGTACCTCATTTGCTCCTTGCTACCTCTATCTGCTATACACCTCTCTCTTCTTCTTAACCATATCCCCAATATCCCTCAAAAACCAAGGTTTCCTATGTCTCTTAACTTTGTCTTTAATCCTGACTGGAATATGCAAATCCTGTACTCTTAAAATTTTGCCTTTGGATGCCTTCTCTTTACCAAACACATTCTTTCCAGAAAACAATTTTTTCCAATCCATGCTTTTTAGATCCTTTCTCTTTCCCTCAAAATTGGCCTTGGTCCAGTTTAGAATCTCAACTCCAGCACCAAATGCATCCTTATCCTTAATTAATTTGAAACAAATGGCCTTATGATCACTCCACACAAAATATTCCCTGCACGTACTGTATTTTTGTCACCTGTCCTGCCTGGTTCCATAATAGGAGACCTAGTTTTGAACTCTCTCTAGTTGGTAACTCTACATTTTGATTTATAAAACATTCCTCAACACATTTGACAGACACAAAGCCACCCTGTCCTTTTACAGTATGGGATTCCCAGTCAATTTGTGGTAAGTTAAAATCTTCTTCTGTTACAACTTTATGTTTTCTACAGCTGTCTGGTATCTCTCTACATCCTTGCTCCTCCAATTCTCACTGAATTGGGCAATCTATAATACATCACCAAGAGTGTGGTCATACCTTTCCCGTTCCTCAGCTCCACCCATTTCGCCTCAGTAGATCGGTAGATGAGCCTTCTGGACTGTCCTGTCTGAGGACAGCTGTGATATTTTCCCTGACTAGCAATGCCGCTCCTCCCCCTTTCATTCCTCCCACTTTTTCATATCTGAACCAGTGGAGGAGCGGAGCATTGAGCTGCCAGTCCTGCCCTTCCTGCTACCAAGTTTTACTAATCGCCACAATGTCGTAATTCCATGCGGCATTCCACATTCTAAGCTCATTTGCCTTTCCTACAATGCTCTTTGCAATTAAATACATTCTTTAGAGATCGCTTACTCCAAGATCCTTTGGAGACTTAACCTGAAATGCTCTCTTTCCACAGATGCAGCTTGACTTCTACTTCTGCTGCATTTAATCCTAACTGCACTGCAACTGAGCTGATACTTTCCTTCTTTTCTCACTAAAATTGTCTCGATGAACTCAAGCCTCCTGCAAATTTTCAAGGTTTATTCTACTTTTTAGCCATGCGTTTACCTTGTCCCCTTAATTTTGCTTTTCAATTTGGTGCTGCTTTAAGAACAAGTGCAGTCAGACAGCAAGCAAACTGCAGCCTGGAATTCTCCCATTCTCCTTTTGACCTGATTTCTGGGACCAGCAGTAAACAGCCTTAACAGGTCTACAATCAGCAGATTAAACGTAAAGGGCCCATTTTCTGACACCGTTTCCATGGTTGTTATAGCCATAGTGTGTTTGCAGAATTCTCAAAGTGAAAATACTTATTTTATTGAGACATTGCCTATTTTTTTAATGTTCCAGTTTTTACGGCCATTTGTAATGTGTCAGAATGCAGATGAGCAATGTCACTGGAGTTCAGTTAAATTCTAGCTACAATGGTCACTATGCAACATGAGAGATTCAAACAAGGCTGTTTAGATCATAATATATATGTCCTGAGGGATAGCAAGAGAGAAACGATTAATATAAATGTATATCCACTTTGATGACATTACATCCTTTGATCAAATGACTTATGCAAAAAATTATCAAAAATAAAGCACTGGAACCTCTCTTTTAGGCACAATCCTAACAATCAAAGGAAAAACAGTGGAAATTATGGCATTTAGAAGCTGAACTAATTAAAGTGGTGACAATGCTGATTTTTTTTGATTGCAGGATGCAAGGAATTATTTTGAAAATATTTAATAAGATAATACTGAAAGACTGTTCAATAAATTTCATTTTTGTGCTTGAAGATTTTAAGTAGATATTGGGAATAAAGGGGTTGTAGCAACTGAGTTGCAGTGCAAAATTAAGAATAAGAAAATGATCAGACAGAGTCGAGACAAAGTTCAGTAAAAGTCATTTACTCAGTCACCTGCAGCTTTTTAAAAACTCCCCACATTCTAAATGACATCATCACATCATGATGATGTGATGATGTCACTCAGAACCTCCTGAGCCGATTCGATTAAGCCTCTGGAGAGCCAATACATGGAGCCTCCCTCCAGAACCGGTGATCCATTTCTGCCATTACGGTCCACCACTCGGGTGGTCATCCAACCTTCACATTGGGGGTCATGGTAAAGGCCGATAAAGGTCGAGATGAATAGGCTTTAAATGGTCAATTGTAAATGTCCCTGGATGGCCCCAAATGACCAGTACACAAATTATATGATTGTTTTGTAGCACTCTGAAGGGGCCCTCATATGCCCTCTGTCAGGGTGGCCCTTGTGCACCTCTACGCACAAACACAAGCTCACAGTCCCGGAGTTCCTTTGGGATGAAGGGTGTCATTGTTCCATGACTTGGGAACTGGGGCTATTTTTCCAAGCTGTTCCAATAGTCTGCTCAAGACTTTAGTCGGTGGCACCTCCTATTCGCGTGCTGCAGGCATGAACTCCCCAGGTACAATGAACAGGGCTCCATAAACCAACTCAGCTGATTAGGAGTTGAGATCCTCTTTGGGTGCCGTTCTTATTCCGAGGAGGACTCAGGGCAGCTCATCCACCCAATCAGGTCCCTGGAGGCAGGCCATCAGTGCAGCCTTCATGTGCCTATGGGACTGCTCCACCAGGCCATTCAACTGAGTGGTGGAGCTGCATTCCAAGCATTTATGACATAATGTCCCAGAGTGCAGAGGTAAACTGTGGGCCTCTGTCAGAGGTGACATGTGTGGTTAGGACAAACCAAGATACCCAGGCAGAAATAAAAGCTCTGGTGCAGTCAATGAGTCCATCATAGGAATCACCTCTGGCCACCTAGTGAATCTGTCGATGACCTTTTACAAGTACAATGTCAACATGCATGTGCTTGAATCTGTGCTTCAGTGTCTGGAAAGACTTAAGTATTCGTGAATGGACCAGCAATGTCGCCTTCACTATGGTCTTCTGGAATGCTACTGTCTTCTCCTTTGTCCACTCGAGTTTTTTGGCATCACTAGACATGAGGTTGAAGAGGGGTTTCATAATATGAGCTGCAGAGGGTAGAAAGTGACAATAGAAATTGGCCATCCCCACAAATTCCTGGAGTCCTTTGATTGTATCGGGCCTCGCGAATTTGAGAATGGCTTCCCCCTTGCTAGGCATCTCGGCTGCTGACCTGATGTCCCAAGAACTCGATAGATGACTGCCCAAATTTGCACTTGACAGGGTTCACAGTTAGCCTTTGAGGGAGTGGCTGGCAACGAGTATGTCGTCCAAGTATATGAAAAGGAACTCCTTGTCATGCCCCACTTCTTCCATTAGTCACTGGAATGTTTGTGCAGAATTTTTGAGCCCAAAAGGCATTTTCAAAAATTCGAAGAGACTGTGCACGAATTTTCGTGCTTGAAGATTTTAAGTAGATATTAGGAATATCTACTTAAAATTGTAGCAATTGAGTTGTAGTGCAAAATGAAGAATAAGAAAATGATCAGACGGAGTCGAGGCAAAGTTCAGTCAAAGTCACCTGCAGCTTTTTAAAAACCCCCACATTCTAAATGACATCATCACATCACAATGTGATGATGTCACTCAGAACCTTGGAGGTTCTGAGGCATATGGAGGTCTTGGGCACATCCTCTGGGTTTACAGGTGGTACCCATGCACTGTCAATTTTAGAAAATATCCTGGCCCTATGAATATTAACTGTGAAGTCCTGTATATGGATCCCAGAGTAGCAGTCTGCAGATTGAAATTTCTGTAATCCCCACAAGGTCTCCAGTCTCCTGTGGCTTTAGGCACCTTATGTAGTGGGGTAGCCCATGAGCTATCAGACCTGCATGTGATTCCAAGTTCCTCCATTTTGTGTAACTCTTGTTTTGCAAGCTGCAACTTCTTGGGCAGCACATGTCGAGGGTCAGGTGTGTAGAGGAGGTTCCTGTGTGAGGATGTGGTGGGAGACACCATGTTTGGGTGTGGCAGTAGAGAACTGGGGAGTGACAATGTCCAGAAACTCCACAAGAAATTTGGCAAATTTGTTGTTTGAGTATTTCACGGAATCTAGGTGCGGGGCCAGTAGTTTGGCTTTTCCAAGGTGGAAATTCTGTAACATTGTGGTGTTCACCAACTGGTGCCTTTTTAAATCCATCATCAGTGAGTGAACTCTGAGGAAGTTGACACCCAACAACAGCAGCGAGAATGAACTTCCATGTGAACTATTGTCGCCGAATTTCAGAGGTATATTCCATGTCCTATACGTACGAATTGAACTGTTATTTACCCCAGGGAGTTCCACACCCGCACTCCTGTTATGGATGTCAAAGCCCAAAGTAGGAAGGACACTAACCTCCGCACCTGTGTCAATGGAAATTAGAAGACAACTTGAGAATACAACAATGGTACATAGAAATGAATAAATGTATTCCATTAGAAAAAATAACATATAATTTAAGAAATAACACCACAATATTCAAACAAATATGGGAGCCATACATGAAATACAATAGAGAAATCCTACCATGGACTTCCACCACCTAAAATGACAGAAGGAGAAGACAATGAAAAGAACTGACTCAGTAAAATTTCTTTATTTTTATTAAGTGACAACATTGTTTAACAGGTTTAATGTATCTTATAGATTGAACTTCAAATAAATGGGAAAGGGGATGAGGGAGGGAGGGAAGGGAGGGGGGAAAATGACACTGTATATATTCAAGAAAAAAAAAATGTCTGTATGTATCTTGGTCAATATGTTTATAGTGTGAAAAATAAAAAAAAATATTAAAAAACAATAGAAATTTGCGTTGGGAGAGTTCATCCCAGACATAGAGTAGGCTGTTACAGTGGCCATTAGTGACGACTGACCATGGCGTTATCCTGGAAAAGTGCAAGGGGGTTGGCAGCGGCGGGCTGCAGAACATCAGCATTGATGGTAACAATTACCAGGTGGTTGTCACGGAGTCAGGCTTGTCCGGGGGAACGTTCCCTCATCGCCGGTACTTGTGGAGCCTGGGCCTTTGGGTTTGATGCAGCATTAACTTCTGTGGGCCTTGTGCCATCCTGTTTCGCACACCACAGAATGTCTGCACGGACGCCTTCTGTTCAAGGTTTGTCAAAGTCCTCATCAGCCAAAATGACATTGACGTCTTCTGGCATATACTCTAAAAACCACTGCTCGAAGAGCAAGCAAGGCTTATGGCTGTCTGCCAGTGCCAACATGTCGTTCATTAACTCCAAAGGGGCGTGGTCCCTCAGGTCATCTATATGGAGGAGCCATGTAGTTCGCTCATGTCCTGTGAGACCATAAATCTAGAGAAGGAGGGCTCTTAGGGCTTTGTATTTGCAGAGAGCTGGTGGGACCTGAAGGAAATCCACTACTTGTTCGGCCACGTCTCGGTCAAGAATGCGTACATGATAGTACTTAATGGCGTCCACTTCTATCTTGCAAATGTAGAACTATGCCTCGGCCTGCCCGTACAAAACTTCAAGGTGAGTCGTCCAAAAGACAGGCAGTTTGAGCGAAACCCCTGCGTTGTCCATGTTGGGTCCAAAATCTGTTTGGGCCTGTCTAGGTCATCAATGTAGCAACTGTGTCACAGTGCAAAATGAAGAACAAGAAAATGATCAGACATAGTCGAGTCAAAGTTCAGCAAAAGTTATTTACTCAGTTATTGGCAGCTTTTCAAACTCTTCACGTTCAAAATGATTCCATCACATTGTGACGTCCCTTGGAACTTCCTGAGCCCATTCAATTAAGCCTCTAGTGAGCCGCTACAGATACAGCAGGTGGGGTACTCCAGTGGTCAATTTAGAGCTCTTAATTATTTATAATTTATATTATGGACACACAGATAAAGATTAAGTTCTGTGTCCAAGTTTGTTGAAGATACAAAGCTAGGAAACAAATTAACTTGTGAAGAATTTTTGTTTTAAATCTATGAAAGGTTAACAGCAGGTATAGTAAAATATGGGAAGATACGAGTTTATACGCAGGTTAAAACAATAATAATACAGAAAAAAAAAACAATGAAAATAGTGAAAGTTAATACAGAGGAAATGGTGAGTACTAGTTCATGAGATGCAGAAAATAAACATACAGTTACAGCAAGCATTCATGAGGGCAAAAGCATGTTGGGGTTTACGGAAAGAGAGCAGAAATATAAATGGATGTAAGTCATGTTGAGAAAATAAAGGGCTTGGGGAACTGTGTGCTCATTATATTACCTGGAGGAGAATATACTACAGTTGGAATCAAAACTACAGAGGAATAAGAAGAGAAGACATTTCTTAAACAGAGGACTATAAATCTTCAGTTTTCTGTACTCTTGCTGTAAATATATTCAAGGCTGAGATCAATGGAATTTTAAATGCTAAAGGATTCAGATGATTTAGGGATCAGACAGAAGAGTGGATTTAAGGCATAGGATTAACCATGATCTAACATAATGAAAGATAATTTTTCATTGCACTGAATGGTCTACTCCTGCTTCAATTTCTCACACTCTCATTTTCTTTGAGCATCTACGGACCAATTTGCACTGGAGATTCACTTCACAATTGACAGTGCAAAATGTTTGAGGTGGAAATGCTCATCCATCCTGTAAGGAAAGTGAATAGGCCCAAGACACAGTGCCACACTTGTTCATAGAACATAGAGCACTATAGCACAGTATAGGCACTTCAGCCCTCGATGTTCCTGAAAAAAAAATGAAACCCTCCCTATCCTGTAACTCTCTATTTCTTTTCCATCTATGAGTCAGTCTAAGAGTTTCTTAAATACCGCTAATGTTTCAGCCTCCACCTCCATCCCTGGCAAAGCATTCCAGACACCCACAACTCTCTGTGTAAAATACTTACCCCTAAACTTCCTCCCTTCACTTTTTACACATGTCCACTGGTGTTTGATATTCCTGCCCTAGGGCAAAGGTGCCAGCTGTCCATCCTATCTATGCCCCTCATAATCTTGTAGACCTCTATTACATCTCCCCTCACCCTTCTATGCTCCAAAGAGAAAAGTCCCAGCTCTGCTAGCCTGGCCTCATATGACCCATTCTCCAATCCAGGCAACATCCTCGTAAATCCCCCATGCACCCTTTCCATAGGTTTCTTATCCTTTCTATAATGAGGAGACTAGTACTGGACATAATATTCCAAATGTGGTCTCATCAGAGATTTGTAGAGTTGCAACAAGACTTCTCTACTCTTGAACTCAATCCATCTATTAATGAAGCCCAACATCCCATTAGCCTCCTTAACTATCCTATCAACCTGCATGGCAACTCTGAGGGATGTATGGATTTGGTCCCCAAGGGCCCTCTGTTCATCCACACTCCTAAGTAACTGATCATTTACACTGTACTCAGCCTTCTGATATGTCCTTAAAAATGCATCACCTCACACTTATCCAGATTGAACTCCATCTGCACTTTTCTGCCCAACTCTGCATCTTCTCTATATCCTTTAATAACCTTCGACAACATGATCCACAAAGCCTCAACTTTTATATCATCCACAAACTTAATGACCCATCCTTCCGCTTCTTTATCTAGGACATTTAAAAAGATCACAAAGAGAAAGGGTCCCAAAACAGATCCTTGAGAAACTCCACTAGTCACTGACCTCCAGGCACAATACTATTCTTCCACTACAAGTCTCTGCTTTCTAAATACAAGCCATTTTTTTTTATCTGCACAGCCAGGATTCGATGGAATCTATTCTTCAAGACTTTCTGAACAAGTCTCTCATGGGGGACCTTGTCAAATGCCTTACTAAAATCCATAAAAACCACATTGACTGCCCTACCCTCATCAATTTCCTTTCTTACATCCTGAAAAAACTCACTTAGACTCATGAGGCATGACTTTCCCATAGACTGTACTTTTACAAATGCTTATAGACCCTATTCCTAATAATCATGTCCACACCACTGGCATAAGACTTGCCAGACTATAATTCCCAGGATTCTCCTTATTACATTTTTTTTAATAAATAAGGGTACCTCATTTTCCACACTCCCACCCTCCAGCACTTCCCTTGTGGCCAAAAGAAGACTCAAAAATCATAGTCACTCCCCTGCTATCTCTTTCCTCATTTCCCACAGCAGCCTGGGGTTTATTGCATCCAGCCCGAGGGACTTATCAATCTTAATGTTTTTAAGCAGATTCTACACTTCCCCTTGTTTAATCTCAACATTATCCAGCACAAAAGCCTCTTCTATTCCAACCTCACCCTGATCCAGGTCCCTTTCTCTTGTGAAACAAAGAATTCATTTAAGACCTCCCCAACCTCCTCCACCCCAAGGCACACATTGTTTCCCCACCTTCATTCTTGTAATCCTTCTGTTCTTCACGTATGCATAGAACACCTTCGGATTCTCTTTAATCCTGCATCCCAAGGCCTTCTCATGCTCCCTTTGTGCTCTCCTAAGTCCTTTCTTAAGTTCCTTCCTGGCTAATGAATACTTCCCATGAGCCTTTACTGCTTCCCCTATCCAATGTATGGTTCCTTCTTCCATTTAACTAGCTGCTTCACCTGTTCCATCAATCACAGATCCATTTTCCTATGATAGTTTCTCTGTTCCAGTGGGACAAACCTATCCTGAACTAGCACAAGTGGTTCCTAAACATTCTCCATATTAGTTCTATACTTGCACCTTTGAACATCTGTTTCCAATTTACTCTTGTTAGTTCCTGCCTCATACCATCATAATTAGCCCTTCCCCAATTAAGCTCTTACCTATTTTTGTCTGTTTATATCCTTCTCCATAGCTATGCTAAAGCTTAGGGAGTTATGGTCACTCTCACCAAAATGTTCACCTACTGAGAGATCTGCAACCTGACTGGGTTCATAACCCAGAATTAGATGCAGTGTGACCTCTCCTCTCATCAGCTGGTCCACACAAGAATCCTTCTTGAACACACCTGACAAATTCAGTCTCATACATCCCTCTTGCAGTCAGGAAGTACCAGTCAATATTAGGGAAGTTGAAGTCTCCCACAACAACAACCCTGTATTTCCATCACGATTCTAAAATCTGCCTGTGGCCACATTCATCCCTTCCTACCAATCTTCCCCCGTCACCTTCCCTTGAGGCTACAGGAGGTGCCACACTTGTAATCACACCTCCTCCTTCATCAAAGTCTGAGCTCCAAACAGGCCTTTCAAGTGAAGCAATACTTCACATGTATCTTCAGGACTGATTTACTGAATCTGGTACTCCCTTTGTGCCTTCTCTTCATCAGAGGGAATGGAAGCTGAAAGAGAGCTCACTTTACTGAGTACTTTCGGTCTGTCAGCAGTAGCGACAGGAACCTTCCAGTGTCCAACCATTTCAGTTCTGCATCTCACTCCCATCTGTCCATACGCTCATGTACTATCCCGCCAAGATCAATCGTAAATTGGAAAATTAACATCTGATTTTCCGTCGGGCACTCTCCAGTCAGATGGCATTTACATTGAATTATCTGATTTCTGCTAACCTGCTCTCCTTTCTCCTTCCCTTCCCTTCCTCTGTTTTCTTTTCCTCAGCTCTCCATCCATTCCTCTCTATTCACCCAGTCATCCCTCCTCCTCTACTTGCTGCTGCACCCTCCCTCCCTTCTCCACCTATTACCTCTTGCTTTTGGAACCATGCTCCTCCCCCCTCCCCCACCCCCATGCCTCCCCCTCTTACTCTTTTCTTCAGACACTTGCCGACATTTTTCCATACCTTGATGAAGTGCTCAAGCCCAATATGTTGGTTACATGCCTTTGCTATATAAAGGACACTGCATGACCCACTGAGTTTCTCCAGCATTG
The DNA here is from genome assembly GCF_036971445.1 of Narcine bancroftii. Taxonomy (NCBI): domain Eukaryota; kingdom Metazoa; phylum Chordata; class Chondrichthyes; order Torpediniformes; family Narcinidae; genus Narcine; species Narcine bancroftii. The sequence continues at coordinate 427,843,123 of NC_091469.1, forward strand.
TTTTTACTTCAACCCACAGTGTTTGCGGACTTTTGTGTTTTACTTCTAGATATACTACAAAACAGTTTTAGAGGACCAGAGAGTTCTCTCAGGTTGGAGGGGAGGGGGGGAATAGGATGTAGGGTGGTAAATGGCTGCTACAGATAAACGGGCATAAGCCCAAACAATGTATATACATGAGAACCTGGAATTTAAAATAGTGTTCACAGTATTTATGCTATTTGTCATTCCACTTGAAACATGTGGATCAGCTAAAACTTGGACTTGCATTCAATCTCCAGGGACAAATGAGAAATCCTTTCTTCCAGGTTCCACCACCTTTATGGATGTGTACAGGCACATAACTTCCATAACAGAATACTGCTTTGTGAGATGCACATAAAAACACATGAAAAAGCTCTTTTTTTTTTCATTTCAGTAAGGAATCCACAAAAGACCTAAATATTTCAGTGTAGGCATAAAAGAAATTTGAAGTGATTGGCTTTTAAAAGCGGGCATAAAGCTTCTGATGTTGGGAAACCAGAATTCATTGCCTTCATTGCATCAAGCACAAAAACCTTCTTCTAATTGTTCATTTATATGGAGGCATTGCCGGAGCTGCTGTAACAATAGTGTTGCTGCTGGTACAGATCCGCGGAGAGCGATAAGCATTCCACCACAGTGTCCAACCATCCAGTCTGACTGCCATCAGCTCTGCACAGGCTTAAAACTGCTTGCTAAAGGAACTGATGGTGATTTATTTTTAAATCATGCGACCACGGGGTCTGGGCCCAAGATGGCGGCACCTATGATTGGCAGCAGCCATGATGAGTTACAGACTTGGGGAAGCAGGGCACCAGAAAACTGAAACCTCACCCCGCCCCACCACCCACCCCCCTCATCCTCCACCCACTCAATTTGAGAAGGGAAAGCAGAGGATCCGACCTACAGGACAGTAACTACAGCTGCAGATCAGTGGGAAACTCTGAGGCTGAAGGAACTGTTGGTGACTCGAGGCAAGGAACCCATCTAGGCTGCAAGCTGCTGGCAATTGTAGTCAAGGGACTCACACCAGTCTGAGGACTGCTGGAGACTGGCTTGAAACTGACTGAAGGGGTATTAGGTATCAGAATTGAGATGCAAGAGGGTTCCGAGCATGCTGAACGATTCCTGATTGTGTCAGAGGTTTGGATCTGGAGCTCGAGTTGCCATTGGTTTGGACTGAAGGCTATGTGGCTTTAGTGGCTGCAGGAGCACTGGAGGGGAATCAATGGACACTCAATGACTTGGTGGGGGGGGGGGCTCTAATTTGCTTCTCTTTCTCTCACTGTAAGGGGCGGCAGGCAATTTGTGCTGATGGACCATAGAACATTACAGCACAGTACAGGCCCTTTAGCCCACAATGTTGTGCTGACCTATATAACTACCAAAAAAAAAACCACTAAACCTTCCTACCTCGCAACCCTCTATCTTTCTTTCATGTGTGCCTGTTTAAGAGTCTCTTCAATGCCCCTAATGGTGGTGAAACTTTATCTGCCTTACTATATAATAAAGAAAATTTAATGTAATATTGGTTTTATTACATAATTATATATAAAAAAAAGAATCTCGAATCTTAAATCTACAACCAGATTATCTGAGATTATGTTTAGGCACAATCTTCCAAAAGGCAAATGTCATGAGAAGATAGTATCTCTTAAAAGTTGTGCTTGTAAATTAAAATATGCTTGATCTTTTAATCAGGAGGTGCATTGTCACTGGAATAAATGGTGATTTTTGGAGAACTCATTTTAACATAAATATACAATAATGATCCACCATGGCATAAAGTTAGTTGACTCCATAACTTCCTAAAAACATAATGATTAAAAGGAAATGGGAGCTTTCTCAATGGGAGAGGGCAGGTCTTTGCATTGCCCCTTGATAGTTACACTTTGGGGAAGTCTACGATGTGGACTTCCAGTGCCTACTGCTGCAGATCACAAAAAAGAGATAAATTACATATCCCCTCTTTGTGTATGGAGCTTGGGACAACCTTCCTTATGTAAAACCAACCTCTGGTGTGTGACAGAGATCAGCAACAGCTGCGGCATGGATGGTCCTGAATTGAGGAAACTGAGGGTGACCACCCAGAGTAAAGCAACCAAGGCTTTGTTTGAGGTCCCTAGACAATTTGGTACACAGTAATAAGAAAATAATTCACTTTGAATTTTAGTCTTTTAAAATAAATTTGGGGAAGAAATCAAGTTAGTAGAACTTGGTTGTTCTTTGACTAAGTACAAAATATTGTAATTCAGGCCTCTAAAGGCACCCTATATTCCACTCAATGTGCAGTCTGTGGAAGAATCTTGCTTTCTTTTCCCAGTCCTCAACTGTATATATCTTATAGCCATACTTTCATACAAATTCAGGTTGCTGCAGTCTAAATCTCAAGCAGTGTCAAAGCTGATAATACAGTGAAATCACTCGGGAAGTTCTGTGCTCTCACACTTAGCCTTGTGGCAGGTATTAATTTAGACAGAATAAGACTGTGACTTTTCAATTCCAAGTACAATTTGTTTCTATAATGCATCTGCGAGTGCAATGTGTGATGGAATTTTTCCTATTTGAGGTGAGAAAGTTCTGCACGATGATATGTTATAATAGGTTTACTGCAGGCCATATCCTTGCAATAAACAGCACAACACATGTACATCTGTGGCCAAGTGTCAATCTTTTAAATGTACATCAAAAATGCATTAAATCGTCTGATTGGTATTCAGGTTGAACCGCTATTTCTGCTGTTGCAGGATTCAGGATAAAGGCTTGTCAACTGCAAATTTATTTTGTGATGCATTGTGTTGATTACTTTGAATTATTGTTTGCTTGATCTATGTTTGCCACCCCATCGTGGTCTGAAGTGCATTGAGTGCAAATGCTTCCACTGAAAGCACAAAGCATTCCTTGATGTGCCTGGTCAATCCTTTTCAAAAAGATGGGCATGGAATCATAGTCAATGTGGCCAAGGAGAATACAAAGGTTCAGTTCTCAAAAGTTACAACTGTCTTTTTAATAGAGGTCTTGAAACTTTCAACAGAATTATATGGAGTTGAAACAAAATGAAAACCATATTCACCTTATATTTAATTTAAGGGCTGTAATGAATTATATTTCATTAGTACTTTTTTTACCTTTATGCCTTAGCATTCTTTAAAAAAAAGTTCTAATCATGGGTTTCACAGAAGCCTTTTAGCATTGTACCATTCAGCTTTGGAAGCTATAACGAAGTCCGACTATCAACAATTGATTTTTGAAATGACTGCAATACTCAAAATTACTATTGGGAGCTGCATTAGATCATATTTAGTGAATGACCTATCTGTCTTTATGAAAAAATAATAACTAATTCAAGTAGCTGCAGGTCCAAACTATATTTACATTCATTTAATTCTGTTCTTTTAGTGAAGTTACCAGAATGGATAAAACCAAAAGGTTTAAGAAGCATAAAAAAGACCGAGTGTTCAAAGAGCACTGATAGTTATCAGATTCCATTAAAGTGATTATACTTCCTATAACTCTATTATTAATGGAAACATTTTGTTTTGTTTATATAATTTCATTTATAATGAAATTTTCACATTGTATGATTTCTGATCTCTTTCAATCCCAGAAGGAAGGAATAAAAATGCTAATTTTCCTTTGATATTGGATTCATTGGTTACAAAATGCACTTCGTCATCTTAAGTTTTTTTTTCCCCCAAATAGTATTAGTTTTTCCAGTTCCAGTGGCACTTCGATGTACATGTGACGTATGTAATTTTAGCTGAAGAGATGGAAACTGGCAAAGAAGATTCAAAGAAATGCCACAGTTTGGAATATAATTACTTCAACATAGACATTTTGCTTACACAATACCAATTTAGTGTTATTAAAAATGAAAAACATGGATCAGTTCATCCAGGCATTGCAATCACATTCAATATGGATCTTATCATTTCTTTTTATTCTTCCAAAGACACTTTAAAATATATTAAATAATTGCATCTAATTTTGCAAAATCTGTTTGATGATGGTTGGTATACAGACCATTGTCACATTGGACTGTAGAGTTCATTGTGGTAGCGCATGGAAACAATCTAATCAATCTAGTCTCAATGATAAAAAATACTGAAAACTTCAATGACATCAACACCATCTCCCACAATAATGATCATCGAAGAACAATAATGCTTCTTTACAGAAGGGAAATTCTGCATTTGTATTATTATATTTCCAAGGATAATGCAATAATGTTAAATAAACAATAGGTCTAAAGCATTTTTTTAATTCTCTAAGAGAAAAAATACATAATGAATTGATTGAAAAGATACCAGAAAGCATTTATTTCAATAAATGATTTTTTCTGGTGGCAAGAAATTCTAGTGGATACCAATTTCAGCCAGGACTTTAAGACTGTGGAGAGGCATGAAGTGAGTTTTCCCTTTAGTTTTTCATGACTGAAAACTCTACAGTATACATCTGGGCTTCGATGTGCCAAATATGGTTACAAGATCTATGATGATCTTTACCAATGTGCTACTGAAAATTCAAAAGGGCTTAGGAGAGCATCGTCTTTTTGCCGTAGCCTGTCACATGAGACTTTGTATTAAGTTGTTAAACTAGGAGCACCTTGGCATTTGGGGAATAATATGTTAGCTTGTAAACCAGAGGGTTAGGATTTATGGGTCATATTCAGATTAGCAAGCAGTTTCTATTGGAGTGCCACTGAAATCAATGTCAGGGCCCCAACTATTTAGAGCATAAGGCCATAAGATACGGGAACACGAGTTGGGCATTCATCCCATTGAGTCTATTCTATTATTCCATCATGAGCTGATTTATAGTTAATACAGAGAGATGTAGTGACTGAATTTGCTGACAATATAAATATGTGTGAAAGTAAGTTGTAAGGAGGGCACAGAGAGCAATTATGATTGGTCTAACCTTTGGCAGGTGAAGGATTATGTCAAGAATTATGAGGAAAGAACAGAACACCAAGAATAAGAGAAAGAATACAAAATCCTGCTGCACAAAGAAGCCTGAGTATTCTTGTGCATGGAAAACAAATTTAGTATAGAGGTACAAGAAGTGAAAAGGAAGTTGAATGGAATATTTGCCTTCATGCCAATCAATACTAAAGTAAGGACATTTTGCAATAATTTTATTGGATCATTTGGTGTAGTATTTCATGCATGTTTTGTCCTCCTTATTTAAGAAGATAATACTTTAATTTTAGACAGGTTTTGAAAGGACGTCAATGAGGAGTTTTATATATTTTGGAAAAAAGAATAAACTCTAGAGGGTTATTAACTAGGCCTGCGACATCAAAGGAACCAGACATCACTGCATCGAGGACATCCACATGAGGAGGTGTCTTAATAAAGTAGCCTCTATTCTCAAAGACCCCCAGCATCCAGGCCATGCCCTCTTTACTCTGCTACCATTGGGAAAAAAAGTACAGGAGCCTAAAGATGAGCACTCAATGACACAAGGACAGCTTCCTCCCCACTGTCATCAGATTCCTGAATAATCAATGAATCCAAGTCATTGCCTTACTTACTTTTCATGCACTAGTAATTTTATTTTTTTATAGTAATGTAAGATGGTTATGATATGAATGTTTGCACTACGATACTTCCACAAAACATCACATTTCATGACTTGTTCATGACAATAAATTCTGATTCTGAGATGAAGAGAAACAGAGAAGCTTTGTGAATATTTGGAACTCTTCATGATAAAGTCAATGAAACTTGAATCAATGTCGATAATCAAGACAAATATTTGGGCTATAGAGAATTCAGGTGTGAGGGAGATGAAGCAGGCAAGTGGCGTTGGAGTCACTATCAAATAAGCCATGATCTTGTTTAAGGCTAAAGTAGGCCAAAGAGCTATATTGCCTTCTTCATGATCAGAGGTTTGTTTGTTCTGCAAAACTGCAGTTAGACATTTGACCCGGTGGATCAGGAACTGGAATTTGGCATTCGTTCCCACAAGAAGGATAGCTAACCATTGTATAGGATAAGGAAACTTAGGTTTGGAACAACTAATTTTGAAAGTTATTACTTGGAATTAGATATGAAAACTTGCTAGAAATCTAATGTTTCTTGTCCACTAGAATTGGGCTACAAGAAAGATAACTGGCTGTTTATAAGTTGTGCATGTGTGTAAATGTTGCAATCAGAAGATCGGTGGCAACGACTTTATCCAACATTTGCATATGCTCATGATGCCAGTCTGTTGCTGAATGTTGCTCTCTTTGCTTCATTTTTGAGCACAGATCCACTGCCTGGTTCCACTGAGTTCCTCCAGCAGATTGTTGTCTGTTCCAGATTCTACCATCTGCTGTCTTATGACTCCTTTTTTCCGCCACTAAAAAAAATACACATGGCATTGTATTAGTTGATTTTGATGAAATCTCACATGTCAAACCAATGTAACCAAAGCCCACAGAATGTAAAGGGAAGTGGCAGGTTTGAAAGGCAAAATTGGATCAGTGGTGGAAGACAAAATGCAAATGTTAGCAACAGGTTGTGAGATTGGAAGACAACACACAGTGGCATTCTGCACAGGTCAACAGCTTGTCCCATCTTTTGGTTGCTTTAAATTTAAATCTTAAGTTTAAATTTAGCCATACAGCATGGCAACAGGCCCTTTCAGCCCATGAGCCCGTGCTGTTCAATTGCACTCAATTGACCGACAAACTCCCAGTACATTTTTGAACAATGAGAGAAAACTCGAGCCCCTAGGGAAAACCCACGCAGACATGGGGAGAATGCACAAACTCTTAATGGAGAGTGTGAGATTTGGACCCTGGTCCCGATCGCTGGCGCTGTAACAGTGTTGTGCTAACTGCTATGCCAACTGTGCCCCCCAATTACTTAGTCTCAAATAGCAAAATTAAGAAATTGTGAGATGACACCAAAATTGATCACATAGTTATTGGTGAAGTAATTTGTAGACTGGAGGAAGCTTTCAAAAGACTGGAAAGGTGATCAAAAAGAATGACCTGTGGAATTCTATCTAGAAAACTATGAAATTATGCAATTCACCTATTAGCACACCTTTTGGTTGGGGAGGAAACCAGACCATCAAGGTCACAAGGAGAACATGCAAAGTCCATGCAGCTATCACCGGAAACCAGGATTGTGCCTCAGGTGCCACTTTGTAGCATCCCAACAGACTCCTGAGCATCTGAACTTGATCCGAGGCAGGTGATGCTCCTGTTGCCAGGCAATCTCACCCTGTCAAAAATATAGCACGGATCTGGTGTCCAAGAGATTATGTACCTCCTTGCACCCCTTTTTGATATGAGGTCACAATGGTGAGGGGTAAGCTTCTCTCTGATTTCTGAGCCGGCTACACTTCCAATTCTCAAATTATTTACGTGCATGGAACTTCGAGTAGAGAACAGGAACTGGTCCTTCAGCACACATGTCTGCACCAATCATGATGCCCAAATTAATCGAAAACTTTGTTGCTTGCACATGACACATATTCTTCTATTCCGAGTATATAAAGAAGCCTCCTAAATGTTATTATCACATTTTCTTCCTCCGCTACTCCTGGCTGCCCGATCTAGGAACCTCTGTGTGAAAAAAAATAAAGGTCCCACATGTCTCCCTTCAATTTTTCCCTCCTCACTTTAATCAAAAGTCCTTCAGTTTATGACAATGTCACTGAACTGCATGGGCTTCCAGACAAACTTTAACACCATATTTTTGATGTAGGCTCATCCTTCAGACTTGCTTCAGGTGTGAGTTGACATTCACAAATACATATAGGAGAGTTATCATCATGCCCTGACAATATTTATGCCTCAAGTTAAAAAAAAAGAGAAAACTGGATTATTTGGCCTTGTGGGGAGCACAGTGGTGCAGCTGTTAGTCTGCTGCTGTACAGTTGCAATGAACCAGGTCTGATTCTGACCTTTAGTGCTATTTGGTATTTGTATTCTCCCTGTGACCAGCTGGGTTTAGCTCTAATTATTCCACTTCCATCCCACATCCCAAAGACCTGAAGATTACCATTACTGTAGGTGGGTGGCAGAATCAAGGCAAAATTGGATTTTCAAAAATTTACTCAAATGCATTTGGCTGCTTCTTCAATATCTCTGAACAAAACATGAGATATTCAAAAATTGTTAACAATCCTTTGTCGTCTGAGAGTGGGGCCTCAGGGTATACTGTCCGAACCCAGGGTGCTGAAAACAGAGCATTCTGAACTCCACTTAAAACCTGCCCAGTCTTCCACTTCATCAAAAGTAAATCTGGGTGGGTGGGTCCTGAGTATAAAGTGCCCAGTGCTTCAGCATGATTGTCTAATGCATTGTGTTTTTAGTAAAACGTAATGCCTCTAACAGTACAATTTGCATAACTTTGAGGGAACTCCAGCCGACTGAGTTTTTTTTTAAACTTTAGACATACAGCACGGTAACAGGCCCTTTCAGCCCATGAGCTCATACGGCCCAATTATACCCAATGGACCCACAACCCCCAGTCCATTTTGAAGGGTTGGAGGAAAACAGAGCACCCAGAGGAAACCCACACAGACACAGTGAGACAAACGCCTTACAGACAATGACAGATTTGAACCCGGGCTCCTGGTGCTGTATTAGAGTTACACTAACCGCTATGTAACCATGCTGAGCCAGGTCAGCATGTTTATTTGTAAGAAAATAGGATTCTAATACCAAACATAATCAATTAAGAAACCCTTTGATTAATCAATCATCAGGAAATATTCACTGTTGAAGAGCTCACTGCTAAAATATTAGTGCATCACTAGCACAATTAAAACAAAATCATTTCTAAATCCTTCATTCTTTTTCCTTCTGCTTTGAAAAAAATATAAATGTATGTCAGACTCTTTAATTATTTGGCTTCATTAAATAATCAGCCAAATTTTCACTCTCACTAAATCTGCAGATGGGTTGAGGTTAAGAGGAGATATCCATAAAACTCCAATTAAAATATGGAGTTTCACTAAATTTAGATCCAATGTTCTTCTTTGTTCACAGCTCCATTTCCCCCTGAAGACCAGACCCCTTGCATATCAGCGGCAAAGGTGAGGAGAATCCTATCCAGGGTGAACCCAGCCAAGGCAATGGGGCCAGGCAACATACTCAGTTTCTACAGAAAGAATGTAAACCAACTGACAGAAGTCCTTATGGACATCTTCAACTCGTCATTGCAGCAGTCTGTGGTGGACCGAGTGTGCCGTACAGCTGGACAGGCAGAATCGCCACACCAAGTGGTTAGTACAGAATGGTGAGGGCATCCCTTCTTTGCCCACGAGAAGCCTGCGTTTGCAGACCTGAATGGGTTGACGAAGCACGTTGCTTCCCTGCTGGCATGTTGCCAGAGAGACAATGACTCTGCAGCACACTAACTTCACTCCCCTTTGTGAGGTGCACTGACATCACTCCCCTTTATGAGGTGCACGATTGTTTAAAATAAAACCAGTTTGTAGTTGACTCTTCTCTGATAAGCTGTGTTTCTTGAGCTTTGCAGTTAGTCCCACTAGATTGGTGACCCTGATATGTGCTCAATGTCTTTTGAGCCCCGACAGTGAAACATAGTGAGAAAGCCTGCAGAATGGATGCCCATGGTACTGTGGAATTGTCCACTTCCTCACAGACCACGTCCATGGTTCCAGCAGGCTGAGGCTCAGTTCCACATTAGGAACAGAACAAATGAAGTCACCAAATTCTGAAATATGGTCACCTCATTAGATAAAGATTCTGCTGCCAAGGAAAATGATTTTATCAACAACCTGCCCAAGGAGGATCAATATAGTGGTTTTAAGGCAGGCCTCCTTGCGACTTTCAGCATGTCTGACCTGGGAAGAGGCACACGCTTACTCAACCTTGACAATTCGGGAGACAGAAGGCATTCAAAACTGATGAATGAAATGCTTGTGTTAGCAGATGCCCATTTCAACTGCTTACGTTCAAGGCAGCCTTCTTGGATTGGCTCCCTTGTGATAGCACCCTGCTGCTCTCTTCTGCTGACTTCTCCAAACCAAGGGAGTGGCGAGGGAGGCAGACAAACTTCACAGGGCACCACAGCCTCCCATGCCAAAGATTCAACTGGTCACCTTGGACAGTCAAGTTAATGCAGCCAGCAGTTCTACAGCCCTCCACAAGCTACCGAGGAAGAAAAAGCCATTGGAGAACAGTGAGCGGTGTTCCTACCACAGAAAGTGGGACAGGAATGTGTGCTGCTGTGTGTCACCATTCAGTTACTCCCAGGGAAATGACAATGCCTACCACCACTGATGGGTTTGGCAGTTGGCAACCAGACTGGCCTGTTATATGCCACTGATAAGCGCATGGGATGCAAATTGTTAGTCGACACCAGAGCTCAGCTCAGTATCTTCCCATCATCCTCTTAAGAGCAGGAATCCTGAGTGCCTCAAGCCGACTTGCGTGCCGCAAATGGCACTATGATTAGCAGTTATAGTACCAAGTCGATACAACTAGTATTAGGTGACACACCTTACTGCTGGATTTACACGCTAGCGGCCATAGGACAGCCCATTTTGGGAGCAGACCTCCTGAGGAGACATGACTTGTTAATAGACTTGAAAGGGCTCTGTTTGGTTCACACCACCACATTCCACCCATGCCCACTTTCGTCAGGACATTGGCTGGCAACAGTGCCATGTATGCAAACTCACCACTGATGATTTTATGAACTTATTAGCAGAGTTTCCTGAACTACTGTAATGCACATCGAAAGAGCCAAAGACTTGTTGATCCATACCAAGGCTATTATTAACTAAAAGACTGGAGCATATCACAAGTAGGTCGACCAGTCCAGAATGACCTGGCTTGGCTAGGAGCAATCCTTTAAGACCTGCCAGTAGGTGTGGCTACTCAGCCAATCATAGTCATCCTACACTATAATCTGTACATATACACATTGGTGATAGAATCTGTATATCACAACTACTTACACCAAATTTCCATTTAGTCTCTTCACATCATGGAATTCAGCACTACATCACCACCACTAGCCCTCCCCTACATTCCAAGGCACACAGACTTCCCCTTGACTAGCTACTACAAGCCAAAAAAAAAACTTCAAACTATGGAGGAGCTAGGCATCATCCGAAGGTCTGATAATCCTTGGACATTGCCACTCCATATGGTGTCCAAAGCATCCAGCGGCCTAAGACCTTGTGGAAATTGCTGAAACCTCAATGGTGCAACTATGCCGGATAGGTATCCAATACCACACAATCAAGATTTTGCCACCAACCTCAATGGCAAACGTATCTTCTTGAAGGTAGACTTTGTAAAAAGTTATCACCAAATCCCTGTTCACCCGGAGGACATCCCTAAAATGGCCATTAATACTCCATTTGGTCTATTTGAGGATGCCTTTCAGTCTTAAGAATGCAGCTCAGACATTCCAATGTTTAATGGATGCCATCATGAATGATTTGCCTTTCCTTTTCATCTACCTCAATGACATCTTAGTGGCCAGCGAGTCAACACAAGAGCACAGACTACACCTGCAACAATTGTTCCAGAGGTTTCAGGATTTCGCCCTTTCTATCAACCTTGCGAAGTGTGCATTTGACACATCACTGTAGGGATGGGGGTGGTCCTAAAACAGACAATCAGTGGTCACTGACAACCCCTGGCATTTTTAAGCTGCCATCTATACCCACCCGAATTAAAGTACAGCGTATTTGATCAGGAGTTGTTAGCACTTTGTCTGGTCTTCAAACATTTCAGGTATTTTCACAAGGGCAGGCATTTTACTACATTTTCTGGCCATAAGCCTTTAGCGTTTGCCCTTGCCAAGATTACAGATCCTGGGTCAGTGCATCAATAGAGACATCTAGCCTATATTTCTGAATTTACCTCTGATATACGGACAGAGGTCAATCCGATTACAGGAGGGCTGGATCTCCTGGCTCTCGCAATAGCCCAACAAGAGTGCCAGGAGGTACAAGCTTTCCATACAGCTATTATGGACCTGCTTTTAGCAGATGTTCCATTGGGCCTTGACCAGATGAACATACTTTGTGATACTTCAACCGGCCACCCACGACCCATCGTCCCACTGTCTTGGATGGGACAGGCCGTGAATGTTGTCAACTGTCAAGCTTATGTCCTCAAAATGTCTGGCATGGTTTAAGGAACCAGGTCACTCATTGGGCATGAACATGCCTCTCCTGCCAAGCAGCTAAGGTCCAATGACACACCCGAACACCGCTTCAACAATTTCCACCTACGACTCAAAAGTTTCAGCATGTACACATAGACATTATGGGCCCTCTGCCCATGCCAATAATATATTCTACCAATGGTTTTTCCTGCTGGCCGTAAGCTATACCAATGATGGACATCATGGCTGAAACATGTGCTTGGATTTTTCTCTCAATCTGGGTTGCTCAATTCAGAGTATTAATTCATCTAACCTCTGAAAGAGGAACTCAGTTTACTTCAACCTTGTAGGAAAACATGGTGAGACTTTGTGGTACATAATTAGACCATACTACAATGCACCACCTGCAGACTAATGGGCTAGTGGAACGTTTCCACCGGCATCTGAAAAAAGCCTTGCTGGTAAGACTTAACGGGCCTCAGTGGGCAGATGAGTTACTTTAGGTGCTGTTGGGTATTAGAACGGCACCTAAGGATGATCTGGTGACCTCTTCAGCAGAATTAATTTACAGTGCTCCACTCCTAGTATTGGCAGACTTCACTCCTTCTCCAGCCAAAGATAGATCCTCGGTTACAGAGGAATTACAAAAACTAAAAAACAAGATGGGTTCCCTGGCTCCGATTCCAGCAACTCATCATGGATCACCGCGTACACACAGGGGGCAGGGGGCTCATGTGGCTGACCGAGCGGCCACACAGCTGGACAGGCAAAATCGCCGCACTGAGCGGCCGGCACAGAATGGTGTGGGCTCCCTACTTTCCCCAGGAGAAGCCCACGTTTGCAGACCTTTGTGGGTTGATGAACTGTGTTGCTTCCCTGTGGACATATGGCCAGAGAGACAATGACTCTGCAGCACATTAACTTCACTCCCCTTTGTGAGGCACACTGACAGCACTCCCCTTTATAAAGCACGCTGACATCATTCCCCTTTATGAAGCACATTGACATCACTTCTCTTTATGAAGCATGCTGACATTACTCCCTTTTATGAAGTGCATTAACATCACTCTCCTTTATGAGGCGCGCGATTGTAAGCTGTGTTTCTTGAGCTCTGCAATTAGTACTACTAAAAGTCCATCATTCCCGCAGGTTTCATTGCAAGCAACATTGTCCTAGTACCAAAGAGTGTAGCAGTAACAGGCCTCATTGACGACCACCCAGTGGCACTGACCTCCACCATTATGAAATGCTTCGAGGATCTGCTGATGGAGACTATCAAAGTGCATTTCACAGAGATACTGGACAAATTTCAATTCACTTAAGATGTAAGCATTTTACTAATAATGCAATGGCCTTGCCCCTCCATTCCATCCTGACCCAACTGAAGAATGATGCCTCATATGCCAGGCTGCCGTTCATTGAATCCTGCTCAGCGTCTAATATAATCATAACCCAGAGGCTGATGGAGAAGCTGTACTTGCTGGGGCTCAACACCCCACTCTGTAATTGGATTCTGGTCTTCCTAACAGAAAGAATAGAGTCTGTCCAGGTTGGCAGCAGAACGTCAAGCACCAAAACACTCAGCACTGGCATACATCAGGCTGCGTGCTCAGCCTGTTCCCGTTCATGCAACTCACCCAAGACTGCATCACCAGATCCAGTTCCAACAGAATAATCAGGTTTAGAGAACACACAATAGTTGGCCTCATCAGCACGACAGAGAAGAGATGGAAAATCTTGTAAAATGGTGCAAGAATAACAACCTGAGTCTCAAGGTAAAAGAGATGATTGTAGATTTCAGGAGGACCAGAGATGACCACCCTCCACCACACATTAATAGCTTGGTGCTGTAGAGAGTAGAAAGTACTAAGTTCCTCAGAGTGACTTAAGAAGTGACCTATCTTGGACAAACAGCAGGAAGGTGAAACAGCTACTGTTCACCCTTGGAAGGCTGAGGTGTGCGAGCCTACTAGCTTACACTGTGTCAACTTTCCATAAGAGCTCTATCAAAAGCATCCTGGCTGGCTGCTTCACAGTGTGGTAGAGTTATTGTAGAGTCCATAACACCATAAAAGCAGCAGAAGGAATCAGTGGAGTCTTCCTCCATCCCATCGATGTGATTTACTGGAATTGTTGTTTAAAAAGAGCTTGCAAAATTGGGGAGATCCCCTACCAACTCACATGCAGCATATTCCAGTTACTTGAGTCGGGAAAGAGATACAAAGTATTAGAGCCAAAACCACCAGACTGAAGAACAGTTTCTTCCTACAGGAAGTGAGAATGCTGAATGACTGGTGAACTCCTACAACAATTCTCTGAGACTCTCCTATTTATTAATATTATTTATTTTAATACGTATCTATATGTACTGTGTACATGTATCATTTGTGTATACGTGTATTATGTTGGTATGTGTGTATGACCAGAGAATGCTGTTTTGTCATGATGTACTAGCACAATTAGATTGCAAACAAACATGAACTTTTTACTAACTCGTAACATATTTATCAGGTTATCAGCTTTTAATATATGCTAGAGCACTGAATATGCAACATCATGTTCATTAACATATATCCTATTTCATGATATGCATATATCCACAATTAATTAAAGAATATAAGAGTCTGTTCTGTGCTAGAACTCATCAGTTCAACTTGCTGCCTGTAGAAATAATTATCGAGTGTTTCTACTGGCATAACTCAAGATTTTGTGAGGGCTGTTCATTTCTGTATTAGATTTTCTGAGTTTGTTGAAGTTACAGTAAAGTTGAAGCTCCATTTAGAAAACTGAGTTTGTTATCTTCATGACAATATTATGTTCACTAAAAAGAAATCTATTCCATTGCAATAAATGATCTTAATTGTGGCAGGCACTCAAGGTGAACTAAGAAAAGTAATATTGCATCTCAAATTACACCAGTCTCTAAAGCTAACTTCCTGATGGCAATGATTTGGACACAAGCCCAGAGTAAATTGGTAGCAGTTGAATTAATGAATTTTCATTTCACCACCACTCTGTGTCAAGCTGATGTTTCTGTAGTTTACAATCTTACTTTGTCCTGGCAAGTTGCTTGCTCATTTAGTAAATAAACCTTCATAATTCAAAGTTCAATATTCAGATTTATTGTCAGAGAACAAACATGACATCACATACAACCCCGAGATTCTTAGTCCTGCAAGCAAGGCAGAATTTCTACTTAGCTGTAATGCAAAACAACTTTACTCCAGAAAAGATATATAAATAAAAAAGTGAAATGTAAACAAAAAATGTAAATTGTGCATTGCAGAGAAAAAAAATGTTCAGTAATAAATAATGAGCATAATAAGAGTCCTTAAGTAAGTCTGTCCCAGGTGTCTGACTGTGGGGGGGGGTAGCAACTGTTCCTGAATTTGATGGTATGAATCATATGGGAACTCTATCTCTTTCCTGATGGCAGCACAGAGAATGTCCTGGATGGTATGGATGTTTAATGATTGCTGCTGCTGTCCAACGGCAGATGGTGGGGAGAATTCTGCCTGTGAAATACTGGACTATGTCCATGAACTTTTCCAGGATTTTCCACTCAGGAGTATTGGTGCTACCATACCAGGCCCCGAAGCAGCTAGTCTGCATACTTTCCACTAAATATCAATCAAGGTTTGCCAAAGTTTGCGGTGTAATACAAAACCTCTGCAAACTCCTAAGAAATTAGGGTGCTGATATGCTTTTTTCACGATGGCATTAATGTGTTGGGTCCTGGAAATGTATCCTCTAAAATAGTGTCTCCAAGAATTTAAATTTGCTCACCCTTTCTACCTTGGATCCCCCATTGATCACTGAATCCTCTGGTGTTCCCTTCGTAAAGTCCAGAATCAGCTCCTTGATGCCTCATTTGCCAGGCTGCTGTTCCAACCTGCTCTTGTTCACACTACTTAGCCATGACTGCATCACCAGCTCCAGCTTCATTAGTGTCAAGTTTGCACATGATACAATAGTAGTTGGCCTTATCAGCAACAACAATATCGCATTATGGAGTAGAGAAAGAAAATCTCGTGAAATGGTGCGAGAGTTACAACCTGAGTTTCAACATGGACAAGATGAAGGAGATGATCATGGACTTCAGGAGGACCAGGAATAACCATCCTCCATTACACATCACCAACTTTGTAATGGAGAGCACCAAATTCCTTGGAGTTCAATTAACTGGTGACTCAACATCACTTCACTTGTCAGGAAAGCGCCACATCGACTGTACTTCCTGAAAAAACTGAAGCGTGCAAGGCTATCAGCCATCAGTATGTCAAACTTCTATAGAAGCTCTATCGAGTGCGTCCTGGCCTGCTGCATCACAGTGTGGTACGGTTCCTGCAGAGAAATGAATCGAAGGTCAAGGAATACAAGAGTAACAGAGGGGATCAATGTAATCTCTCTTGCCCAACGTAATCAACAGGATTGTTGTCTGAAGAGGGCGCAAAACATCATTAAGGACCCCTTCCACCCTGCACACAACATTCGTCAGCTGCTCCCTTTGGGGAAGAGATACAGAAGGATCAGAGCCAGCACCACCAGGCTGAGGAACAGCTTCTTCCCAATGGCAATGAGAATGTTGAACAAGCAAAGGAAATGTTCGCAGTATCCAAGACTCTCATATTTATTAATCAATATTTATTTTAATTATTTGTATTGATGAAATACTTGTCCTGCATATGTATTTATTGTGTTATGTCTCATTGTACGTCTGCATGTTTTGTACCAAGGACCAAAGAATGATGTTTCGTCAGGTTGTACTTGTACAATCAGATGACAATAACCTTGATGACTTGTCTTTGGTGCTATTGAGTGCAAGATTGTTGTTAGTGCACCATTCAGCCAAGTTTTCAATCTCCCTCCTCTGTGCTGACTCATCTCACCTTTTTATACAAAACAGTATCGTAGTATTATCGGAAAATTTGTTGAAATGGTGTTGTTGTTGTACTGAGCCATAGATGTAAAGCAAGCAAAGTATGGAGTGAAGTAAGCAGTTCTGTGGTGCTCCAGTACTGATGGAGTTTGTAGAGGAGATATTCTTTACAGTCCTCACAGACTGTGCGTGAGGAAATCCAGGATCCAATTACACAATGTTGTATTGAGGTCCAGCTCTTGGAGTTTACAGATCATTTTCAAGGGGATGATGGTGTTGAATGTTGGACTATCAGCAAAGAGCATCCTCTGATGTTCCAGGTGTTCCAGGAGCCAGTATGATGGCATCCGCCATAGACCTGCTGCTGCGGTCGGCAAATTTGAACAGATCCATGTTGCTGCTCAGACAGGAGTTGATATCCTTCAATTTTTTTTTTATTACTGTACTATCATGATCAATTTATTTTCCCCAATTCATTGGTTAATTTGGTTTCACTGCCTTTCCATTTCTGCATAATCAAGCAAAAGTATTTTGGTGACCAATGGCCATATATTTCCATGCCTTCTGATGCCTGGTATTATTTTGTTTTGTTTCATGTTTTAGCAAGTTTCCCATTTGCTTGCATAACTGATCAGTAAGAGTAATTTCACTTGAACATCAATGTTTCAGCAAATGAATGGCAAGATTGCTTCAGTTAACTATGTGATCTTTCCCCTCCTAATATGCTTGTCAAATTGAGTTAATGGTCTATTTTTTAATATGAAGTAGCACCCACAGGAATAAATTACAATAACCCTTCCCAAGCTGCAAATAGATTGCTCAGAGTCTGCAGATAAATAACCAGAAGTGTATTGCTGATGGCATGTTATAGGAAAGGTTAACTTCTATGTAAACATTCTCCCATTCTTGTCTCTGCTGGGCCAAATTACAGAAAAAAAAATCCAAATGTCAGAAAATTCAACGTATTTTTATTCATTTCCTTGAAAATTGTGCTTCATTCTGCAACATGGCTCAGCAGAGTGATGCAGCAGGTAACACTGATGCCTCACAGTTCCAATCGCAAATTAAGAGACCTGGGTGTGACCCTGATCTTGGGTGCTGATTGCGTGGAGTTTGCACTTTCTCTTTGTGATGTTTCTCTAAAAATGTGCATGTGGGTTCTATGAATTGCCTTTCATATAGATGGGCGGCGGGAGAATTGGGAGAAGTTGTTGGGCATGTGAGAGAGTCTAGGTTTAAAAGGAAATAAATGGGAAAATAAAAAGTGATGGGAATATTTGAGACCTTAGCATAAATTTAATGGATGAGTGACCTTTCTCTACAGTGTAAATAAAGTAAGAACATGAAATATAATATTTGCATTAATCAGACATCTCCCAATCCATTCTATAATCACAATATTATCATTCCAGTGGAAGGGAACCTGATGAATGTTCAACCTGAAGCTCTCATTAACAGATTAATAGGGAACCAAAAGGAACATAGCAGATCTCCACAAAATGAATCTATGATTCTGTATTGAAGTCTGGCTTGAAGTCTTATATCATTCACAGATATTGCAAATCATCTTTTCATTCTCAAACTAAAGAAATAACAAATCCCAATTATAATATCCTTTAGACTTACAAACCATGGCCAAGAACTTAGGGTTAGAATAGAAATTAATATCATAACCATGCAAAAATGTGAAAGAAAATTTCAAATTCATCTCAAAAGAAACTGAGGAAAACAAAACAAACAGCCTTTTACTGATGAGTTTATTTGATGAGCTCATCTCTGTCGAATAGGGTGAGCATCTGATGACCGATACCGAAAATTACAGGTATCCATTTATAAAGGAGAGTAACTACTGACCAGATTTCTTAACCTTATCATTCAAATCTTCTCCCACTCCTTGATCAGAAACACTTAGCCAGGATCTTGTTGATAAATGCAAGTGAATCTGGTCTCATTTGACATATTAGGTTAGACCTGGTTTAAGGTCTGTAAACCACTCATATTAACAGTACAAGTAAGGCAATGGGGGGGGGGGGGGGAGGAGAAGTAATCATAATGTAAATTACTTCATTAAAAATCATGTTTGTTGATTTTTACTATTACAAACTAATAAACCTATCAGTACTAACAAAGGAACAACAATGGAAAATTAACCAGACAATGGTAAGTTAAAAATAATAATTTTTATTAAACTATTTAATATCATAATATTTCTTACTTAGCTCTAAACTTAACTCTAAATGTAACCCCACTATACACAAATATAAAATGTATGTGTGTATTAAAGTCCAAAACCATCACAATTTAAACTTGATTCTGAAAAAGTCACTTTTAAAAGTCCAGTTTCAAATATCTGTTTGACTTCAGGATCCTTTTAAAACACAGTTCAGAAGTAATTATGAAGCACTTTTAAACATTATATTTTCAGATCTCTTTCAACTCACGATGCTCTTGATGAGCTGTCTATCAAAGAGATATTCTTCAAACAGGAGTGGCCATTTTCTGGGCACAGATGAGAAGTGATCTTACTTATTTTGAAGCTTCATATTCCCCTTTTGTTAGGAGTAACATATAACAACACTTATTCTGGTTACTGTAATTCAACCTTTTCTTTTACAAGGTTCCCATTCCTGTGTGAGTCACAGGGTCTTGACTTCTAAATTGAACCAAAAATGTCTGAATTTAATACTATATTTCTCCAAATCATGTGACATATCATCAATGAGGCCAGTCTCATTTCTCAGAAGCCATGTGCAGGAATCTTTAAAAGTTTTAGTTTCATTTCTGAAAAACTTTTTGTCTTTTCCAAAACCTCTCCATATTCATAACAACCTCTGACCTAATCTCTGTTCAAGAGGCTTGATTGTTTTTAAGAACCACACCTGCTACTAGAATTTCAATTAAGAACATTTCTGTTTCATTATGGCTCTGTTTTCCAGATGTGTCAACCCAGAGAACTCTCTCTCTCTCTCTCTCACTCTCTCTCTCTCTCTCTCTCTCTCTCTGATTACAATGGTTCTCTGTAAATATGCTGTGACCTGTGTATGACCCTGTAAGAGGCCAGAATTCTCTCACTAGAAATACATTATAACTTACTTTACTAATACATATTTATTTGAAATATGACTTAACATTAACTTAAATATTAATATAAACACAGATCCCTGACACCTTCTTTCACAAAGGAAAACTATGAACTTCTAAAAGGTCAAAATTTTCACATACAATCAACTATGTGTTTTTCATAGGTTTTTAAATAACATAATATAAACAAAAATTGCAGAAATTACATATTAATTCAACATCTAGATAGGCAATCATCAATAACGTCTTATTATGTCATTATAATGTCTTATAATCAACTTATATTCTTACAAATCTAAGCTTCACTTCAATAATCTATTCTTAGGCAATCATCAATAACATTGTCTTATTATGTCATTATAATGTCTTATAATCAACTCATATTCTTACAAAATTAAGCTTCACTTCAATAATCTATTCTTATTTTTAATTTTAAGAAAAATACCAACATATTATGATCAGTGTAAACAACAATTGATCCCATAGCTGTGCAAACATATACTTCAAAATGTTGCAGAGCTAATACAAGAGACAATAATTATTTTTCAATACTAGAATAAATCTTTTGATATTTATTGAATTTCTTAGATAAGTAAGCCATTGGATGTTCAATAACATCATAGTCATCCCTTTTGTTCCAAAAATCAGGTAATTTAAATTACAGTTTTGTCAAATGCTTTCTGACACATGGCTGTCCAAATAAACATTTCACTCTTTTCAAAATATAATTCAGGTGAATAGCAACATCAGCAGTTTTACAGAATTTCCTATAATATCCAACCATTCCGAAAAAAAAAATCTCCTGACAGCATTCTTACCCTTGAGCATAGGAAATTAAGAAGTTGTCCCAACGTTAACCTGAATATGCTCCAATATTCCTTGGCCAGCATCAAAACCAAGTCAAGTCAACTGAGCATGACAAAATTCACTTTTAGTTAAATTTACATAAGATTGCCTTTTAAAAGTTTATCAAACAATTTCACTTTAAAATGATCCTCACAAGAACCAGCTTGTATGGTCTCATGATCCTCAGCCACATTAGTTTTGCTCACAATCAAGACCTCTTTTAAAGGTTGTTTCTAGCTAACATCCAAATTCTCACAATAAAGTTTTAACCTGTTGACATAGCAATTTTGTGGTTTACATCTCTAATCAGGTATTTTAACTACATAATTGGCTTCATTTACCTTAGATTTTTATCTTATAATGCCCTGAAAATCTTGCTGCAAGATGTTTAGACATTGTTAAGAACTGAATTTACACTTTATCCCTTGGTTTACAACTTCTCTGTCTTGCTTTTCTGTCATTCCAGACTTCCATTTTATCTTGAGCCACTTTTAAATTCTCCTCAACTATCTTACACATATTTTCCAATGATATTTAAACTTTGAGACATAATCTAACACATTCAAATGCACTTCCTCATTAACCCACTGTTCTTTCCATAACATTAAAGGTCTTCTAACTTCATGTCAAAATACCAATTCCCCCACTGCAAACAAAATAAATGAAAACCTTCATCCCAATGCTTTTCATTTCCACAACAATATGTCCTCATCATAGTTTTTAAAGTTGAATAGAATGTCTGCAAAAAAAGCTCCTTGAGATTCTAAGTGATATGCAGATGATGTAGTTTAGCTCTCAATTTAGAAACAAACTATTGAAATACACCTGACACAAAATTACTTTCCTGATCTGATTGTATTTCTTTAGGCAAATCAAATGAAGTGAAAAAAATTACCAGAGTCCCAGACACAATTTTTGCTTTAATATTCCTAAGTGGTATTCCTTTAGAAAACCTGGAAGCTGCACACATAATGGTCAACAATATTAATTTCCAGCCTTTGTTTTGGACATTGGACCAACACAGACAACAATTACTTTAGAAAAGGTTCTCCAAAAAAATGGGAATAGGTTTTAAAGTTGAAACTGGTGGACCCTGATTAGATTTCCCCACAATTTGACAAGTGTTACATGTCTTACAAAATTTCTTAACATCTTTTCTTAAATTAGGTTAATAAAATTGTTTCATAATTTTATAGGTAGTTTTCTTTACCCCAAGGTGCCCATCTGAAGGTGTATGTTTAAAATCTCATCCCTATAGACTTTAGGAACTACAACCTGGTGAACAACTGTCCATTCTTCATTAGCAGGAATCTCCTGTAACCTCCATTTTCTCATCAATAAAACCTCATTAAAATAATATCAAACTAGCACTTTCTTAATTTCCTCATTAAAGAGTTATTTCTCTTTAACTTCAGCAAGATCAGTATTTCTATTAGTTTTTATCTGAATAGTGACAAGTCCTTTTCCAGCTGCTATTCTCTGTTACAGACTTCCAAACATTTTTTCCATCATCCTCATCATTATATATGGTGGATATATATCTAAATCTGTCTCTGTTTCATCAATTACTTGCTTATCTATTAATTTCACTGCAGAAACAACTTTATCCTCTGCTGAATCATTTCCTAATATCAACAAAATACCATCCACTGATAAAAATTGATCTAATTCCTATTTTAACAGGTCCATTCTTTTCAAGTTTAATAAACAAATAAACATTTGATTTGGCTGATGAGTCACTTCTTAAAAAATCTCACAACCTGTCTCTTGTTTTTGAATCTGACAGCCTGTTTCTTTCAGTATCTACTGGTGTATCTCACAAGCTTTTATTCCTTTTAAATGACTCTGTCCAGTATTTTTTCCACTGGCAAAGTTTTTAGACTTTAAATCAGTTTGCACAACACTAATGCTGGCAACAGTTCCCCATACATCTTCAAACTTAATTGGATACTTTACTACAGGGACAACCTTATCTCCTGACACAAAAGGTTTGAATTCCTTCCCAGTTTTACCAACAATTCCAGACTGTTTTTTACTGCCATCTCTTTGAGTATAAGCATCTGGTGCTGTTGGTTCTTTCTTTTCCTTGAAGGAAAAAAACAATTTGCTACCCCATGACCGGCTTTCTTACAATAATTGCAAAATGAACCAAAAGGTTTCCCCATTTATTTTCTACCTTAATGATACCTTTTTGAAAAGATATTTTGCAGATAAAAATTGGATTCTTATCTGCTTTAATTTAAGATCTGGGTTTAACACATAATCATCTGTAACTTAAAAATAATTTTCCTAATATTCCTTTTCTCCCTTTTTTTCTGGCTTCCTCAACTCTACATGCTTCTAATTCTAGCTTTATCTTCTTTTGCTCCTTTTCAAACTGCCTTTGTCTCTCCCCCCCCCCCCCGCCCCCAACCCCCTCTAATCTAACTTTTTCTATCTCTTCCTCTAAGCTAAGTTTTTCTATCTTATGCTTTTTACTGGTTTTACTCTCTCTAGCTCAAGTTCTTTATGGTTGTTCTCTCTCTTACACTCAATTCTATTTTTTTTCATGACTCCACCTGTCTCAGCTGTAACTGCTGCTCAAGAGATTTACTCTCAGGAAGTTGGTCCAACACCTCCTCATCAAAATTATTTTTTATTTACATAAAAGTCAGACATAATTCTTTGAATCTTAATTTTCTTCAGTGATACTTTTAACTCCTTAAGTTTCAACTCTTTAGTGATAAGCAACACCTCCTCCTTTTTTGTCTTTTTCAAATCTGAAAAGTTAGGGGATTCCAAAACTTTTATTATCCATTTGGAAAGTTTAACTTGGCCCAAACTTAGTTTTAGGGTTTAAAACATAATCAACTGCAATTTTTGCAACCTTTGACCAAGTCTCCATTTTCAAATCTACACAGATTGGCATTGCCAAATATTTATCAAAGCCCATTGCTTTTGTTTTTCCACACACACTATGAGCTCTTTAATTAGCTTTCAAAACTATTTTTACCTTAATAAATCAAATATTAATCGATCAAATAACCTCTAATTAAGATCAGATTTTTGGTTTTCTCCCAATGAGCCCCCAGTTTTGTTACAAACTAATAAACTTGCATTACTAGTAACAAAGGAACAGCAATGGGAAATTAACCAGACAATGGTAAATTAAAAATAATACTTTTTATTAAACTATTAATAACATAATATTTCTTACTTAACTCTAAATTTAACTCCACTGTGCACAAATATAAATGTGTGTGTGTGTGTATTAATGTCCAAAACCATCACAGTTTAAACTTAATTCTGAAAAAGTTACTTTTAAAACTCCAGTATCAAATATCTGTTTGACTTCAGGATCCTTTTAAAACATGATTCAGAGTAATTATGAAGCACTTTTAAACATTATATTCTCAGATCTCTTTCAACTCACGATGATCTTGATGAGCTGTATTTCAAAGAGATGTTCTTCCATCAGGAGTGACTGTTTTCTGGGCACAAATGAGAAGAGGTCTTACTTATTTAAAAGCCACTTATGTTGTATCTCCTGTGAATAGGATAATACAAGTCCTGTCTTTCCAGGAGATCAAGTTTTCTTCTTCTTCTTCAGTTTTCTTCTTAGAGTCACAGAGTTTCCTTCCACGATGAGGCTGCACTATTTATTTTCAAAAGAGCAGTCAGACAGTTTTTTTTCCCCCCCTTTTGAAAGCCACTTATTTTCTGTATTCCCTTTTATTAAGAGTAACACATAACAGCACCTATTCTGGTTTCTGTAATTCATTCCTGTCTTTCACAGAGTTCCAACTTCTATGTGTGTCACAGTGTCTTGACTTCTGAACTAAACCAAAAATGTCTGAATTTGATAATATATTTCTCCAAATTATGTGATATTTACATCATCAATGAGGTCAATCTCAATTCTTGGAAGCCATGTGCTGAAATCCTTAAAGATTTTAGTTTCATTTCTGAAAATAAATACTTCTTGCCTTTTCCAGAACCACTCCATATCCATAACAACCTCTGACCTCATATCTGACCTCATATCTGTTCAAGAGGCTTAGTTGCTTTTAAGAACCTGGTACTAGAATTTCAATTAAGAACTTGACTGTTCCATTATGGCTCTGCTTTCCAGACACATCGACCCAGAGAATGATCTCTCTCTCTTTCTCTCTCTCTCTCCCTCTCCCTCTCATTACAATGGTTCTCTGTAAATATGTTGTGACCTGTGTGTGACTCTAGACCAGTCCACAATTAGCTCACTAGAAACACATTTAACTCTATAACTTAGTTTACTAAGATATATTTAAATGAAATATAGCTTAACATTAACCTAAATATTAACATTATCACAGATCCATTACTTTACTTTTTAGCCATTGAAAAGCATGCAAATGATAATTATATTAATTTTAAATCTATTAAGTATTTCTTCTTTTACAGTTTTTAATTGTTTTCAAATGTCAGTGATATTCAAAAATTCTGACCATTTTGACAGGCAGCTAAACTTGGGGAATATATTTTTAGACCTCAAGGTTTGTTTGAGCCCAACACCTTTAAATTGCTTCTTCAGGTCTCCACCAATAATAAATAAATCAATTCTATATACTATTTTAAATATGATAAAAATAGGAGCCTGGATGTTTATTTCATTCTCTTGGAATATTTTTATTGCAGAAGCACAGAAATCCTGAATTTGGTATGTCTTTGCTCAGTGTTATTGACTGACAGACCATTACCATGTATTTTAAAGCTTGCACAAATTGCTATTGAGATTCTGCCTGTGCCTGCTCAACTAATGGGGGTGTAACCCAAAGTTACAGTCTAAAACAACTCAACCATGACAGAAATGCTATAAGGTATGAAATTCTCAAGCTGGTCTAAGATACTTCTTCTACACTGCCCTACTGAAATTCCCCAAAAAATGGGATCTTAACAGTATGTGGGTCTGCCACAAGTATAGTTAATTGTGCAGCTATTTAAAATCCTAGGAAATAAAAAGCAAAATTGTGTGCAGAATCTGTGAAAGTGTTGGGTGAAAATAGAGAGCCAGTTTATAATTCCTTTCTTTACTGAAGCCTCTAAGTCTTTCAATGGTCACATCTTTATAAAAAGCAATCTGACAATTAAATTGTATTTGGAGAAGGTTTTGTGTTCATATTTCTGATTCTGAGAACAAATGACTGCAGAATGATGTATGTTTGTTTGGTGATGGAGCAGCCATCAAAACCTTGGTTCGATTTTGCAGTCCTAACTATAAACTCCTAGCTACTTGAAACATTAACCATCAATGAACATCAGCTGGAAATATCAAGCATGATATCTGAGGTGAGTACTGATTTCCAAACCCCTTCAACCTCAAATAAATTTGCATAACCCATTTGTGGGAGAAGATAAGAGGGGTTGAATGTATGAAATGGAATATTAACTCTTGAGTGCTGCAAGATATTTTCAGGCGTCAGATTCTGGGACAAGTTTTTTTTTCCCTGCAGATTTTGTTGTTCATAATTATGCAGAGTAGAACAACTACAGCGATAAAGCATGTCCCTTTTTCTTTTTTGCCCTTTCAATAAATTCATAGAGGAAGATGTATTTTTGTAACTCTTGCAAAAATGTTGCTCAACCCTGAATTGCAGAAAATGCAATTTGGAAATCATTACAAATTACCATTTCAAAAATGGTTGATGCACGTCAGCAATGCTTTGTCGACTATCACATTCGAGAAAGTGCATGAAAAGTGGTAGCAGCTTTCTTCAATGTTGAACCATTTATTGCGGCAATGTTTTCTTCACCACTTTTTAATGCTGTAATATTCTTTGCCGTAACAAATGTCAGAAAGAATTTTGAATTCCTGTTTCTCACCTTTTCATTAAGAAAAATAGAAAAATCTGGTCTCAAGGAACAATGTTCACTGAGCAGAAGAAATCACTTGAAATATACATGCTATTGCCTTTATCCAAAACTTGCTTTTACCATGTAATAATTTCACAGAGTGGGCACTATCCAGCATAATGAAAACAAATTGCTTTATTAATTAAAAGTTAACTTCATATAGATTACAATAGAACCAAAAGTTTTATGAGATGATTCTCTGAACACTGGGCATTATAAATAATAAGAATGTTCCAAGTTAGTTACCTATTCAAACTACAGGGAACATTCTCTTCACTGCCATTCTTCAAAAGCAAACTGAAAGAAAAAAAGACAAGGGGAACGAGAGAACAATTTTAAAAATGTGTAATTTCTTGCATTTCAAAAGATAGGTATCAAATTTGCATTTAAATAGTTTTGCCTCCCTCCTTCTTGTCCGAGGTTTCTGTAGAGGTCATTGACCCACACCGGTATTTGGGTTTTTCGTATCTGTATGATTTATATGACTTTATTCTTAATTGTATCGAGGTAAGGGGCAAGGAGGGTGGCAAAGGGGTGAGGGGATAAAAAAAACAGACTTGGGACGTTATGCTGGTGTTGAAAGAGATTGCATTGTATGTTTGAATTTATGCAAGTCTGTGAAAATCAAAAATAAAATATTCAAAAAATATATAGTTTTGCCAACAATTGCATGTGAAATGGTGAAGCTGAAAAATATGTGAAATAGTGAAAATCTTAAGTGTGAATTAGTGCTGTCAATGAGATTACAGTTTGACCAGGCCATTCACACTAGAGTTAATAAGAAGGCTGAGGCAGATATCTGAACATTAGATTCTGAAAAATGGACAGAGTTATGAAGACCCAAAGTAATAAATTGAAAATTCAGAAAATACAATTATTGCTTACCTACAAATTCTTTCGCTTTGGAAGTAATGTGTATATCAAAAAAAGTTGTTTTTCCTCAGGCCTATTCAATAAATGAACGTTCCACCAGGACTCTTACATTGAGTATCTCTGAAATGGGTTTTGTATTGATTTTTGTAACTACCCTGTTAGATGACGTTATCCCTTAGCGTGTCATTTTCAGATGGGTCCGCCCGGAGCAGGTCATTGAGGTGATAACTGTCATTCAGTGGGACAGAAAAGCAATCATAGGTTTTTCATTACTTACTGTTTTCCCTGCAAGTGGGATCACTTGACATATTATGGCTTCTGTGATTTAGTTCCACACTGAAATTAAGTGCTGGAATATCAAACTGTAGGTTTAGAAAATAAACCTGATGTCAAGAAATCAAATGCCTCATAGGCCAGAACAGTGAGTCTGTGGCAGTGAAGCCGGCAGAGCAAACTTATAATGATGTAACATTAAGGCTAGGCCAGCGTTCTCAACTGCTGCTATCAGTTTCATCAGTTTCAGAGATGAATAGATTATCTTTATTTTGTCAGAACAGAGATAATATCTATTTTCTATGAGCTAAATCGGCTTTAAAATTGATCAAATATGCCTGGTGGTCTCTGCAAGCTTGCTGCACTGTTTGAATCCTTCTTAAGATTCCACAAAATATTTAACAATTCAAGAAAAGCACATGAGCAATTATCATTCATAAACATCATTGGTTATGCATTGATTTTGTGTTAAAGCACCCAGTACCATACAAACATGTAGTCTTATTCAGGTTGGAGTTTTTTCATTTTAAATTAATGCAGTAATGTCAGACTGTCAATAAAAACTATGATGCCTTTTTCATAGGATCTTTATCACACAAAAGTTTACAAAAATATATACATTTATACAAGCAAACTAGTTAGCGTTTATTGTTTAGTTGAACATAATACATTAAATGCAATCATAAAATATTACTAAAATGAAATACTTTCAGAAATTATTCCTGATTAACATTTCCAGATGTGTAATAAAAGCAATACAAGTATTTCACAGGAATCTTTCTTGTTCTGGTAAAATTGAGTACATTTATACAGCGTGACTTCTTTTGGAGTTGCTGTGCAACTGAATTACTTAGTTAGCATCCTCGTACTCTTACGCTATTTCCATCATACTGACAATTAAAACTGCACAATGTGGCGTTAATCATCATGAATTTATATTAAAATCAGTATTACAACTGCCAAAAATACATACTCTCTGTTTAATAATACAATAGCTCTAAAACCTGATCTGTTAATGTGTATTTAATAGGACCAGCACTGTATTTTTTTTGAATGTCTACATTTTTACAGGACGTTAAAGGGGTTATTATGTCATTTAGATGCTCAAAACATTCAATTAATGAATGTTTCAGACCATGAAAATACCAGGCTTATACGTGCTGCAATCAACTAGTCTACATTGATTAGATTCAATCTAAGTTTTTTTTTGCAGCAATAGGTTATGATTCAATTGTTGTGGAGGGATAAATCATCAATTTCCATAATACGTTCTTATCCTGTGGTGAAATTTTCATCTACATGCAAACCCTTCAAATTCCAGTTTTTCTACTGAAAGTATCACTCCATTTGGCTTGTGAGCTTGTGACACAGCTCATTGTGCGCTCCTGGGAGTGGCTAAGATGCTTGATTGCACCCTAAGGTAGTCTATTTCCAAGCCGTTTCCCAGTGGGCTCGTAAGCTTTATTACCAAAGTAAAGAATTTCACTGTGAACCAATCCATCAATATAATACACAAAAGGCTTCAAATATTAGTTCTATTAATTTTGAACCTATAAAGTCTAAATAGTCACCAAATCTGCTCCTGAACCAAAAAAAAAACAAAAAATGACTCTGTATCATGTTTAATCCTCTGTGTGAGACCACCATTTTGTTACTTTGGTATGGGCAGAGTCTGCTAAGCATAAAGGCTGATTAAATTATGCTATTGAAATTGATGCAACTGTTTGTTGAGAGATGCACATTAGGATAATTTTGCTGTATGTACTTTTGGCAGAATATGCAGGGTGACTAATACAATCCTCTGGTTTAGCACAACATTTCAATCTGGCAGTCATGTTTTGAGATCATAAATGAGATTTGCAGACTCCCTCAGATTCAGGCCAATCTGTCCATGTACAAATAATATTGCTGAAGCCCTCAGTGGCCAGAGACCCTTCCTTTTTCAGGTGATGGTCCTTGTATGATATCAACCTTTGTCATAAATAGAGCACTGGTTGCTGTTTTCGATATGAACTGATGAGAGCAAAGTCAACTTGCTTTTATAGGTGGTGGAACAAAATGCATCACTAAAATTTATAATAAAAGGTAATGCAAAAAAAGTTGTTTTTCAGGTTGGCTTGTGAGCCAGTGTGGAGAACATTTTGGGAAAGGTTAAATTTAGTGAAGAAACCCTATCTGAATAAAATAATGTTGGCATTACTTTGAGAAAACCCATGAAAGAGTGAAGAAATGTAATAAAGCAAATTATGCAAACTGAAAATGCAACTGGAAAATGCTAATACTGTTCTGATCAGGTGATGCCCTCTTGAACTACAGTGTATTACAAAGTTTACAATCTCTTTCATAACTCTTGTTTTGTCATCAAACTTGGAAGCAACTTTATTTGTTTCCAATTTCTATGCTTTTTAAAGGTATTAGATAATTTTTAGTATGTTGGTTTTATAACCATACTGTATCTCTCTGGGGACAAGGGAAGAAACCTTGGCAGAAGTTAGAATAAGCTGGTGCTTTTAGGAGGAGCTAGAATGGTGAATGAGGAGATAATGGATAGAAAAGTACATTGATTGTTAAATGAAGTGAAGCTCATGCAACAGTAAGCACTAACAAAACCTCCCTGACCTGAACAGGTTGTTTCTGTGCTGTAGAAATCGGTGCAGGTTCATGTAACTATGCATGTGAATAGGGTGGGCATGTAGAGACAGATTATTTTGGATAAGAGATGCTGATGGAGGAACAGGCCAACTTTCTTCAAAAGGAGTAGAATCTCTCTCTCTGCCATTCTCAAGCTCTTCAATCATGTAATCACTCAGATGCTTATCTCCTTTTCCCCTTCCCTCACCATCCGAAGAGCTACCCTCTCCTCCTATCTCTTCAAACTTTTTTTACTCCTCTGCCTTGTCACCCATATCAAAGATACTCTGTGGTTAGTAAGGGAATACTGAAGGTGGTATGTGAGTGGACAGAAAAAAAGTTGGGAACCACTGCTCTAAATGCTGCGTGACCTGCTGAGTGTCTCCAACACTTTTGTGTAATGCCATCTGAACCTTTCCTATCCATGTATCTGTCTAAATGTAATTTAAATACTGCATTTGATCCTACATCTGCCACTTCCACTAGTGCAGTGGTTCTCAACCTTTTTCTTTCCACACACATTTTCTTTCTTCTTTGGCTTGGCTTCGCGGACGAAGATTTATGGAGGGGGTAAAAATGTTCACGTCAGCTGCAGGCTCGTTTGTGGCTGACAAGTCCGACGCGGGACAGGCAGACACGGTTGCAGGGGTAAATTGGTTGGTTGGGGTTGGGTGTTGGGTTTTTCCTCCTTTGTCTTTTGTCAGTGAGGTGGGCTCTGAGGTCTTCTTCAAAGGAGGTTGCTGCCCGCCGAACTGTGAGGCGCCGATGCATGGTTTGAGGCGATATCAGCCCACTGGCGGTGGTCAATGTGGCAGGCACCAAGAGATTTCTTTAGGCAGTCCTTGTTCCTCTTCTTTGGTGCACCTTTGTCACGGTGGCCAGTGGAGAGCTCGCCATATAACACGATCTTGGGAAGGCGATGGTCCTCCATTCTGGGGACGTGACCTACCCAGCGCAGTTGGATCTTCAGCAGCGTGGATTCGATGCTGTCGGCCTCTGCCATCTCGAGTACTTCGATGTTAGGGATGAAGTCGCTCCAATGAATGTTGAGGATGGAGCGGAGACAATGCTGGTGGAAGTGTTCTAGGAGCTGTAGGTGATGCCGGTAGAGGACGCATGATTCGGAGCTGAACAGGAGTGTGGGTATGACAACGGCTCTGTATACGCTTATCTTTGTGAGGTTTTTCAGTTGGTTGTTTTTCCAGACTCTTTTGTGTAGTCTTCCAAAAGTGCTATTTGCCTTGGCGAGTCTGTTGTCTATCTCGTTGTCGATCCTTGCATCCGATGAAATGGTGCAGCCGAGATAGGTAAACTGGTTGACCGTTTTGAGTTTTGTGTCCCCGATGGAGATGTGGTGGGGGGGGGGGGGGGGGGTGGCTGGTAGTCATGGTGGGGAGCTGGCTGATGGAGGACCTCAGTTTTCTTTAGGCTGACTTCCAGGCCAAACATTTTGGCAGTTTCTGCAAAACAGGAGGTCAAGCACTGAAGAGCTGGCTCTGAATGGACAACTAAAGCGGCATCGTCTGCAAAGAGTAGTTCTCGGACAAGTTGCTCTTGTGTCTTGGTGTGAGCTTGCAGGCGCCTCAGATTGAAGAGACTGCCATCTGTGCGGTACCGGATGTAAACAGCGTCTTCATTGTTGAGGTCTTTCATGGCTTGGTTCAGCATCGTGCTGTAGAAGATTGAAAAGAGGGTTGGTGCGAGAACGCAGCCTTGCTTCACGCCATTGTTAATGGAGAAGTGTTCAGAGAGCTCATTGCTGTATCTGACCCGACCTTGTTGGTTTTCGTGCAGTTGGATAACCATGTTGAGGAACTTTGGGGGGCATCCGATGCGCTCTAGTATTTGCCAAAGCCCTTTCCTGCTCACAGTGTCGAAGGCTTTGGTGAGGTCAACAAAGGTGATGTAGATTCCTTTTTTCTGTTCTCCGCACTTTTCTTGGAGCTGTCTGAGGACAAAGACCATGTCAGTAGTTCCTCTGTTTGCGCGAAAGCCGCACTGAGATTCTGGGAGAACATTCTCGGCGACACTAGGTATTATTCTATTTAGGAGAATCCTAGCGAAGATTTTGCCTGCAATGGAGAGCAGCGTGATTCCCCTGTAGTATGGATGGAATCCTCCCAGAGGTTTGGAAGGCTGGCGGCAAAACTCTGCATGTCAAACTGCATGAGTTTTTCAAGCTTTGTTGGGACCAAGGAAAACTGCCTCGGGACCTCGGTGATGCCATCATCATCACCCTGTACAAAAACAAAGGCGAGAAATCAGACTGCTCAAACCACACACATACCTCCTTAAGTAATCCCTTACTAACTACAGAGAACCTATTGCATCCTAAAGTGATATGTGAGTGGAAGAAAAAAAGGTTGTGACCACTGCTCTAGCAGCTTGTTCCATATGCCATTAAAGAAGTTGCCTTTAAATCCCTTTTAAATTTTTGGTAAACAAGACCAAAACACTGGGTGTCTATTCTGATAGATGTTGTCTGACCTGCTGAGTTTATAGTTTCTTTTAAATCTTTCCCCTCACCATAGATCTTTGCCCTCAAGTTTTAGATTCCCCTACTCTAGAAAAAAAAATGACCATTTATGTTATCCACGCATCTAATGATTTCATAAATCTTTAAAAGTTCTCACCTTATCATTCAAAGCCACAGGGAGAAAAGTTCCAGCCTATCCAAACTCTCCTATTACATACTCGTGATCTTCTCTACCTGTTTTCCTAGATTAATTATATAATTGGGTGACTCAATAATGCACAGAATATTCTAAGTGTGGTGTTAAACATTGTAAGATTATGTCCCTGCTCCTGCCCTAACTGATAAAGTCAAACATGCTAAATGCCTTCTTTACAACCCTATCTACCAATGTCACTACTTTTATGGAACTATGTACCTGCAACACAAATTTCTTTGTTCCACAACAATGCCCAAGACCTGACTATTCACTGTGAGAATCTTCTCCTTTTTTATTTAGCTTACAACACCTCGCACTTACCCTACTTAAATTTCATCTACCATTTCTTGCCCCATTTTTTCAGTTCATCTGTTATAATCTTAAATAACCTTCTTCACTTTCAATAACCATCAATTTTTGTGTCAACTGTAAAATTGTTAACCTTGCTAACCTCATAGTTATTCAAGTTGAGAAAGAACAGTAGCGCCAGCACTAATCTGAGTGACAACCCTCTGCTACCACACTCTATCTCCTCCCATTAAATTGTTCATGAATCTAATTAGGTATCTCATCCTGGATCCCATGCAATCTGACTCTTTGGACCAGACTACCCTACAGGTCCAAGACAAAGACCTTAATTTGTGAATCACAATTTCCTGTGCATAAAGTCACGTTGGACAATCCCTAATTGGTCCTTGCCTTTCCAAATGCATATAGATCCTGTCTCTCAGGATTCCCTCCAGTAACCTGACATGGCTGATGTTAAACTCTTGTGCCTGTAGTTCCCTTATTTGTCCTTACAGCCTTTTATTTTTAATAAATGCACAATATTAGCCACCCTCCAGTCTTCTGGCTTTTCACTTGTGTTCAATGATGATACAAATAGCTCTGCCAGGGCTCTTGTTGTTTCTTCCCTTTCTTCCCATAATGTCCTGGGATATATTTGATCAGGTTCCAAGTATTTATTTCCCCTTTAAAATGCATAACCTCCCACATTACCTCTTCTGCCATGTGGACTCACTTCAAGACATTGCTATGCACTTTCTCGAATTCCTGAACCTTCATGTTTTTCTCCACAGTGAACACAGTTGAATAATACTCATTTAGGTCCTCACCCATACCCTATAGCTTCACACATAAATAACCCTCTTGATCTATAAGGGGCCCTATTCTTTCACAAATTAGTCTTTTTCCTTAAATATACTTGTAGTGTAGCTACAAGTGGCTCTGCACAGCCTATAGCACAAGAGAAGTTATAGCTATAGGGAGGTTAGCTCAGAAAGAACATGCTGTTCCCAGAAAGAAAGACTTGAACCCAGTTGAGTATAGTTAACACTTGCTTTATTCATAGCCCTGCTTTTATTCTCAAGATGAGGGATGTGGTCAAAATCCTCTCAGCACTGATTGGTGTGTTTGTGATCCGCTTTCCCTGATAGGCCAGTTAATCTTTTTTGGTTGTGGCCAATTGGAGGGCAGTGTTGTAGGCCTCATGCATCCTGTTGGATCGTCGTGTTCATTCTTCATTTTGTGAGGCCCCTTGGGGATGCTGCGAAGGGCCGCCACAGTAGATTCTTTTAGTATTCTCCTTCACCTCATCTTCTAGAGCTATCCCATTCTCCTCTTTGTTCCCCTTACTTCCCTCCTCGGTGAACTCCTAATTGCTGCTTGTGGACTTCAGGAGGGAGAAGTCAGGAGAGCATGACCCAGTCCTCATTGAGGGATCAGCAGTGGAAAGGATTAAGAGCTTCTAATTCCTGGATGTCAAGATCTCTGAAGATCTGCCCTGGGGCCTCCATGTCGCTGCCATCATGAAAGTTCACCATTGGAAATATTTCATGAGGAGTTTGAGGAGATTTGCTTTGTCAATGAAAACTCTTGCAAATTTCTACAGGTGTACCAAGGAGAGCATTGTGACTGGTTGCATCAGTGTCTGGTATGGAGGTGCCAATGCAAAGGAAAGAAACTACAAAGTTGTGAATTTGGCCAGTGACATCATGGGCATCAGTCTTCACTCCATCGAGGACATCTGCAAGAGGTGGTATCTGAAGAAAGCAGTCTCTATCGTCAAGGACCGTCACGCCATGCCTCTTCACACTGCTCCCATCGGAAAGGAGGTACAGGATCCTGATGACAAACATCCAGCAGCTTCTTCCCCTCTGCCATCAGATATCTAAATGGACACTGAACTACAGACACTGCTTCACTGTCTCTTCCTTTTGCGCTTATTTTTTTTTAAGTGATTTATAGCAATATTTGCACCATAATGCCACCTCAAAACAACAAATTTCATGACAGGTTCATGGCAATAATTTCTGACTCTGAATAGGGATTCTCTTGATATCAATGGATTAAAACTGACATATGCCTTCTTTTTCTTGACCAGAGCCTCAATACTGATGTTCAACCAGGGTTCCCTAATCTTGCCAGCCTTGCCCTTCACCCTAACAGGAACATGCTTTCGTGAATTCTCCCCATCTCTCTTTAATTCTCAGTCATTTTCCAGACATTCCTCTACCAGTAATCAGACTTTCCCAAACAATTTTTGTAAGCTCCTGTCTTAATGACATTAAAATTTGCCTTCTGACATTTTAACTTTATTTTGAATATTTATTAAAATTATAGTGATCACAAAGTTATGATCAATCTGTTTCAGGGATTAATGTATACTAATCCTGACTAAAATCAGCTTTGTGGTTCATATTTTAAGAAAAATGTTATTCTTTGCAAATGGTCCCATGCAAATTAATATGTCAGTAGTTTTAATTCCCAAATGCACAATAGGGTAAGGTTGTGATGAAGTGTAAAACAAGTAAAAGTGGCCTGTTAGGCCTGTTTTATATCTCCCACAATTTTCATCTCAATTAAAGACCAGGAAAGATTGATGAAAGTATAAGAAGGAACTTGCTACTTTGTAAAGTATGTGGATTGGTGAAATTCTAAACAATTTAACCAGCAAACACAGAAAATTCAGTTAACATTGCTGGGTACCATATAAAGTGGAACATGGGTATGCACAAAGATTGAGGGAAGAGTGGATAAGGACATCACTATTAACATTGGAAATAATACCATTTGAAGCAGTAGCTTCCCTGGACAGAGAATTCTCGTCAATTAATATATTTAAAATGCAGATAGATATATTTTTGCATCATAGGAGAATTAAGGGCAATAGGGAAAGGACAGATAGATGGAAAATTGAATCCATGGCCAGATCTGCCATGATCTTATTAAATGGCAGAGCAGGCTCGACGTGCTCGGAGTTCTTCTGCTCTTCTGCACAAAAATCCCTCCAAAGGTCAACAAAGTTAAACATCTGTGCATGCCCTTGAGGTAGAATGTTTGTGGAAGCATGTCCGGAGCCTTCTAACTTCATGCTTTTGTTTTTTTAGATGGCAAAAAGCTGGGAAAACCCTATCTGAATATGAGACAATCATAACCTAGTTTAATAGAACACAAACTATAGAATAGGCCCACAATGTCTGTGTCAAACACAAAGCCAAATTGAACTAAATATATTCTGCTTGCACATCTTTAAAACTCCTCTATCAAAAAGGCTCTCTTACACCACTATCTCTGGCAGCTCATTTCAGGCACTTACATCTTTCTGTGTAACTCCTCCCCATCCTCATCCTCCCCATCCTGTGTAACTCCTCCCCATCCACACATCCCTCCCCATCCTGTGTAACTCCTCCCCATCCACACAACCCTCCCCAATTCTGTGTAACTCCTCCCCATCCTCACATCCCTCCCCATCCTGTGTAACTCCTCCCCATCCACACACCCCTCCCCCATCCTGTGTAACTCCTCCCCATCCTCATCCTCCCCATCCTGTGTAACTCCTCCCCATCCTCACACCCCTTCCCCATCCTGTGTAACTCCTCCCCATCCTCATCCTCCCCATCCTGTGTAACTCCTCCCCATCCTCACACCCCTTCCCCATCCTGTGTAACTCCTCCCCATCCTCATCCTCCCCATCCTGTGTAACTCCTCCCCATCCTCACACCCCTTCCCCATCCTGTGTAACTCCTCCCCATCCTCATCCTCCCTATCCTGTGTAACTCCTCCCCATCCACACACCCCGCCCCCATCCTGTGTAACTCCACCCCATCCTCATCCTCCCCATCCTGTGTAACTCCTCCCCATCCACACACCCCTCCCCATCCTGTGTAACTCCTCCCCATCCTCATCTTCCCCATCCTCCCCATCCTCATCTTCCCCATCCTGTGTAGCTCCTCCCCATCCTGTGTAACTCCTCCCCAGCCACACACCCCTCCTCCATCCTGTGTAACTCCTCCCCATCCTCATCCTCCCCATCCTGTGTAACTCCTCCCCATCCTCACACCCCTTCCCCATCTGTGTAACTCCTCCCCATCCTCATCCTCCCCATCCTGTGTAACTCCTCCCCATCCTCACACCCCTCCCCATCCTGTGTAACTCCACCCCATCCTCATCCTCCCCATCCTGTGTAACTCCTCCCCATCCTCACACCCCTCCCCCATCCTGTGTAACTCCTCCCCATCCTCATCCTCCCCATCCTGTGTAACTCTTCCCCATCCACACACCTCTCCCCATCCTGTGTAACTCCTCCCCATCCACACACCTCTCCCCAATTCTGTGTAACTCCTCCCCATCCTCACACCCCTCCCCCATCCTGTGTAACTCCTCCCCATCCTCATCCTCCCCATCCTGTGTAACTCCTCCCCATCCACACACCCTGCCCCCATCCTGTGTAACTCCTCCCCATCCTCATCCTCCCCATCCTGTGTAACTCCTCCCAATCCTCACACCCCTCCCCATCCTGTGTAACTCCTCCCCATCCTCATCCTCCCCATCCTGTGTAACTCTTCCCCATCCACACACCCCTCCCCATCCTGTGTAACTCCTCCCCATCCACACACCTCTCCCCAATTCTGTGTAACTCCTCCCCATCCTCACACCCCTTCCCCATCCTGTGTAACTCCTCCCCATCCACACACCCCTCCCCCATCCTGTGTAACTCCTCCCCATCCTCATCCTCCCCATCCTGTGTAACTCCTCCCCATCCACACACCCTGCCCCCATCCTGTGTAACTCCTCCCCATCCTCATCCTCCCCATCCTGTGTAACTCCTCCCAATCCTCACACTCCTTCCCCATCCTGTGTAACTCCTCCCCATCCTCATCCTCATCTAAACATATGTCTTCTTATAATTGACATTTTTAGCCTATGGAAATAGTTCTGATTAAGCTACTCCATCAATGCCTCTCATCATTTTATATACTTCGATCAGGCCTTCCTTTACCCCACAATGTTCCAAGAAAACAATTCCTGTTTGTTATGGATGCTGTGTGATCTGCTGAGTTTTTCCACCACATTTGTGTAGTGCAGTTGATGAAGAGCTCACCCAAAATCTTGCTTACTCTTCCCATGGGTGTCCCATGACTTGCTGAATTTATCCAGCACATTTGTATATTACACTCCACCCCAGCATCTGCAAACTTTCTTGTTTAACTCAGTGTTTATCCAACCTCTCCTTATACCTCAAACCCTCCTATATAGGCAGCATTCAGGTAAATCTCTTCTTTCCACTTTCTAAAGCCTCCACATCCTCCCTGTAATGGACCAACTACTTTGTCCTCATATGTCTCATAATGCTTTATGATTTTGTTAATACAATAACAGTTGAATTGTAGCAATCAGAAATGGTGTTAAAATTATTAGCCTCCCTTTACTCCATCCTCTCTTCCTTCCTCCATCCCCATATCCCAACCAGCTGAGCCTAATTCCAAAGGCAAGCAATACTAGCACACATGATTTTGAAGTTACATTGTCCTCAAGGCATATCTAAATAAATCAAGTCTGTTATGCACACCTGTGACCCACGTGTCCATAGTTCAATCAAGTGAGTTTCATACTGTACTGTAGCCCAAGAATCCATCCTCTGGGTAAGAGGAAGAGAGAGATAATTGGGTGCAGCAAAGGTGGGCTTGTTTTTTGGAACACAAAGGTGTTCTCTGCCTTTTTACAATATAATAAAATATTGAGCCGTTGCACCCCACAACGTTGTCATACCCACACTCCTGTTCGGCTCCGAATCATGGGTCCTCTATCGGCATCACCTACGGCTCCTAGAACGCTTCCACCAGCATTGTCTCCGCTCCATCCTCAACATTCATTGGAGCGACTTCATCACCAACATCAAAGTACTCGAGATGGCAGAGCATTGAATCCACGCTGCTGAAGATCCAACTGCGCTGGGTAGGTCATGTCTCCAGAATGGAGGACCATCACCTTCCAAAGATCGTGTTATATGGCGAGCTCTCCACTGGCCACCGAGACAGAGGTGCACCAAAGAAGAGGTATAAGGACTGCCTAAAAAATCTCTTGGTGCCTGCCACATTGACCACCGCCAGTGGGCTGATCTCGCCTCCAACCGTGCATCTTGGTGCCTCACAGTTCGGCGGGCAGCAACCTCCTTTGAAGAAGTCCGCAGAGCCCACCTCACTGACAAAAGACAAAGGAGGAAAAACCCAACACCCAACCCCAACCAACCAATTTTCACTTGCAACCGCTGCAATCGTGTCTGCCAGTCCCGCATCGGACTTGTCAGCCACAAACGAGCCTGCTGCTGACGTGGACCCCTCCATAAATCTTCATCTGCGAAGCCAAGCCAATGAAGAAGAAGATGGAGAAAGAAGAAAATATTGAGTAATTTAAATATTGTTGAATTCTACAAGGTATCAAAATGTGTATGTTGATTATAATTTCTTAGGCAATCAGCAAACATAAGTGGATATCACGTAATATCCAAACTAATTATTTTCTAAAGATCCAAAGAGACATTATATGATCATTTTTTTCACTATATTGTTGATTATCTGGTTCTAAATTCAAAAGTAATTTTAGAGTGAATATGACTGGAAACAATGCCAAATATCAAACAAACCAGAAGCTATAATGAGAGTAACATAGTTCTTTCACTTTCCAATTGATGAGAAACTGACGTTAATAACTGGTAATTAACTAAAAGTTTGAGTACCATTACAATCTTCTTATAAATGTCAGAGTAATTTATTGGAATCTGACCTAGAAGTCACATATTTTCCATCATCCAGAATTAATATAGATTCCCCTACTCAATTTCCTTAACTCTAGGGAAGATTGTAGACATATTTAGATTAATACATAGATAATTAAATTTAACTTAGACATTCAGCATGGTAACAGGCCCTTTTGGCCCAAGAACCCATGCCGCACAAATACCACAATTAATTTATGACCATGGTAGATTTTGAAGAGTCAGAAGAAGCCAGAGGACCCAGAGAAAGAGAAAACCCATACCTACATGGGGAGAACATACAAACTCCTTACAGGATTTGAACCCTGATTGCTGGCGTTGAAACAACATTGTTCTAACCACTATACTAACCTTGCCACACATAACGTCCACATGTTGTGACATGTTGCCCATAACACCCATAATGAAATCACCCGTGAAATTCAAAGTAAGGAAAATGGAAAAACTGTGAATGTAAAAAGCTTTTAAAAATAAAGCTTAAATCTCTGATCAGCAAATTATCTGAAGGTGTAATTTCCATTTCCATTTAACAAAATATCCCACACATCATTGCCAATTAAGAAACATTGTGAGTCATTCATAAAGAATGCCTAAAAACTCATAATTAGCAAGAAGAAATGGAATGTTAAATAAATAATAATAGAACATATTTTCAGGACTTTCACCAAATATTTAGATAATGTCAAAAAGGTGACGATTATACATGTGAGGGTCATTCTCTGAGATGCATATATTTTTATGCAAGAAGCATAGTGAACAAGGTAGATGAGCTGAGAGCATGGATAGATACTTGGGGTCACGGTATTGTGGCAATTAGTGAGACCTGGCTACAGGAGGGGCAGGACTGGCAACTTAATATTCCAGGATACATTTGTTTTAGATGTGATAGATCAGGGGGGAAAAAAGGAGGAGGAGTTGCTCTGCTTGTTAAGGAGGACATTACTGCCGAGAGGTGGCAGGATGGTATGGAGGGATCGACCAGTGAGGCTGTTTGGGTGGAATTGAGGGGTGGAGGAGGCAAGAGGGTG
The DNA here is from genome assembly GCF_036971445.1 of Narcine bancroftii. Taxonomy (NCBI): domain Eukaryota; kingdom Metazoa; phylum Chordata; class Chondrichthyes; order Torpediniformes; family Narcinidae; genus Narcine; species Narcine bancroftii. The sequence continues at coordinate 427,884,450 of NC_091469.1, forward strand.
CTAATAGGGGTGTATTACAGACCACCAAATGGGCCAAGAAAATTAGAGGAACAAATTTGTAGGGAGATAACATATATGTGTGAAAATCATAATGTAGTGATCATGGGAGATTTTAACTTCCCACACATTGATTGGGATACCCATACGGTTAGAGGGCTGGATGGGCTGGAGTTTGTTAAATGTGTTCAGGATTGTTTTCTAAATCAATTAGTAGAAGAACCGACTCGGGATGGTGTAATACTGGATCTCCTGTTAGGGAACGAGCTAGGTCAGGTAGCGGACATTAATGTTGGAGAACCAATTGGGTCTAGTGATCATAATTCTGTTAGTTTTAGGGTAGTTTTAGGGAAGAGCAAGGAGAGGCCTAAAGTTGAGGTTCTGGATTGGCAAAGAGCAAATTTCGAAGGAACAAGAAGGGATTTGGGGAGTATTGAGTGGGACAGGATATTTTCAGGTAAGGATGTTAATGAAAAATGGAGGATATTCAAAAAAGAAATTTTGAGGGTACAGAGTAGTTATGTCCCAGTGTGGATCAAAGGAAAGGCTGGAAGTCATAGGGAGGCTTGGTTTTCGAGGAATATTGGAAATTTGGTTAGGAGAAAAAGGGAGCTGTACAAGAGGTATAAAGAGCAGGGAGCTGAGAAGTTGAAGGAGGACTACAAGGAGTGTAGAAGGAATCTTAAGAAAGAAATTAGAAAGGCCAAAAAAAGGCATGAAGAGGCTTTGGCTGACAGAGTAAAAATAAATCCAAAGGGTTTCTATAAGTACATTAAAAGTAAAAGATTAGTGAGGGATAAAATTGGACCCATTGTAGATAGCGAGGGTAGGCTGAGTGAGAAATCTGAGGAAATGGGGGAAATTTTGAATTATTTCTTTGCCTCGGTATTCACTAGGGAAAAAAATGTTGAACCAGTTGAAGTAAAGAAAAATAGTGGGGAGGTCATGAAGCATATAAGGATAACCGAGGAGGTAGTGATGGCTGTGTTAAAAAAGATAAAGTGGATAAATCTCCGGGACCGGACAAAATATTCCCTAGGACACTCAGGGAGGCTAGTGGACCGTTAGTGGGGCCATTAACAGAGATATTTAGGATGTCACTGGCCACGGGGGTGGTGCCAAAGGATTGGAGGGTGGCGCATGTGGTTCCTCTGTTTAAGAAAGGGTCCAAATGCAAACCTGGGAATGATAGGCCTGTAAGTCTGACGTCTGTGGTGGGAAAGTTGATGGAAAGTGTTCTGAAGGATGCTATTTACAAATTTTTGGAGGTACAGGGATTGATAGGGAGTAATCAGCATGGTTTTGTCAGGGGTAGATCATGCTTGACAAACCTGATTGAGTTCTTCGAAGGGGTTACAAAAAAGGTTGATGAAGGGAAAGCTGTGGATGTTGTCTATTTGGACTTTAGTAAAGCTTTTGACAAAGTTCCCCACAGGAGGTTAGGAAAAAAGGTGGAGGCATTAGGTATAAATAAAGAGGTAGTGAAATGGATTCAGCAGTGGTTGGATGGGAGGTGTCAGAGAGTAGTGGTAGAAAATTGTTTGTCCAATTGGAGGACGGTGACTAGTGGAGTTCCTCAGGGTTTGGTCCTGGGTCCACTATTATTTGTTATATATATTAACGATCTGGATGTAGGGGTGGAGAATTAGATAAGCAAATTTGCGGATGACACAAAGATTGGTGGTGTTGTGGAAAGTGAGGTAGATTACCGTAGATTAAAAGGTGATTTAGGAAGGCTGGAGGTGTGGGCTGAGAAATGGCTGATGGAATTTAATACAGATAAATGTGAGGTGCTAGATTTTGGAAAGGCAAATTTAAATAGGTCATATACATTGAATGGTAGACAATTGAGGAGTGCAGAGCAACAAAGGGATTTAGGATTTAGGAGTTATGGTAAATAGTACCCTCAAGGCTGATACTCAGGTAGATGGTGTGGTGAAGAAGGCATTTGGAATGTTGGCCTTCATAAATCGGAGTATTGAATTCAAGAGTAGGGAGGTTATGATTAAATTGTACAAGGCATTGGTGAGGCCAAATTTGGAGTACTGTGTACAGTTTTGGTCACCAAATTATAGAAAAGATATAAACAAAATAGAGAGAGTGCAGAGAAGGTTGACGAGAATGTTGACAGGATTTCAGGGTCTGAGTTACAGGGAAAGGTTGTGCAGACTGGGGCTTTTTTCTCTGGAGCGTAGAAGATTGAGAGGGGACTTGATAGAGGTGTTTAAGATTTTAAAAGGTTCAGACAGAGTAAATGTGGATAGGCTTTTTCAATTAAGAAAGGGGGAGATTCAAACTAGAGGGCATGGTTTAAGATTGAAGGGGGAAAATTATAAGGGGAATATGAGGGGAAATTTCTTTACGCAGAGGGTGGTGGGGATGTGGAATGAGCTTCCGGCAGACGTGGTCGAGGCGGGATCATTAGTTACATTTAAGGAAAGACTGGATCGTTACATGGATAGGAGGGAACTAGAGGGGTATGGACCGGGTGCTAGTCAGTGGGACTAGGAGGGTGGGGATTTGCTACGGCATGGACTAGTAGGGCCGAACTGGCCTGTTCTGTGCTGTAAGTGGTTATATGGTTATATGGTTATATGATTAACTGCCCTTTTGAAACAACCTGGCAAACCATTCAACTATGTGACGGATAAAGAGACTCTGGGCAGCTGGGGAAGGACAATAAATCCTAGCCTTGCCAAAGACATCTCCAATCCAGGAATAGAGAGAAATTAAAACTGTACAGATTAATTATCACTTAGTTCATTCAGTTTACCCAATTCTGGGTGATGTGGTGGCACAGCAGGTATTACAGCTGCCTCACAGCTCCAGCAACCTGGGATTGATCTATGCATCTGGTGCTGTCTATGTGGAATCTAAGTGCCCTCTCTTGTGAGTACCCTGATGCTTCTGTTCCCTTCCATATCCCATACATGCAAGTTTACTTGACTGTTGGTTTGATGGGAATATCAGAGGATGTTAATCAGCACATGTGGGTGGAATAAAACACAAGGGGATAAACAAGATTGCTCCAAGGCCCTGCAGTGATTCAGTGGGCTGAATGGCCATCCTATGTTGTGAGGAAATATGAGAAAATGAAATTTAATTTCCAGATTGATTCTTTTCAGTCTTGTCAATTCCAATCAGTTCTGCAGTTTGAAAATCTCATATTGTGTAATTATATTTGAAACACAAGAGGGAGCCCAAGACAGCGAATAAAGTATTCCATAAGACAACAAAAGGCCACTATCATTGCAAAAATAAAATCACTGCAAAGTTTTCCATTTCCAGGCCAATGATCTGTCGAAGTAAAAGTTAATAAATGGATCTTGGGCTGTTTTGAACTTGTTTGAAACATTAGAATGTCGTAGCTTCTCATGACATCAACACACCAAAACATAGGCATTATTTCTTTGCTGCAACTAAACAAATTTTGAAAATTCAAGTTATATTAAACCTGTTTTATATTTTCTTCTATATTATTCCCTGAAAAATCTCCTGCAATTCTAAATAAATTGGTAACTTGTGTTCCTGATATGTCTCTTCCTGTGAAGTCTGGCATTCAGTCTCATTTCACAAGGATCTACAGTATTACCCTGTGAAATCATGATTGCTATGTGGCAGTTTGTCTTCCTCTTTACAGTCAATTTTGAGTGTTAATTGTTTCAGCATTGTTTCCAATATTTCAGCATTGTTACCAATACCTCAGCATTGATTCCATTATCTCAGCATTGTTTCCCATATCTCAGCCTTCATTCCCATATCTCCACATTCATTCAAATATTTCCACATTCGTTCGAATATCTCTTTCAGTCTTGTATCTTAGTTGGTACAGGTTAGTTGGAAGAATGGATGGATGAGTATTTGAAAGATTAGATATCTTACTCTGCCATGGTGTATGTGATGAAGAGGACACCTTCTCTACAATACCCATGCATACATATTATCCAACCTGCAGTAAAATCTGGAGGAGAGTCAACAAGGATAAAATTCACTAATTAGGTTTGGCACAGGCATTGTTTGCAGGGAAAAGAGTGTTTGTTCGAAGATTATGATGTTAAACCTGAACAAAGAACCTTTGGGTTGCCAATGCTTCATGGTTACTGAACAGAAGTGCTTTAGGGGAAAGAAGAGAAAGGGCCAACAACTAATAATTACGGATGTAGTTTGGATTCATGGCTGATGTACTTTTTCCTCCCAATCTCATTCTCCTATCTTCTCCTGTATCCTTTGACTCCCTGAGTAATCAAGAACCTATTAAACACTGCTTTGAATATACCTAACAACTCGTCAGCTGAGAACGAAAAGTAAACTGTACTGAATTCATACTCATGTAGATTGGGTATAACTACAGGAATTGGAGGGGAGCAAACAGAAAGGACATGTGGAGTTGGTGTCCAAAATATCAGGAGATTAAAACTTGTATGCTACCATCTGTAAAAACACAATGCTGGAGAAAATAAATTGAGTGTAATTTATGTAGCAAAGATAAAGGTATATAACCAACACCCATTTCCCACACGATTGGCCATACCTTACAATGTCTTCAATTCCAGCTCTTTGAGCCTGTTTCAATATAAAGTTGGTTAGTCAGTTAATTTCCTAAATTAACTGAAGGTCATAGAGATCCACTCCCCCATTCACCAGTTACCCAGACACCTCAATCCCTTGTTCTATGACACATAACTTCTCAAGCTCTGAGGTCTTTTTTTTCCACAACTTATGGTTGAAGTCGAGTATGTGGTTATCCCCTAACCAAACATGATGGTATCTCAATCACACTTAGCCAGCCGAGAGCATCATTGTCAATTGTGATCTGGGATAATCCTGCCAACTATGTAGGAGCAAAGGGAAAGGCCTCATGCAGTTGATGTTTGAAATAAAGGAGAAATTTATTAAAATTGCTGCACATCAGGAGACCAATCAAATCTGATCCACGAGCACAAATTTGGTACGGCTTTTGTATTCTCAGCTGAAAAGATCACACAGAAACTTGATTAACTGTAAAACTGTTTTAATAACAGAATGGTGGTGACAGAAAGACTTAATTAAGTAACCAATTAATTCTTGATTACAAAATAAAATGATCATCCACATGTCTAATTTAGTTATCAGTAAATGCAGTTTTTATTTACAACATTGGGTGCACGCAACAACATTAATGAAGTTCCTCAATGTGGATGTTATCGCTGCTGCATACATGTCTCTACTTTTTGGTTTTATCTGCTGTCCCCTGTTATCACAGTAGCACAATCCACATCTTTATTCAGTAGTTACCCAGGACCACAATTTGTTTCAAAATCTTTGCTTCATGGAAAAAAAAATTGGAGATGATGATAAACAGCTTCAAGGTTAATACAAAGATCATTTTAAATTTGCTGTATCATATAGGAAGATGAAGACACATTAAATTAACATCTTAAATTTAGCATATTTAATTGCATAATGATGCTGACACATTGCATTAGTTAAACTAACTAAAAATGTTTTCCTGCTGATTTTCATTTGTACTCAGCATCTGATGCCTCTCGTGTCAGTGTCCAACAATAGTCGGCCAGCAATGATGGATTTCAGTTGCCCTCATACTGCTTTCCCATGGTTTCCATGTCCTGTGTATAAAAAATATCAAAAGAAGCCATTGTTGTGGGTCATGCATACAACTCACGGCTGTGAGTCAGTGCAGAAATTAAGGTTGTCAACCCACATAAAGAAGTTTGTCAAATGTTCTTGATGGCTCCAAAAACAGAAAAGAAATATTTGTACTTGGTGACAGCAAGCCCCATCCTTGAAGTCTTGAACCAAAGTCTTTGATTTTGCTTTTGACAATCCTAAGTCCCTGACCAGGCCATTTAATTCCAGCTGTGTTATCAGATGAAGATAACCATGCTTAAATGGTCCAACATCTGGGTCAGTGTTGTTTTCCACATTGGTTTGTGCATTGTAGCATCTTCATTTGCCACATTTCAACTCTATATCTGGTGGCTTCAGAACTGGCAAACTGTCATCATGCGGCACTAACCTCATGGCAAAAGGCAGATTGGGGTATTCAATAGATTTCTTATTTATAGCAGAGAGAAGCCAGATGCATGGGTCAGAGAGGAGTAACAGTCTGTCAAGTGATTTTTCTATTCTAATTTAATTTAGAAATTCAGCATTTTTACAGCCCAATTCGGCCCGATGAATTCATGCCGCCTAATTTGCACCCAATTAATCTACACTTGGTACTTTTTTGGAGGGTAGGAGGAAACCAGAGCTCTCGGAGAAAACAGACACAGGGAGAACATACATACTCCTCACAGAGAGCATGGGATTCAAACTCTGGTCCAGTCCCGATCATTGGTGCTGTAAAACCATTGTGCTAACCGCTATTCCAATCATGCCAACCTAATAATCTCTTCATATCATTGGAACTACAAATGGCATTGACTTCTGAGTTCCTCTTAGCCAATTCCTCAGGTTGACTGCAAATGTTGTACAATAAATGTGAGGAGCCCATGTTTTGTCACCAATTTTACAACCAAAGTAGACTTCCTTAATAAGTGTAGTCATGCTGCATCTTTGAGCCTTAAGCATATACTCGGCACAAATGTATTACAGACATTTCTGCTGTATTGAATCTTCCTGAAAACAGTAAATGCTATACACTCACTATGCTATTGCCTGTAAACTCTGTGCATCAACATGCATTCTATCTATATCAATGCACAGCATCTGTATATGTGAGCTGGTTTTATAGCCATTCTGCATCTATCCTGACTAAGCATGTCTATGCCTAAGACAGCATTTTCATAGCACCTGCACTGAGTGCATGCCCAGGCATGCTTGGACTGGCAAAAGAGCTTGCTTTGTGGGCAATATACTAATAGTCTGAAAATATGACCACAAATCTGAAAATTTAGGTTGTATCTAAAAGGTGGTAAGTGATTTTTGTGATTAGCAGCCAAAAATCCATAAAAATACACACAAAAGTGTTCAGGAAGCAAAAAACTTTGTTATTAGCTCTTCCTGTTCTTTCCCCTAAAAAAACCATGTCCTCTAATGTACTTTTGAGATTAGCATTGCCTATAGTACCATGAGGCATCAGTAATATTTAACTATATTGCTTCTCCAAGTGTCACCAAAGCCACAACAATAATAATTGAACCAACATTAGTTGCCTCTGCTCTGCTAAATGGGGTTGCCAAATTTGACACCTTTGGCACCAAACAGCAGAAATTTCTTGAATCAGTTGGTGGCAGTTTTAGAAGATTTTTAGGCTCTTTTTGGTTCTGTTGGTGCTTTTTTAGAACATTTTTAAACTTATTTTTTTTAAATCTGGTGCAAAATCTGGCAACCTTGCTGCCTCATCTCCATCTTCCAAGTAATAAGATCATTAGATCATAAGATAGATAAACAAAATTAGGCCATTAGACCTTTGAGTCTGCTCTACTATTCGAATCAAGGCTGATTTATTTTTCCTTCAAACTTCATTTGCCACTTTTCTGCCCAACTATGAATCCTGTATATATCCTGCATTTCCCCCATAACATTGGACACCTTTACTTTTGAAAAGTCTATCAACCTCCATAAAAAATCCCAAAAAATGGCAGCTCTAATGGAACTGCTGGAACAGTGGCAACTGCCACTGGTGTGGTCCTGGGAGGGTGGGGAGTGAAGACACGGAGCTGCTCTGCAGGTTCCTAGGGCCTAGATCTATTGTCAAGAGCTCCATTCAGTCTTTAAACAGCTTGTTCAAGGAGTTTTTTTTAAACCTTGAACCACGGATGTCTGTGCACCTGAATTGCCTGTTATTTTCTCATACCTCGATCAAGGGCCCGGGCCTAAAATATTGGTTACCCTTTACTTCAAATCGATATTGTGTGACCTGGGCATCACATGATGTAGAGGAGGAAGGAGGCGGGCTCCCAAAGCTCCAGGGTAATTATAAAATAAAAGGAAAATAAAATAATTTACAATAATTTAAACAGGAAGAAAAGGAAGAATATACCATTATGGTGATGATATCGAAGAAGAATCAATTGTCAGTGACTTTGAGCTCCCAATGAGAAGCACAGTTTTTCAACTGAAAAGGGCCAACTTACACGAAGAAGCCGGGGGTTGTGACAACCTGATGCCTAGGAGGAATCATAGAAAACCTTCAGCATTGGAGCCAAGAAACTGGCCATGAACACAGTGAATTAAACTATGGAAAGAGTGGTTAAAGTGGAAAAAGAATTAAATGAATGGGCCACAGAAAGATTAAAAATATTGGAAAAAGTGGATTATTTAGAAAATTTTAGGACGTAATGATGTTAAAATAGTGGGACTCAAAGAGGGAGTGAAGGGGTAAATCCCATCCACTTCTTTCAAGAATGGTTACCAAATGTCCTGGGAGTACAAAATGTTGAAGCAAAGATAGAAATTAGGAAAGTATATAGATCTCCATAACAACATTCAAGAATGAATTAAAAAAAACCCACACTCTATATTAATTAGATGCATGAAATTTAATGATCGTGAAAAAAATATTAAGAGCTGCAGCAACAAAGATTAAGGAGAGAAGGAAAACCACTGGAAGTTAAAGGTGAGAAAATGTTTTTTATTATCTTGATATAAGTGCTGCACTAATATTGTGTAGAAGGGAATTTAATCCATTGAAGAGCACCTTTTGCAAAAAAGGTTACAAATTTGTGCTGCGTCAACTAGCCAATTTAAAAATCATGATGACAAGTGGACAAAATATGTTTTTTACTGATATTGAAACAGTAAAGAATTTTGTGAACAAATTTACCAACTTTGAAGGAAATTGAAAGAGAATGAGAGAACTTCTTTATACCTGACTCTTTAAATCTGAATTATGATGCTATTTCTTCCTGTATTTGTATTTGTTTAACATGAATCCTTTGGAAAAGGAGTGTAAAATTTTCTGAAATGTTTTACCTTGGAGGTCCAGAATCCATATAGATGTGTTTGTTAATGTGTTTTCCCATTACCCATGAAATAGAGCAGGGGGGCGGGGGTGTAATTTTGATTTTTACACTAATGAGAGGGTTTCTCACTTTTTTCCTTACTTTATACTTTTTTCTTGGGACTTCAAATATTTTTTTGGGAAGTGTTGTTGATATTGGGGTCCCATTTTTGAGAGAAGTGAAAATTATTTTTGAAAAGAATGTGGTGTTGGGATATAGAAGGAAAAGTGTGAAACAAATATAACAATAATAATTTTAAAAAGTTGTGTGGAATATAACTAAAGGTTTCAAGTAATGTTATAAATTTTAGGTTACCTTTTACATTTCTGAAAATCACACTGACATTCTTTTGATCTGGTAAAAAGTGAAAAAAAAAAATTCCCTTTGTTTTGATACTAGCCCTAAGATGTTTTTTCTATTCTTATTAATACAACCTTTTTCTCTGAAAAAAAGAAAAATAAATGATACTGCATGACTTACAGTATTTGTATATTGCTCAAAATATAACCTGTGCTGTCATGAAACAAATTCTAACAGCTCACAAAATATTTTATACCTTTGAATGTAGAACATAGAACATTACAGCACAGTACAGGCCCTTCTGCACACGATTTCTGCCAACCAACAGAAACATACTCAACATATTAAATTTTCCCCACCTTTAACCCATAATCGCTCTATTTTTCTTTTATCCATATGCCTGTCTAAGGGTCTTTAAAAGTCTTTATTGTATCCACCTCCATCACACCCCTGGAAATGCATTCTAAGCACCACTAGCCTCTGCTTTTAAACTTACCCCTGACATCTCCCTTGAACTTTCCTCCCCTCACCTTGTATAGATCTCTTCTGGTGTTTGCTTTTCTCACCCCAGGACAAAAGGTGTTTGCTGTTCACTTTATCTATGCCTCTCATAATTTTAGACCTCTACTAATTCACCTCTCATCCTTCTTTGCTCTGAAGAGAAAAGCCCTAGTTCTCTTAACCTTGCCTCATGAGACATGCTGAGAAATACTGCTGGTAAATTTCCTCTACACCTTCTCGATAGCTTCCACATCCTTCTTATAATGAGGTGATGGGAACTGAACACAACATTCTAAGTGTGGTCTAACTAGAGTTTTATAGACTTTCAACATTATCTCAGAACTCTTGAACTCAATCCCCGACTAATGAAGGTCAGCACACCATAAGCCTTTTTTTTTTAAACTACCTGTCTGGAAACCCTGAGATACCTATGGATTTCAATCTCAACATCCCTCAGTACTTTCACTATTAAGTACTCTGCCTTCAAGTTGACCTTCCAAAATGCATCACTTCATACTTATCCAGATTGAACTCTATTTTTCACTTTTCTGCCTGATTGTGCATCCTGTCTATATCCTTGCTGTAATCTATGACAACTTTCTACCAAAATTCGTAACACCTCCAACCTTCATGCCATCTGTAAGTTCTTTGTCCAAGTGGTTCATAGAAAGATAAAAGTCCCGGACCTACAGGAAGAATATGTTCCATTCACTTCTATCCTCTGCTTTCTGCAGCCAAGCCCATTTGGAATCCACACAACCAAGGGTCCATGGATCTTATGCTTCATAACTATCTGAATAAATCTACCATCAGGGACCTGGTCAAATATCTTATTAACATCCAGATACACCACATCTACCACTCTATCTTTTGTTATTTCCTCAAAAACCTCTATTAGGCTCATGAGGTTCTGTATTTTTTTGTCATATTCATCGAGTCATAAAACCCTCAAAAAAAGGGAGTCAACTTATACACTAGATATACCATAACCATTAAAATTAGGATAAAAAGGGTGGGTGGGGGGTTGTCAACCTATCTGCCAGTCGACCAATCTGCTAAAATATACAGTATTATCTATCCCTCACAAAATTGTGCGGCCTATTTCTGAGAAGAATATACTTCTCCAAATGTTCATAAATCCTTTCCATAAGTATCCTCTATAATAGTTTGTCCACTAGTGACATAAGTCTCACTGGTCTATAATTCCCAGAATTCTCCCTATTAGCAATTTTTTTTTTAAACAAGATGATCACATTGGCCATTTTCTAATCCTCGGGCACCTTCCATGTGGCCAGGGAGGGTACAAAGATCATAGCCAATACCCAAGCAATCTCCTCCTCAATTTCTGTAGTAATTTGGCTATATCTTGTCTGATTCTGGGAACCTATCAATACAAATGTATTTAAAAAAATACAACACTGTCTTAACCTCAAAAGCCCCAGCACACAAGCTTTTTCTATTCTGACCTCATATTGACTAAGGTCCCTCTCTCTGGTGGACACTGAAGCAAAGTTTTCATTTAGGATCTCCCATACCTTCCCCTGTGTCCAGGCACACATGACGTCCTTTATCTTTAAGTGGCCCTTCTTCACTTTTGTCATCATTCTGATCTTCATGTATGTACAGAACACCTCAATGTTTTCCTTCATTCCACTTGCCAAGGCCTTCTTATGCCCCTTTTAGCTTTCCTAAGTCCTTTCTTAAGTTCCTCCTGGTCTATGGCTATGTTAAAGGTTAGAGAGGAGTTGTCACTTTTGCCGAAATGCTTCCCTACCAAGAGGTCTGTAACTTGACCAGGTTCATTACCCAGTAACGGATCCAGTGTAGCCTCTCCTTTAGTCAACTAGTCGACCTTTTGTGTCATGAATCCTTCTTGAACATACCTGAATGCTCACTAGAGGAGGCCATCAATGGCCTCAGAGTGACCCTCCACAGCAAAGTATTCAGGTGGTTTCTATTTCTGCAATGATGAAGTAGCAGTCTGGTCTAAGGGACTCATAGGAACATCAAAGGCCCCGCTGGTGTGGTAATGGTGGGATATGAGAAGATGATCACTTGACAATCTACCCATTACACCTCTGCAATCCTCTTAAAAAGCTGATGCAATGAAAACAGAAAAGCTCTGACTGCTCCAAAGCTTTGGACCCCTCAAACATTGATACCCAGAGCCTTGAAGAAGGGGGGTCTGAGGCTTCAAGTTGATTCAGGGCTCTCAAGGTATCAAATATTTCAATATTCATGCCCATTGGCCTTTGTCGAAAGGTTGACTTTACCTGGATAATTTGGAGCAGTGGAGCAAGTGACCTAGAGCTCGTGAACCTGGACCCCGAGTTACTTTTTCCTCTATCTTGATTTCATGCCACTGATGTTATATCAACTCCAAATTACCCAGTAAAATATTTGGAATGCCAATACCTGAGCTGGTGGTTTAGTCATAGCACTTCAAGTGTTTCTTTATGTGGCTCAATTGTCCTGGTTTGTCTAGAGGAAACCATCGGCCTGCTTGAAAATAGAAAGCTATGTGAGAAGGATTTGGGTCCATGCTGGGAGCAAAGAACAGAGAAAGCTTTGATCTTTAAGAGATGAATCCTGGGGCATCTTAACAATGATCAAAAAGATTCTAGTCCTACTCATTTTTTCCCCACTCTCACTGCCTCCCACCTATTTGCCAACTTGAGGGTCAACCCAATTGCCCAATATTAAAACCTTTGTATCTTGACCAAAAAACTTCTCTGTCAACTATTTCTGGTACACTGTCTATAGAGCTGGAAATAATTTCTAAAGCTTGTTACCCTGTACAAATGTTGCCTTGGAAAGGAATTTTGGTTATTCATTGAACTGGAGTCAGAAAGACATCTATAGGACCGATAGCCTCTGGCAAGTGCACTACTTTACATTTCCCCCACAGTTTATCCTGAAGCACTCTACCGAGGAATGTCAAGTTTTAATGTTGGGAACTGTCTCCCCAACCACACAATGGAAATAGCTCACCAGCAGGTTTAAGGCTGTTCAGGAAAATAGTTTTTATAGTCACAGTCACAATGGCAATTCGTGATGTCCAGATCCCTGGATGTGAAGAAAATTGTAATTGTGGAGCAGTGACACTTTATCTAAGTTGCTTTGGAACACGGAACATAGAACAGAACAGCACAAGAACAGGCACTTTGGCCCACATCTATGCTCCATCCACGATGCCCAACTTATCCTAAAATGATGCTGCTTGCATATGATATGTATTCCTCCATGGCATGTTCATATGTTCATCTGGAAACCTCGTAAACATTCCTACTGTGCAGTGAACTGGGATTCACCGGTAGGGTGTTGTGCTGATGGCTGGCCCCGCCTCTTGGCTCCACCCCCATCTGCTCACATATAACCCTGGTCTCCCATCTAAACCCAGAATCCTTCTGAAGACTACTGTGAGACCCTATCCATTGCTATAAGCTAATAAAAACATTTGTTCTCCCTCCAGTCGTGAGAGTTTTTATTCATGCTACAATTTTATTAGCTTATTCCCTAATGATGGAAGTGCTTCTCAGGCCAGGTATTCTGCTGATAGACCCTCTATCCCCCAACACAGCTGAGGAGTTCATGTACTAGCTAGATTGCTTCCAGGCCTACCTGAATGCAACCAGAGACATCTTCCACACTGATGAACTCAGGAGGTCCGCACTCATTTCGAGGGTAGGAACGGAAGGGTATACAGTCATCAGGGACTGCTCTACATATGATGCTGTTATCGAGGCATTGAAGTCTAGGTACTTGAAGTCGCAAAATGTGGTCCTAGTGAGGCACTGACTCACTCTACGTCATCAGCGGCCAGGAGAGACCATCAATGACAACCTGTAGGATCTATGGAACACTTGCCAAGAAGTGCAGGTATGAAGCGCCTAAGGGCTGTGTTCGTGAAGAAGAACATACCCGGGACATTCTAGTTGTAGGGGTCTGCTCAAGATACATAAATCAGCGACTACTCGCATTGCGAAAGAAGGACCTGGCCAGCCATGCCAAGCTGGCCAAATGACTGGAACAGTCCAAACTCAAGAACGTCGACTTTGAAGTCAGCGAGCTCGCTCACCCAAGTGACCTCTTCCAAGGACCGGCTACTCCCACTTTTTTTCTTTTCTTTGGCTTGGCTTCGCGGACGAAGATTTATGGAGGGGGTAAAAAGTCCACGTCAGCTGCAGGCTCGTTTGTGGCTGACAAGTCCGATGCGGGACAGGCAGACACGATTGCAGCGGTTGCAGGGGAAAATTGGTTGGTTGGGGTTGGGTGTTGGGTTTTTCCTCCTTAGCCTTTTGTCAGTGAGGTGGGCTCTGCGGTCTTCTTCAAAGGAGGTTGCTGCCCGCCAAACTGTGAGGTGCCAAGATGCACAGTTTGAGGCGTTATCAGCCCACTGGCGGTGGTCAATGTGGCAGGCACCAAGAGATTTCTTTAGGCAGTCCTTGTACCTTTTCTTTGGTGCACATCTGTCACGGTGGCCAGTGGAGAGCTCGCCATATAACACGATCTTGGGAAGGCGATGGTCCTCCATTCTGGAGACGTGACCCATCCATCGCAGCTGGATCTTCAGCAGCGATGGATGACTCCCACTACCCCTGCCCTAATGGCTGCTAATTCCTGTGCAAGGGAGCACTCCCATGCTAGGCAGTGCTTTTTCTCCAACGAGATCCAGCATCCCTAATCTTGTTGCCTGGCTAACAATTCAGTGTGCTCCAGCAGTGGCAAGAAAGGCCATTTAACGAGGGTTTGTCATGTGAGGGGAAGCCCGGGAAAGTCCACGGCCTGCAATTCTCCTGGATCTGATTCCAGCCCCAAGCCATCAGCCCCAAATTCATACAAACCCACTTGCTGTGTGACACGACAAGAGGGAGGTGGCAGTGAAGAAACAGCACAAAAAGGCTTGGCAGCCATCTTGCCACAACCCAAATTCAAACTTGGCACCATCATTGTCAGAGGAGGAGGGAGGGTGGCCATCTTGCGGCACTACAAGGTTGACGCCATCTTACCCATGCAGGTCAGCCCAGGATGGTGGGGGCCACTCAAGTGAGGAGCATGGTCTCTATGGAGACCTAGCCTTGATGGTCCTAGAGCGGGACAGACCTCACCAGCTCAGCAACTCCATAGTGATTGTGAAGGTAAATGGACTTTCCATTAAATGTCTAATCGACATGGGCTCTACTGAAAGCTTCAGTAGAAGTGGTAAAAGGGGAAAACAAGTCCAGGCTAGTAATTGACTATAGCCAAACTGCTCAAATTTGGACATGGTGACTGATATTGTGGAGTATCGAGTCTATTCGACTATCAACCTGAAAGCTGCTTATCACCAGCTGACAATCCATTCTGAGGACTGTCCATATACAGCATTTGAAGCTAACAGTCGTCTCTATCAATTCCGGAGGATCCCTTTCGGTATTACTAATGGGGTTTCTATCTTCCAGAGGCAGATGCACAGAATGGTGAATGAGTATGGGTTGAAGGCTACCTTCCCCTACCTCGATAATGTCACCATCTGTGGCCACCCCTTGGAAGACGATGATGCTAACCTCAAGTTTTCTTCACATGGCAAAAGCCCTGTTCCTCACTTATAACTCTGACAAGTGCATGTCCAGGACTAAACAGCTGGCTATCCTTGGCTTCATGGTGGAGAATGGCATTGTTAGCCCTGATCCTAATAGAATCCCAATCCTCAGGACAACAAAGGCTTTGAGGAGATGCCTGGGGTTTTTAATCATATTATGCCAAGTGGATTCCTCAATACACTGATAAGGTTCACCCTCTTTTAAAAGCCATTAATTTCCTCCGTTCGGCTAATGCCCAAATGGGATTTAATTACCTCCAGAATCACATTGCAAAAGCCGCCATGCACGAGGTGGATGAAAATGTACCTTTCCAAGTGGAAAGTGATGTTTCGGACTTAGCCCTGGCCGATACCCTCAATCAGTCGGGCAGGCCGGTTGTATTTTTTTCTTGGACATTACAAGGCTCAAACCATTGTAGAAGCTGTAGAGGCACTGGAGACACTACCTGGCTGGTAGAAGATTTATGCTCCTCACTGACCAGCACTCGGTCGCATTCATGTTTAAATCAATAATGACAAAATTGCTAGGTGGATGATTGCGTTCTCCACCTACAGTTATGACGTTGCCTATCGGCTAGGAGCCCTGATGACCCTCCAGCTGCCTTATCCAGAGGAAGCTGTGCCTCTGCACACACCGGCCAACTGTGGTCTCTGCATAATGAACTCTGCCTCCCAGGGGTCACCTGCATGGCTCAAGGCACACAATCTGCTCTACTCCATGGAAGACGTCAGGGAAATGACCAGGTCTTGCCCGGTCTATGCAGAGTGCAAGCTGCACTTCACCCATCTTGCAAAGGCACACCTGATCAAGTCATCCAGGCCCTTCAAATGGCTCAGTGTCGACTTCCCTCCACGAATGGGAAAGCATTCTTCCTCTCTATCTTTGATGAGTACTCCTGCCACTCCATGTCCAGACACGTCCACTTCATCAGTCATAAAGGCCCTAGACTCCATTTTCACCCTGTTTGGGTATCCCAGTTATATTCATTGTACCAGGGCTCAGCCTTTATGAGTGATGACTACATCAGTAACTGCTGGTGAGGGCAGCGCATCCAGCAGGACTACTAGCTACAACTCCCAAGGGAATGGACAGGTTGAAAAAGAGAACACCACAGTCTGGAAGGCTGTCTAACTGGCCCTGAAGACAAAAGGCCTTCCAGACTCACGGTGGCAGGAAGTCCTCCCTATAGAACTCCATTCAATCCAGTTGCTACTTAATGCCGCGACCAAGGCTATTCCTCACAAGCTCCTATTCACTTTTGAAAGCAGGTCGGCGTCGGGAACTACACTTCCAATCTGGTTTACTACTCCTGGTCCAGTCCATCTCAGGAAACACGTGAGGAGAAGCAAGACCAACACCCTAGTGGAAAGGGTGAAACTGCTCCATGCAAATCCCATGTATGCCTATGTGGAGTACTCAGATGGCAGGGAGGGCACCGTCTCCATCAGGGACCTGGCACCCACCAAAACAGAGGGTCCATTTCCTCAGGTGCCCTGCGAGCCATGGAGCTCATTCTCGCAACCCCCAATCAGGCCCTCGGGAGATCCAGTTCAGGAGGAAAGTGTATATTTTTCAACCTTTTTTTTCTGAACCCATGTTCTCTCTGTTCATTCACAGACCCTAAATTTTACAGGAAGCGGTGAATTCAGTGAACTCGGATTTACTGGTAGTGTGTTGTGTTGATGGCTGTCCCTGCCTCCCAGCTCCTCCCCCATCTGCTCACATATAACCCTGGTTTCCCGCCTAAACCCAGAACTCATCTGAAGACTACTGTGAGACCCTGCCAATTGTTCTAAGCTAATAAAAGCGTTTGTTCTCCCTCCAGTCGTGAGAGTTTTTATTCACGCTACATACTGTATCTGCCTCTTTTGAATCTTGTCATTGGCACTTCAAAAGGTAGATGAAGATGACAATGTCAATCTTATGTCCGGTGTAATTCTTCATCAGAACTCTATTTGGTGGAAGTTATTTTCTGTAATAATTAATTAATTCATGAATTAAAACTACTAAGAAAAAAGATATTAATTGTGATTTTTTTCCACATATTTATACGTGCAAATCACCAAACTACTTTTAGACATATAGCATGATAACAGGCCATTTCGGCCTACAAGTCTGTTAACCAATTTACACCCAATTACCCAAACCCTCCCCCCCCAGTACATTTCAAATGGTGGGAGGAAACCTAAGCCTCTGGGGAAAACCCTCGCAGACATGGGGAGAACTTAGAGACATTGTGGGATTTGAACCCCAGTCTGGTCCTGATCGCTGGCGTTATAAAGGCATTGCATTAATCGCTACACCAATTGTGTCACCCCTTTGATGAATGCATCTTTGATGAATACATCTGTCTAATGTTTTGTTTACTCTTCTGAGGAAATTGTGCTACTATATGCATTAAATTGGCACCTAAGTCAATTGATACGACTACACTCATAAGAAAATTGAGGCCCAGTTAATAAATAAAATATTTCCTACAATAATTTACCAGGGGTAGGTTTCAGCACTTTACTTACAAAGCAAACTCTGTCTTCTGCTCTAATGTGGCTTCCAAATCAAATGCATGTGATAGGAAGAAATATGATATATCCTGATAAACACTTCCATTTAGGAGTTTATTCAACTACTTGTATTCGAGACTGATCTCTGAACCCAGGACCATATTGCACCAATTCAGTGGTTAGAAATTAGAGGAATGATATTAGTGTTTAGTGATAATTTAAACCAGGCAAAAGGAAGTCAGTCATCATTTTGCATATCAGCTGTTACATTGAAGTCAACAAAAGGCAAATTAGTCAATGTATAAACGGAACTAACAATTTATTATCAGAAATTTTGTACAGCAGCAATCACTACTCGATTTAAGACAAAAAAATCCAAGAGATATTCTCATTATTTATGTTGTCACAAATGTGGCAAAGCATATTGTCAAGAAATTGTATGTGTATTATCCAGATAAATATATTATTTTTCTTAACATATAACCTTCAGATGAACTTAACCCATCATTAATCTGAAGTTGGAATGTGACTACCTTACATCTAGCACGGGAAAAAGATACCATGGTCATTTCGGATCATTTCAAAATAAACACATCTGCACTTACTCCTTAAAAAAAATGTCAATTTTCCTAGAGAAGCTGACATGCAGCAGGTTAAATACCTGTGGTGTTGTTGTTTTTGGAAAATAATTAATCTTGGAAAGTTCATCAGAATGATAAATCTCTTCCCAACAAATAGTGAACTAATTTCAGAAGCTGTAAATCAACACTGCCTGCCAGTTTACTCTGATTCCTATCTCCCATAAAATATTATAGTTAATTTTTCATCATGGCAGTATTTCTGCAATACTGTCTTCAGGGACATTTTTCAGTAATAAATGCACATTTTATTGTCCTAGATTTAAGTTGTGAAAAAATAACATCTTTCTTAAATACATCTGTACACTCACACACACACATTTACAGATACAGAACTGCAAATATGTACATGTAGACACTATACACATGAACTCTCACTCTCACACACACACAAAACTCACATACATGTGGGTACAAAACACACACACACTCACACACACACACACACACACACACACACACACACACACACACACACACACACACACACACACACACACACACACACACACACACACACACACACACACACACACACAGGAGGTAACTAGGAAGATTGATGAAGTCAGGAACAGTAGATGCTGTTACATGAATTTTTGGTGAAGTTTTTAACATGGTGTCCCACTGTAGGCTGATCCAGAAGATTAAGGCGTTTGCGGTTCAATGTCAATTGGAAGCAAAATTGGCTTGTTGATAGAGGCAGAATGTAATGGTCTAACGATATTGTTGGGCACTACCAATTGCCCCAATAACCACAAGGACAAAGACTGAGGGGAACGATAGGCTTTATTGTACAGAAGACTTGAGCTGGCCCGGATCCAAGCTAGGGAAGTGCAGGGAAGGGAGAGGTGGCCCGACCTTTATGTCCTGGGTCCCAGGGGAGGAGTCCAGATGAGAGTGTCATCAGGGGCTGGGCCAGCCCAAGCCAATTAGCACATACAATCCATACCATTACATTCACCCACTCTTTTTAAACAGAATCACCCCCTCCCTCTTTTGACACAACGTGAGGAGAGAGAGAAGGAGAAAAAAAAGAAAAAGAAGATAAAAACATTATTTAGCTAGAGTTTTAGCCGCACTGGTGACTTCCTCCTTCTGCGGAACCGTCGGAGGGCAGGTGTATCCGAGTTTTGCTGTTTGGGAGAGGAAGCGGTTCCGGGGGGGGGGGGGGGGGCAGAGGAGGGGACAGTCTGGGTCAGGGTGTTGCTTGAGGGCTCCCAGGAGGAAGGGGGATTTGATGTCTCCCAGAGGACTGACTCCTGGAGAGCAGAGCCGAATGACTCGGCCTCCAGTATTGCGCTCTCGTATGGAGTTGTCTGCTCCATGGGATGGACTTTGGCAGGCAGGGCGGGTTCTGGATCCCTGGCCCTCACCAGGTCTCAGATAGGCACAGTGTCCTCGTGGCCATTGGGGTACCTCACAAACACATTTTGCGGGTTGGCGTGTATAAGGTGTACTGCTTCCACCAGTGGATACATCTAATGACCTTTGCATGTCTCTGTAGTAGGACCGGCCCTGAGTTTGCCAACCAAGGAGGAATGGAAACACCATTCACCAATCTCCTAGGGAAAGCAAACAAACGTCCATGCGGGGTGGTGTTAGTTGCGATGCACCGGAGCAATCAGATGGCGTGAAGTGCTTCGCGCAAAACGTCCTGCCAGCAGGACATTTGCATATTCTTGGACCTAAGGGCCAGGAGCACTGCCTTCCAGATGGTGGTGTTCTCCCTTTCAATCTGGCCATTACCCCTGGGGTTATAGCTGGTGGTCCTGCTGGTGGCTATGCCTCTGGCCAAGAAGTAATGTTGCAGTTCCTCACTCATGAATAAGGTCCCCCGATCACTGTGGATGTATTTGGGATACCCAAACAGGTTGAAGATACTGCGCAGTGCCTTGATTACCATCGCTGAGGTCATATCCCATCAGGGAATAGCAAAGGTGAACCTGGAGAACTCGTGCACCACCGTCAGGAAGTAGGCATTCCTATTTGTAATGGGTAGGGGGCCATTGAAATTGAGACTGAGCCATTCAAAAGGGTGTGTGGCCTTAATGAGATGTGCCTTCTCGGGCTAGTAGAACTGTGGCTTATATTCAGCGCAGATCTAGCAGTGGCTGATCGTGGACCGGACATCCTCAATGGAGTAAAGAAGGTTCCGAATCTTGATGAAGTGGTATAACCTCGTGACTCCGGGGTGGCACAGATTGTCCTGGAGGGTCTGGAGATGGTCATGATGTGCGCTGGCGCATGACTCCTGGGAAAGGACATCTGGGGGATCCTTGAGTTTACCTGGTGGTTATAAGATGTCGTAATTATAGGTGGAGAGCTTGATCCTCCACCTAAGAATCTTGTCATTCTTGATTTTACCCTGCTGTTTAGTATTAAACATGAAGGCCACAGTCCTCTGGTCTGTCAGCAAAGTAAAACGTTTACTTTCAAGGTGATGTTGCCAGTGGCACACCAACTCAGTGATCACTTGGGCCTCCTTCTTGGCAGAGGAGTGACATTCCTCAGGACCATGTAGGGTGAGGGAGAATAAAGCTACTGGCCTGCCTGGTTAAGAATAGCGGCCAGTGCGAAATCAGAGGCATTGCTCTCCACCTGAAATGGGATGGACGTCCACGGCATTCATCGTGGCCTTTGTGATGTCTCCTCAGATCTGATAGAATGCAGCTTGGGCTTCCTCCGATAATAGGAAAGTTGTGACTTAATCAGGGGGTGGGCCAAATAGGCGTAATTGGCCACCCATTGTTCATACTAGGTAAACATCCCCAGGCAGCTTTTCAGCACCTTTAGGATGTTTGGGACTGGGAGCTCCATAAGGGGTTGCATGCAGTCGGGGTCCGCGGCAATGACACCATGTGCCTCGACACAAACGAGAAGGGCCAGACGGTCTGTGTTGAATGCACACTTGTCCTTATCATACATCAAGATGAAAGACTTGGCCGTACATAAGAACTTGGTGAGGTTAGCGTCATGGTCCTGCTGGTCGTGGCCGCAGATGGTGACATTGTCAAGATATTAGAATATCGCTGTCAGCTTGTGCTCCTCCACCATCCATCCCATCCAAAGCAGAGACACCGTTAGTAACACCAATAGGCACCTGCATGAAGTGAAAAAATCTGCCATTGGCCTTAAAACCCATGTAGAGCCAGTTGCTCGGGCGAAGGGAGAGTTGATGATAGGCCGACTTGAGGTCAATGGTCAAAAAGACTGTATTGTTCAATCAAGTTGGCTATCTGGGGTAGAGGGTACCCATCCAACTGGGTGAAACGGTTGATGGTTTAACTATAATCAATGACCATCCGGGGCTTTCCCGTTCCTCTGACCATGAGGATCTGTGTCCTCTAGGGGCTGAAGCTAGGGGCTATGATCTCCTCTGCAAGAGTCACTGAACCTAAGCCTGGATGAATGTCATATCCTCAGTGCTATAGTGCCTACTCATGGTGGCAATCGATTTACAGCCCGGGGTGAGGTTCGTGAAAAGTGATGAAGGGGCCACCCGCAGGGTGGTGAGACTGCAGGTCAGTGGCGGAGGCTGGGTGCTTGATGGGGGGGGTCCATAAGCTGCGGTTTGTAAATGGTGAGTGGAGGTTGCCCCCCCCCCCCCACGAATGCCATCATCACACTCCTGAACTGACTCTGGAAGTCGAGGCCCAGGAGGATTGGTGCTGGGGCATGACCAACAGCAAGTAATCATTATAACACTCCCCCCCACCCCAACGTCAGAGATGCCACACAGTATTCCTGGATACATCTGCTGGTCTTTCACCACCATCAACATGGACCCAGTCATCGGCCAAAAGGGGATCGAGAGTCTATGGGCCACCTTGGGGTGGATAAAACTTTTGGAACTGACACTATCGAATAGGCAGTTCGATTTGTGCCCATTCACCTCGATCTACATCATGAAGTTCATGATTGGGTGAGGACTGGCTTGGTCCAAGGTGATTGATGCCAGGATGGGTGTGTCATCTTCGTCATCGGTGGGGAGGCACAATGCGCAAGATGGCAGCCTCCATGTTGACCACGTTGCCAATGCTAGTGAAGAAGGAGGAAATGATGTAATCGGGGATGGAATTGATGTCACTGGTGAGAGTTGCCTCTGTGCAGAGAATGGTTCTCACCTTACCGCGCACGTGGCTGGCACCGGCTGCTCTGAGGTGGGGTTCTGGACCTGCAAATAGGTTGGTAGTGGCCCTTTTTCCCATAGCCCGAGCAGGTAGCTCCTTTCGTGGGATAGAGAAGTCGCGGATGTCTTGCCTGCCCACAAAAGTCACACCTCGATGCCAACTCCCAGGATGGCAGCCCTCGTGGTGGCGCATAGAGGGTAGGGCCACTTCAGCCTGTGATCAACTCCACGATCGACTCCGTGTGGCACTGGGCCAAGTCTAACAGGAGTAGACCTCATAGACCTCATCGATCTTGGCCTTGTATAGTGCCCATAGCTCAGCCATCGCCTCTGTGTAAGTCGTGCAGCTTCTAATGGCCTGAAAAGCCCTTTGGCTGACACTTGCCAGTAGGACTTTCAGCCTCTTCTCATCTGAATCGACCATTCCTGCAACAGCCTCCAGAAAGTTATTGAAGCAATTCACCCATTGCTCCAAGAGTTCTGATGCACCTGAGACTTGGGGGATCCACCTCTAGCCGATTGGGGTGCAGCAACTTCTCCATTACCGGAGATGTTAAAATTTCTGTACAATAAATTGTTGGGCACTACCAGTTGCCCCAATAATTACAAAGTCAAAGAATGAGGGGAACGTTAGGGTTTATTGTACAGAAGACTTGAGCTGGCCCGGATCCAAGCTAGGGAAGTGCAGGGAAGGGAGAGGTGGCCCGACCTTTATGGCCTGGGTCCCAGGGGAGGAGTCTAGGAGAGAGTGTCATCAGGGGCCGGGCCAGCCCGAGCTAATTAGCACACACAATCCATACCATTACAGATGTTTTTCTGATTGGAGTGCTGTGACCAATGGTGTTCTATGATCCTTATTAATTGTAAAATATATTAATGTTGGATGTGAATGCAGGAGGTATGATCAGTAGCTTCTCAGAAGCCACAAACATTGATTCTATAATAGATAACATGGAAGGTCATCTACAACTGTAGCAGGATGTAGATCAGATGAATGTTTGTCAGATTGAAGGGAAATAAAATTTTATCCCTACAAGTACATAGTGATGCATTTTAGGATGTCATATAAGGATAGGATATTGACAGTAAATGGCAAGGAATGTTGACGAATGGAGGAACATGGAAGTTCAAGTCCACAGTTTCCTGAAAGTAGCAACACAGGTATATAATTTCTTTGGCTTGGCTTCGCGGACGAAGATTTATGGAGGGGGTAAAATGTCCACATCAGCTGCAGGCTCGTTTGTGGCTGACAAGTCCGATGCGGGACAGGCAGACACGGTTGCAGCGGTTGCAGGGAAAATTGGTTGGTTGGGGTTGGGTGTTGGGTTTTTCCTCCTTTGCCTTTTTTCAGTGAGGTGGTGTGAAAGGCACATGGCATGTTTCCTTTCATATGGCAGCGCACAGAATGTAAGAGCTAGGCATAGCCTTGTAACTTTCTTAATCTTATTACCTGGACAGTGCTGTAGAACAGAGATCTGGGAGTACACAGCTTCCTGAAAGTGGTGACTCAGGTAGACAGGGTGGCAAGCTTACTATCATACGTCACAGCAATGAGAACAGTAGTTGGGTATATAATTTTACAGCTGTACAAGAAGATATTAGTAATTCCATATTTGGCATATTGTGAGCAGTTCTGATTGCCCTGCTGTTGGAAGGATGTCATTAAGCTTGAAAGAGTGCAAAAATGATTCACAAGAATGTTACCAAGACTGCAGGTGTTGAGTGGAAGGCATTGCAGCACCTACACTTCCTAAGGAGGCTGAGGAGGGCAAGACTACCAGCTCCTATCTCGACAACACTTTACAGGAGTACAATTGAGGGTGTCCTGTCTGGCTGCAACATTGCATGGTATGGTTGCAGGAAAGCATGAGACTGGAAGTCAAAACTGAGGATTATCAAAATGGCTGAGAAAATCGCTGAGGTCTCCCTTTCCTCCACTGATTATGTGTTGCTTAGAATTATAGAAGACTCTTTTCATCCAGCACACATTATTTTTGACCCACAACAATCAGGAAGGAGGTACTGGAGCATCAAAATCAGGACGGCCAGGCTAGGTAATAGCTTTTGTCCATAGTCTGTGATATTGATGAACAGTATCCTGTAATTGAGTAAATCATCGCAAAATATTTATATATATTTATTTTAAGTTAGATCTTTATGTATATATGTGACTAATATGCATAGTACTCTGCATTGTATGTGTATGTGTGTGCACTGTAAGAAATGCTGTTTCATCTAATTATTTATGTATAGCAAGATGATAATAACACAGGGAGGGGCTGCATAGTAAAGGCTTTTCCCTGGAGCTTAGGAGGCTGAAGGGTTACCTTAGAAAAGTATACAGCATCATAATAAAGGGAATAATCACTGCCTTTTGCATAGATTAAGGCACTAAAACATGAAGGCATGGGTTTAAGATCACACAAGGGATTACATATAATGGTAATGTTTAAAAGACATTTGGAACAGGATGGCTGAGAGGGATATGGGCCAAATGCAGATAAATACAGAAATCAGTTCAGAGAATCAACCTGGTTTGCTTGGACAAACTTGACCAAAAGTCGAAATTGGTTTCTGATTTCCATAACAAATTACTGCTTTGACCACAGTGAGTATTTGTGCATTTCTGGTTGCCACGAGACAGGAAGAATGTGGTTGCATTGGAGAGGATGTATAGTAGATTAAACAGGATGCAGCGTGAATTGGGGGATTTTAATTATATGAAGAATTGGATAGGCTGGGCTTGTTTCTTCTGGATTGAAGGAGGATACACCTGAAAAAGGAACATAAAATTATGTGAGGTATGGAAATGACAGATAATAGTTTTCCCAGAGTAAGGGTATTAAAATTAAAGCATTGGTTAAGGGGAGAGGAAGGAATTTTAAAGGAGATTCGAGGAGAAAAATTTGAGGTGGTAAAATTAACGTTCACTCATTTTAGATGAAACAACTTGGAGGAAAGACCAAAGCCAACAGACGAGGACGTCACCATTTTATAATATGTTGCTTATAGTCTTGATTGATGTTTGAGAATGACAGCCATTTAATTGCCTGTCTCCATCCAAGCTGTACACCCTGGAATCAAACCACGAGTAGGAGGACAAAAAGCCTGAGGAAGAGAAGTGTGCCTTTTTAATATTGCCTTCCCTCTTTTTATTTCTTAGATTCTTTTTATTAAGTCTGTCATTTGATTTTCCTTTTGCTTTCTGGGTTGATGCCACATCCATTTTATGTAGTACTTCTTGGATTCACACATACATGTAAAAATCTACACGTGCCAACTGGAAATCAACCATACAGATGTGAAATAGTCAGATGATGCTGTAAATACCAATATATTTTAAAAGTTAATGTGTCAGGATTGCACACTTTCCATGTGTCAAAGAAATTGCTAAAAAGGCCCAGATTTTTTATGACATTTGGCAAATTCTCTGACACATCGTGTTTACGTTAGGGATGGCAAATATGTTGAAGTTTCACTGACAAAAGCTTCACTGTGGTACGAGTGTAGCTTGAAGAGATTTACCAGGGAATTTACTGCTTTACAACTTAAAACAGCAGCACCACTGGGACATGTCATCAGACAGACACCATATAAACCCTACAATATGTCCCTTCTATGTGTTTGAAGTATTAGTGAAATACATTGAATTTTTCACAAGGAACAGTTCATTCCATTTTTTTAGTTTCCTGATATTTTAGCATAATCTTTATTCATTCCTTTTTCCTGAAATGACAGAAATTGCCTTTTCCACTATAATTTTCCCATTTGCCAACAGAACTGATTATAAGTCTGACTTCTTGGACTCTGAAAATAATTTTACCAAACTAAGAATAATACCTTTGTCTACAATTTTTCTGAGAAGAAATTAATAATCTTTATTTTGAATTATTTTGAAGTTTTGTAGTGTGAAAGTGGCAACATAATAAATCCACACAATCCTTCTCCAAGGTGCCAGATATCTGACTCCACATACCACAACATCAAATTACATAGAACTTTTTAATCTACTGATTTAAACTTGAAAAAACATAACATTATATAAGTCTGACATAACAAGAAGGCTAATTCAAGCAACATGCTCTAATATAAACACATACCAGACAAATACTGGAACGCAGCAAATTTGGATTCAGTTCAATTATTCCCTTACAAATTTGGTTTAAATTTAGCTAAAATATATCTAATTGGATGGAAATAATTTCTTAATTGAAGATATTGCATCAGGCTAAACTTTTAAAATGAAAATAAAAGTTAAGAATATAAACTTATAAGATGATCAATGTATGATTTTTGTCAAAGCATTACTAATTTGGGTAATAACCAGCCAATGAATATGAAGAAGGAGCAACATCCCAGAGATTTAGCCACATAGAACAACATGATTAATATTTAACAAAAAAGTAACTGTTCCGTAAAATCAAGATGTGTGAGCTCTCAAAGTCTTCTGTTTTATGGTCCTGTACTTCAATTTCAAGTTTATTATCATCTATTTGTTTAAGTACAACCGCAAGGAAGATGCGTTCTATGGTCCTCAGTGCAAAAACATGCAAACACACATACAGACATAAGACACATACAGGGAAATGATGCATATACATATACTGTATAAAAATAAATAAATATTGTTAAATAAATAGTTGAGTCTCAGAGGATTTGTATGATCAGTTCCAGTTGTTCAGCAGTTTCATTGCCATGGGCATAACTTTCTCAACCTAGTGGTTTTGGCTCTGATACTCCTGTATCTCTTTCCCAACAGGAGCAGCTAGAAGATACTCTGCAGGTGATAGGGGTCCTCAATTATTTTGTGAGCCCTCTTCATACAATGATCCTAGTAGATCACATCAATGGGGGTGAGGGAGATACCAGTGATCCTTTCTGCCACTCTTATGGTCATGTGGATTGACCTTCTATCCATTGCTCTGCAGCAACCGTCCTACATTGTAATGCAGTTGAAAAGGACACTCTCAATGGATGTCCAGTAGATAGCGACATAATGGTGGCCAGCAGACTTTCATGCCTCAGTCTTCTCAGGAAGTCTAGTCGTTGTCGCAACTGTGCGTCCAGAATAGGTCACTACTTAAATGAACTCTGATGGACTATATGCATCTACTTCATTGATATATAGACATAATTAGACAAGCACAATTGTAACCAATGGCAGGGATGCATGCATGGGGACTGAAGACTAGCTGATCAGTTGGATATTTTTCAAATAAAACTTTATTCATGATGAAAACTGTCTTTTTTCACTTCTACCCAGGTAATGACAAAGGTGCATAAAAACACAAGAAATAGGAGCAGGAGTAGGCCATCTGGACCATTGAGCCTGCTCTGCCATTCAATGAGATCATTGCTGATCTGGTGATAGGTTCATCTCCATTTACCTGCCTTTTCCCCATATCCCTTAATTCCTTTACTATGTAAAATTTATCCAAACTTATCTTAAATAGATTACTGAAGCCACCTCCTCTGCTTCATTGGGCAGAAAATTTCACAGATTCACCATGTTCTTGGAACAGCAGCCCCTCCTCATCTCCAACCTAAATCCACTACCTTGTACTTGAGGCTATGTCCACTAGTTTTCATCTTCCCTACCAATGTAAGCAACTTACCTACCTCTATCTTATGTATACCTTTCATAATTTTATGTTTATATATGATCCCATCTCATTCTTCCAAATGCCAGCAAGTACAGTCTCAGATGATTCAATCTCTCCTTATAGATTAAACTCTTCATCTCTGGAATCAACTTGGTGAATCTCCTCTGCATCACCTCCTCAAGTAAGGAGACCAGAAGTGCATGCTGTACTCCAGATGCCATCTAACCAGTATTTTGTACACTTGCAGCATAACCACTCTGCTCTTAAATTCAAACACTTTAGCAATGAAGGCCAACATACCATTTTCCTTCTTGATAGCCTAGTGCATTTTTTGTGATTTATGCACAAGCTCTCTGAAGTCTTTCTGCACAGCAGCTTGCTGCAATCACTTATCATTTAAATAATACTCTGATCTTCCATTTTTTCTTCCAAAGTGGATAAACTCACATTTGCCAACACTGTACTCCATCTGCCAAACTGTTGCCTACTTACTTAATTTATTGATATCTCTCTGCAGACTCTCCGTATCCTCTGCACATTTTGCTTTTCCACTCAATTTATTAGGAAACTGAGATACATTGCACTCTATCTCCTCTTCCAGAGCATTTACGTATATTGTGAACAGTTGCAGGCCCAGCACTGATCCTTGTGTCAACCTGCATACCACTGATTGCCAACCAGAAAAATACCCCTGTACCCCAACTTTCTGATTTCTATCAGTTGAGCAATCCTCTATCCATGACAATGCATCAACCCAACTCTATGCATCCTTATCTTCTGTATAAGTCTTTTATGTGGCACTATATCAAAGCTCTTCTTGAAATCCAGGTAAATAACATCCACCTATAATGTTATCATGTGCACATGATATCCTCAAAGGGCTTTGGTGAGAGCACACCTAGAGTATTGTGTTTAGTTTTGGTCTCCTTATCTGAGGAAAGACAACCTTGCCATAGAGGGAGTGCAAAGATGGTTTCACTAGATGGATACCAGCGATGGCATGACATACATATGAAGAAAGGCTGGATGGACTAGCCTTATACTCATTGGAATTTAGAAGATACAGGGGGATCTTATATAAACATATAAAATTCTTAAGGGATTGGACAGGTTAGATGAAGGAAGATTGTTCCCGAAGTTGGGGAAAACCAAGACTAGGGGTCACAGTTTAAGGATAAAAGGGGAGTCTTTTAGGACTAAAATGAAAATAACTTTTTTTCTCTCTCAAAGAGTGATGAATCTGTGCAATTCTTTGCCACAGGATGTAGTTGAAGCCAATTCTTTATTTATATTTATGAGAAGTTAGATTTGGCCCTTGTGGCTAATTGGATCAGGGGGTATGGGGAGAAGGCAGGTACTGGGTACTGAGTAGTCGATCAGCCATAATCAAAATGAATGGTGGTGTAGGCTTGAAGGGCCAAATGACCTACTCCTGCACCTATTTTCTATGTTTTATGTTTCTAAAGAATCCAGTAAATTTGTCAAACAGGATCTGTCTTTGCTGAATCCATGCTGCCTCTGCCTGATGGATTCAATTTGCTCCAAATGCCTTACAATTACTTCTTTAATGATAGCTTCAAGCATTTTACCAACTAAAAATGTTAAACAATCTGGCCTATAGTCCCCTGCCTTTTGCCGAGATCCTTTCTTGAATTATGGAGTTACATTTGGCATCTTCCAATACACCGGGGCCTGTCCAGAGTCCAGAAAATTTTGGTAAATTATCACCAAAGCCTCGACTGTAACTTTTGCCATTTCTTTCAGTACCCTGGGATACATTCCATCAGGACCATGGGATTTATCTATCTTTAGATCCTCAAGTTTTCTGAGTATTAACTCTTTAGTGATTGCTATTACACCAACTCCAAAGCAGAACTCAAGACCTTTCCAAGTCAGCTGCTTGTGTGAGTTGGAGTTTGTCATACTCTCATCTGTCTGTTGAGTTTGATCTTTCATTAGTTGGACATCATTGGTCTTGGAAGGGCAATGAAACAATCAGTTGTGTGTTATCACAGCATAACCTGTAGATAGAATATCCACAGATATCGATGCTGATTTTAATTCTTAACATGAAATTTTTGCTTATTGGAGATGTTCATTGTTAGGCATTTATGTGACATAAATGTTACTTCCCACATATACAGTAAGGTGTAGGTATAGGTTGTTTGATGGAGAAACACAAAACTGCAGTTGCTGGTTTCTTGTGTGAACAAAGAGAAACTTGAGGTACTCAACAGGTTGGATAGCATCTATGGATAAAAATGATCATACTGAAATGGTTGTTTCAGTACTTTGAAAGGAATTATATATTGTTGAATATCATTCGGTGTCTTCACTTCTCACAGTGTGTGAAGCAAATCACTGAAGTAATTCAATATGCTCTATGAAACTCCTATAAAAATGTTGTATGTGGCTTAGTTGACTTGTTCCAATATCCACAAACTTTGTATTATGCAAGGATCCAAGCAAAGGTGTAGTTTTACTGGTTTGCTTTGAATTAATTTTTACTGAGTTTCCAGGATGATAAACTATGTCAAATTCTGCCTTGACATGAAGAACAGAATCTCAACCTGTAATTCAGCTCTTTGATCCATGCTTAGAGCAGGGTGAGGAAGAAGTCATGAATCCATTGGTCCTGAAAGATCATAAATCCAGAAATTATGAGAAAGTTATTGGAAAGTTAGTGTTCCTTGATAATATTCTCATTAATAAAATTAATAATTCTGCTGTGTATCATCTAGTATGTTCAGTTTGACTGACTGTATGATTCATCCTATATTTTATTGTCGCATTAGATCTAAATTTTAAAGTCAAAGTTCAGATTTTTGTCAGAGTACATGCATGACATGACATAAAACCCTGAGATTCTTATTCTGTGGGCCAAGCAGAATTTCCACCATATTGGCATACAAAAAACTGTACTCGAGAAGAGATATGTATACAAAAGAGTGAAATGTAAACAAGGAAGTGCAAGTTAATTGATGTGCAATACAAAAAAATAAATATTCAGTAATAAATAATGGGCAAAGTAAGAGTCCTTAAATGAGGCATTGATTGAGTTTGTTGTTGTGGACTCTGATGGTGGAGGGGTAGCAACTGTTCCTGAACCTGCTGGTGCAAGTCTTGAGGCACCTCTACCTCTTTCCTGATGGCAGCGGCAAGAATCCTTGATGATTGCTGCTGCTCTCTGACAACAGTGTTCCTTGTAGATTTCTTGGTGGTGTGGAGAGTTCTGCCTGTGATATATTGGCTGTGTCCACTACCTTTGGCAAAGCTTTCCACTCAGAGGTATTGGTGCTCCCCCTCCCCCGCATACCGTGATCCAGCCAGTCAACACACTTTCCACCACACATCGGTTTTAGATGTCATATCAAACCTTTGCAAAATCCTGAGATAGTAGGGGTGCTTTCTTCATGATGACATTTGTGTGTTGGGTTCAGGAAAGATCCTCTGAAATAATGATTCCCAGGAATTTAATTTCTCACTCTCTCCACATCTGATTCCCCAAATTATCACTGGATCACAAAACATTGGCTTTCTCCTTCTGACGACCACAATCAGCTCATAGGTTTTGATGACCTTGAGTGTGAAGTTACAATGATGACCTGCTCCTGGCTGTACTCCATTGTGTTGCCATCTCCGATGGGACAGGAGTGTTCCAGGGATGGCAATGGAGGATGCTAAGCTATTGAAAGAAACATATTTCTATGAGTAATACTATTTCCAGCCATTCATGACCAGGCCTTTGAGACAATTCTGCCCCTATTGGTACTTTTCTGTCAAATATCTTAAAGCATCAAATGGACCACATTGTGAATTTAATTTAAACATGTGATGATTCTTTTGACATCGTGACCAGAAGCAGACATCGGCAGTGCTAAGAGCAAAAACATTTATTTTGGGTGGTTTTGGTGTGAGATTTCATAGATACTGATGATAATGAAAATATGATAAGACCTTGTTATCACACATAAGTACAATGTATAAATATGATGAAAGTCTCGCTTGTTGGAGCTGCACAAATGCATAAAGTAAATGAACAAAGGATATATATATTAGATTGCCACATGAGAGAAAAAATAATTAATGTTAATGGATGGAGAAGTATTCATAATTTGAGTTAGCTTTGAAAGATGTGATGTTACAATAGTGCAGGTTCTTGCCCATAAAGAGATTTATTTGGTCATATGATTATTTTTAATTTTGAAGAGTTCTAATAGTTTACCATCATGTCAATGGAAGCAACCAGTTTTCTATCATTTCAGGATAAGGAATAAGTTCACGTCTATCGATGTTGGCTGATGACTCAGTTCTAATAATATTTCACCAATGAGCAGATATCAACATATTACTGAGGGTGATTTTGAATCTATTATTTAAGGTGCAAAATTTGAGGAAAAAATGAGTTAAGCTAAGTACCATGGGTCAAAAGAGCAGTACTCTCGAATGGATCTCCATGCTAATATTTTCTATTCTGAAATCTAATGAGTCCCACTGTTCCAAGATATGTAGTCATGCATTTAACCTTGACAAAATAGTAAAAATATTTTAGTTCTACTCTTGTTAAACTGCCTGAGAACCATCTCCGCAGACAGAATAAGCTGAACAGATAACACAAGAGAGCAAAGTTAATATTTGACTTTGATATCATTGGTAATGAAGTTCATTGGAAGCAAGCATTGAACAAAACTAATTTTAATAAGGGAACAATTTAAAAGAGTTACAGATATATTGGGCCACTGTCTTACTTTGCCCTCCAATGTAACAACCTCTATTGAATGCTGTTATTTTTTTTTTTACCTTGGGTTCAGTGAAAATGCTGAGTTCTTACATATTTGAGTACTTACAACCTAGACAGGAAACCAGATGACTTCACTACTCATATGAATCTTTTGTTACAATTCCCTTCGAACAGATATATTTGCAACTATTAATATCTTTTCCTAATGATGCATCCTTCATGAACTAGGAAATACTTACATGATTACTACTTCCAGAAGATGAGGTTTCAAGGTGACTGAGTTTCAAAACTTTTTTTTCATTATATATTTGAATTAGTTTGTAATCCCTGTTACACATTCAACTTATCTTTCTGGGAAAGTATTCATGGTCGAGTATATTTTTGTTACAACCATGCTAAAGAATTTGTGCCCCTCAATATTTTTCACAAATAACATGGCTATAAGAAATGTATGTGACAGTAATAAGTTCTGGACATTTTTTAATAAAGCAACAGATGGTAGTCCAGCATCGCCACAGAAAGAAACAGCATTTCTACTCTCTTTTCTTTGGTTACTTGTTCCATTATAATTAAAACAGCTCCATAACATAGCTGGGATATGCTAATAACACTCCAGGTCAGTGTCAAATTCAAATGGATTCTGAAGAATAAGAAAACAATGAAAAGAGGTGTTGTCCTTCAGGGTTGTGTTGTGGAGGACTATATTTATTTTCTTTCTTATGGTCACATGAAACCAAGCAAAAACTGACCCATTGAGATACTTGGGCTAAAGTATTGTCAGCCCTGCACCAGCTGCTTGAAGATCTTTCACTCTGCTCTTGGAAAATATTCTGGTCACACTCATGTGGCATTTTGCTATGTCCTGTATAGTGACAGGGACTGCCACACAAAATATTAAAATGATCTGAGCCTTAATTATAATTCACGAAGACTTCATTTTGGCATAGGTACATTAGGCATTTGAAAAGCAGCAGACTGATCATAATTGCCTAAGGGCTACACATTGACCCTAACATCTCAAGCAATCACACAGGCTCATCAATTTTGGTAAGAACTGAGAACTCCCTAAAAGTGTGGTCTTGTTGCTCATCGAATTTGCACTTGTGGAATTTAAATTGCATTTCTGAAGCTGAAGATCTTTACAGAAAAAAACAAAGGGAAATTTTGTGTATAATTCATGAGATGAAATGGAGGTCAATAAAGTGAATATCATAAATGGATTGAAGATGAGTGAGCTATGAAAATTATGAGATTTATGTGTTGTTTTAATTTTCACCAGTATTATCAGAAAGAATGACAATAGCCCTTTCATTATTAATATACTGGAAATATACCGGCTGAACTGCAAGGCTGATGAATCACAAAGAGACTGAAATGTCAAATTTTGCAGACTTTCCTTCTTCCTGAAACTCATGTTCTTCAGTTAACTGGTCCTCAATTTGCAAGATTGTCTAATCTGCAGTGCCAATGTCATGAAACTTGATTTGTGCAAAAATCTTATCTAGTAACATACCTTACCATTTTTTAAATAAACAAAATAAACATTTTAAAATTATGATATTTTGAGTTTTGTTCATCATCTACATAAAATGATAATGGCTGTGATTACAGGGACCATGGCAGTTAGAGCTCATTTTCAGTAATTATAGTCAACCTCTACATCATTATCATGGATGCAAGATATGGTCTTAATGTACAAGCCTTACTATTAGTATTCTATATTGAAATTGGAATCAGGATGGAATTAATTTTAGCAATCACATCTAGCACTTATTATTTAGTTTTGTTCAATAATGAGTACTTTGTATATCACTTACAAATACCCCTTAATGAATCTGAATTTACACATTTAATTTGAAAAGCAAAATCAATAATTTTGGAGTTTTTCAATTATCTTGACTTTTCAACCATGCATGTCAATTTGGATCTGTCATATTGACAAACTGATGTTGGGAGCTAGTTTTCTCACAGAGATGTTCTCACTTCCACCATTTCGAGAGAGCATTCAAAACAAAAATGAAAACACTATTAGAAGTAAACAAAGCAAACTTTCCTTTTTTAAATCATATTCTTGCATTCTAAAGCACTAACCACACTCATTCCAGCAATAATGCCACTGGAATAACCTCATTATTTAAAATTTTGCATTTTCTTTACATTTGTTAAGAGCGCTGAACTATTAATGGCAAATAAGAATGATCTAACACCTAGTCTTAGAACATATCCATCATAATCAGAGATTGATCTCCATTGTTTTATTAATATGATGCAAGTGTATGAACTTAACCCATGATCCACATCCCAATTACAAAAAAAAACTTTTGAATATACAGTATTTGATACTTACTCTGTTATTTAGTCTCAGAAAGATAAGCCAAACCACATCCAACAACATTGATAGTTAATTATCGTACCTGAAAGAATGTTGACCATATCTATTTAAATATTTTCTATGTATCAAGGAAAGTAAAAACATGTCTGGTCCTCTACATGCCTCTACACTCTTCTTTGATGCAAATTCTTATAAGACTGTAAACCTCTTTTCTTTTCTTGAAGAATTCTGTATTTTATAAGATGAACTAAAGACTATGGAACATTCCTGGCAAAGTGTTAATCTGGGTACAATCAAAAGTGAAAATGAATATCATAAACAGATTTCACAAGGTGTTACCCACTTATATTATAGAAAAATGCCTCATGTATATTTTGAGTACCCTACAAAAATTAGCATGTATTTTTCTTTTGTAGGATATATATTTTCACTGTTTATTTTAAAAATCCATAAAAACACACTTTTAACAAAAGAGAATCAGTGTGAGCATTTTTAAGTTAAATTTAGTTGTGATAAATTTTGACTTTTTTTTCTTTTTCAATCTTTTTTATTGTTTTTTATAATAAATACAGTGCAATGAAGAAAAGGTAACAACATTGAAAATGCAATATAAAATCAAGATAAAACTTCAAATAGTATAAACTCAGTCCCCCCTTTACTGCACTGGGTGAAGACAGAAAAGACATCAAAATATTGAATGTGCGCACGTGTGTGTATGTGTGAGTGTGTGTGTGTGTGTGTGTGTGTGTGTGTGTGTGAGTGTGTGTGTGTGTGTGTTTCTCTCTCCCTCACACACACTCACACACACACACACACACACACACACTCACACACACACACACACACACACATGAGCGCGTGACGCACACACACAATTTTTTTTTAAATCACCAAACTTACTTTATTAAATCAAAGAAACTAATCAAAAAAAGATCTGAACAACTTATCCTGAATGTTACATATATGTTGCAGCTTTTGATTCACACCATGAAACAAAAAAACTAAGGTAAAGCGATATCTTATCTGGAAGAGTGAGTATATTAATCACATTAAAAATATTTACATCAAATGAAAATAAGACATAAAAGGTTACAATGTATCTTCAAATTTCACCGATGAATCAAATATATGATATCTATTTTTTTTTCTAAATTTAAACAGGACAATATGAGAGAACCATCGAAACACTGTTGGAGGTCTAGAGTCTTTCCATTTGAATAAGATGGCTCTTCTAGCCAACAATGTAGAGAAGGCCACATCCCATTGCACAGGAACAGAAAAACTCCCTATGTCTGGTTCAATAACCCCCCAAAAGAGCATTTATTGGAATGGGTCATAGCTCTACCTGAAATACAATTGAAAAGATATTAAAAGTTTATTTTCAATAGATTTCTAAGCATAGACAAGACTAAACATATGCGTTAATATCAGATTTGCATCTGTCACAAATAGGGTTAATATTAGAAAAGATGCAAGCCAGCTTATCTTTGGACATGTGAACATGAAGCACCACTTTGAATCAGATTAATGAATGTCGGGCACATATTGATAATGTATTTACCAGTTTAAGAATCTTGTCCCATAGATCCTTCATTAAGTGTCTTGTAGGTTCCAATTCCCAAGTCTTTTTAATCCTATTGTGAAGTACTGGATGTAATTTCAACAATCAATTTTTTTCTTCCATCTTGTCCAGAAGATATGACTAATTTTTGAACATTGTTTTATAGTTGAGAGTAACTCCAATGGCTGTCACCACATAATCAGATTTCAGATTTATTGTCAGTGTACATACATAACATCACATAGACCCCTGAGATTCTTTTTTTCTTGTGGGCAAGGCAGAATTACCACTTAATGGTAGTGCAAAAAAAATTGCTGTACACAACATACACATGTAAACAAATAAAGAACTGTAAGCAGATAATGAATGTAACCAAACTGACAGTGTAATACAGAGATAATTTTTAAAAATCAATAAAGTGCCCAAGTAAGAGTCCTTAAATGAGTTCCTGATGAGTTTGTTGTTAAAGAGTCTGATGGTGGAGAGGGAGCAGCTGTTCCTGAACGTGGTGGAGCGAGTCTTGTGGCACCTATACCTCATTCTGGATGGTAGCAGCAAGAACTGAGCATTTGCTGGATGGTGTGAATCCTTGATGATTGCTGTTGCTCTCTGACGGCAGCACTCCCTATAGATGTTCTTGATGGTGGGTAGGGTTTTGCCTGTGATGTCTTGGGCTGTGTCCACTATTTTTTGGAGGGCTTTATATTCAGGGGTATTGATATTCCCATATCAGAATGTAATGCAGTCTGTCAGCTCACTTTCCACCACAACGTCTGTAGAAATTTTCCAGAATCATTTATTATGTGTGATTCTGGAAGGTAAACAATTTGTCCTTGATGGACATTTTCACATGTTCATATTCTCCAGCAAATACAGCTGGAAGTCTTGATGACAGGTTCTGAAATGAAACATTGACAATTCTTTTTCTCCTACTGATGTTGCTCCAGCAGATCTTTTTATTTGTTCCAGATTCCAGCATCTCCCATCTATCATGAGTCCCTTGTGGACAGTTGTCAGAAGCAGGTGTACCTGACTGAAGAGCAGTTGTAACACTGCTAATGTAATCACCCAAATGGGATCCACCATCAATGCTCAAATAGGTTTCAAATGAGTTTTGTGTGAGTTAACAAAATAAGTAGTTATCTAACAAAAGCTCTCATACTTGCTGGTTTGTATCCTCCTAAAGGATTGTCCCTTTGTTTCTATTTGACCGTTCAGAAATATTTTCAGCCTTCTGCTGATAATATCAGATCAGATCAGATACTATTTATTGTCGTGTAATAACACAGAAATGTAATATTACACGAAATTTCCTTTAGTCAACCATAAGGAAGACAAAGTTTTGCCATGAGCATTGCCTGGTGCCGCTTACAGTTGGAGACTATAGTTCGAACACCACATCTAATATTAAATCTCTATTACCTGTTTATAAAAAAGAGTATATTAAAGATGAAAAGGTATATCTGTGTTCTCTGCATCTTTTCTAGTGGTTAAATAAAAATGTTATCCCAGAAATACAGTTGGAGTATATGCATACTATTACATTGCCCCTTCACTCAATGAAGAAATAATATTCTGGGAAGGCTCCATGCGCTAACAGTCCTCTCACAGTCACTGTTATTCTAAGTGCACAGCTGGAGTAGATCAGGGATAAAATGATAGATTTACTTATTGCAGGATATGCTGTTCCTGTTCAAGCATAGTTACAGCTGAAATAAATACTAGTTTTTATTAATTAAATGTGACATGCAACAAAGAAATGAGAGGCTAATTGTGCTTAAAGGTAACTCTGCCCTGAACTAAATCACTGAGACATATACAGTAGTATAATGTCTGCAATCTGCTGCTTTGTGATTTAGTGCTCACATTGTAGTTCATTTGTATCCTTCTGTGTTTTGGTAAATGACATCAAAAGTAATTCAAGTCTTTACCAAAAATAAATTATAAAATGTTAGAAACAGTAAATGCCGCAATCTGGGAAAACCTTGATCTCACATAAAGCACTCTCATACGATTTATAAAAGGATAATGTTTAATCTGATATCCGTTACTCATGCAATGAATGTGTTCGTGCAGTTTTTGTTGCACTCTTGGCAGAAGTTGTGGAAACTCTAGTATGGTAAATGGAAAAAAAAAATTTGTATTGAAGAAAAGTGAATTCTGAGGTTAAGCATAATAATGAGGATCCATTTTCTGTTGAAACCATTTGTTTGTTTGATTCAACAATCTTTCACCACAGTGTCAAAGAGAACAGCAATGACTGATTTATTACCCTGGCTGCTAAAAGCACCCTGTTGCCCTTACTTTGTGCTGGGTGACAGGCAGGCCAATTGGCAAGTCCAGATTTTTGAAATTAAAAGGTCAAATGTTCCAAGTACTAGATCACTACAATGGTTTGATGTTGTGCAGGGATCATGCCAAGTGCAAACCATTATTTGTCTAAGGATAGAGGAAAGAAAGGAGTTCGGTAAGAAGCAATGTCACATCAAATTTAGATAAATACCGTTATGTGGAGATAAGTGTCAGGTACCTAAGACTACTACTATTCAAGTCTTTTTATTTTTAGATTAATGTCACAAGGGCAACCCACTATCTTTTTGCCTTAAGCTGTTTAATATCTCAAGCCTCAAATAAAATAAAACTCTTTTCAGCAGTAGTTAAGGATCATATAAATTATTACATTAACTAATTAATTGAATCATGCTAATTTATTTTGTGCTTATGCATGCAACTGAATCAATTCACCTTTCACTTAACTAGGATACTTTTTTCATTCATGGAATAAGTTTGGGAATTCAGAAAATGGCAAAGGACCATAAAAAAAGGAACAATTGAATGCCATTCTACAAGTTCGCACTCCATACTGATTATAAACTTATCTCAGTCTTAAAGGTACCAAGGGACCCTCAAGGGGTGAGGGAGAAAAGGGGAAGGTGGGGGAGCACAGGTGGGAGTTCAGAAGAAAAAGAAGCTGAGATGTGATGGGGAAGAGAGCAGAGGGCTATTTCCCACTGAGAGGGCTTTCTCCCATCATTATTCTATGATGGGAGAAAGAAGGGAATGGGGTGGGGAGAAGGAGGAAAGGAGACAGGGTGATGAGGGAATGAGAACAGAGAGGGGGTTAATGGATTTGGAGAACTCAAAATTGATGCTTCTGGTTGGAGATGGTGAAACAGATGAAAAGTGTTGTTTCTCCAATTTTCAAGTGGTCTTAACTTGGCAGTGCATGAGGCCATAGTCAGACATGTCAGTGTTGTAATGGTATCCGGATCTGAAGTGATTGGCCACTAGGAATGAAGATCTCAATGAAACAATCTCCCAGTCGGTGACCAGTCTCCCCGATGTAGAGGAGGCCCAATTGGTAAACCGGTACCATAAATGACCCCAATAGATTCACAAGTGGTGTTGGTTCAATTGGAAGGACTTTTTGGGCCCCCAAATACTGGCAAGGAAGGAAGTGTATATTCAAGTGAAGCACTTCTTACAGTCGCAGGTTATGAACCAAGAAAGACAAAAAAAATGAACAGAAGATGATAAAGTGTTAATGACAGTGAATTAATTTTCAGAGGTATTTGAAAATTTCCATCTAAAAGCCCCAGAAAAAAAAATGAAATTTATGGCTGGATTTTAGAACATTGTCTGAGGGATGAAGAATCACAATTACTGCTGGAAGGGGAAGGTCAGGCATCTTGTGTGGATAAAAATAGTTAATATTTCAAGTTGATGACTGCTTGTCGATTGCTGCTTCAGGAATGCTGCCTTATCTGTTGAATAGTATCTTTATTTTTGAAATTTCCAGAATCTGTTTTTTTTTTTGCTTTTCAATTGTTGACAAATGATTGCATTGTAGTCATTCAGTGATGAACTAGACTCACCAGTCCTTGTATTTGAGTTAAGACCAACTGCCTTACTCAACACTGAGGCACATTTTTAAAACACCCGCGCTCCCGCCGGCTTTGTGACGTTTAGCCCAGAAATGACGATTGGCAGCAAGACTGGTATTTCAGGACTTGCTGTTCTTGCTGACTCAAACCTCCGTGAGCCGGTTCATTGCATAGTCTGCTACAGGACCCTCCCCCCACAAAACTGGTCTTAGGAGGTGATGATCCCATAGTATATATCCAGTCCTTATGTTCATCGCCTTCCCAAGATCGTATTATATGGCGAGCTCTCCACTGGCCACCGTGACAGAGGTGCACCAAAGAAAAGGTACAAGGACTGCCTAAAGAAATCTCTTGGTGCCTGCCACATTGTCCACCGCCAGTGGGCTGATAACGCCTCAAACCGTGCATCTTGGCGCCTCACAGTTTGGCGGGCAGCAGCCTCCTTTGAAGAAGACCGCAGAGCCCACCTCACTGACAAAAGGCAAAGGAGGAAAAACCCAACACCCAACCCCAACCAACCAATTTTCCCTTGCAACCGCTGCAATCGTGTCTGCCTGTCCCGCATCGGACTGGTCAGCCACAAACGAGCCTGCAGCTGACGTGGACTTTTTACCCCCTCCATAAATCTTCGCCCGCGAAGCCAAGCCAAAGAAAAAAATGTTTAGGTGGGCAACATCTTGTTGGTGGGCATGTATCCGTAACCAACTGCTGTGTCCATGTGTGCTAGCTTTAGGCAGTCAATCATGATTGTCTCTTGCCTGCCTCCAATGTCCAATACACACATTACACCATTGAGCCGAATCACATTGAACAGACCGTCATATGGGCACTGAAGAGGGGTAGGATGCACCCCTAAGTGTATGAATACATATTTGCTGTCTTTGAGGTTCTTTGGGATATACAAAGTGGTTGAACCATGCCTTGAGGTTGGAACAGGTGCCATCAAGGTGACTTTCTCATTCAGCCATGTTAGGACCACTGAAGGTGAATCCATCTGTCTTCTTGCCACTGGTAGAAACTCCCCTAGAACAGTGAGTGGCACACCATACACCAGCACAGCAGAAGATGTAGCCAGAGCATTTTTTGGTGTTGTACAAATGTCGATGTGAATTGTGCCACCCCCTCCTCCGAGGTCATGTCCACCGGCAACCGAAAATGAGCCACCAAGTTTGTGATAAGCACTCTGGTGCATGGTGGAGGTGTTTGAGAGTGGGATAACTTCTGGCCACCTCGTAAACCTATCGACCATTGTCAGAAGATATCTGACACTTCACGATGTCCATATGTACATGGTCAAAATGCTTGTGTACTAGTGGACAAGAATCGAGTGGTGCTTTTACATGCCACTGTGTTTTTGAGGTCTGACATTGTATACAAGTTCTGGCCCCGTGTCCAACCTGTTTCTGTAGGTCGTGCCATACAAATTTTCCTGCTACTAGCTGTGTGGCCATGAATCTCATCGAATACTTAGCATCTCCAAGCAACAGGAACAATTGGTCAAGATTGCCCTGTGGACACATTGCATAGGATTTTAGCTGCTGAAGATTCGAATCTCAAATCCTCCGGCTTAAGACTGGATACTGCAGTATGGCAGGCCGCTATGTCATTGTCCTCCTGCTTTGCTGCCATGAGAGCTGCACAGCCTATACCTGGGGACCATACATGAATTGAATGGACTGATGTGCGAGATAGCACATCCGCTACATGATTGTTTTTTTTTCCCACAATATGCCGAATGGATGTGGTATATTCTGAAATAAAAGAGAGATGCCTCTGTTGCCTTGCTGACCATGGGTCCAAAACCTTAGCAAATGCCAACATCAGGGGCTTGTGGTTTGTGAATAAGACAAAATATTTTCTTTCAAGAAAGTACCTGAAATGGCAGATGGCCAGGTAAAGGGCCAGCACACTGTCAAGCACACTGTAGTTTTGCTCGGGAGGTAATAAGTGCTTGCTGAAAAAGGCCAAAGGCTTCCAATTGCCCTCGATCAGTTGTTCCAGCACAACTCCGATGGCTGTACTAGATGCATCAACTGTGAGAGCTGTGGGCACACTGGGTCAAGGGTGCACCAACATGGTCACTTTGGCCAGTGTTCCTTGGCTTTGTCGAAAGCAGCTGTCATTTCCTCATCCCATTTCAGGTCCTTTCACTATGTTCAGCCTGGAGATCTTTTGTATGGCCTCAACCTTGGCAGGGAGCAGCACCACTCTGTGCCAATCAATTCGGTGGCTGAGGAAATTGATGGAGGACAGGCCACACTAGCATTTAGTCGAATTTATAGTCAGGCCATAGTCACTTAATTGTTGGCATAGTTGATGTGAGTGCCATGGTCTTGATGAGAGTGACTGGCAATCAGTATATTATCGAAGTAAATAAATACAAAATTAGGGTTTTGACCCATAGAGTCTATAAGCCACTGGAAAGTCTGTGCAGCATTTCTCTACCTGAAAGGTATACACAGAAATTCAAAAGGGCCAAATGGCGAGATGAGCGCCATTTTTCGGATATTGTCGAGGTGGACTGGAATTTGATGATATCCCCTCACCAGGTCGACATTGGAGAATATCCTGGCACCGTCCATGTTTGCGGGGAAATCCTGGATGTGTGGAACAAGGTACAGGTAATCTGTTGTGACGTTCCTTAATCAGCAATAATCTCCACATAGCTTCCATCCTTCAATAGCTTTCAGCACCATGTGCAAGGGAGATGGCCGTGGACTGTCCAGATGGTGGATTATGTTGATGTCATCCATTTTACGGTACTCCTTTTTTGTGATTCATAGCTTGTCTGGAGGTAGTCTGCGCGCCCTGGCATTCAGCGGTGCTCCTCTCATGGGGGTATGATGCTAGACCCCATGCTTGGGCGTAATAGTGGAGAAATGCGGGGTGACTATAACTGTAAATTCTGCCAAGTTCTTGACATACTCATTTGAGGGGAATGTAACTGATTCCAAATGGGGCACCAGTAGATTGGCCTGACGTAAGGTAAGTGATTTGAATGTTCTGGAGTTAACCAACTGCCTTCCTTTTAGGTTCACTAATAGACAGTTTACTCATAGGAAATCTACACCTAGCAGAGATTGTGATACATCAGCCAACATGAATGTCTATACAAAACGGCGAGGGCCAAATTCAAGTGTAATTCTCCGCACCCCATACATTCTAATATTGCTGTTGCTGGGAGCTGTAAGGGATGGTCCAGACTTTCAAATATGGAGGCAAACCAGGAAATACTGATCCAAATGCCGGTCCCATACATAGAGGAGGTTGTCTTGATGGTCGGCTGCCTCAGATACCAGCGATGACAGGCCCAAGTGTTTCCCTGGATTGAGCAAAGGGAATGGCAATGGCAGGCTGCAGAACCCCATGTCTGATTATAGTAACATCAGTGGTCCCTATTTGGACTGTCAAGCCCTTTGGTGTGGTGCAGCAACTAAATCCACAGTGGCTCTGCCATGTTGTTTTGCATGCCAGAGGATATCAGCACGGGCTGCAAGTAAACTGGGGATGGCATTTGCCAGGAAAAGGCAAATGTACTCAGGCATCTGCTCCAGGAACAATTGCTCAAAAAGCAGGCAGGGCCTTTGACCATCTATTAGTGACAACATTTCATTCATAAGGGCAGTCAGTGTTCAGTCGCCCAGGCCATCCATCCATTTCAGCCTTGCTGTTCATTCATGACGGGACAGCCCAAATTTGCAAATCAGTAGCATCTTAATGACATCTTACCTGTTAACCTCAGGGAGTTGAATCAGGAAATCAACAATCCTTCTTGCCGTGTCCTGGTCCAGTGAACTGACAGCGTAAGAGTACTTGGTGATATCCATTGAGATCTTATGAACGTGGAACTGTTGAAACCAGACCACAGGCTGCGAGCTCCAAAATGTAGGCAGTTTAATTGCTACCACATTCTGAACATTTTTTTCGGTCATCTTGGGTCCAAATCGCAATTTAGACCCATTGAGGTCACCATTGTGGCTGTTTATTAGCGAACTAAACTTACTACTCGTTGCAATTGAGTTAAGACCAACTGCCTTACTCAACACTGATGCTCATTTTTAAAATACCTGAGCTCCCAATTGCCTTTGTGATGCTCAGCCCAGAAGCCACATCATCCCTGATGATTGGCAGCAAAGCCCGGTACTTCATGGCTTCGTGTGAGCCA
This sequence comes from Narcine bancroftii, assembly GCF_036971445.1. Taxonomy (NCBI): domain Eukaryota; kingdom Metazoa; phylum Chordata; class Chondrichthyes; order Torpediniformes; family Narcinidae; genus Narcine; species Narcine bancroftii. The sequence continues at coordinate 427,929,329 of NC_091469.1, forward strand.
GTTCGTTGTTTTGCTTGGTTCAGCCTTCTGGAGCATTTTAGACTCAAAGATAATGGCACTACTTTGGTTCTACATTGACTTGGATATGAGCATGGGTGCATCCACAATATTGTGAGTGAGGGTCTTCCATGATTTTGATCCAGAATAGTTATATATTTCCATGTCAAGATGATGTATGACTTGGAGAGCAACTTTCAGGTTTCCATGCTTGATTTGCCTTGTCCAACTGGCTGATGGAGGTTGTGGGTTTGTAAAATATCAATGTTTGTAAATGATGCAAAATTTTTAGAAGTTTGGTGAAGTTAGTTGTAGATTTCTAGAAGACATTGGAAGGCTGGTGGAATCAGAATGGGATGAAGTGATACATTTATGTAGGAAGAGCAAGATAATTTAATGTAGTCAAAATATTATACAGGTGCAAAGAGCCCTGTTGATATTTATTCTTGGATATATATTTGTAAATGTTTGAAATTGGTAAAAATTTAACAATGGAATCTTTAGTATCATAAATAGGGGTAAAGCATTCAAAAACAAGGAAATTATGTTGAATTTTTCCATGACACTGATATGGCCATATGTGGAGTAATGCATGTAATTCTGATTCTAACAATTTAGGAAGATTGTAAAAGTCCAAGAAGAGTTATAACGGAAGCTTACTCGATAGTTTCTCTGACAACAGAGGATAGAGGGGAAATTTTGCATTATTCTTTGAAATTAGGATATTTGAAGGAAATTATTAAAATTGTGATGGATTTGAATGGAATAAAGAGAGATACTCCTGTTATTAGTGAGGGAATGAGCATCAGAACATAGATTAGCAAAAGATCATAACATAGTATGAGGAAAAATCTGTTGCATGGCAAATAGTTATGATCTCAATGTACAGCATGAATATGTTGTGATAGCAGAATCAGTTGTGGCCTTTGAAAGAGAATTTAATGAATGTTTGAACGATAAAAATTGCAGGGCCATGCAGGACTGGCTGGACGAGTCAACAAGCAACTGCCATAGATCAATGTGCTACCTGAGTTCTCCCTGTGCTGCAACAAACCCATGATTACATAACTATTCATTAAAGAGAACAAAAAAGAAATATACTAAAAAAAATCAAAGGATACGCTTTGTGAAATATTATTAGAGATATTTTAGGAAAGCAACTAGAGTTAGGGAAGTATAATTTATAAATATATTATGTATGACAAAGACTTCAGTTAAAAGACATTTGGACATGTGTCTTCTGTCTTGTCTTTGGCTTGGCTTCGCGGACGAAGATTTATGGAGGGGGTAAAAAGTCCACGTCAGCTGCAGGCTCGTTTGTGGCTGACAAGTCCGATGCGGGACAGGCAGACACGATTGCAGCGGTTGAAAGGGAAAATTGGTTGGTTGGGGTTGGGTGTTGGGTTTTTCCTCCTTTGCCTTTTGTCAGTGAGGTGGGCTCTGCGGTCTTCTTCAAAGGAGGTTGCTGCCCGCCAAACTGTGAGGCGCCAAGATGCACGGTTTGAGGCGTTATCAGCCCACTGGCGGTGGTCAATGTGGCAGGCACCAAGAGATTTCTTTAGGCAGTCCTTGTACCTTTTCTTTGGTGCACCTCTGTCACGGTGGCCAGTGGAGAGCTCACCATATAACACGATCTTGGGAAGGCGATGGTCCTCCATTCTGGAGACGTGACCCATCCAGCGCAGCTGGATCTTCAGCAGCGTGGACTCGATGCTGTCGACCTCTGCCATCTCGAGTACTTCGACGTTAGGGGTGTAAGCGCTCCAATGGATGTTGAGGATGGAGCGGAGACAACGCTGGTGGAAGCGTTCTAGGAGCCGTAGGTGGTGCCGGTAGAGGACCCATGATTCGGAGCCGAACAGGAGTGTGGGTATGACAACGGCTCTGTATACCCTTATCTTTGTGAGGTTTTTCAGTTGGTTGTTTTTCCAGACTCTTTTGTGTAGTCTTCCAAAGGCGCTATTTGCCTTGGCGAGTCTGTTGTCTATCTCATTGTCGATCCTTGCATCTGATGAAATGGTGCAGCCGAGATAGGTAAACTGGTTGACCGTTTTGAGTTTTGTGTGCCCGATGGAGATGTGGGGGGGGCTGGTAGTCATGGTGGGGAGCTGGCTGATGGAGGACCTCAGTTTTCTTCAGGCTGACTTCCAGGCCAAACATTTTGGCAGTTTCCGCAAAGCAGGACGTCAAGCGCTGAAGAGCTGGCTCTGAATGGGCAACTAAAGCGGCATCATCTGCAAAGAGTAGTTCACGGACAAGTTTCTCTTGTGTCTTGGTGTGAGCTTGCAGGCGCCTCAGATTGAAGAGACTGCCATCCGTGCGGTACCGGATGTAAACAGCGTCTTCATTGTTGGGGTCTTTCATGGCTTGGTTCAGCATCATGCTGAAGAAGATTGAAAAGAGGGTTGGTGCGAGAACACAGCCTTGCTTCACGCCATTGTTAATGGAGAAGGGTTCAGAGAGCTCATTGCTGTATCTGACCCGACCTTGTTGGTTTTCGTGCAGTTGGATAATCATGTTGAGGAACTTTGGGGGACATCCGATGCGCTCTAGTATTTGCCAAAGCCCTTTCCTGCTCACGGTGTCGAAGGCTTTGGTGAGGTCAACAAAGGTGATGTAGAGTCCTTTGTTTTGTTCTCTGCACTTTTCTTGGAGCTGTCTGAGGGCAAAGACCATGTCAGTAGTTCCTGTTTGCGCGAAAGCCGCACTGTGATTCTGGGAGAATATTCTCGGCGACACTAGGTATTATTCTATTTAGTAGAATCCTAGCGAAGATTTTGCCTGCAATGGAGAGCAACGTGATTCCCCTGTAGTTTGAGCAGTCTGATTTCTCGCCTTTGTTTTTGTACATGTGTATGGATACGATAAGGGGTAGAGGGATATGGGCCAAGCACAGATGGATAACTTGGTCAATATATGTGAGTTGGGCCAAAGTGCTTGTTTAGTGAAGTTTAACTCTGTGACTCCATGTCTCTGTGTCACTTAAAGTGTACATTATGCTTTTAAATGTAAGCAGTTCCAACACATTTCATGTGAGAATCTGTACTTTTTCTTTCAGGCTGCTTTTGCCATTCAGGGTAGGAAAATCCAACCTCGGGATCAATGCTTTTATGCACCAGGGCACATTGAACAGTGAAGAAGTGAGCTGACTTTTCCTCCTACCTATCACATGACCACTGAAAATACTTGTTCTTCAAAAGAAAAAGTCAAATGATATTTTTTTTCTGGGTTAAGTGTGTTGGGAGTCCACTTCACTATATTACAGCTATTAGATTGCCTGAGGATAATGTCCAACCGGACCATTTTAATTTAAACTAAGTTTGACTTCAATTTCTCTCACTTATTCCAGTAAGAGATGAGAGATTTTGGACAGCTGCCAATTCTAGCTGTTGTTCTTTTCCTTTTTCCTTCTATCCAAACATGTAATTGTTTATGTTTCTGATTTAAGCATTGAGCAGAGCTGATTCGGCTCTATGATACATTTTCCAATGAATTACCACAACACTAAGAGAGATTTGGCTGGCAACACCTATTTTTAGGTGCCTGATGGAGTCTTTTCTAGATATCACCTCCATTTTGATGCTCCATTGGTCAAAGAAAATGAATAGGATCTTGTTAAGCAGTTTAGCCAAATGACGCATATAAATCTTCAGATTATGCTATGCTTCTATTACTCAAAATTGTATTAGTATGCCTCCTGTAACATTGTGCACCTAATATTGAATCCTCCTGCCTGTAATCCAGAATTGCTAGGGATCATCTCAAGATAAATTTTATTTACTCTCAGATTTCATGAAAAGGTGCTGATACACACAGATAAATTCCTCCACAGCCACCAGGTGATGTATTGGATGATTAAAAAAATAATCTGCAGCAAGTCAAACAGTGAGGGTAAAACAGAATGATCAATGTTTGGGTCAGACCCTTCATCTAGATCATCCTCCAGTGGATTGTTCTTTTCTCCAGAATCCAGTAGTCTGTTGTGTGTCTCCATGTCATGGTTGAAACATTTACATGCCTTTATTGGAAATTGATATTGGTGGCAAGACCAACATTTATTACCTATTGCTAGTTACCCTTGTGGAATGCAGTTGCAAGTTGCTTTCTTAAACAGCAGTAGAAGAATAACCCTACACAGGAATGGTTACAATGGCAGCGGACAAGTGACTGAAGGACTCCATGCATGCTGTGGGCCATTGATGACCTGTGGTTGATGAACTCACAAAGGCTGCAGGTTGCTGGAGACTGTCTCATGGGAACTAGGTATCGGAACCGGGATATGAGAGGGTGCTGAAAGCCTCCTGATCATATCGGAGATTTGGATCTGGAGCTTAGGTTGCCATTGGTTTGAACAATAGTCTGTGAGGCTCCAGAGGCTGCGTGAGTATTTAAGATGAATCCATAGACACTCATATGTCTCTGAAGAGACACTCTTTTGCTTTTCTTTCTCTTATTGATAGGGGTACATCATGGCAACTTTAGTTTGCCTATCAGCAGACAAATATTGAAGTATATCATGCATATTACATTTTAAATCTATTAATATGTGATGATAAAAGTAGCATTTGAACCAGTTCCATAGGTGTCCTGGGTCATAAATTAAGAAACCATGATATGTGTCCATATTAGGATCAATTGTATGGTAAAAAGTCGGAATATTAAAGTTGCACAATACTCAGCTTCACTCACTAGTTCCTCAGATAATCAATCTGTTCATTCCTGTATGCACCAATATTTGAATAGCATTTAGGCATGGCCTGATATTTTCATGTTTCCTCACAATATAGATTGTTATGTCTCTATGTTACTTGGGAGGCTTCTTAAATAACTTAAAGATGCAAGATTCAAATAACAGAAGAGATTTTACTTACTGATATCTTCCACCATCTCAGGAAACTGTTCACACACTCACATATACATGTACATATGATTCACAGTGGGGCAATACAGTTACTACAGTGAGAAGGGTGTATTCTTACATGGTGACAAAATAGTTAACATTGTCCTGACTATATAACATCCCTCTTTCTCAAGATAAAGAAAGGAATTAGTGTTCTTTTACACTTTCTTTAGTGCAGCTTATGTAACTGAACTTGTACAGTAGTTTATTCACACAACTATTTTTATCGATAAGTTCTTATCGATATTGCACCAGCAGCAGTATGTTCCTTCACCATCTTGTGGATTTGGCTGCAACCATTGGACTCTGTGTTGCTCCCATGTGTAGGTAATGTAGCTTGTTGTGCTTCACCCGACAATGCTATGTTGATGTTTAAGTATTAGTGGTTGTGGTCTCTTCACTTGATACCTCACTTGATATTGGTGTTGCAGGCTTTGCTGGTATTAAAGCTTTCTGGTTCATCACATTTTGTGTCAGCCTGATGTGATTTTTTTTCCTCCTCAGCTGATTTCCAGAGTCTGTCTTGACAATGTATGATCTTGGAGTCTCAGCTTCTCTGATGACCTTTTCTGGGGTTCATGTTTTCAACATCGGCACTTTAATATCCACATGCTGCCCTGTGAAGAGTACTGGTATGTTAGTTATAATGCTGGCGTCCTTCCTCTGTGTGTCAGCCAGTCTTCTGGTTTCCACCTGGTCTTCTGGAGGGTGCATTTTGCTTGGCAGAGTTGTTTTATATCTCCTGCCATTTAGAAGTTCTGCATTGGACATCATATCAGCCCTTTAAGGTTTTGCGAGAAATGATAGAAGGACTAGGTCTGGGTCTTCTTTCATTTTGTGACGCTTAACTAGTGTGTGTTTCACAGTTTGCACTTGTCTTTCAATAAACCCATGACCTTTGGGGTAGAATTGGGATGATGTAGTGATAACAAACCCATGCTCTGCAGCCAACTTTCTGAATTCTTGTGATGTGAACTATGTTCCATTGTCACATATTACTTGCTCGGGTATTCTTTGTTCAACAAGGAGTGCTCTCATTCTAAGATGATAGTTGATGCTCTCAGGCCCTTCACACTTTTGATGAATGGAAACAAAGTAGTAACAGGCTACTATTAAATACCACTCTTGATTCTCGGTGAACAAGTCTGCTCCCATTGTGTGCCATGGCCTGGCAAGTACTTCTGTGGAAATAATTTGCTCTTTTTGTTGTGTGTTTCTGTACTTTTAGCATATTTGACCTGTAGCCACCATATTTTCAATGTCTCTGTATATGTCAGTCTAGAACAAGGCTGACTTCTCTCTACATTTGTATTTCTCCATTCCCATGTGACTTCATGTATTTTCTGGAGAATCTCTTTCTGCATTATTTCAGATATAATCAGTCTTGATCCAGCCAGCAGAGCACCATTCTCCAGTGTTATGTCACCTCTTATATATTAATGTATTGAAGGCTGTATCTGCTTTATCCTCTCTGGCCATCCTTGTATTACTTGTTGAGAAAGCATTTGCAGCACCTCGTCCTTACTGGTTTCTTCTCTGATCTGGCTTAGTTTATTACTGGTCACACTGACAAGATGATGTATTTTGATCCCCTTATCTTCCATGTCATATTTTTCATTTGGGGTAAGTTATAAAAAGGTGTCAGCAAGTACCATCTCTTTGCCTGTTATGTATTTAAGTCAAGGTCATAGCATTAAAGTTGCAGAAGTAGTCTAGCTGGTACTTTGTTTAGGTTCTTTCTCTGAATATGTTCCAGTGGGCAATGATCACTTTCCATTATAAACTTTCTTCCATACAGAAACTTGTGAAACTTTTTGCATCTGTATACGGCCGCCAACAGCTCTCTCTCAATATTGGCATATCTGGTCTCCACTGTTGTTAGTGTTTATGAGGCAAAAGCTATTGGTTTTTCTTCTTGCAGTAATGCAGCACGAAGGCCTCTGTTAGATGCATCTACTTGCAGAATGCAGGCTCTTTCTCTATCATAGTACTGTCTTGGGTAAACTTATACCTCTCATTTTGTTCATTTTAGATTGGTCACAGTGTTTGAGCTACCGAAAGAAAATAGACACACACACCGAGAGCACTTCAGTTTATACAAATGTTTATTACTAATTCAAAAGCTGATTTCACACTACAATATGCAAGCCCTTCCCAACTATACTTATCAAGGCTTGGACTGGTCCCAACTGCCGAAGCGAGGCAACGACTGCACACTTGTAGTAGGTTGTCAGGGCGCTGGTAGCAGCTTCTCCACCTCCCCCGACCGGGACGTTGCTTGGACTCTGGCTGTTCTTCCTTCTTGACAAGGGGTGTTCCCACCCCTCGGAGAATCTAAACTTCAGCAGCAGGACCACAGGCTTATATACCCCAAAAACAATTAATCATGCACCTACTCCTTCTAATATTTGTCAGTCAAAATCAAAACTGAACATTACATTCTACAATTTAGAAGATTAATTATTATGGAACCAGGATGTTATAATTTCCTGGTTTATCTCGTAGATACAAAGACTTATTAAAACTTCTCGAGCAAGACAGGTTGTGACCAATTCGTCAATTTCAGAGTGTTGCATTTGACAACTGCTTTCCCTGGGCCTCACAGTGGAATTCCATTTCAAAGTGTATCTTCAGATAAGTCCCCATGGCTGAGTTTAATTACATCTGCTAGTTCTGAAAGTAAGGTGACCTGCGTGTGGACCCAGTGTCGTCAGTTCCACATAAGCAAAAAGCATCTGGGTACATGGTTTTAATCCTCCATTACAACCGTGCATCTTGGCGCCTCACAGTTTGGCGGGCAGCAACCTCCTTTGAAGAAGACCGCAGAGCCCACCTCACTGACAAAAGGCAAAGGAGGAAAAACCCAACACCCAACCAACCAATTTTCCCCTGCAACCGCTGCAATCGTGTCTGCCTGTCCCGCATCGGACTTGTCAGCCACAAACGAGCCTGCAGCTGACGTGGACTTTTTACTCCCTCCATAAATCTTCGTCCGCGAAGCCAAGCCAAAGAAAGAACAAGTACCTCAACACTTTTCCGCATATTATTTCTTTGAGCTGGTCAAAACTTCTCTGATGTGATGGTGACCACTGAAATTCCTTGTCTTCCTTCAGCAACTCTCTGATGTTTGCTGTGTAGTCCGACATATGTGGTATGAAGGAACTCATGTATTGCACCAACCCAAGGAAATGTCTGAGTTCCTTTTTGTCCTTTGGGTGCTCCATCTCAGCAATGGCTTTAACCTTCTCGGGGCTTGGCTTTACCCTTTCAGGAGTATACACTATTCTGAAGAATTTGCATTGCATCTCTTTTATAATGCATTTGTCTGCATTATGTTTAATTCTAGCTCCTCTTGTTCTTTCCATGGCCTCATGTAAATGAGGATCATGAGCTTTTCCATCTCTGCCAAAAACCTGGATGTTGTCTGCAATGCCAACAGCACCTTTACACCCTCTGTAGGTCTCATCGATCTGTTAGAACATGTCCTGGCTCAGCCTTAGGCCAAAAGGTAGTTGCAGGAACTTGTAATGACCAAATGGAGTATTGAATGTTGTTAGTAGTGTTGATTCATCATCTAGAATCAGATTCCAGGTATTTATTCTTAGCATCTTGCTTGCTAAAGATTTTGGATCATGTAAGTTTTGCTGTGATGTTTTCTAGTGTCGGTGTTGGGTAGTGACTCATTTTTATTGCTTGATTTAAATCTTTAGGGGCCAGGCATATTCTCAAGTGGCCATTTGGTTTTCTTTGACCACTATGGAATTTACCCAGTCAGTCGGCTCAGTCACTTTGGCTCTGACCTGCATCCTTCCCATGTCCTTTAGTTCTTGCTCCAGCTTCTTTCCTTGGAGCAGGTATGACTGGGTTGCAGTTTGGATCTATGGCGATGTGATATTCAAAGTCTCCAAAGCATCCAAATGAATCATCAAAACATTCTGGGTACATGCTCATGAGCTCAGCCTTGTTTGTGACTGGAGGTTGGTTCTCCATTGGAGTGTCTCTGTTGGTCCTTTCGGATATCTTCTTCATCTGGATCTCAGAATTGACAGAGATCAATTGCAACTCCCAGCAGCTATCCAGACCTAGAATTGCTGGTTCGTCTGTGTCCACCATGTAAAGCATACAGAGGATGTTCTTTCCATTATGGCAGCCATTGATCTTATCTCTCCCTAGCTGCTTGATCATGGGTTGTTAATGTGGCATTTTCTGTTTCCAATGCACTGTCTTTTGGATACCCTTTTATTATGTTCTCTGGGAACATCTGGCAGTAGAGTATGAGTGGAAAGATGTTGCTTTGTGATCCAGTATCCAGCTTCATTTTTAGGTTAAATATTAGAAGCTTGTTCTGGATTGTCCTCTGTATTTAGATCCTTGGGCGAAACTCATTTCCTTCTTTCATCTCACCTGACATCTCGTGAAGGTGTATGGATTCCATCTCCAGTTTCTGGGTGTCAGAGTTCTCATTGTTGTTTCCTTTTATGTGGTGGATCTTCTTCTTGTCTTTTGTTTTCCCTGATATTACTGTTTTTCTTCATACCAGACTTGCACATCTTCGTCCACTTTATCACAGGCTCTACATTCAGAACTTTATGTATGGCATTTGTTTCGGTCATTGAAGAGATGTTGTCTGCCACACTTCCTGCAGGTCTTGGGGGTTTGCACTTTTCTGATTGTGTTCTTGATAGCATCAACCCTTCCTTCTCTTTGCTGTGGGTGGGTCTGCATAGATAGGGATTTCATTTGCATTCTCATGGCTTCAAAGGCTCTGGCTGTGTCTATCGCTGTGGCCAGCTTCAAGCTATCCTTCCCTAAAAGAGACTTTTGCACTTTGGGAGGGGCCCTTCCCCATATTAGTTGATCAATTAATCTTTCCTCTATATCCTTAAATCTGCAGTTTGCAGTAACAAATTTTAGTCTAGTGAGGAAGTTATCAACAGTTTCATCAGTTTCTTGCATTAAGCCTTGAAATTCATAGCATTTAATTTTATGATTAGACCTGGGTTCAAGGTGAGAAGCAAACTTTGAAAATATCTGCTCTGGATAATTTTTCTCCACCTCTGTAAGCTCCCAGCTATTAAATAAGTCAAGGCCTTGGTCTCCTATCCAGAGAAGTATATAACCACTGTTGCATTTTTAAAATAGCTTTTGAATGCTAAATTGCATTTCTGCTGAAACTTTTTAAATGTTTCAACAATGTCTTCAGCCTTCCCGTCCATCACTGGGTGAACTGTTGTTGCTCCAGCCATTTTTTACTCTTCTTCCCCTTGGTATTACAATAACTTACCATCAATTGTATGGCTTTGTTCTTGTTCTCTTATACCGCTGCCACCATGTTATGTCTCTGTGTTACTTGGGAGGCTTCTTAAATAACTTAGAGATGCAAGTTTCAAATAACAGAAGAGACTTTACTTACTGATGTCTTCCACCTTCTCAGGAAACTGTTCACACACTCACATATACATACGCCCCACAGAGGCGCGCTACAGTTACTTCAGTGAGAAGGGTGTATTTTTATGTGGTTACAAAATAGTTCACATTATCCTGACTATGTAACAAAAATGGAGACTATTTCAGTCCATCAAGACCATGCTGAAATCAGAGTAAACTCACTCCCCATTACTTTTGCCTGGAGCCCATTTTCTACCTCTTTTCATCATTTTACCATTCCCCTACACATGAGGCACAATTTACAGTGGCTCTATTAACTTATCATCCTGCATGTCTTTGCGATGTAGGAGGAAACTGGAGTAAACCACAGTCACAGTGAAAACATGTAAACTCCACCCAGATTGCATGATATGTAAGGATGAAACTTGGTTCATTGGGTCTGTGAGGGAGCAGCTCCACTGTGCCACCCAAAAATATTTGTTCTTCAAGTGACTTTTCCTATCGCAGAAGTCATGGATACTGAGACGAACTTTAGTACTCCTAATATTAGTCACTTCAAACAGTTAATTTAACGATCAGCAAAACTTGAACCTAGAAATCTTACTGAGTGGCATTTTTCAGTTTTGTGATTTATTTTTGGGAGCTGAATGATATATTATCAATAGCTTTTTTTTTCAAGTGTCATCTTCCAGGCATAATACCCAAGGTTAAAATATCAGTGTTTCTCAATGAAATCTTTTATGTTCAACATTTTTGTGACCTCTTAAAAAAAGGGCACAGATATTTGCCAATACAGCTGAGGAAATGAAATGAATAACTGTGCCCTCCTGCTTTGGAGGAGAAATGCTGATCACAGAAAATATTTCTACCTATTTCCCTGAGATATAAAAAGGATAATTGACAAAATTGAGATTTTACGGCACAAATATATACTGTCTAAACTCTTAAAGGCAGAACAACAATCGGCAGATTTTTTTTAAATTGTGCCATGATGAGAGTTAAGATAAGATTGTAAAATTATCGATTTATTGAAAATAAGGTATATTACATATTTAATGATGCATACACCAGTGGAAATGAATAAAATAGGTGTTTTGCACTCACAAGTATATGTTTAATCTAAGTCAGTGCAAATAATTGCAATAGCTATCATTATACTTTGTCATGCCTCTGTCACTAGAAGTTAATAAAAAAATCTTTGTGCTATGTGGACTAAGGTTGAAAATCTGTTAACTAAAATACAATAGTTTGTTTCATGTTAATTGTGATGCATGGATATAAATAATGTTCTACTTTTACACCGGAGTTACAAGTAGTTTCCTGCTATGATTTGACCTGCAGGAAAAAAATAATCTCAGCTTTGTATGTGATGTCATGTCTGACAATAAATTTGAAATTTGAACTTTGACAGCATACATGAGGGCATGCTTCCCAAATATGTCCAATTAGCCTGAAACACTCCCCCCAGCCCATCCTACTGTGCATTTTGAAGGCTGGGAAGAAATCGCAGCCAGAGGAAACCTACACAGACCCGGGAAATCATCAAACATTTTTACAGACAGTGCTGGATCTGAACATAGGTCACTGACACAGTGATAGTGTTGAACTAACTGCTATGCGAACTGTGGAGTTTCAGTTAATGTAGAGTAGGGCAAGTCAGAGCACCTGCAGCATCTCTGGTGGATTCTTAATGCATTCTATACATGACATGATTTCCAGCGTACTCAATCCGTTGACATGTGTGGGCATGAAGATAATATACCTGCATTAATCTGAGCTTCATTGTTGAAAGTGACTCGTTGAGTATAGCACAGTGGATACTGAGCTTGGAATTCCCATGAGGGAACTGACAGAATGGTTTGCCAATGTGCACTGGCTTCACTTCACCCTGGTGATCTATTTCTGGATGTAATGTGGCAAGGTGCACAAGGGTGCTAGAGAAACTCAGCCGGTCATGCAGCATCCATGGGAAGTAAAGGCCTGAACCCTTTGTCAAAGTTTTGTGAATACTCTTTTTTGCATTGAAGAAATTAATGAAATGATGAATCTGTGATTGGAAATTTTCAATGAAGCTTACAGCAAGAGCATTATGGTTTTAATGTATTAATTACCTAAGGTGGGAAAGCTGCGTAAATTGGCTCAGTAAGTTGCATATCACCACAGCCCACTACTCTGTCATCACAGACTCAAGCATATTACTTCTCATCAAAGCTAATGAGTAATCCATTCCCATCTTCCTCTGAAGCAGTCCTTCAGAATTGCATGTGGCTTGCTTCCATTGCACTTCGTTATTCTCATAAATGGTTGACAAGACAAGGTGGGAGCTGCAGACCTGCTGCACTGAATTTCATCATCAATGCCTCCCTTTCTGAGAGTTAGATCCTGACAATCAGGAACTACTTCATCTTTTCGGGACCCCTTCACACATCTTTATGCAGAGGGCAACGTTGTACGAGGGAGCAACACACAAAATGTTGGAGGAATTCATTGGGTCAGGCAGCATCCATAGAAAGCAGGAACCTGAGACACCGGAGAACTGGAGCAAATCTGTGGAGCACCCTTGTTTTGTGGGTCTTGAGTATGTGGCTGATTTTCTCTTATGTTTCAAAGAACAATAACTTAGGAATTTGACCTTGAAACCTTTGACCTACTGCCATCAGGAAAGAGGTAGAGGAACATCAAAATCAGGACAGTCAGACGGGAAAATAGTCTCCTCCTGCATGCTGTGAGATTGATGAAAATTGTCCTCTAACCAAGTAAATTATTCCAAAATATTTATATATATATATAGATCCGTAGAACACTATAACATAGAAAACAGGATATTTGGCCCTTCCAGTCTGTGCCGATCACTATTCCATTAGTCCCACTGACCTGCTCCCACCCCATAACCTCCCAGACCTCTCCCATGCATGTACCTATCCAATCTTTTATTAAAACTCAAGTTTGAGATGGCAGTCCATTCACACTCCTACCACACTCTGAGTGAAGAACTTTCCCCTAATGTTCCCCCTTTCAGCTTAAAACTATGACTTCTTGTATTTATCTCCCCCAATCTAAGTGGAAAAAGCCTACTCTTATCCATTTTGTCTATACCTCTTGTAAACCTCTGTCAAATTTCCCCTCATTCTTCTTTGCTCTAAGGAGTAACATCTTAACCTGTCTAATCTTTCCCTGTAACTCAACTCCTGAAGACTCGGCAACATTCTAGTAAATCTTCTCTGTACTCTTTCAACCTTATGTTGAAATTTATGTTGAACCTTATCGTTCCTGTAGTTCGGAAACCAGAACTGCACACAATATTCCAAATTTGGCCTCACCAATATGTTAAACAACTTCAACATAACATCCCAACTTCTATACACAATATTTTGATTTATAAAAGCTAAGATGCTAAAACCATTTTTACAATCCTGTCCATATGCAATTACCACTTTCAGGGAACAATGTATCCCAGATCTCATTGCTCCTCCACACTCCCCAGTGCCCTGCTATTTATGGTGTATGTCCTACCTTGGTTTGCCCTTCTGGGAAACACCAAAAGGCTATGTCCATTGAGGCTCTAACAAATACTTCTTTTTTTTTCCTCCTCTTTTTGTTTCAGATCTAATATTTTAGACACCTTTGCTTCAGTGAAAATATTGTGAATGAAATGAATCCACTGTTGCAGTCACAACTGAAATCTCAGGGCAGGGAAAACAATGCCACCCTACAGCTTTTAAGGTAAACATGATATGTACCTCTGATGGATCTCTTTCCAGTCTGTGTTTGGAAAATGAAGCAACAGGAAGGACCACTAAGTTGCTTTGTGCTTAGCTCCATTCCATTTGCATTTGCAGAAGTGCAGTCTTCCCTGATGTGAGGTACCATTGAGTGCTCAAATTTGCCTTTCATTCACCCTGGTAGAACTGGCTTACTTTCATGAACTAGGGATAATTTCATGATCCCAGTATGAAGCTAATGTGTGACAGTGGGTAGTATATCATGCACTGTGCCAGCAACAGTTGTAATTCCATTGCTTTACAACCATTCACTGTGTCACTGTGTCATCCCAATTTAACTTACCGGTTGTTCAGTACCGTAGAAAAGCACCTGCCTAGTGGGGGTACAGGCATGGATCATGACTACACCCAGATTCCACTTCTTTCTGCTTTATAAACCTTGAAGTGATCCACACTCTCAAAGGAAATCTTAAATATATATCATAAGTGTCCTCAACTAATGCTTCCACTGCTAAGGTCATTCTAGAGAAATTGTGAGAGATTTAGCTTAGGACAAAGTCTTGCTGCAAGAGCTACATTCTGTGCCAGATAAGCATAAGGAGAAATGGCCATTGTTACAATTTATCAGACAAAGCAAGAGGAAGAAGAGAAGTAGGGCAATGGGGGAAGTGTAACATGAAGTGGAACAACACAGAAAGGGAAGGAAGACACAATGTGAAAACTAACTTTTGTCCTCAGCTTGACATGAAAGAACAATACATTTTCATTGTCGTATCTGTACAACTGTCCTTTAATGAATTCTGCACATTTTCCCCTGTCACTGACCCTTACAACATCATCTTTTGGAAAAATCCAAAACAAAAAATCCAAGAATTGTGAATTAATTCAAAAAAATTGTGTTCCATCAAACCACCAGCATTTAGAGTTTCAGCAATCCAGTTAATGGGAGAACAAACTTGCCCAATCAGGGTTCTCCAGATGATAACCTCTCTCTTTCAAGTCACCACAGAGTTCTTTTTTGTTTCCCTTATTTCAAGTGAACCATTATACAGCCAGCCATCTCCTCTTGTATGGACCACAAGGGCTTTGTACAGGCTGAACTAAGAACTCACAACCCATCTTTAAAATGAGGTTTTTCCACAAACTTGCCAGCTTCTCCTGTTCCAGTCCCAGATGTTGCTGCTGAACTGTAGAACTGAATTTTCTCTCTCTCTCTCTCTCTCACACACACACACTTAGAGAAAAAGCACATGGCCCTCTTAGAAAAGCCAACTACACTCAGACAGACTGCGGCTCTGGACCTAATCTTCTGAGTTTGTTCATCCATTGCTTTCCAAAACAATAATCCATTACTCCACAGCATGTCCAATTAACACCTACTTGTAAATTCCTTTTGGCATTCTTCAAAGTTTGAGCAATGGCACCCAGAGCCTGAACTGTCTGGCTTGAGCAGAGCTCTGGCAGTTTAAATGAGATCTGTTTTGAAGTGTTTGTATGTGACTTACACTAAAAATAACTGCTACAATTTATCTCCTCTAAAGCATATCTATATACAATATAAAATATAACATAATCTGTCATAACATGTTCTCTAGAGCTCTATCCACTAAAGCTTTAACACCATGCACTGATCCCATTTTCTTGCCCATCCTCTGAATACATGGATTTGATGTTGAGGACTGGCTATCAGGAAAAAATAGAGTTATAACTTCCCTTCAAGTAAATTTCCTTTACTTCTTTCTGCACAAAATGGATCCAAAGTTAGAGTTTCTGAAATAAAACAAAGATTGGTTTGCTTTCAGAGGAGAATAAAATATAAGAGATGGAGAGATACCACTTTCTGAAACTGCTTATTCAGAAGCAATAGTGGAATAAGAAAAGAATGAAGATATCCTCAATGATGGTCAGTAATAGTTGTTCCATTGTGGAGGAGATAGGAGATTCCATTTCCCCATTTTAAACTCTATGAAACTAATGGGAATAACATGGCTATCACCTCTTGTAGGAAAGAGGAAGTGTTGATATGGCTGCAAAGCTGGCAGTGCATATGAACTATGCACTAAATAGAATAATACCTAGTGTCGCCGAGAATATTCTCCCAGAATCACAGTGCGGCTTTTGCGCAAACAGAGGAACTACTGACATGGTCTTTGCCCTCAGACAGCTCCAAGAAAAGTGCAGAGAACAAAACAAAGGACTCTACATCACCTTTGTTGACCTCACCAAAGCCTTTGACATCGTGAGCAGGAAAGGGCTTTGGCAAATACTAGAGCGCCTCGGATGCCCCCCTAAGTTCCTCAACATGGTTACCCAACAGCACGAAAACCAACAAGGTCGGGTCAGATACGGCAATGAGCTCTCTGAACCCTTCTCCATTAACAATGGCATGAAGCAACCTTCTTTTCAATCTTCTTCAGCATGATTCTGAACCAAGCCATGAAATACCTCAACAATGAAGATGCTGTTTACATCCGGTACCGCACGGATGGCAGTCTCTTCAATCTGAGGCGCCTGCAAGCTCACACCAAGACACAAGAGCAACTTGTCCATGAACTACTCTTTGCAGACGATGCTGCTTTAGTTGCCCATTCAGAGCCAGCTCTTCAGTGCTTCACGTCCTGTTTTGCAGAAACTGCCAAAATGTTTGGCCTGGAAGTCAGCCTGAAGAAAACGGAGGTCCTCCATCAGCCAGCTCCCCACCATGACTACCAGCCCCCCACATCTCCATCGGGCACACAAAACTCAAAATGGTCAACCAGTTTAACTATCTCGGCTGCACCATTTCATCAGATGCAAGGATCGACAATGAGATAGACAACAGACTCGCCAAAGCAAATAGCGCCTTTGGAAGACTACACAAAAGAGTCTGGATAAACAACCAACTGAAAAACCTCACAAAGATAAGCGTATACAGAGCCGTTGTCATACCCATAACTCCTGTTCGGCTCCGAATCATGGGTCCTCTACCGGCATCACCTACGGCTCCTAGAACGCTTCCACCAGCGTTGTCTCCGCTCCATCCTCAACATTCATTGGAGAGCCTTCATCCCTAACATCGAAGTACTTGAGATGGCAGAGGCCGACAGCATCGAGTCCACACTGCTGAAGATCCAGCTGCGCTGGGTGGGTCACGTCTCCAGAATGGAGGACCATCGCCTTCCCAAGATTGTGTTATATGGTGAGCTCTCCACTGGCCACTGTGACAGAGGTGCACCAAAGAAGAGGTACAAGGACTGCCTAAAGAAATCTCTTGGTGCCTGCCACATTGACCACCGCCAGTGGGCTGATATCGCCTCAAACCGTGCATCTTGGCGCCTCACAGTTTGGTGGGCAGCAACCTCCTTTGAAGAAGACCGCAGAGCCCACCTCACTGACAAAAGGCAAAGGAGGAAAAACCCAACACTCAACCCCAACCAACCAATTTTCCCCTGCAGCCGCTGCAACAGTGTCTGCCTGTCCCGCATCGGACTTATCAGCCACAAACGAGCCTGCAGCTGACGTGGACTTTTACCCCCTCCATAAATCTTCGTCCGCGAAGCCAAGCCAAAGAAGAATGTGTGCAGGTCTGCGATTAACCATGAAATGAAGACTTCAAGATCTGGTTGGCATCAAACCTAGTAGGTGGGTGATAACTGAGTGGATAAGATGTACCATCTAGACAACTCCTGTAAGATTAGTACATGCAGATGCAGCATCCATTTCAGAGACTAACATTTCTGGCATTAACCTCTGTCATCACTTGCCCTGCCATAACAGTGTCTCAGAACTGTATGAGAATCATAGAGCATAGACTTTTGCATATTCAATCTTTCCTCTCAGTATCACTGAATAGGTTCAGTTTGAAATTATATTCACCACTATTGTAAGCATAATGCAATTTCCATTTATAAAATTCAGGTTGCACTGACTTAGCAACTGCCAGTAGGTGACGTTTTGGTTCAAGTGGTTAATGACAGCATACAACACTAGGTATATTAAGTAAAAGTACTGCCTAGGTTTTATGGGCTAATCACATACAGCCAACCATTTCTACCTCAATCAATTTCACTCCAATGCTATAAATTCAGGTTTAATTTTGCATCCTCGAGACTCACAATATCTGAAGAAATCCTGACACGTATTTGGGGTATCTTTACAAAGACGTGTCCACCATTCCTCTCCTCAAAATGTGCAGGTTAATAAATAGAATCCTACACCTTTAAATGCCTGCCACTACAATAGAAAATGAATTCAGCCAAAATAAAAGTTGCTGACAAGCAAAGGAAAGTCATCATTAAAAAGATCCTGGGGGACATGTTTGCACTTTTATATGGTGTACCTCGTCCATCACTAATAGCAGAAGGATCCATGAGGCAATGTTTTCAGAATGGTTTGATGTTAGAAAACCCCACAGAGGACCAGAAAAGTTATTTCACACTAGAAGTGGTTGTAACAACTCTCTGAATCATTGATCAGGAATCTGGTCTGCTTTAACAGGATTTCTGGACAAAATTTGACATTCTGCCCTCATTCTGCTGTGTGGTTTATACTGACTGATTTTCCTTAGGGCTAGTGGATAGGAAGTTTCCTGCATGGTTGATGATAAACTGAACATGTTCTGCAGGAGTAAAATTACACAATAAAGCCATAATGCGATTAAACAGACAATAGCCTACTGAGTTCACAGAGTTTCTGAAAATCTGACCTGCTTTTCAGCTTACCGTGTTACTATCTCCCAGGCTTCACCAATAAGGTTCAGGTCAATTTATAATTAAAAAAAAACACAGTTTGAATACTGCTGTGAATTTTCACAGAGCTAAGAAAAAGATCGTTGCAGCTGCAATTAAGAGCTACTTGAACATTCATGACTGGAAAATAATTATACAATGCATTTCCGATTATCTGAAAACAACTTAACCAAAATTCTTAGTTACCCAAAAAAAAATTGATGGCGACATGACATCACAAGTTGAAAAAAAATCATTTTAAATGCTTTGTAAGCAGAGATCACATTGGTTTTTGGTAAGAATTAAACATGCATGAAAAACATTCCATTGTTTTTTTTTCTTGTTGTTTAACCACTGATACAAGTATTCTGTTGATGCTACAGGGCTGCTTAAAGCAATTTCTCAGTTATCTGAAAAACCCGGTTAGCCAAAAGATGTCTGGTCCCAAGCATTTAGATTAATCGGAAACATACTGTACTTAAAATGCCATATGCATAAATACGATTGCACATTAATGAAAATAACAAGGCAATCAAGTAATCAAAGGAATAGCATATCACACTTGATTTATGCTTGCTTCCTGAATCTAGCCTCTGTTATTTGTATTGACTCTTCCATTGACCTATTTTTTTTCTCATTTACATCTCTGTGCATCTTTTCTCAAATGGATAATTTTGATTGTGAATTACAAACATCAGTTAAACATAACTGGTAATAATGGATGAACATGATTTAAAGAAACTTTGAGATATGAAGTATACCATGGTTACCCATGAACCCTTTCTGAATTCAAACATAATTAACTTATTTTATTTTTCAAATAGATCTGCACTTGGCACAGATTCTAGGTGATTTATTTTCAATGAAAAATATTTGGGCACTCGCAACAATCTGCATCTTTGATTAAATATGGACTCATCTGAAATGAACTTTTCTGGAAGACATTTAGTAGGATTTTTGATCAGGCTCTATTCAAGAAATTATTTAAAAAATAAAAACATGCTAAGGTAAATATAACATTGGGATATAGTTTGGCAATTGATTATGTCCAAAAGCAAAAAGGAAGAACTGTCACTTCTGGTGGTAAACTCAATAAAATTTCTATTCAGGGTAAACTGATTTAGTGTTAATGTAACAGGACCATGGTCCATGGTAAGTTCAACAGCAACATTCTTGTAAAGGTTTTGGAGTGCAACATTTACCGTCAAGATTATAAAGAAGAACTGTACATACATTGAAAATAAATAGTAAACTAAAAAAAATGACAGAAAATAAAGTTAGACACTGTTTACAACAAAGGTTGGAAGTGGAGTTATCCACGGGGCTGACTTTTTCATCATGTGCATGAATGACAGAGTCCAGATTTGCAAATAACTCCAAGTTGAGTGCCACAAAAAATTTTGTTAATGGGAGTACAATTGTGCAAGGGCTGTGGACAGAATTAGTGAAAAGCCATTGATGCAGCACATGGAGTTCAATGTGGATAAACATGAGGTTATCCACTTTCAATCCAAATGTCAAAATGGAATATGGTTTCATTCTGAGTTCTTAAGGCTGTGATAGAATGAAGAGACAAGAGTGTACATGTATACAAGTCACTAATGTATTTTGCATCTGTAATGAAAATTTTAAAAATGCCAGAAATACTTAGAGGGCTATGAAACATACAAGATACAAGATACAAGATAAAAGATAAAAGTTGCAAGTTGATGAATTCAAAGGCAACTAATTT